>NC_141685.1:1161523926-1162238759 GCF_964263255.1 Lissotriton vulgaris
GGTGTATCGGGCTTTGCCCACACATGCGCTTCGCTTTTGTGTCATGCCCACTTGTAGTTTTCTCCTCATGTGACGCTGCTGTTCCTGTTGTGAGGCGCTCCGACACTTTCAGGTTAAGTCTGCGTTATATAAAAGCACATGGGGTGAGGGTGAAGTGGGCGAGAGTCTGGGATGGGATCCTGTTCGGCATACAGGAGATTGAATCTGGCTGCCAGTGAGTGAACGCGCCTTTGGAGTGACCTGTGCTCACTAAGGTTTACCACCGGAGGCTGAATGGCCAAGTCGGTTCGGTAGGATTGCGGATTGAGCAGAAGTTTCTGGGGGAGGCACATGAACCCGCGCATCTGCTTCCTGTGCTCATTTTGTTGATTGTAAACATGCTTTCTTCCAGGGGTGGGGGTACTGTTACAAGTGAAACTGGGCTGATTTGAGAAAGGGGCACAGGATAAGAGAGGAGGGGTGTCATGAAATAGCGCTTTAGTGGGGGGTCTCCAGCGTGAGCGCTATCTGCACAGCTTCTTCTATGGAGCAATACCTACGATAAACTGTGGTCTCGCCCCCACGCCCACTCCCTCAGGTGGCTTTCAAGGCGGCATTACCAGCCCCGCCGCCATTGTGGGAAGATGGCGGCCAGCGCTTGGAGAAGGGCAGGCAGGGAATGCGTGCGCCACCTGCAGCACTGCGGGCGTGGCAGAGGCCAAGGAGCAGCGGATTTCAAAGGAGGCGCGTGCTCCAAGAAGGATGATGGGAGAGCAATTATATCCCTGGCTCATCTTCTCCATTTTCATATGAATTGTTCAGAAGTGTAATGAAAGGAAATGTCTTGTCAGGTAAGAATCTAGGTGGTAGGGGCGAGATCAACACTGGTAAAACCCGAGCCACAAAAAACCAGGAATCAAGAGCTTGTGTTATGAGGAACTTTTCCCGGCACAGAGAAAAGGAAGCGGAGATAACATAGCGGCAGACCTGCAGACTCGGGAGTTAGGAGTCAGGGTTTGAGTCTCGCCGCCAGCGTAACAAACATACTGTGATTCTAAGAAAATCACTTACTAGAGGCGCTAATTAATTCATATTGTGTTCAGCACACGGAAGGAACTGAAGGGCTGCCTTGAATTTTACGCTGCCTAGCGAGGTTGTTTCTACAAAGGACTCAGTTTACACCTTATTATCATAATACAATTCGTTTATTGTCCTGATAAACACCGATACAAAACACGACGTTGAGAAATCAATGCAATGAGTTAGACATTGCCAATTTATGGGCAATAAATAAAAACACTCATTATCAAAATACATGCATCGCCCATTGCTTTAGCACTAGTTTAAGAGGGTAAAAGATGATAATCTATAGAACTTGTGGGAGACAGGCTAAAATATCTAAAGTCTTTCCAGCATTGCATTCGTTCTTGTAAAAGGACAGGGGGAAGTTTAGGTTTTGACACCATGTTGGGGCACGCTAATCCACATCCCACCACTTGGTTGTTGCGTCTTCATACGGAACTGTCTCCTGGGCAGGTACTTTGTGGCAATTTTCTATTTTCTCTTCAAACTGGTGTCGATTGAGTTATAGGACTTGATTTAAGAAGTTGTTTTATTCAACAAGGATGCTAGGGAGGTCGACTCTGCCACCATCCTTGATGCCCCATAGTTAGGCTTCAGTTGACACATATTCTCTGAATTGTGCCTCTGGAAAGAGAGAAGCAGGGCATGCCTGGCTAGTTCCTGCAGTCTTGCCCTGACCAGTAAGACCTCTGTTCCTTTAGCTCTGACTGCACTCAGATAGGGATGCTGCAGGGGGTTAATGAGAGGGAGGTTTAGGGTCGAATCAAGAGAGCCAATCGGCACCATTCCCTGACATATTTGTATGAAGGATACAGTGGAAGCGCATGGGGTGATTGCGCTACCTGCCGTTTGACCGTGTGCAGCAGCTCTGAGGGGGTCTCAGTCCCTAGAAGCGGTGTCCCTTATGCTTTTGCCCAGTAATCTTCAATTTATGCGGTACTTGACGCAGTTATGTGGTATCTGGGATCTTTGAGGAAAAGATATATTGTGCCATTTCCTGGATGGTGAAAACACTATGGTCCAAATTACACACTCTTAATTCCAACTCCGCTGGTCATAAATTAGCGGCTGAATCGTCATTATGAGCAATGTGGAAAAAGCGCATGCCTGGTATTTTCACTCAGGCACTTTTGCCTGCCGGGGGACACATTGGCGGGCAATGGTGTGAAAACACTAGTCAACTTGACCAATCAGCGCTTCTATCTGCATAAATACTGAGGCAGCATGCTTGCTGCATTCATTATAGGAGCTATGAGGAGGCATTTAATTGTATTTGGCTAGAAAAGGGACTGTAAAAGTGGAGATCTGCAATGCACCTTCCAATGGTTGGCAACCTTTTCCCACTCCTTTTCCCTAAGGCAGGTAGTGCCGCGAGAGGGCTAAACCACATGTCAGGAAAAGATGCCTTGCACTGTGGGCGATGGACTCCGATGGCTGTTCTGTGGCTATATGCGACCAAGTGTCCAGCGGCAGCAGGACTTAGACGTAGGGGCAGCACACAGATGGTGCGCAGGATAACCCTCTGTCATCAGGGTTCATAAAAAAGGAAAAAATCATAAATTAAGGCGGGGAGGGAAAAAAGCCAGAGGTTTTGTCACGTCAACCCTTCCCCATGTAAAGGCATTGGCCGCTCGCATCTATCTCACTGTCATCTTTTCGAATGGCTTTTGGCGGTGCCGTAGATACCACATCGCAGTAGTGCGAGGCCTGAATGCGCTAATGTGTCAGTCACATGATGTGAACAAGGCAGCTGGCATGGGAACAATATGTGTTTGACCAAAGGCTAAGAGCATACACGTAAGCACAAGGATGTATCGTATCACACTGTGTCTCTGCACCCATGTAACTATCCTTTGAGCTCCGGGGGTGGCACACGGTGCAGTCACACCCCTGGTACATGTACATGGTGGCATTATGTCCGTGGGTTTGTCTTGCTGTATCTCTGCACCATTGTGCCTGTGCAGCCCTTACACAGTGAGAGGTTCATCTCGGGTCACACATTGCTGACGATTTTAGGCCTGGAAAACCAAAGAGGGATTCATGTTGTGTCGCACGAGAACACCATCCCTTGGGGCCCGGTACACACTAGGGGTATTTGGGGGCCTATGTTGTCAAACCGATTGGATACAGATTGCTGGACTTGGCCCTCTCTGCAGGGTCCTTCCTGAACTTTTTGCCTTCCTCCAATATTCTCTCTGACCTGTTTTTGTTGGTTTAATGACTCTGGGCACTTTACCACTGCTGACCAGTGCTAAAGTGCATATGCTCTCCCTACTGAAAAGTGTATATGTGATTGGATTCCATGATTGGTTTATTTGGTTTACTGTCAGACCCCAGTAAAGTGCACCAGGAGTGCCAGGGCTTGTAAATACAAATGCTGCTGGTGGGCTTGCAGCAGTGGTTGTGCCACCCACAGAAGCGGCCTAGTGAAATGTGCCTAAGGTCTGCCATTGCAAGACCTGCGTGCAGTCTTGTACTATCATGCTAACTGTGCAAGTACACCTACTTGCCAGTCCCTAAACCTTCCCTTAAATTCATATTAGTAACCCCTTTGATAGGCCCAAGGGCAGGGTGCATTGTAAGCATAAGGTAGGACAAGCCCTGATGTGTGTGGCATGTCCAAATAGTGAATTACAACCATTTTTGTTTTATGACTATTCTAAGGCTACCTACTCTCCATAGGCCAGAATGGGCTGCTGGAATTATTACACTCTATAATCCCAACAGACTCAGGGAGCATGGTAGAAAGTCACGTTTAGTATGCCTGAACTCAGAATAATAAAATACTTCTTTTAGTAAAGTTTATTTTAATATCCTGTGTTTGCAAATACTACTTTTAGAAAGTTAGTATTTGCTTGCCTAACCATGTCAGCCCGCCTCTGCCCTGATCTGTATCTGCTATCTGGTTTTTGTGTGTGACAGGGCTGGGGAATTCCAGGGGACAGGCTGGGGTTGACAGGTGGTGAATAGAGAGATTACACCAGGATGGGTGGGGGGAGTGCCCCTTGACTCTGAATAGGGCTGTGCTCTGCCACCACAATGCTGGCTCCGCCCCCTGGGGAGCGACTGATGACTCTGCCCTGCACCTGGTCCAGGAAGGGGGAAGAATGTCAACAGAGTGCTCCTGACTGTACTTGTCATGACAATGCTGGCTCCACCTCCTGCGGAGCATCTGATGTCCCTGCCCTGCACACTGAAAGAAGAAGCCAGGGCCTGAAAAACAAAGTGCTCAGAGACTGACTGGATTAGGCAAAGCCCTCCCTGGCCTGCGAGAACAAAAGAAATGGTGTATAAAAGTAGGAGCCCTGTTCCTAAAAAATCAGATCCTGTTTTGCCAAGAAGAAACTCTGCCTGAAGAGAAGGACCTTGGAAAGCCGCATGGAGGACTACTGTCTCTAATCCTGAGAGACTGGCCTGTGGTGGGTGCCTTGCTGCAAGAAGGAGAGAGGAAGAAAAGACTGAAAGACTTTTTAATTCAACTTGTGCATTTGAAACAATCTCTAAAGGGCTTGCTGGTGAACTTGCCTCCTGAACTGGGCCCCAGGACCAGTGGGCGCTACCCCCCTTGAAGGAAGAACTGCTAGCTGTACTGCTTATCCCTGCATCCCTGATCAAGAAGGAGCGAAGTGCGTGGTGAATTGGCACCTCGCACCCTGAGAACCTGTGCCCCTCGGTCCTCGCTGAAAGCGCGCCTTCAGCCCAGCCCTGCCGCACTCGCACAGTAAGGACCAGCCCCTCGCCTGCCCGAGCACCGTGTCTGTGGCAGGACCCGAGCCGTAGCTCGCAACGTAAGCAGAGACCTGCTCTCCCAAGCACCGTGATCTACTGGCCCGCGCAGTAGCGCACACAGCAGCGTTGGACTCTGCCTGGGTTCTCTAAAGCCTCCTGATAAGTGCCCTGCTTGTACCACCATAACACAGCTGGCCGCTCCCCCTCCAGGGTAGAAGCGTACACCGCATGCTCATCGACCCCCCCAACAACGCATCGTCAACCCAGGAACCCGAGCTGAAGCTCGCATCGCTCCTGGGACGCCACCGTTACGTCAGAGGATTGACCTCCGCAGCCGTTCGCCTCGCACTCCCCCAAGGACAAAGGTACTGTGTGCGCGTGAGGTGCGCCGCGCTCTGGACACGGAGTCCGTGAGGCGCGCACCCATTGTGTTCGCTGTTGCCCTAACACTGTGCGCTCTGTACCATGAGACTCCTCAAATCCGTCTCACAGTGCAGTACAGCCACCCGTACGCCTCGAAACCCCTACAAAAGCAAAGGTACTGTAACTGGCATCACCGTGCGAGTCGTTCTGACCCCCGATGACTCGCACCACCTGCATGCTCTGAGGCCCCCCTGAACGCCTAGAGCTGTGCGTGCGCTTTGCCTGCTGAACGTCTGTGCCCCTACGCCTGAAGGTACGAGACGCACAAGCTTAGTACGACTCGTAACCCTTGTCCTGATCAGCCGCGGTGTACGCGTCTCACGCAAGATGCGTGAGATTCGGAAGGGCCTTTTGCGGGTGATTGTACGGAGCGCACAGGAGCGTTCCAGAGGGCCCAGACCTGCAAAGAATAGCGCAATCACAAGAGTAACAGTGGCTGAAGTACAGGGAAGCCGGTTCTAGAAGTATTTAACCCCTTCCAGGCCCCGAACTTCGCAACTAAGGCCTATATCTTACTGTTGAACATTGTGGCAGCCTTTTTAAAGTAACTTGAACCGTTTGAAAGTCCTGGGGAGCCGTTTTGAGAGTAATTGAAACTATTCTAAGTACTGTCCATTATATTCAAAAACTGTGGCATATTATGATTAACAGGAATAATTTTGAAAGCGTTTAGACTGTATTTACAAGCCTGCTTGAGAGTTTTATATATATAAAGGAATATATTTTTACAGAACTACAGTCTTGTGTCCCTGTGTGGTGGGTTGGTGATTTATTGTGTGTGTTATATAAATGCTTAACCGTATGTGCTCTGGAGTTTAGCCTTGTCTGCTCGTGCCACGCCGCCTAGAGAGTGAGCAGGGGTTATTTCTAGGAGTAGTCCTTTGCCCTGACTTAGAGGAGAGGGTCCCTGCTTGTCACAAGTGAATACTTTCGCCAACCAGAGACCTCCAATTCTAACACAGGTGTAGTAGTGCGCAGTATCAATGCGGTGTAGTATCACGCAGCATCAATACGCTAGTTGGCTGGCTAAATATGTGGCCGGGTGGTGTCACAACAGTACCTATACACCCTAAAGCTGGGGGTGTAGGTGAAGTAGCACTAATTTGTATGATTTGTGAAGTGTTTTCGGTCATATAAAAACAAAGGCAGTAATCATTGATCTTTGATTTTCAATTTTGGATGACTGGTTTCATGCCTGACGCCTGGGAAGTGCTCTACATCGCTATGACTGCAAAATGGTGGACAAAAACCAAGGGGACAGGTAGATCCGGAATGTGAGTGGCAAGCGCTGATATCAAGTGTGATGGCGATCAATTCAATGGCTCAAGCGCTGCCAGCATGAGAAGGTGCTACCCATGCATTATAGTTGAAGTGTATAATTGTCACCCATTTGTGTTGCCAGTTGTGGGAAATTAGCAGTACGCTGCATTACAGGTGTATACCGTGACAGCTTGAGCGGAGCACAGGTATTACGGGTGGAGGCGTCACAACAACACGACGTTTGTTGTGAAACGGTTATCTGCCATGACGGCGCCTGTGCTCGCGGGCCCCTTTCGTAACTGACACTGCGTGGTGTTAGGAGGCTCCCTAGTAGGAGGGTAGGCTTCCACAGATCTTACCCCAGAACAAAGTGGTCAGGGCTTATAGGGGAGCACCGGCCCTTTAGGGCATTCCTTGGGTTGCCTTACAATGGTACAGTTGCACCAGCGATGATTAGCATTGGCAGGGGAGACGTGAATATCCACTCCAACGTGATGGTAATGATTGAGGTCGAGTAGTGGCTCCAAGACTATGTGTCAAGTTCCTATGAGTAGGCCAGCCCCAGCATTATGATCCTGCAACTTGAGCAGGACTGGGTAGAAATGGGGTTGGTCAGGACCACTAATCACTGAAGTAGGGTGACTTTCCACGTCTGAGGAATGACTGGGTGGAAGATGTTGGTCAGGAACACTAATCTCTGAAGTGGGTTGGTTTTCCACATCTAGCGCCAAGATATGCCCTGTCACAGCGACTCCAGAGATTCCAAAGGGAAGGGCATCTGTGAGAGGATCGGGCCACGCTGTTAGATACCTAATAACAGATGAGTGAGGCTTTTTAATGCACCCTGGCACAGACTCGAGGTTTGAAAAAAGGGGGGAATTGTCTCTGGGGGGGATTGAGCCACTCTGTGGGATACCTAGTAACAAACTAGTGAGGCTATCTAGGGCTTTGCACCGGAAGTCAATAGTCCTTGGGTGAATATGAGGAGTCAGGCTTCTTAAAAAGATGCAGTCCGTCCGTCCAGAGTAGGGAATGAAATCTTCGGAAGGATCTTTAGGCCCAGTTAGTGGTGTATAGTGGGTCGACATGTTTGTTATCGGGGGTACACCCAGACATTCCAGAGCCTCCAATGGGGAGGAAGCGAGTCTGTGAGGCCATTGGGCCACTGGAAACACATACCTATTAACAAACTGCTGAGGCTAGCTAGGGCTTGACACTTACAGAATATAGCTCGGGGTGCATCTGGGGGGAGTCGTGCTTCCTTATAGACGGCGTCCATTTGTCCTCACCGGGGGAAGAAACCGTTGCAGAGAATCTTCTTGCCTAGTTAGTGGTGTTTAGGGACAAGGCATGACCTTGCAGTAAATTGGCTAGTTTTGTGAATTCTTTAAGGACAGGATATGACCTTTCAGTGTAGGAGTGTAGGGGGGGCAGATAGTCGGTCAACTACGCTGGCCTGTGGCAGTAAGGTCATGATTGGTGAGCAGTAAATTTAAGGTCCTTAGGGGGCGGTGCCATTCTTGAATGGGGTTGCCCAAGGGGAGGGACAAGTGGTCTCTCCTAGAACTCCAGGGGCAGTTACAGCCTGTTGGCTACATGGGTGCGGGGGAGCGGGGAGTCACGCTTTCTAAAGGCTGGTTAGCCACCCCGCACGTGCACAATGACACCAGTAAACGGCGCACCGATGCAAGGGCCCCCTTTAATGGATTTAAAAGAGCGTACAGGGGGGGTATCCGGGGAGCGGAAGTACCCTCACGGTAAACGGGCCGTATGCGCATGCCTACTTCGACAGAAGGGCATGGTTAATAGGGCGTACGGGGTAACCGGGGGGGAAGTACCCTCACGGTAAACGGGCCCTCTGTGCATGCGCACTCCGAAAGGAGGGCGTGGTTTAAGTGATAAGGATCTGACACCAGTTAGTGACCTTGCCGTAGGCCCAAATAGGATACGGAGAAAAGAAATATTGTATAATGTGATTGATACGTTAGATTCGGATAGGAAATACCTTGTACTAGAATTATGTTAGGTTAGCCATCTGATATCTGTATATATCAATTATAATCAAATGTTATGGAACGTTTTCTGCGTAATTGTGGAAATATTGTTTATTTCAATTTTGATTTATTTTATGTTAATAAATACGGCCGGGCAGCGGCGGTTCTACCATGGGGGCGTTTGGGCGCTGCCCACCCTGCTTTCTCGCCGTGCGAGAAGGCAGAAACAAATGGTAGTTATTTATTTATAACTACCATTTGTTTCTGCCTGCCCTTCTCGCACGGCGAGAAAGCAGTCAGCAGAACTTCTTCCTGGTTACAATACTCGAGCAAGAAAAACAACAAAAGAGTGTTCCTTGGTTTGGAGACACAAAAGTGAAAGAGCACAAGAAACCAGAAAAGCCCATTAGGTTTGTTTAGAAAGCCCTCACTCACCGACCTGGTCGGTGACATGCTTCATCATCGGGCCCTACTGGGTGTGACCGAATGTCACCCCAGTGTGCTGCAACGCCAGATTTACTGCGAAGCAGGTAATGTGAAGATGTGAGGGCTATGTGGTGAATTACGTGAACAGAGTGAAGTGGTGAGTTAAAAATGCCTTGTATGTATCAAAAATTGATTTAATGGATGATCATCAAGTGCAAGATTAAAAAATGTGTTGGTAAACAAGGCCAACTAAATTGGATGGTCTGTTTCCAATAACATTAAGTGAAAGTGATTGGTCAACATGTTTCTGCCGATGTTGGTATAATTAACCTGGCATTCGTCAGGACCTAGAGTGAATAAACCCCGGTGGTATGGGCACGCTAAGGCCCACCTTACCAAGGGATGTGAAAGTAAAAAATGTCTGTAGAACTGCAACATAAAAAAGGGGGGCTTCACCGAACAAAAAGGCGGGAGGCACACACCCTCCTTGTCTCAAGGCCGATGATCGGCGAGACCCGGTTCTGAGGTTTGATCAGGTGGACATTCGGGTGCCTGGCGTCGTGGGCGATGTGCCAAATACGCTGTCACCCCCCTCCCGCGGTCTATGGGGTAAAAGTTCATCCCTTTTGAAGTGCACGCAATTTTTTGTCTCTGACCTTGAGACAAGGAGGGTGTGTGCCTCCCGCCTTTTTGTTTGGTGAAGCCCCCCTTTTTTATGTTGCACTTCTACAGACATTTTTTACTTTCACGTCCCTTGGTAGGGTGGGCCTTAGCGTGCCCATACCGCCGGGGTTTATTCACTCTAGGTCCTGACGAATGCCAGGTTAATTATACCAACATCGGCAGAAACATGTTGACCAATCACTTTCACTTAATGTTATTGGAAACAGACCATCCAATTTAGTTGGCCTTGTTTACCAACACATTTTTTAATCTTGCCCTTTATGATCATCCATTAAATCAATTTTTTATACATACAAGGCATTTTTAACTCACCACTTCACTCTGTTCACGTAATTCACCACATAGCCCTCACATCTTCACATTACCCGCTCCGCAGTAAATCTGGCGTTGTAGCACACTGGGGTGACATTCGGTCACACCCAGTGGGGCCCGATGATGAAGCATGTCACCGACCAGGTCGGTGAGTGAGGGCTTTCTAAACAAACCTAATGGGCTTTGTTGGTTTCTTGTGCTCTTTCACTTTTGTGTCTCCAAACCAAGGAACACTCTTTTGTTGTTTTTCCAGTTACAGTGGGGACTAAGAGTGTTCACTCCTCTCCCTACCTCTCTTTTTGTTGACTTACAATACTCGAGCCTCAGGGGGGAGTGGCTTGGGGGAGTGGCTTGCCCACTGTTGATAATACTGACTGTTTGGACAGCCTGAGAGGCTGTCCAAACAGACAATATTAGCAACAGTGGGCAAGCCGCTCCCCCCAAGCCACCTCCCACTCTCCGTTCTGCAGGATGCAGACTCGGAGAAATGACGCAGTTAGGGCAGCCGGCCGAACCAATTAGCGCCGGCTGCCATGGAGGGGAGGGAGGCTGCCTGCAGCCTTCGAGAGCCCACACCACGTCAGATGCAGCGGCGCCGGTGGCATTCAAATCCAGGACAGGGGGAGTCTGCATGCAGTCTCGGGACTCGAGTCGGGAGTCAGCGCGGGAACTTGGGAAGCCAAGGTAAGTTTTTACTTTTTTATATTTATTTTAACCCCAACTTGCAGAAGACTGTCAGCGGTGAAGATTGTTAACTTTTCTTTCAATGCAGGTCATTCCAAATCAGTGATGGCTGGCACTTCGAACGTAAACAATGATAAACAGACTAAAAGGAAAAGGCTTCGTTTTCGTTTTTATTCTTGGACCACTTTTGTAGAAAGTGCATCAGCTGCTGCTGAGGGCTTCAGGCCACCCCGAGTCTAGTTCGAGTCTCCTTTCACACTCATGGGTGACGGTTCTCACATTCCTGGCGTGAGGTGATCAGCTAACACATGCCATTAACACCGGTGGAGGCAGCGGCTGCTCATTAGCGTCAGGCCCAGCCGTCCTCCTGGGACCATACAGTCTCCACTGGGAGGGGGGGGTTGGGAGACAGTAATGGCAGGCCCACTCGAGTCACGCGATCTCTCCCATGTGTGGCCTGAGGTATCATGCTAGCCGGTTATAACTTCGGGACTACCAGTCCCAGGGTGCAAAGGGAAAACAGGTTGCAATGGGAAAACAGGATTGCATAAGATACTAGTCTAGCGCATGCATTCAGAAACGTAGAGGGGACATCAAGTGTAGCCAAGATAAACAGTACAATTTCCCCAGTCACCAATAACATACATTCTAGAATGCCCCTTTGCTCGATGACGTTTGTTTGGCTTTTGAGATTCATGACATCGTTCACTGGCTGGCCCCCTTAAGATTTTGCCGGGGCTCGGAGTGAATTAATTATTCGATAATGTGGCCTCTCACAGGCAATGTTTGCTTCTCAGTCAACAAATCTCTGGATTGTTTCAATTGCACCGTTTTTTGTTTCTTGTTGTCTGCTCTCAATTTAGTAGTTATGTTTCTAGGTCACTAGATGTATTGTTTGCTTTTCCCCTGATTCTTTGAAAGAAAGAGTATAGCTGTAGGTGGTTCAGGCTCGCTCGCTCGCCACAGTGAAGTATGACAATTGCTTTACGCCCTACCAGTTTCAAATGTCACGAGCCGCCACTGCGGCCGGGGGTTGTACGACCCCCGCCTCCAAAGAAAAGAAATCCCTCTCATGTCCTTTTAATAATGTCTGTTAACGGAACCGGGGGGGTGGGGGGGAAACCTCCGGCAGTCCCTGGCCATAGAAAAAGGAGTCTGTCTTTCCCTTCATGCCGAGAGAAGACAAGGATATAGCGTGTTCACTTCGCCTGCTTTGCCGGTGCCCTGTCTCCAGTGGTGGTGCGTCCATTGGGGGCGTTGGGGCGTTGCCCCCCCGCTTGCACGGCACCCGCAGCTCCCTCGACGTAGTGCTCTGAACTGAGGTAAACTGAGTTTACTTAAGTTCAAACTGACGCCGAGGCCGAGGGGACAATGCCTGTCAGTCAGCATGATGCAGGACCGCCCACCCCCTTCAGAGTCTGAAGGGGGTGGGCGGTCCTGTGTCATGTTGACTCACAGGCATTGTCAGGGGCAGGCAGCAGCACAGGTGCGCATGAGTGGGGACGGAGGCACATTTTTCAGCCTTGCCCACGCATGCGCACTTGTGCCTGTGCATGCCCATTAGAAGAGCGAAACCTTGCTCTCCTAATGGGCAGGCGGGCAGAAAGCAACCATGCCCTGTGTCGCGCCAGGATTGGCGGAGGACGGAGGGCGGGGTTACCGCTCTAGTGAAGGCGCCAAGGTCCCAGAAGATGCGGTGCTGACGGAACGGCGTTCAGGAAACGGTAAGTTTAACTTTTCTTACTTCTTTTCTTTATGCACAAAACACAATGACAATCGCCTCAGCAGCCCTCGACTCATGCGACACTTATCATACACGACACTTCAGCTCCAGTACTGTTCAGCTCCCAACAGGTTCAATTAAATGCAATGACGAAACTGTGCATTATTTAAAAGTAAATGCAGCATTGCTAAATCACAATCACGCGCTACAGTGTATTGTAATTAAAGATTTAAACTTTCTTCTAGGGCGGCGCACGCTGAGCACCTGGCAAGCACAATGGGGCAGCATGCACATATCTGCTAGCGCTGCATTGCTCTCCTGCCTCCTCCTTTCGTCCCCGTGAGCCTCCGTAGGCCCGGCCGTAAGGCCGGCCGCTGATAAATGTTTTCTCTGCACGTGTATGTGGAATTGCTGCACTATGTATGGATGGCCGCGCGGAGAACACATTTTTACTTGGCTCGGGCAGAGGCGCCTTATATATAACGGACGCTTTGGTGACTTTATGAATACTCAGTGTTGAAGCCCAGTACATGTTGATGATGTTTACATTAGAGGTGCTGTATAAGACATGTGAGGATATCTCATTCCTAAAATAGCAGTGAGTGACAGATCAGGATAGAAGTGCATGATCAAAGCTCTTAGCATGCCTTTGTACGGTCGCAGAAGTCATGGTGCAGATGAAGTGCTGTGAATGTCTCATGCATCACACAGATATAAGTGCATCACAAATTATATATTGTCCAACCTCTTATGATCTCTTATTAGTGGAATAGTCATACATTTCAGCTTATGACAGATGTGCTTCATGAGAGTGCTGAATACGTGTCAGTTTTGGGATATCAGTGCATTGGATGGTCAAAATAGAGGGGTGTGTTGTTGATCTATTTAATGGGTCTTGATTGTTAATGATTGCTGTTGGCACAATCTCACTATGGGTGTATGTATGGTCACATGTTTTATAATTATGTCCACAGGCATTATGCGGCAATGCAGGACCAAATAACACAGGAGGGTTGACTAATATATTTGTCGAGGAAAGAAAGAGAATATGAACAATTTTAAAGAACCTGTTTCCATTTAAAGTCAGCTCCGCAGATTCAGAACAGTATAGTTAATTTATACACAGCTAAAGACAAAAGCCCTCCCCAAGCCCATCAAAAGGGGGGGGGGGGTGAAATAGCTGGGCACCTTTGGCATCTCTATAAATAGCTGATTACAGCAATCAACAGCTGAAGCAGACCAGTTAACTTTCCATGAGTATCCGGAGCAGAATTATATCCCCGATGCAGCAATGTCAATAACATGATGCCATTTGGGCTAGAAACAACATTTTGTTTTTTGTTAAAATCTGAAAATTATGCAGCAGATCATGGATTATGTAGTGAGTTTGTCAAATTAATACTTACGCAAAAAATGCCACAGTTGTGAAATGTGCTACAAAGAAGTGATGGACGGGATGCTGAATAAATCATACATTCTGTCCATCAATTGTTATTTTTACAGATGTGCAATAGCATTTTCCAGTGGCCCTGTTTACAGTGCACAATAGCAATGCAACCTACAGTGCTGGTTTTAGTGCACTTTACAAAGTGTTGGAGAGACTGAGTCTACAGCCACTACTATTGAAAGTGCTAACTAAAGGTCGAACAATAGCTGTAAAAGATTGGACGGCTAGGGTGTTGTTTAATAGCCTTCTGTTATGTCACTAGTACTGTCAGCAGCATGATCAAACATAAAGGTGGAACCATTGATTCAGTTTGATGGTTGTTTTCGTAAGATTCGGGGTGTGCTAACATCAAGATTTGCAGCATTGACCCGGACTGTTGTATACAACCTGATTAGGAGCTCACAAAAACGTTGTTGTAGCGATTCTCCGGTGAAGTCAAGGTTGCTATGAAAGCGGATCTCTTTGTTATAAGTGAACTGTGCGGATTTGGTGCCTGGCTGACAATTAGAGAGTATGGGAGCTTGTTTTATTCTCAGGTTAAAGGTTATTAGAAAGAGCATTCAAATAAATAAATAATATAAAGTGAATTCAGGATTCTGCATTTTAGGCCTCACCGTTCTGGGCATAATCCTCCGTATTCCCTATGCGTGTTTTTGCTTGCATTGCATGAGCAAATATTTTTTATATTGCACAAAACATTTACAAGTGTATCAGTGTTTTCACAAGTAAATATGGCCAAATGATAACATCAGCATACGCAAATATTGTCCTCTATAGCTCATAAAAATTGGCAATTTCTCAAATGATGATTAATTCAGTTGTATTGCTTTATTATCCTTCCTGCTTTCTTAAATTTGCTTGAAAATACACCATTTGTCCACTCTTTTTTCAAAAATTTCTCGAGCGGAGAAACCCTCGAACCCCCTGTAGGTTCTTTGGGCATCCTCGCTACGCTGGTTCGCCGCAGTCGGGTACCACAATACGTTTAAGCACACCACTTTCAAATGTCACCAGCTGCCACTGCCTGTCTCTCTTGTTCTTCCTCTTAGTCTCTCTCTTTCTGTCTCTGTTTCGCTCCCCCTCACTTGCTGAAAACCATGACTTTAAAAAACGGCTCTTACCCTCTCTGTCCTTTAATTGTTCCCCTGTGAAATGGATCCAAAAAAGAAAAGCCTATGAAATGCAGAGACTGGTGGAGCGCAGACAATTTCACACATCATAGTGTAAACTGCTGCATTTCTGAGCAAATCAAATTTTTTCTTCCTTGAACAAAATGCTACAAGGAAAGTTGCTGTGGGGCACGCAAGGGAAGTTCAGGACATACGCCCACCCTAGAAAACAGTTACCAGCAAACTCTCGTGCTCTTACGTGTAACAGGTTGTTAGGAACAGGTGTTAAAATAAAATGTGAGCCCTCCAGGCAACCTTGTGCTGCAGCCACATCCTGCCGGCCGCCATCTCTGCCCTTCCTCCCTCTCACACGCCTGCACTTTTATTTTACAAGTTATCACTGTCGCTGTGTTATTTCAGTTGCACCAAGTAATGTGAACCTGAACTACAGCTCCCAGAATGCATCAGGTAGTCAGACGAAAATAAGAAGATAAGCGATGCTGTGTTGGTTACACAGAGTCACCCAGTACTTCAGGCCTATGTCTGTGCCGCTTGCCAGGAGGGGCACCAGTATCTACGTTTTTGTCCAAAACATTCAGATGTTTATTGTCAAGGCCAAAAAATAGTGCTCCGTTTATTCAGCCTCCGCATATCAACTACCGGGGGTAGTAAGCGCTATATAAATGCAATTTGAATTTAAGCAGTGCCTGCGACGATGGCCAACACATCCAGGTCAGACAGACCATTAAATGTGATTTTTGTGATTTATGATGCTTGTGTGAGCTTAAATGTCTCCGCGCCAGTTCCTCCGATGAAGTTGCGGGGCGAGATTGTAGATCTCTATCTTATCACTCTAGATCTAAATCCCGTTCTGGTCAACTGAACCTTTATTGCCTGTCTTTGAGGAAAGAAAGTGCATCCAATACCAGGTTAACTTTGCTAATGATGGACTCAACTCAGAAAAACCACAAACTACTTCTAGCTTTTAAAGATTTATTACAAGGTTAAGGTTAACTGCAAGTACAGGCATCTCAGAATGAGATTCAAAAGATATACGGGCACAACTACATACATGTGCTCTCGAAAAGCCCTTAAGCGAGCAAAGAACACAACTAAGACTAATTCCAAAATTAAAAGGGCTGCAAGCATCGACACATATTGTGATCTCTCCGTCCTTTACAGGAGGGGGGAAGGTTTCAGGTTAGGCTGTCCCTACCCTGCTCTAGATGGTATCCCTACTTAACAGAATCCCAACCTATCAAAAGGTGTCAGCTGTGAATGTCTTCCTAGGAAGATCACCCACACTTAGTCTCTAGATGAAAACCTATGATCTCCAGTCATGACCCCTCTCTGCCTACCCATCCGCTCTCTAAAGGGTCCTCAGGCATCTGCTCTAACTCCACCCCGGGGTGCTGACCCTAATACAAATCACAACAACATTTGAGACGCCCCTCGTGAGACGCCCCTCACGTGGTGTCTCTTCTGGCTTTTTCCATGATGTTCTTCTCTTGGGCCTCGTGCGTTAGCGTTGACCTTGCTTCTCAGACTCTTCTCCGGCCCGCCGATACCCCCTAAAACATTCCTGAACCCTCCTCCGTGTCTGCACCAATCTATGAACAAAACTCTATTCATCCAATTATTAATTGGATCCCCCTCACATTTGCAGACAGACATCCGTAGCTGAGTCTCCATTCTCATAGACTTCTAACAGAAGTCTTGCAACATTTTCCCCTGACACAGTTCGGCCTGTACCAGTACGTGCAAATCAAAAATCCTTTCATCATTTCAGGCCTACAACCCTTTCGCAAGTTAACTAAAATAACATGTTAGCTTCTTTCTCTTAGCATAATAAGAAAACACATCTATGGAATATAAATCTAATGAATAAACAAATCAGTGTAACATTTAGTGCAATCCATGTATATGAAAAACAATCTACGTTTCTGAACCCTTCTGGCCTAGCCATAAGGCCCGTTCCCTTCTATGCCTTACAGCGTGATTTCTCCCATTAGCAGCTACATAACATGGATCCTGATTAATCACTTCTAATAAAAGTATACATTTTCACACATGTTTGCATTAGTTCCACTTCTATATGAAATCTCTAAATTAACTACACATTTCAAGGTATATATGAATATATTTTCAACACTCATAGCATTTCTCTTTATGAATTGTGCGTACTACTTGCAACTCTGGTGCACTCATACATTTTGTTCAGTTTGCGCTCTCTCAGTTCCCCCCTTTGATGACTTCTAGGGGTCATCACCAACAGTTAAACTGAACTAATTGCTAATGCCCCTCGTTTCTGCGTTTCCAGAGCCCTCAGACTCCGCTACTGATTATCTTGCATTGCTGCCAATCTCTGTAACTGCTCTTTTCTGGATCTCTCCAATCTATTTGATCTATACCATTGGTATGACCTCACCAGTCCCCACAACAGGATCACACAGATCACTATTATGATGATAGGTTTCAGCACATACCACACAAAACTCTTCCCTAAGTTGGCGAACCAACATCCAACTTCGCCCATTCCATGACCCACCTTTTCCCAAACATTTACTTTGGTTAGGTCTTCGATCTCCTTGTGAATATTAGTTATATTCATAATGACCTTCTCAAGAGGTTTTGAATTGTCTGGAATGTAAGTGCAACATTCCTGGACCTTCAAAGCCTTACAGACTCCGCCCTCTTTTGCTAGCAGGACGTCTAATGCAAGACGGTTTTGAAGCACCATGGCCCTTATCGACTGCATCTCTCCTTCCACCAGCATTAAGGATCTAGCAGTGCTGGCAGACAACCTGTCTACAACTGTTGCCAGTCGCCTAATTTTGACATCATTGAGGATCAGTCCTAAGATAGGAAATGCAGCTCCTAATACATCTCCAACTAATTCTGCATCTCCCGCATCTCTTCTCCCTCTCTTCGAGGCCTTGCCCTCGATGATCTCTAAGTCTTGAGCATGGTATATTTTGGGAAAGACAATTGCCAAATAACATGATCCATACCAGTTATCAGGTAGTCTCACGTAGGCATTTCTTCCACATACAAAATATACATTTGGAATCACTTGCATTCCTTTCAAGAAATCCTTTGTGTAATATTCTAAATTGAAAGCATGTTCACAACTGACTTCTCCTACGAATACATTTTCGTAATACGTTTTGCTTCTGTGTAGACATAACTTCCCTCTCTGTGTCTTATCCAAAGCTATTGGACCACTACTACCCTTTCTTTTGTGTGCCTTCTCTTCCTCGGTCCAATCTGTTTTCCATTGTCCTGATTTCTTCAAAATCTTTTGCCTTCTATACCGATCATCCACTTGCCCTATAAACTTCTTTTCGACTTCTGATACCCTGCATGTCAGATTATTTCTGCGGGCATGAGAAGTATCTAAAGTAATCCAAGGAATGAAGAACTTGGCCAATCTGTCTTCACTCTTCCAGTAGTCCCATTTATTCATTTGCTTGTAATTAGGGACTTCTGGTAACACTGAATCATAATTAGAGAAATAGTATTCAAAACTATCTCTCCCATAAAATATGCTAAGCAATAAGCTACATGTAATGCCATATGTCAACGGGAGGTGATGATATCTAATGCCTTCATCTACAGACGCCGGCAGTTGCATGCAGACGTAGCAATCCTTAACCTCCATGGCATCCACGTATTCGTAGAAAAGTTTGGCATAAGCATTTGACCTATAGTCACCTTGGGACTCATCCATGTGTAGCCTGCGGGCTTCTGCTGCTAATAACGCTTTCTCCTGTATGTTTTCCCCTTTCTTACCAGCAACACTGGGTTTTGGTGTCACTACAGACTTCTCGTCTGATGCCCTTGCCTCACTCTTATGTCCCTTTACATATGATACGGTAACTACTAAAGCTATTAAAAATATCACTCCTACTATTAGTGTGCCTATTATACATTTAGCTCTACGAGTTGGACTACCGGCCTCCATTTCTTCAGACAGTATGGTTCCCTCCCTCTGCTTCAATTTCGAAATTCCTTTCTTCTTCTTTGTCCCTTTACAGTCTCTCTTGATCTTTCAGTCTTTAGAACCATACAATTGAAAGCTGGCAATCCCTTTTGCAAAGTCCTTTAAAGTTTTAACACAGACAACCCTAGCCCTTCTCCATCAACTTATAGGAAGGTCCCTAAGATTCTCTGCTTCCTAGGCGCTAGGTAATCTTCTTTTTCTTGCTTATTTACAAAAGTCTTTAAGCATCTACAATGAGTTTCGAGCCTGCGGCTTGAATAGCATAGTTCAATATTTCCAGGCGAAGAGTGTGCTCTTCATGGCTTGTTATCTCTGTTCCAAAGTCAGGGAATTGCAATTCGGTGAAAAACATGTGCTTTAACTTGCTCAGGCGGGGAGGGTTGGGGAGTGTGAACGTTAGTGACCCTTCTGCTTCAACTCCAGGCACTAACAGCTGTACTTCCACAGTGATGATGGGCTCAGAGCTGGACACCACCACCGATCGTATCCTCCCTGTCTCCCGCTCCAAAGACATTTGTCGCCAGATATGTCCACTCAGGAGTGGCGTATCTTCTGCTGGGCACACGTACTCTTCTTGACCTTCTTAGATCTGGTGCTTCAGCACCCTGCGCACCTTCCTCCGGGTCTGAATCCTCCGATATTGGAGCAAGGGTTCTCTCTGGAGTTGACCTCAGGCTAGAACTCCTTCTTTGTGGCCAACTGGCTTCTCCACGTACCCTTCTGCTCCTTCTCCTTCTGGTCTGTTTGCGCTCTCTTTCAGACTGGTCGGTGTCTGATTCGTACTCCCAGCTACTTCCTCCTTCTGTAGCGTCGTCCGTTTCGCTGTTGTACTGACCGTCCTCAGCTTGGTCAGACTCGTTCCATGCTTCTTCTTGCACCTCTACAGCTTGGCTAGCCCCCTCTATGGCTTCTCGGTCCACAGCTGGACTTCCATCCGAGAGAGGAGCTGTTTCTTCCAGAGGTGCTGGGACCCTCCGCGTATGAGACGCGTGGATCCAATTGGGCAGGCCTCCCACCTTCACTGCAGTGTTCGTGATCAGGATGATCTGGTAGGGTCCACGCCAACGAACATCTAGGCAGCTTCTCCTTACGTGTTTCTTCACAAGCACCCAATCTCCAGGGTACAGGTCATGGCACAGGTCCTGGCACGATGGAACCTCGGCAGCCTGCACCTGAAGGGACACAGAATGAATGGCGTCAGACAGCCCCTTACAATAGTCCAGGATCATATCATCTGTGATGTTTAACAGTGCAGCAGTTGGTACTGATGGCAATCTCATTGCCCTCCCCATTAACACCTCGTGCAGTGACAGTCCCGTTCTCCTATCTGGCGTACTACGGATACTCATAAGGACCAATGGCAGAGCATCAGGCCAACTCAGGGACGTTGATGAACACATTTTGGCAATCCGATTTTTGATGGTGCTGTTTATCTGCTCCACAATTCCTGAAGCTTCGGGTCTGTAACTACAATGCAATTTCTGGTCTATGTTCAGAGCCGCACAGATCATCCTCACAAGCTCACTATTGAAATGGGTTCTCCTATCTGATTCCAAAGAGGCCGGTACCCCAAACCGTGGTATGAGCTCCCTAAGCAATAACTTGGCTACTGTGAGGGTGTCACACCTGCGTGTAGGGTATGCCTCGACCCATCTGGAAAATATGCAAACAACCACCAGGACATAACGAAGGCGGTTGCACCTTGGCATTTCAATAAAATTTATCTGCATCCTATTGAATGGACCTCCAGACCTCCCAATGTGACTCAATGTAACTGGTGTTCTTTTTCCTACATTCAACTGCTGACAGGTCACACAACGCTGGCACACGGCTTCTGCTGCTACTCTGAACTTAGGATTGTACCAGGTTTGTCTGAATACTCTCAACATAGCATCTCTCCCTAAATGTACTGGACCATGTATCTGCCTGGCCATTGGGCTCACCATCTCATTGGGTAACACTGCTCTTCCATCTGCTGAGACCCAGAAATGGGCCTCGCCTATCACACATCCTGCAGTTGCCCATGTTTGTTTTTCAAAATCGGGTGCATTTTCTTGCATACATTTTAGCTCATCCCAAGTGTCGACAGTTTCCAATATCATGGCTAATTCAGTTCTTACATTTATTCCGCCCACTTCCACCTCCGTGAAAGAGTACCCTTGTTCTGCGCAATATCTCGCGACTTCGTCGGCATATCTATTGCCTTGTGACACGAAGTCCATATTCCTAGTATGCGCGGTACATTTTACAACCGCAATACCTGCTGGACATTGCAAAGCTTCTAACAGTAAACGTACAAACTCTCCATTACGAATGGGAGAGCCTGAAGAAGTCATGTAACCTCTTTGAGACCACAATTGCCCGTAATCATGAACTACCCCGAAACCATATTGGCTGTCGGTGTATATGGTGACTCGAATTTGATTGCTTGCCAGGCAGGCACGCGTCAATGCAATAATTTCGGCTACCTGAGCGGAGTGTACCCCTTCCAGGCATCCGGCTTCTACAACTCCAGTAATTGTACAAACGGCATAAGCTGCTCTCAACTGCCCAACATCGTCTCTTACACATGAGCCATCGACAAAGAAAACTTCATCGGGGTCAGTCAGTGGCTCATCCACGATGTCGGGTCTCGGTTTGGTGCATAGTTCAGTCACATCAAGGCAATCATGGTCTGTACATACATCATCATCTAGGTCACTCGGGAGTGGCATCAAGGTATCAGGGTTCAAAACAGAGCATCTCTTGAGAGTCATGTTCTCCGCAGCAAGAATGACTTGCTCATATCGCGTGAGCCTGCTATTGGTCAGATGCTGTGTTTTGGTCCTGGTCATTAACAATTCAACAGAATGCGGCACGTACACCTCAAACGGGTGTCCCATGACGATGTTCTCACAACGCTCGATACTGACACCTGTTGCAGCAACGGATTTGAGACATCCGGGCAACGCTGCGGCTACTGGGTCTAATGTAGCCGAAAAGTAGGCAACTGGTCTACGGGCATTCCCATGGATTTGGACCAAGACAGACAAAGCACAACCCTCTCTTTCACAGCAATAGAGCAAGAATATTTTATCGTAATCAGGCATTCCCAGAGCAGGAGCACGACACAAGTCCTCTCTCAGCTGCAGGAACGCCATCAAACAGTCTTTGTCCCATGGTACCGGATCACTCACCTCCTTGTGCGTCAGTTTTTGCAAGGGTTTTGCTTTCAGTGAAAAGTTCGCGATCCACTGTCGGCAATAACCCACCATCCCTAGAAACATCCTGACTTCTCTCTGTGTTTTAGGCGCATTCATCTTCATGATCGCCTCTATTCTGTCTGGGGACACCTTCAGTTTCCCCTTCTCTATTCTGTGCCCCAAGTACTGCACCTCTGTCAGGCAGTACTGCAATTTTCCCGGGGACACCTTGTGCCCATTTGCAGCTAAGTGATTTAGCAAAGCAATGGAGTCCTCCCTGCAAGCCTCTTCCGTTTCTGACGCCACAAGCAGGTCGTCTATGTACTGGACCAGAACTGACTTCTGGGGCAGCACTAGACTTTCAAGATTTTTCTTCAACAGCTGGTTAAAGATCGATGGGCTTTCTGTATACCCCTGAGGAATACGACACCATGTTAGGACGCGACCTTCCAGCTTAAATGCGAAAAGAAAATGGCTCTCCTCGTCCAGGGGGATCGAAAAGAAAGCCTGGCAAAGATCTATCACAGTGAACCATTCGGCTTGGAACGGTATCTGAAACAATATCACTGATGGATTCGGTACCACTGGACAACATGAGACAACTATGTTATTAATCTTTCGGAGGTCCTGCACTATCCTGAATTTCCCATTTGGTTTCTGCAAACCCATAATCGGGGAGTTGCATGGACTACCCACGATCTCTTTCAGTATTCCCTGCCTAATCATGGACTCGATCACGGGTTTTATACCTGCAATCGTTTCTGGAGTCAATTTATATTGGGGTGTTCTTGGAAACTCAGCATGTGGTTTCACTATTATTTTCACTGGGTCCACTCCTTTGACTAGTCCAATCTCTTCCCCAGTGAAATCCCACACTTCTGGTGCCACTGTCTCCCTTAGATCCCAGGGGAGCTCATCCACTGTCAAAGTGGGATACAGCTCCACACATATTCTTGAATTTGCGACTTTGAAGTCAGCGTCATCATCATTGGTTAATACTTCCACTCCCTGCGGGGTGCAATATATGGTACAATTTAACTTACACAATAGGTCTCTTCCCAGTAAACATACCGGACTAGAGTCGCAAACCACAAACTGATGCTCATCGCTGTACTTCCCTATTTTCACCTGTACCGGTTCCGTCAATGAGCTCGTTATTCTCCTGTTTGCGACCCCCACCACTTGAATGGTCTCTCCAGACATAGGCAGGCCTGGAACTGCAGCTGATCTTATTGTGGATCTGGTGGCTCCTGTGTCCACTAAGAATGTCGTGGGGCACCCTGCCACTTCTGCCTCAACAAAGGGTCCCCTTTGATCCACATCTAAGGCTGCCCCAAGGGTACAGTCTTCTCTCTCTACTCTCTGTCCGGTTAAAGGATCAACGTAATAGCACTCCTCTCCTCCTACAAACAGAGGCATCTGCCTATAGGTCTTTTCCGTTGTCCCTATTCTGGGTGGTTGAGGGAACTGAGCTCGCGGAGCTGGGGTCCCCCCCTTTGACCACCTTCCCTTGGTACGGCGTTACCCCTTTTCCTGGAGTGCTTTGAATCTCTTCCTCCTCTACCTCTTGTTCTCCAATTTCAACGTTGTAGGGACACTCGCGTTTCCAATGCCCCACCTCGTTACACTGATGGCACCGGGTCGTCTTTTTCAATGCCGCAATGTCCACCCTAGGTCTGAAGGTGGAGTTCTCCTCATTGCCCTTGTTCTGACCATACTGTTTCTTACCCCCAGTCCCTGTTCCCTGTTGCTGTTGTCCGCCCTTACTAGCTGACTGCATCTGCACCACCATCAGTTTTTCTTTTAGCTATTTTGCCTTTGAGTCTATCTCATCACAGCAGTACCTAGCATATCTCAGAATTTCATCCAAAGGTTTATTTTGCCAACAAATCAAGTGTTGCTGAATCATTAAACTAATATCCGGTCTCAAACCCAAGGCAAACTTAGACACGAACTGTCCTATGTCTTTCGGGTCCATTACATCCAACCCGCTATATTGTTTAAACGCCTTCAGCAATCTCTCATAATATTCATGAACTGTCTCTTTGGGTTCCTGTCTAGTTCGATCTATTTTGACCCAATCTATGTCCTGCATTGGCACCTTGTCTTTCAGCCAGGTCATCACTCTCTCGTATTTTACCATTACTGTCTCGGACGGTCCATTAGTCCGTGCATCTCTCTCTGGCTCTGATGTGGGCCACTCAGCACTAACCTTACATGCTGTCCACAAGTCTCCTGGTACTACAATGTCAAACAGCGTGTTCAGATCTATCCACAGTACCTTGGAGATTTTTACGAACCTCTCCACCTGTTTATACCACTCGACTGGGTTCTCCCTCAATTTAGGGAAGGAGTTGGTAAAAGCTGCTAAGTCTCCTCTACTCCATGGCACATGCACATAATTCCCGTTTGCAACCTCACGCAAAGGGTATGCCTCTACTCTCTGCAGTCCTCCCTCTGGGGTCATCCCAAGCATGCTTCTCCTAACGGTCCCTTTCTTGGACCACCTTTCTTCCCATTTATCAAGCGCTCTCCATGTCCTTATTCCCGTGATCAGTTCCCTTATGTGTGTTTTTAGTCCTATTGTTCTTCTCTCATCTAGGTCCTGATCGGAATAATGGAGCCTATGGTTACCCTGTAATGCTTTGGTCCTTGACAGGTCTACCATATATTTTCCTGCTAGATCGACTAATTTCTCATGTGCCGCTCTCGCTTTCCGAGTGATGTCCTTTGCCATGAACAGTATCTCATCCTGTTCATACATCTCCATTCTCTCTAGAGGCAAGGTACCATCCACCATGTCATCCAGATCTGATTTTAGGCTGGCGACATCAAGTCTCTTGGCTTTTATCTCGGCTCGCAATATCTCTTTCTTAGGGGGTTCACTGGTCTCTCTACCATCCCAACTCCGAGTCCTACGCTTGGGCTCAGGGGAGTTAAGGAGTGTCCTCCCTTGTTCCCATCTCTCTAGGTCCCATGCTCGACCATCCTGCCTTGGAAGGTGATGAAACACGGGCCTGTCTCCCCCAATCTCATTCCCTCTGTCCTCTCTTGCTCCCGGATAGGATTCCCTGCTGTTCTCCCTTCTGTCGCTATCTTCCCGTTGCCTAGTGTCACTCAAGATTCGGTAGGTTCCTTCTCGGCTCCCCATCTCCCCAGGGCTGCGTTCTTGTCCGTAGTCACAGGGGTTATGGCGAGACCTCTCGCAACTCTCATTCTGTCCACTATTGCCAGTCGCATAGTGGGTGCACTTAAAACTATTCCTGTACTCCTGCGTTCTCCTGTCCCCTTCGCTGTGAATTCTACGAGACACCCCCCCACACTCAGGGCTCCTGTTTTCCAGGTCTGGTCTACCTCCACTCCTGGTATGACGAGTGTCTCCGCTGCCGTCCTGACCCTTCCCGTCCCACTCCGGACTGCTTTCCTCAGCCCCGCAGTGAGTCCGGGTCCTGCTATCCTGGCTTTCCCTTTCTGCTTCCGCTGCTATGATGCTCTTGTGAGCCTCTACTGCCTCATCCCATTTCTTCATGTACTCGCTTAGCTCCTGGAAGGATTTCCGTCCTGATCCCCTTAGATCCATCGGCCATCTAGGGCCCCCCGGATCCCCTGTTGGATCTACAGCTGTATGTACTGGGGTGCTCCACTCCCTTGGTCTTGGCAACTGACTTGGGGAATTGATTGTGTCGTTCCTCCTTGCCATATCTGCTCTCTCCCTATCCCTCCGTACCTGTTCCTCCCCTCTAGCTCTCTCTGGGTCATAAATCGATACTATAGGGCCTATAGTAACAGGTACTTGTAGGGCATCTGGTAGTGCGTAGGATGTGGCACACTCCGTTTCTGGCACCCTTTGTACCACAAACCTTCCGACTACCTGCTGCACCGGACTAGGTTGGGACAGTTCCTTCTTTGCAGTGGGATCCCAATCTGTAATGGGAAGCGGTCCCTGCTCCCCTAGGCTGGGCCCCCCTTCTCTGCTGGGCTCCACATTTCCTGTCTCCTTGTTGTACGGGGGTGGCCTATCTGTCAGTAACCTATTTATCAGGCTGTCCTCTGTCTCGCTCTCATCATCTTCTTCTAATGGGCTTTTGTTTCCTACCACCTCTAATACTGGGTACAGTTTATTTACTTCAATGTTATGCACTCTCCATCTTTTAGCATCCGCATCCCATTTGGCATCCTGCACTGCTCTTACCGATCGCTTCACCCTTTCTTGTCGTCTATTCAGGTTCCTCTTGTGCGCTGCCCTAATCCATGCATTGAGAGCTTCAAACTGGGTTGGTCTAGGCATAGGTCTCATTGAGGTCATGACTGCTTTTAATCGGTGTAGCACCTCTAATCTGAACGTCCCGTACTTTGGGAACGTTAGTTCCTAATTTCCTTCTGTAATCTTACTCCACTCTGAAATCCACATTATCGTGTGTAGCCCAACATTTGCTGCCATATAATAAGCCGGTGTACCCTCCGGCGGGGCTTCTTCCCCATCATAAGATCTCCGTCTCTCTCTTTTAAACGCCGCTCTTAACCATTTAAAACATTTCATGATTAAACGTACAATTTCCGACCTCGCTATGCTGTTTACTTCCTGATGACAATCCACCAATCCTAGCGTGGCTTTGCTAACTGGCCTATCACAGCGCGGTCTTGCTCTGGCCGGCCAATCCCAGCGCGGCACTTTCTGACGTCACTCGCCTCCGCTTCGCAGCAGCACCCCTCCTTTCTCAGCTCGTCTCCCGGTCACACATGCGTCCCATTCATACACCGAAAAATGACTACTTCCGACCAAGCCGTCACTTTCCTTGACTGTACGTCCACAGTCTATCTGTAATTGTCACCCTAACTGACGAAATGTCATCCGTCTCTCTGATAGGTTGCTTACACACAGTAACTTCCGACCAGCGTCCGTTACTCACGCACTCACACTTACGTTCCCCCTATCACGGTCCTGCGGGCGATCAATGGTACCTCATGACCCCCTTCACACTGGTTGACAATTACTCTGGATGTCCGATACACCCGAACCACTTAAGCTCTCCTTGAACTTAAGATTTTCACCGGTTGCGCGCGCTCACAACCTGTTCCACAGTCACTCTACAGGCATTCAACTCCGCCAGACATTACAACATAGATACAACACAAAAACACCGCAATCTAACACGCATGACCCTTTATACTCACTCTCGACCGATACTGCTGCTTTTCTGTCTCACGTCATCCGGACCTTCTTCGGCGGGCGGTTCTTCCGATCATCGATCTCTAGGGGCCTTGGGGTAATCTAACCTGGCCTAGATCACCTTCCTCAAGAAGGCAACCATCCTCTATAGCTACCAACTGCGGGGGCGAGATTGTAGATCTCTATCTTATCACTCTAGATCTAAATCCCGTTCTGGTCAACTGAACCTTTATTGCCTGTCTTTGAGGAAAGAAAGTGCATCCAATACCAGGTTAACTTTGCTAATGATGGACTCAACTCAGAAAAACCACAAACTACTTCTAGCTTTTAAAGATTTATTACAAGGTTAAGGTTAACTGCAAGTACAGGCATCTCAGAATGAGATTCAAAAGATATACGGGCACAACTACATACATGTGCTCTCGAAAAGCCCTTAAGCGAGCAAAGAACACAACTAAGACTAATTCCAAAATTAAAAGGGCTGCAAGCATCGACACATATTGTGATCTCTCCGTCCTTTACAGGAGGGGGGAAGGTTTCAGGCTAGGCTGTCCCTACCCTGCTCTAGATGGTATCCCTACTTAACAGAATCCCAACCTATCAAAAGGTGTCAGCTGTGAATGTCTTCCTATGAAGATCACCCACACTTAGTCTCTAGATGAAAACCTATGATCTCCAGTCATGACCCCTCTCTGCCTACCCATCCGCTCTCTAAAGGGTCCTCAGGCATCTGCTCTAACTCCACCCCGGGGTGCTGACCCTAATACAAATTACAACAACATTTGAGACGCCCCTCGTGAGACGCCCCTCACGTGGTGTCTCTTCTGGCTTTTTCCATGATGTTCTTCTCTTGGGCCTCGTGCGTTAGCGTTGACCTTGCTTCTCAGACTCTTCTCCGGCCCGCCGATACCCCCTAAAACATTCCTGAACCCTCCTCCGTGTCTGCACCAATCTATGAACAAAACTCTATTCATCCAATTATTAATTGGATCCCCCTCACATTTGCAGACAGACATCCGTAGCTGAGTCTCCATTCTCATAGACTTCTAACAGAAGTCTTGCAACATTTTCCCCTGACACAGTTCGGCCTGTACCAGTACGTGCAAATCAAAAATCCTTTCATCATTTCAGGCCTACAACCCTTTCGCAAGTTAACTAAAATAACATGTTAGCTTCTTTCTCTTAGCATAATAAGAAAACACATCTATGGAATATAAATCTAATGAATAAACAAATCAGTGTAACATTTAGTGCAATCCATGTATATGAAAAACAATCTACGTTTCTGAACCCTTCTGGCCTAGCCATAAGGCCCGTTCCCTTCTATGCCTTACAGCGTGATTTCTCCCATTAGCAGCTACATAACATGGATCCTGATTAATCACTTCTAATAAAAGTATACATTTTCACACATGTTTGCATTAGTTCCACTTCTATATGAAATCTCTAAATTAACTACACATTTCAAGGTATATATGAATATATTTTCAACACTCATAGCATTTCTCTTTATGAATTGTGCGTACTACTTGCAACTCTGGTGCACTCATACATTTTGTTCAGTTTGCGCTCTCTCAAAGTTTTTGGGGTTTGTTGTACTTTTCCACTATTTATTCACAACCACGCACATTTGCGCCACTTTACAGAGTTTGCCAGTGAAGCGGTATTTTTGTTCTCTCTTATTAGGTCGAAGACCTAAAAGGCTGCGCTTGCGCAGACTTAGGTCTGAGATTTAATGACTCTCAGTAGCGCAGAAGGTACCGCCTCCCTGCCCTGTCTCTCCTTCATTGGCTGGCTTCCTAAACGTAGGCCAGCCATTGGAGGAGAGATCAGTCACTCCGATGTAGCCCCGTCCTTTTCGGATTTGGGGGCGTAATTTTTGATGTTCTTTAGACAGTGACATTGTCCGTCACTCAGAACATCAAAACCACGCCCCCAATTCCGAAAAATTTCAGAAGCGCCGGCCGCCATTAAGCTGTTTGTTGTAGATGAGGTAGGTCGCATGCTCCCGCTGTCCTCGTTCCCGCCCCGAATCCGAAAGTCGTTGTGGCCGCCGTTTTGTTTTTGCCGTTTTATTTTTCTTTCCATTAGCAGAGTGGCTGATGTCAGAGATAAAGGAGCCGGCGCGCGGGGGCCCTTTGAAGCTCTGCGTGCACTCATGACATGTCCCGTGGGCTCGGCCAGTCTCGGCGTATCACTGTTCGTGGCTCCCGCCCCCTCCCGCCATTCGTGGCTCCCGCTGTCCCCCCTCCCGCCCCCTCCCGCTGTTCGTGGCTCCCGCTGTGGTAGGTGTCTTCGCTCTATTGCCTGCTTATGCTGGTCTCTCTCCCCCCGCTCGATTCTCTCCCCCCCTCCCCCCCGCTCGAGTCTCTCTCCCCCCCGCTCGAGTCTTTCCCCCCCTCCCCCGAGTCTCTCTCCCCCCGAGTCTCTCTCCCCTCCCTTCCCCCATGAGTCTCTCCCCCCGCGAGTCTCTCCCCCCACCCCGCGAGTCTCTCTCCCCCCCTCCCACTGCGAGTCTCTCTCCCCCCTTCCCCCGCGAGTCACTCTCCCCCCCTCCCCCCGCGAGTCACTCTCCCCCCTCCCCCCACAAGTCACTCTCCCCCCCTCCCCCCGCAAGTCTCCCTCCCCCCCACCCCCCGCAGTCTCCCCCCCGCGCGAGTCTCTCCCGTCTCCCCCCCGCGCGAGTCTCTCCCGTCTCCCCCCCCCGCGAGTCTCTCCCCCCCTCCCCGTGGGACTCCGGGATTCCTACAGAAATAGGGCTGTCCCTTGTAGGTCCAGAAGGGATGAATTTAGGCCGGATTCATCATTATCGCTATAAACGCATCCCATTTACATTAACTGGTAACTGTCTGTACATGTATCTTAAGTGGTTATCCTGGACGTCTTCCAAGTCCTTGATGTGGGATGCGCACAGGCTGGGCTGGGGAGCTGTTTCCGCTCTACTTTCTCCCCTTTGACGCCCCACCCCCCCCACTTCTCAGGCACAATTATCTGATTTGAAGGGACCCCAGAGGTCGGTCACTTAATTACCAAATGACTCCCTCCGAGCCCCCACCAACCCCTCTCGTATCAACTGCCAACTATTCCCAAAGGTCCCCAAAAGGTTGATGACTTGAAGCACGCGGCACATATGGGGTCAATTACCCAATTATCGAACGACCCGAGCACTAAACTCGAAACATTCCTAAGTAGAGGGACATTAAATGTGCTAATCTGCTCCGACATCCGAGGTCACGACCAAACCACAGTGCAAGCAAACTTGCTTTAAAATGAAATGTTTGTTTGGCGTCACTGTACGCGGGGTATTATGTTTGTGCTTTCAAGCTATTTGTAACCTCACAAGTCAAACGCTAGTTTAGGTCACGGGAAACATTGCAGCTCCCGGTGACATCACGGGGAGTGACATCACAGGGCGCGACATCACTCGCGTAGTGGCACATCTCTGCTAGACCCTATGCAGTAGTAGCTGCAGAGTCTTATACTAGGTTCTCGACAGCGCTTTAAAATGAAAATCAGCACTAAACTCGTGGAGAGGTGTGGCTCACTGGTTAGAGGCGGCAGACCTGTAAGCAGAGAACAGCCCGGGACCAGGGTTCAATTCCCGACGCGGCAGGGTCCTGGACCAGGGGTCAACGGACTCGATAATTCTCGCCTCAGTGCCTACTCTAACCAGGGAACACACTCGGTAACTCTGGGCATTAAGCTTGCCTCATCTCTACAACGGCCCTCCACAGACGCCAGGGATGCCTGGTTTCACCCTGGAGATACCCAGAAAGGGACCATCTCACAAGGAAAACCAGGACGGGTTCCCCAGCGGTCTACAGTGCCAGGACACTCGGGTAGAGTAACAGTGCGCTTTACAAGTATCCCACATAAAGCCCTAAAAAGGCATAGTAAGGATTTGAAAAGCCAATGACCCCAATGTGTTGAGGCTATATAAGAATCCAAAGTCATGAGTGGCTTTTCTAGAGAGCCCCCATTAATTTGGTTATTTTTTTTATTTATATAGCCATAAATAAACAAGCTGCAAACTACGCGAAAGCAATACTGACAAATACTTAGATAAAATGTGTTTGTACACGAATATCAAAGAAAACATGTAATACAGTTGTAAAAATTCAAAATTGCCTCGCCTAAAAATCACAATAGTATTATAAAAATCTCATTATATATCGAAGGCTTCTTGGCGCTAGTGGGAAGTGAAGAAACGAAATGATCATAACAAGAGACTAGAATATTACATAATAAGCGGCTTTCCTGCTCCTTATGAAATAAAAAATGGAAGTGAACAAAAGTCGAGGTGAGGCTACCTGCTTTTTGGGGGTGGGGGGGGGGGGGGGGGGGTCAAGCGCTCTGGATAAAGATGCTCGAAAGGGAGCCATTCTGGCTACCTGCTCGGACGGTGTCTGCGGTACAAGGGAGGCACAGTGCAGAGATTCAAGGCGCTTCTTTCAAAGAACCCAAATAAATGATGCTCATGCAGCAGGCTCTTTCCCAGGCAGGCCCAAAAGTTCACGCTATCGCACAAAATACAAGCCGCTGCTTGCATTCCTAATTTTCCCGCTCAAGCAGTTTGTCGTTGATCGGTTCTGGGGGATCACAATGGCTGCACCATTCGCAAACACCCTTTTTAACAGGTCCATCACTCTTAACATGAAGACCTGCGGATCAAAGGATGTAAGACCCTGCGCGCGCCCCGCACAGGACACAAGTCAAGCCCTGCACCAATCAGAGATGGCTATCTGTGCTGCTGATAACAGCGCAGGACCAGACCAGGGAGCAAGCAGGAACTGGGGTCCCGGCGGGTGACCCCCGAGTGCACCCATGCTGGGCTTCGAAGGGGCAGATAGGCTTATCAGTCTCTTGTTTGTTGTACCGGGGCAGCCCCCCTGCGCACACTTGCATCCGCCCAGCAGCCCCCCAGCTATCTGCACTTCACTGGCCCCGTGACTGAGGAAGGGGCGTGGCTCACCCGGGGACAAAGGCCTGCTATCAGTTTGTCACAAACGGATGAATAATTTGTAAAGGTGTGGCGACAAGAGCCTCGTGTGACCTCACACTGCTTGAGAGGGAGGGGTAGGTAACTCAGGAAAGGCCCCCACTTAAGTTCTGCACTAGAGGGCATTCGGAAGGTTTGGGGGGCTGCCTCGGGCGGGCAAAGACCTAGTTCACACTTGGAAAGTTAATCTTTTATCTGCATGTATCTGGTGGCCCAATATCCCATACCTCACACATGTTGAAGTGTTAGCCAAGGCCAAGGAATATCTGTGAGATATGGGAGACTCGGGGGGGCCTTCTTACATTCTGCAGGAGGGGCCCCATCATTTGCCACTGAACATGACAATTCAGACTATTCCAGGCCCCAAAAGCTGTAAAAAAATACCCTTAGCGGGTGGTATTATTAACTTTTAATGTGTACTGGATTATTAAACACTCTTGTTGGACTCACCCCAAAATTAGACAAACAGTCCCACAATGTTGTGACTGTCATAAGGGCTAACTATGAGAATCAAGTGCTGGTGCTGGCCACCTGCAAACACCAGCTCAAATTAAGTACTGACCCCACCTCACCTACATCCTCCCTGGGCTCACATTGGCCCCATTTACAATTGACTCTTTTGTTTAATTATGTTTTTTTATTTTTATTTCTGCCTCTGAATAAGTAGATATGGATGACAGAGGGTAGGGCTACTACAGGCATGAATTAGTTCCTGATGCAGTTCAAAACAAGCGGCTGACTTTTGGCGAAAGCATACAGCCAATAGCATTAACTGAGCGGTGAATATCTCCCTGGGCTCAGCCAAGACATGCTTGACAAATGACAACCTGAAGCCAATGAGAGACAGAGGTTGATTAAAGAAAGCCAATGGCTGAAAAGGGCGGGCCCAAAGCCAACTCTATATATTTTGTTAGCAATGGGTGTTGTGTGTTAGCCAGCTGTCAAAATAGATCTAAAACAGTACAAGAGGAACATAGAAAAGCAAAATACTCTGCGAAAACAGAAATCACACCTTGGTGGAGGCCTAGAAAACATTATAAGAACATTAACGTCACAATTGTGTGTACTAGATTGTGTAACTGGCCATCCAAGAAGGCTTTAGCTTAAATTGACGAGAGCAGCAGAGTAGTAAGGAGAGCTGCCAATCCTATACCTCGGTGTATGAAATCCTAAGCAGCAACACAGACCCTACATCATGCATCTTCCATGCACCTCTATCTCACTACCTCACTCTCTCTCTGCTAATTCAATAGTTATCACATATGCAAAAAACAAAGCTAATGCCAATAGAAATGACAATGCCATTTATTTAGGGATACAAAAAAGATACAAAAATAATGAGCAATACCAATAGCTCTACCTATAATATTGCCGAGACCATTGCATTGTAAATGCTTGTTTCAATAAGTCGTTCAGTTCTACACAATATCCCCTTAATTATAGATACCGTCTTTGCTGGAAGAAAATCATCTTATAATTTGACAATTACAAAATAATTAATGTGACATAAATACAATTTAGAGTGCATGCTAAAGTCTGCCACCAAATCTCTGAATCGGGCTTTGAGGAAGGCCTCAGTCAAAAATGTAAATTGAGACTTCCAAAAGGGGTTTTCCCACGCTCAAACCCACATTCAACGTGGCCTGGAATGTACACTTCTGTCCAGAATAATCAACCTACTTCTTGGTGAAGCTTTTGTATAGCGTAGCTCTCCTTTAGTCAAATTTCGTCTTCACAACCTAGCTTCTTCTACAATGACTGGGTGGACCTGATTTTACTATTTATAAATGTTGTTGATTTCCACAAAGATTGCCATTTACATAAATAAACACCTTGCACCCTCTGGTGTTCAAGGAGATTAGCTTGTTTGTAAATGAACAGAGTAGTCAATATCCTTGAGTGACATATCTGCCGCCACTGTCATAATGAGCTCATATGAAGATAGTTAGAGGTGGGAGAGCCAACTAAGTAACAGGGAAAACCAAGCAAGAGCCGAGCCTAAGAGGAGGGGCACGACCTGAAACTAATTGGTATGTAAACCAAAAAAGATGAATTTCTATAACACAAGCGTTTCCCTTTAGTACAGCAGATTATCCCACTGCATTGAGAGGTATTTATTAAAAGTCATAGGGGCATATTTACAAGGCCCTATCACCACCACAGTGTCACTTTTCACAACATTGTGGTGGTGATAGGGGCTTCGCCTTATTTACAAGGCAGTATTAAGCTAATTAACGTGGCTTAAAGCTGCCTTGTAAATAAGGCACCCATTCAAGCTAGACTTAGCTTGAAATGTGAGGGCAATGGGTGTTGCAGTGGGCGTTCCACCGCAATACCTGTTTATTTTGACGCTGCCCCTATTCACAAGGGTGGCGTAAATATGGGGCAGCGGCAACATTAAGACCAGGGAAAACCTGGTATTACCCTGGCGCAACAAGGAGAAATGTTTAACTTCTCCACATTTTTTTTCTTTTCATGTGTGCTGCGTTGTGCAGCACACATAGAAAAAGCAAAACACCATTGACTGTTCATGTGCAGGAAAGTGCCCCTTCCTGCACATAAACAATCATAAAAAAATGACATTTTGCAATCAGCAAACATGGAAATTACAAAACACCATTTAAAGATTGTTAATGTGAAGGAAGGGTGCCTGCATTGGCGCTAGACAGCTAAATTTAGCACCAGGGCTGGAGGAAACGCAGGGCTGCACCATATTGTTGTAAATATGGTGTAGCCATGCGTTTCAGAAGTGGTGGAATGTGGTGTTAAGCCACGGAGGGTAATGTCGCCACTTCTATTGTACATATGCCCCATAGTTTTTGAACACATTCCTGCCCCCACCACGGCAACACCATTATGTAACTAAGATGGGTCAGTTTTCAAGTGTACCCTATATGTGGATTAAATACTTATTATAGATGGGACAACATCAAACTCTATTTAATCAAACACAAGGGGTTGATGTAAAAAACACACACATCCTGAACTCAAGTATTTGAAGGTGCTCTCATCTGTGATAATGAAGGAAAAGGAGATACAGTGAAAAATAATATTTGCCTAGTGTCACACAATTTTCTTAAGCTGGGTAGCTGGGATTCAACCCAGGTTTTCTGGTTTCAAATTATGCAAATTTGGCACTAGATGGTATCTGTTTCTCCTGTTTTACATCAAAGGTTAGTGCTTTGACTGGAATTCTTGGTGCATGATGTCGGAGCTTGGATTACACTCAGAAGCCACATGAAAGCTCAGCTCGTTTTGGGACCCGATGGTCCAAGAGGACCTCGAGCTGAGCCAGAGCCAGGTCTGGCTTGAGATTTCAGTGGCTCACTCACTGCCACAATCACACTCATCCACAACAGAAAGAAGCTGAGAGGCAATGGATGAAACGTTTAAGTATTTAAATACCAATGTTGGAAAAAATGTGTAAATGCAAATCAGGCCCATTCTCCATGGTTTTCTAAAGCTAGCAAACAGTAAATGTAGATGATTAATGCATGACCCTATTGGCGTTAAGGGAGTAGCCAGAAAATTAACCCCCCCACTTCGAACCAAAACTCTTATGGCACCAAGCAAACAAAGCAAGTCATGTGCTAAGGATGATTTGATTGTATTAATCCCAAAACATGTAAAAACAAGCATTGGTAATGCAATAGGTCTCGGATTTATTTGAGTTAGAGCTAATTGCATTGTAAATGGTAATGTCTTTTAGCCATGTGTTATGGAGTGTATGCATGTGGTGTGTAGTGGAATTATGTGGGTTGGATTGGAATTGTAGCAATGGTGGCATGCTGCGCTTTAGATGAATATGTTTAAGAATAAAGTGGACCATACTGCGATTGCTACAATAATTAATTGTGGATGCGTTAACAATTGATGTATGCACTGATGGCTGCTGGTGTGTGTGCCTGTAGAAATTGTGCACCGAAGGCTGGTGGTGTGTGTGCCTGGTGGAAGCGTGCACTGCCGGCTGGAGGTGTGTGTGCCTGGTGGAAGCGTGCACTGATGGCTGGATGTGTGTGTGCCTCGTAAAAGCGTCCACAGACGGCTGGTGGTGTGTGTGCCTGGGGAAAGCGTGCACTGACGGCTGGTGGTGCGTGTGCCTGGTGAAAGCATGCACTGACGGCTGATGTTGTGTGTGCCTGGTGAAAGTGTGCACTCTGCAGTCACTCATGCTGTCACTCTCACTCTGCAGTCACTCACTCTGCAGTCACTCTCACTCTGCAGTCACTCACTCAGCAGTCACTCTCACTCTGCAGTCACTCTCACTCTGCAGTCACTTTCACTCTGCTGTCACTCTCACTCTGCAGTCACTCACTCTGAAGTCACTCGCTCTGCAGTCACTCGCTCTGCAGTCACTCACTCTGCAGTCACTCTCACTCTGCAGTCACTCACTCAGCAGTCACTTTCACTCTGCAGTCACTCTCACTCTGCAGTCACTTTCACTCTGCAGTCACTCTCACTCTGCAGTCACTCACTCTGCAGTCACTCTCACTCTGCAGTCACTCTCACTCTGCAGTCACTCATGCTGTCACTCTATCTGCTGTCACTCATGCTGTCACTCTCACTCATGCTGTCACTCTCACTCTGCTGTCACTCTCACTCTGCTGTCACTCATGCTGTCACTCTCACTCTGCAGTCACTCTCACTCTGCAGTCACTTTCACTCTGCTGACACTCTCACTCTGCTGCCACTCATGCTGTCGCTCTCACTTTGCTGTCACTCATCCTGTCACTCTCACTCTGCAGTCACTCTCACTCTGCAGTCACTCTCACTCTGCTGTTGTGTTCTATCTAGGACCCCGATCAATATTGTGACCTTATGCCCCTATACGGCTATAATCAATCCATACCCCTATAATGGCATGAACGATCAGAACCATATTTCAGAAACTCGTCTCTGCAGCTCATTACAGTATATGACACAGCAGAAGCCACTATCTTAGATTCCTAGATTACACACCAAGTTCTTTCAACAGATAAAACCCCCTGCAACCTGGGAAAGCCCCACTTGCTATGTTTTGATTAGTAATAGAACTCTAATGAGCACTGTAAGAACGACCGGTTCTTAGTGACATCTTTATTGACGTCTTATGTCCAAAAACTTACGTCAAACAAGGCACCTTTCAGGTATAAATGATACCAACGTTGCCTTAAGCAAACACAGCGGTGGTGGTGAATACTGGAGCAGAACAGCTGTCCCTTGCAGAGCCCAGCAGATGCGAGAAGCCCACGGACGCTGCCCCTCCTCCTCCTTGACGCGCTGAGAAAGACGCTGTCTTTTCTCCTGCTGAGAAAATCCAGCTCTGGCGTTTCCAGCCTACCCTTGCGGGTAACTGGATTATCGAGTCCTGAAGGGAGATACCAGACCTCCAACATTCTATTCCAGAGGTACAGTGTTGACTAAACCCTTAGAGAGAATTCTTGAAGCAAACCCTTGGCAAAACCAACTTAACTTAAATTGCTACTTACTTACTCCCTCCCAAGTATTAGGCTTAGGTCAGGCACACTGGGGTAGGCGTAGTTAGAAGCACCAGTTGAGGACGTTAGCCAAATGTATATATGAATGTATATATTTTACTCATTTTAACTATCGTATGGCTAAGAAACCATATCAATGCTTTTACAGTATTAATTCGCAATCCTCCTTTTACTGTACACACTTTTTATAATAACAAGTCTTGCAATTGTGGTAATTCATTTCTCTTGCATGAGAAGAAAGACTATTCAATAAATAATACCTTTTATTGAAAACGCCCGTCTCTCTATTTTCTGCATCCTGGTGAAAGTAATTCTTGCACAACTGACTGAGTGAAATAGATGTCTATTGTTTCACACAACTCTAGAGATTGACTCTTATTCTAAGGAGCAAAGTTGTCATGTTTATGCGGTTGTTGGAAAACTGAATCCCTTCTTGTCTGAGCCAGGGAAGCTGATCACTTCCTATTCAGTCAAGAAAGTTTCCAGTGACCTCTGAGCTAGTTGGTACAAACCCAAGTAAGTCTAACATAGTCAGTAAAGACCTGGAAGACCGCACTTCTACGTCTACACTGCTGTTTATGTTATTCCAATGCGCAGGGCCTACAGGGAAAATAGGAACTACACTACATGGCGCCCAACGTTTGGTAAGGCGATAAAACTAACACAAGACATTATAGTAACTCAGTCGTGCTTTTTCACACAGACCCTTACTACCGTAAATACTCCAATAGACGTCTGGAGTGGGTGAAAGGTTAAAATCCGCCCGAACTTAGTAGGAAGAGATTCCTATGTAAAGCTCTGGTTTATTCAACGTTGAAGGATACAGTGTTCCAAAATATTGTGCACCTAATCTTTGTCTCCTTGAAGACCTACTCTGCAGAAACATTCATTTATAGAATGTCAGTAGAAAATAACGGGACCGCCGATACCGCAGTAAATGCGACTCAGCGTGAAACCGATGAAACAGGGATTTACCCACCGGATGTAAAAATCATCCCGGTGAACTTAAGAAAAACTATAACGTTAAAACTTATAGAAAACGGACTAACCTCACGAGGTGGTACCGTCATTTTCGTGATAGAGGCACACAAATATCGGCAGACAGAGGTATTCTATTCATGGATAAACTTTCCAGCGGAAAACGCTGCAACACACGAGTTCCACTATTACAAAATAGAGGAACCACCGGATGAGTACGCTCCTTTTGAGGAGATTGAAATCCCATTAAAATACCAAGAGCATCTGCTCTGGTTTAAAGGCGCCCTAAAACACAATGATCATATTACCAGGCTCGGTCCACTAGGTAGACCAGGAGCAACGTGGCCGGTTCTAGCCAGCTACACACCACATCCGGACATTGATAAAATGTAAAAAGAAGAGCTGTTAGCACAGCTAAGAACATTAATCAAAATACATAGACAATTAGTCCAATATGTAATGCGGACTGCAACAGTCCAAACAGCTGTTTATGTCCCACAGCTGACCCTTCATCAGGGGTACACAAATAAAATTACACCACAGACCATACAATCATGTCTTGGTAAAACACCCATAAAACAGGAACAAATTCCTTTCTGGTTAGCGCAGAAAATTACTCAAATAGAGGCAGTATTTCCGAATTCTACCCCTATTGAGAAACACAGAATTCTGACCATCTGCCTTACAATGGGGGTCGCACCACACGTGGAGGGCTGTGACACTTGGGGAACAGTCTTTGCTTCCATTTACACAAAAACACATGGTGTTCCGTCAATGGCGGTAATACCAGATGTGCTAAAACAGATTCAGAATGAATACGGTCCAGAACCTGCTTTAACTCTTGGTATGAAATTACTGAAAGACTTCAAGCAGGTCTCGGCTATATTACTAGCCAATATAAAAGGAGAAGCAGCATCTGTGGCGATCCGCCAGAAATTGAAAGAAACAGATATAACAGATCAACCAATTGAGCTTGCCAGAATTATAGAAAAATGTTATGAAGAATTAGGTAGAGATAGTTTGGGTGGGAAACCAGTAAAACCCCAACTACTCGAAAATCCTGAAAAATTATTTATTAAAAATAATTTAAACACTCCTAAAAAGAACTGGGATGGAAATAAACAATCCACTCCAAATAAAAGGTTTTCCAGTCCAGAGGAAGGTCTCCTCGACGGAGGGAAAGAACTCCGACTCGAGAACACCAGTCTCCCCAGAGGGAGCACTATGAGAAAAGATATAACCTTAGAAATAGGGATAACTTGAAGAAGCCTGATAGATATCAAAGTATTGATACACGTCCCTCTCGATCTTTTTCGCAGAAATCGGAAAGAAGAGGGCGGTCAGACCCAGGAGAGCACACCAAGTCCAAAGACAAGGAACCTGCTCAAAGTAAAAAATTACAATTTCCAAGAAAGAAGGTAGCCAGTATTAGAGTAATCGAACATGCAGAGAATACTGAGGACACAGCTGAAAAACGGGGAGTGGGCACAGACAATGCTAGACAGTGCAGCAGAAATCACCATAGCTCGCAAGATCCTGATGAGTCATCTGGAGACAGTGGACACGAATGAATACATTCAAGTAGAAACTGCCGACACCAGAGTTAGCGAACCTCATAAGATATACGAAATAACACTGCGTATAGAGGGAGATAAGACTAGGAAAATAAGGGGTCTATTTTGGGATAAACTCTCAAAAGGCTATGACATCCTGTTAGCTGAAAAAGATTGGCCCCCGGAGTTTGTCAGGGAGTGCCCTCGTGGCGAAGAAATGATTATGCCTGCCTTCTCGAATCACATTCCGATTCACACTAAATGTATATATGCAAGGAAATGGGCAGTAGCCTAGGCACCAGCATTATATAAAAATCATGTAGGATGGGATGAGGACTCTCCTCCTCACAAAATCCAGTTAAAAAGTCAACCGACTGCACAAAGGCAGTATCCAATTAAGCAAGAGGCTAAAAAACAGGTCAGGGAGATTTTAGATCAACTTGAATACCAGGGGGTGATTGAAACATGCACCTCTCAAATAAACAATCCTTTGTTTCCTGTCTCCAAACCGGACGATTCATATCGTCTAGTCTTGGACTACAGACACCTTAACTCATGTTGCAAAACATTTGCAGTACAAAATTCGCATAGTGCTGCACTAATGAATAACATAGTTCGCAAAAAATATAAAACGATATTAGACATATCTAATGGATTCTTTTGTCAAAATATTGCACCAGAAAGCAGGTATTTGACTGTTTTCTCAGTAATGGGGTCACAGAAAAATTTCTGTAGGCTCCCACATGGATTCAAGAACAGCCCAGGACTATTCTCAGCCAGAGTAACAGAGTTACTACAAATATATGATGATGAGGCATTATCTTACATCAATGACATCTATCTAACAGACGACGACTTGGAGACTCACTTGAAAAGGGTGAACACCATAATACTTGGGTTCGCTGCAGAGGGTTACCAATTCAACTTTAAAAAGTCTCGAATTACCCATCTGACAGTCTTATTTTTAGGATACAAATTATCAAGTGAAGGAAAAAGCCTAGCGGACAACTTCTTAGAGAAGTGCGCTGTACTCCAAGCACCAAAAACGCTGAAGAACATACAATCAATTCTAGGCTTCCTGAATTTTGGAAGAACTTACATTCTAAATTATGGGGAGAGGGTTAAACCTCTCTACGAACTAATTAAACCTGATTTTAAACCAATCAACTGGACTCAAAAACACACAGAAAATTTGAGATCATTACAAACAGACATGTTAGCAAAAACAAAATTAGAATTCTTGTAATCCGAGTCATCCCAGGAAGATGCGGATTCACGTACCTGACCACTAATGAGGGAGAAACTGTACCAATAGCTTACAAATCTCACTTGTACACAAGCAGAAAAAACATTCAGTCTCACAGAAAATACTGTGAAAGCAGTGCAAACTGCTATAGCTAAAGAACGAGAACTAGCACATGGCAAAAGGATCAATGTCCTCACAGCGGAATCCGCCTTCGAGGCGCTATTCTGCCCAGTAAACCTGCCTACAGTGTCACTGGATCCGAAATGGATACAGTGGGAAAATTCTCTTGCTGCGGAAGACGTGAAATACTATTTCGCCCCGCACATGAAAAAACTGAATGATTTAACTTATGAAAAAGAATATCCTCTGCCAATCGAAATTCTTCCTCTACAACAATACTCCTGTATAATCTACACAGACAGATTTGTACAGCACTACAATGTAGAAAATAAATCCTACGATGCAGCCTGTGCGATTGTTAAAGGTCGCTGGCTCTGCGGTAAATTCAGACCGAAAATAACAAAAACTGAATCACTGAGAAAATGTTCGGCTCAGCGAGCTGAAATCAGATCCTTAAAGATGGCGCTTGAAAATGCAGAACGTGAATTCCCGACACTAATCGTGTGCGATTCGCATTTTTGCGTCAACTCCTACAATAATGATTTGCAGAGCTGGATTCAAAATGATTACAAAGATGACACAGGTGCCACAATCAAGCATAAGATGCTTTGGAAACAAGTAGTTCTTTTACAGAAAGAACTACAAAAGACTCACGTGATACACACTCTGAGTCATCAACGTGATGGCGTTCACGTTGCAGGGAATTCATTGGCTATTACAGCCACAGCGGAAGCAACTAAACCGGCTTCCGTAGCCACAAAAAAGCGTTCAGAAAAATACATAGACGGGGAAACCATGCTGGCAGTAAAAACGTCCTTAAAAAGCGACTTTGCAGCACTACCCGTGAACTATCCACTCAATTATGCATACGTAATTGATGCAAACTCCGTTCCTTTTGCTCGAATCCCTGGAGTGGGGGATAGGGTAATTCCAAACACGAACCGGAGAAAGTTATTAATAGCAGACGCACACATGGGTGAAGGTCCAAGGCACAAACAGATGAAGGAATCACTAACTGAATTACAATCAGTATACTGGTGATGAGCCTGCACCACTATAAATATGTTAAGAACTGTCCTGACTGCGACAGAGATCGCAGCAGCGAGTCAACCGGAGTAATGCCATGGCCTGGTATGTAGGTAGCGTAATGCTGTCTATATGCAATCCAGCGTCCTATTAATTGTTTAAGACTACATGCACTTAAAAAATGTGGCCCCAGCGCTCGGCTGACGCCAAAACTATTATAAAAGATCTGCGAGTCTTTATCGGCACATACGCAATTGCCATGTTCCATTCTGACCAGGGTCCTGCTTTCAGCTCTCGAGCTTATAAGGAGGCCTTGGCCAGTATGGGCGTTGGGTTGCGATTCTCTTATCCATTTCACCCTGATGGGGAACAGTGTAGTGGAAAGAAAAAAAACGGGACATAAAGCAATCTATAACGGCAAAGGTATTAGGTTCGGGTGATGGGTTGGTCAAACATTTAATAAGTGTCCAACTTAGTCTAAATAATTTGCCAAGAAATTCTCTAAAAGGTTTCAGCCCGTACGAACTATTGTTCGGAACTAGAATGCATATTCAGGATCTTGATAGTCAGGCTTCAGTGGTAAAAGATAAGAATAAAGACTTTGACATCAAAGATAGTTTGGCTGTTTTACAGGACTTGAATGAAACAAGAAAATCCTTAAGCAACATAAAAATAAAGCAACAGCCACTGAAGACACACCACCTGTCCCAGCAAGACCTGTCTGGATTCCAAAGATTGGGGATCTAGTCAGAGAGAAAATAGCGGTGAAGAAGGAATTTGGGCCTTCTTACAGAAAAGCAGTACCTGTCTTGGCAATCAACGGAACAAGATCAGTAGTACTACTGCCTCTTGCTGGTAAAAAGGAGAACCGAGTTGTATCAATCGACCTGGTAAAACCACAAGCATGTGGCCTATAATCAACAGTAGGCCAAGTGGACTCCCAAGAAATAACAGTATACCCAAATTTGCAACAATCCAAGAGGTTCAAACTGAAAGACTAATCACATTTGATAAACCTGCAGTGCAGAGAGGGACTATGCAATAATGCCATGGAACTCGTGCCTCTTGAAACACAGATTGAAACAGTTCGTCATGAAACACCAGTCTACAATGATGTGGCATCAGAATGTGCTACCGAAAGACAAATTGAGAAAACAATTCCAACAATTGACAGAACTGCCTCTGGCTACTTCATCAACTTCGATACCTTTTCTGAAGATCAAAACGACCCTGAAGTGACGCCAGAAACAAAGACTCTTAAAGAAAAGGCAACAGAACTCTTTCATCAACTCGAGAAAACGTATCTTATTTCTCCTTGGTTAGAGTTTTGGTTTGGGCTAGGTGTATTTTTCCTCCTGCTTTGGCTCATCATGATACTTTGTTTGGGAAAATTCATTGAAGGGAAATACAGTTCAATGGACACAGCAAGTTAGAACATCAACTTAGTCCTGAAACCACACAAATCATCTCACGTCAAGAAAAGAGGACTATCATCAGTAAATGTCACAGCCATTCCAATACCCAGCGGGGTAGTGTGGGACAAGACTGACTATGAAGTATATGGCCCGGTCGAGATCTTGAAATATCCTCACCAGTTCAAGGTTTCATTAAGTGACTTTGTAAAACCGAGTACATTCTCTGATGATTGGGATTTTGAAAGTATAAATAATATGATGTTGGATTTAGTGTTGTCAGCAAGATTTACAGACATGATTATTTACAAGGTTTGTCTAATTATGAACAGATGTACTGCTTTTCACATTACGCAGACCACTACTTACATAAATCTGAACAACCTAGAAATGTTTTTAAATATAACCAATGGGAACATTGTGCTACTCCACCTAAAAGTAGTTCGAAAACATTCTATGAGAAATTCCAGTTCTTCTCAGGGTTTAACACAAGTGATGCAGAAACGTTTTATTATAAACTGTTGGATAAAACAGGGTTGAAAACAATGCTGACAAATACTAAATTGATATATTCAGAAACATTTTATGAAAAAATGATGACATTTGGTTTTGATTTCTGGAAAAACAACATTGAAACAAAAACCATCTGGGGTACGAAAGATTGGCAGGTACAAGGCCTAGAAGCATTATTTCGAGCCTGCATGATCCCAGAACAAATAATGTTCTTAAATGACACAATTCACCAAACAACCTGTCTTGGCCTAGCTAAGATTAAAGACCTTAACAAACCATCTATTCCAAAGCCAATACCTGATAATGCAACAACAGAATTTGAAATAGACGTATCAAAAATTTTACATCTAAACAGAACACATCCTGATTGGAAAAAGTGGTTAATCTGGCCTACTGACACGAATAACTGTCAAGATAGATTCCTGAACAAAACACAGGGGTTAAAAATGACCAGACCAGACCCTAGATACTCCCAGAGACAACATACAGGGATAGTAACAACATACAGTGTAGGGAAACTGTGCCTTGAATGGATAGAAACATCCACACTGGCAGAAATTAAGCAACACTTATCTTTACTTAAAGATGGTGCTGACTTGCGTGATTTCATTATGAGACCACGCAAACAGCGTCAAAAACTTTTCATAGCGGCCAGCATATATGCAGCATACAACGAGGCTTGGAAAGAAACTCAAATTGAAACAGCTGAAAAAATACGAGAAATTGATCGTATTAATTTGGAAAAATCACTTTCTGTTGTGGACAATGGGTTAATGACTCTGTCCTCCAGTATTGTATCATCTGCCATCGATATAATAGATAAAGACTTGCTAATGTTACAGCATGGCCAGTCGCAATTGCGTTCTATTGTACAGCTAGGCTGGACGCTGCAAAATCTTCGTTCAGGCTATGTGCCATGGGGTTTAATCAACACAACGTCATTGTTTTCCATCTTTAACCTTACTGATAAACAAATCAGCTTGGCACAGAAAGGAGCAGACTATACAATCCTGAGCATCGAAAAACTTGAGAGATTACCATTGACAATGTCAGAAAGACCTGTCATTGAATGGATAATACACGGGATTATCACAATTCCGATAACAACTTTCCAATTTACAAATTGCCTTGAGTATATACCAAATGGCCAGTATGAACGATTGGGTAAAGGGTACATTAAGTCAGCATGGAAATTACCTTATACCCACACATGCTATAGTGACAGCAACAAAAATGTATTTCTTAGTGGTGAAAATTGCAAACATTCACTAAGCGGTATACTTTTGTGCCATGGTATTAATTTACACAGGGCCTGTGAAGGAACTTCAAACAACCTTTCATGCCACCAACATGTTACACCTGCAACGCAGATAGAGCCCTTCTTTAGGCAGCTTTCTAACGGGAGTTACATTCTAATAACGGATCACAGCTGTTGTGGCTTGGTGCCAGGGAGAGCATATCTCGTAAGCGTAACTTCCATGGTCACTTGCTGTATGCATGCATTGTTTCCAAATGGCCCTGGAGATTCCGAGACGCCGATTTGGCCTCCTTTGAATGTCTCTTCTATACGAATTGATACTTTAAGCAGAATGAAGTCTGTGCTTTTACAGACAACAGTGCCCATCACGTCATCAAAAGAGACGTATGATCTCCAAGTTGCAAGGACAACATCGGAGTTACATGACCTTTTATCAACAAATTGCCCCGTGCATTTCACAGAAATGCTTAGCCAAATTCTAAATATGTCGAATGCCGTAGGTATCTCAAACGTATTTAAGCGATTTTTTCGGGACTGTTAACACCATTCAAAGCAATTCTGGGCATTATTCCCAATTTTGTCCATTCAGTCTTTGGCGGCATACCCCTAACTTTGGGACTTGTAGCAGGCATTTTATTTTTGACCCTTCTGCTCCGATATGGCAAGCCAAAACACAGACATGACTCCGGCAAGGATGGAAGAAACGATCCTAGCAGTACGCTACCGGGACCGCATAACTAGAGTCCTTGGATTGGCCAGGCTGAGAGATCTGAACATGACCTGGTTTCTTTCCTTCAGACCTATATGGCAGACCTGCATCTTACCTGTGCTTCGATGTATGCTATGCGGAGAAGAATGCGTGTTAGACACCTGTCTTGCACTACCATCAGCAGTACCAATGGATATCGATACTTTGCTAAGTCCTGTAACGGCTCATGCATCGTGTTGTCCCCAGCGGCTACCAATCCTGATGACGGCATTCGTTGAGACTCCTGTGCTACGACTAGGTGGCGGCAGTGAAGCGATACATGAAAGCAACATCACCCAGGTAAGGCCTTCTGTGAGCATTGCTGATTCGAACATCGATGATAGAAATCATTCTTACACCTGCCAAGTTACAGCATTATCGAACTTAGTCGAACTGTCACCTGAATATGTAGACCTATTCTTTAAGAGCCTGTCTGATATGATGTTCTCCCCTGAACAACAACAAGGATTTTTGGAAAAGCATTCCAGCGCACAGCGTTCCCATGAACTCTGAATTCGGCCTTCAGTTTTGATCACCAAAAACTACTGAAAAGCGTTGAAACTCTATTCCCCCGTTCACCATGATTTTTTTTTAAATTGAACATTTTTCAAAATATTTACCTTTTTTTTCTGGCACGAATACCTTTGCCTAAAGTAGAACTATTCATAAAGAACAGAACTTCTATTTTTAGTAAATCTAGAGACAAAATAACTTTAGCTCAGCCTTTAGCACATTTTACAGCAAATGCATTTATGTGTGATGAAATAGTCTCGCCCTTCTTTTCTGTACTAAGAGACATTTCATGTGTAAATTTTTTCGCAAAATCGTTCAACTGATTACATATGCTATAATTTTTGAATGATTTCTATGCTTAAAGACGTACAGTACCTATATTTTCATGTATTTCAAATACGCCATTTCAAATGCAAAATGTATTTTGGGGTGGGAATTATTACACGCACATCTTATTGCTTTAGTTTTTAGTAATTTGATGGACATAAATTCGTGGAGTGGGTGACCCCGATCAATATTGTGACCTTATGCCCCTATACGGCTATAATCAATCCATACCCCTATAATGGCATGAACGATCAGAGCCATATTTCAGAAACTCGTCTCTGCAGCTCATTACAGTATATGACACAGCAGAAGCCACTATCTTAGATTCCTAGATTACACACCGAGTTCTTTCAACAGATAAAACCCCCTGCAACCTGGCAACCCGCTTGCTATGTTTTGATTAGTAATAGAACTCTAATGAGCACTGTAAGAACGACCGGTTCTTAGTGACATCTTTATTGACGTCTTATGTCCAAAAACTTACGTCAAACAAGGCACCTTTCAGGTATAAATGATACCAACGTTGCCTTAAGCAAACACAGCGGTGGTGGTGAATACTGGAGCAGAACAGCTGTCCCTTGCAGAGCCCAGCAGATGCGAGAAGCCCACGGACGCTGCCCCTCCTCCTCCTTGACGCGCTGAGAAAGACGCTGTCTTTTATCCTGCCGAGAAAATCCAGCTCCGGCATTTCCAGCCTACCCTTGCGGGTAACTGGAGTATCGAGTCCTGAAGGGAGATACCAGACCTCCAACATTCTATTCCAGAGGTACAGTGTTGACTAAACCCTTAGAGAGAATTCTTGAAGCAAACCCTTGGCAAAACTACCTTAACTTAAATTGCTACTGACTTACTCCCTCCCAAGTATTAGGCTTAGGTCAGGTACACTGGGGTAGGCGTAGTTAGAAGCACCAGTTGAGGACGTTAGCCAAATGTATATATATGAATGTATATATTTTACTCATTTTAACTATCGTATGGCTAAGAAACCATATCAATGCTTTTACAGTATTATTTCACAATCCTCCTTTTACTGTACACACTTTTTATAATAACAAGTCTTGCAATTGTGGCAATTCATTTCTCTTGCATGAGAAGAAAGACTGTTCAATAAATAATACCTTTTATTCAAAATGCCCCTCTCTCTATTCTCTGCATCCTGGTGAAAGTAATTCTTGCACAACTGACTGAGTGAAATAGCTGTCTATTGTTTCACACGACTCTAGAGATTGACTCTTATTCTAAGGAGCAAAGTTGTCATGTCATGTTTATGCGGTTGTTGGAAAACTGAATCCCTTCTTGTCTGAGCCAGGGAAGCTGATCACTTCCTATTCAGTCAAGAAAATTTCCAGTGACCTCTGAGCTAGTTGGTGCAAACCTAATTAAGCCTAACAAAGTCAGTAGAGACCTGGAAGACCGCACTTCTACGTCTACACTGCTGTTTATGTTATTCCAATGCGCAGGGCCTATAGGGAAAATAGGAACTACACTACACTGCAGTCACTCTCACTCTGCAGTCATGCTCACTCTGCAGTCACTCTCACTCTGCAGTCACTCTCACTCTGCTGTCCCTCGCTCTCAAGTGAGAGCAGGCTGGCCAGCAATCACCCACCTGGAGTGTGTACTTCACCTCACAGGCACTGCCTAATAATAATGTGGAGGAGAGTGCATATTTCAAGAACTACAAGAAGACAACACTGTGCGTGCATTGTGCACTGTATACCACCTACCGAAAATAAAAAAGAAAACGTCTTAAACAGACAGACATCGTACTATCCCATTTATCCACGAAGGGCAAATCAAATGCCTGTGTACTGGTAGTCCACCGTGTGTCACATGCGTGGCTTTGAAATCTCTCGCTGGCAGTGTTGGCATTTCAGGCGTGGGCGCTGTCCGTGCCCTGCTTTCTCAGTACCACTTGGCAGCCAGGACTAGCGACACTTTCGAACCGCTTTGAACTTTAGCCTGGGAGGGCCTCGGAAGGTCGTAGTTTTAAGTGACATTTCTAAGAGTGGACATTAAACTGCAACCCACCTTGCGGTGCTCACCTGCTGGAGAGGACGGGCCTGTGCGTTAGAAACATCCAATCTGAGAGGTAACAGGAGCCATCTATTCGTGAGACACATCCAAGGCTGGGGAGTTGTAGATGGAGCGGCCGCACCGGCTTCTGCCTCACACTGCGCGAGCTGGGAGCTTTCTGCTCTCACAGAGTTTCTCGCTCAGTGCCTCGCTCTAGGCAGCTTCTCTTAAAACGACAATAGCTGTGCACTCAAGCTCACGGCGGGCTACGAGGCCAGTGACACTGAGCGTGATCGGCTGAGGCAGCATTAAAGAACAAACACATCGAAAGTCGTGTTCGGTAAGCACTTGGAATGTTGAGTGATAATGCAGTTTCCATACCGGAATGCACACAATTAAAATATCTCCCATCCAAAAACTATTGGCGATGCCGCAATTAACAACCGAAGGGATTACTGTGGTGAAGTTGTCTTTACGTCTTCCTGTGTGTTCGGTGCACCGTGCGCCCGCCTAGAAACCCTGGGTTGGCACTTGGGAGCTTGATACTGGAAGAATACCCTCAAATCTACTGTAAGGTTAGTTACTCACATTAACGACAAACACATATCATATCAGTTCAGAAAATAGCTCGCATGCGCCTTAACATGGAAGTAAGCATCTGTTTGCAGAGTTTACCGCTGATATCCAATACCCAACTTAAACAGCGAATACGTGCAAGAAATGTATTAAAGACAAGTGCTCGCCAGGCAGCCACGGTTTATTTTTGCATCGCGCTTTCAAAAGTGAAAGCGAGATGCAAAAATAAACGCCCTGAAATGAATGCAAAAAAAAAAAAAGAAGCTTGCGAGGGGTGCGCGTGCGCCACTGCGAGCATATGTTTTGAATTATTGCGGCAGCCAAGCCCCAATAATTCAAAACAAATGGCCTCTGGTGCGCGTAACAGACACCAATAGGCCATAGGCAGAGCTACGCGACCACCTATGGCCTATTGCGTGTTCTGTTTAAAAACAGCGCGCACGCATAGGCCAATGGAAATGGACCTTGGAAATCCACACGCACGAGCTTGTGGAATTTCAAGGTACCTTTTCAAATTGCCCGGAATAGGACTCTTGCTGCGTGACACTGCTGCGCAGTGTACGCAGAGACCGAGCCCTAAAAAATAGGGTGTTCTGAGTTTTCCGACGGCCAGCAGAGAGCAGCAGAGAGCTGTGGAGAGCACTCTGAGCAGTGAGGAGAGAGCAGTGGCATTAGCGTTCGCAGGCGCAGCTGTTGTGGAAAACGCCAACGAACCACGGCCGCAGCGGTCTCTTCTCAAAACGCCGACTGGCCCTGGTAGAGGCCCTGAAGTTGGCCAAGTGCCAAGTGGTGAGCCCTGTGATGTGTGTGCTGTGTACGAGCGTGAACTCCGGGAGGAGGACACACTGGGAGCCACCGCAGAAATCAGCAGAGTCAGAGGAGTGCCCAGGCATCCAAAGGAGTTGCGGTCTAAGGACTACAGGGTAAGCGAGGAGTCCCCAGCACGCCAGCATTTGCCTTCCACCCTGCCTCCCAGCCATCTTTCTTTCTGCTCCTCTGCACCTCTGTACATCTGCCCCGGTGTGCCCAGTGTGAGTTAGCACGGCCAGTCCACGGTGGCAGTAGGTGGCAGAGGGTAGTGGGCCTGCGGCCGACGGCAGCACGGTCGGTCTGCAGGTCCCCAGCCAGCCAGCCCTTCACCCTGGCAGCCCGGCCGGTGTGGCTACTAGCAGCCAGCAGCGCTACGACTTGCAGGTTGCACTCTGGGGCAGAGAGCTCCTGAGCCGAGCTTCACTGCAGGGGGTAGCCTCAATGCAGCTAACACAGTTAACTGTATTCCATACCTTAGTTCTGTCTTCTCTCACAGAACTCCTATAGAACCCACAGAGCAATTGAGGCTGAGACTGCAGTAATAGGCAGCCACAGCATAGAGACGCCCTTGAAAAGCTTATCCAGTCAGCCTCAGCTCCGATCTTGACTTTGAAAATAAACATCATCTATAGTGAATCATAGTGGGAGCAGAATACGTGACCGACTGATAGCTTCGGAGGATGAGATCAGGCAAAGTCAGGCGGACCCCAAAGCAGCCCAAAAAAGCTCTAAAGGACCAGATAACGTTGGGCGCAAAGCAAGGGGTCTCAAACCAAAATACAAACCATAAAAGAAAAGGAACAGCAACAACTTTACAGAGCCCATTAATCTCTCCAATCGCAACTCTATTCCGAAATCAAGAAGCCAGAAACACATTAGAAACAAACAAAGCCTTCTTCCTCACAACCTTGGGGCTGTAATCTTTTCAACACCCCATGTCCTGCCTTACTTGCCTGCCCCATTAACCCCTCAAAGAGCGATACAAAATCAAGCTCTAGACAACACTTTTACTACCCAGACAGCCTTGGGACCAACAGTCCCTACAGTGGACCAAATGGGCCAAGTGGACCCAAGTTGTCAAGATCTAAACCATGACTCACACAAAGACAAATGCCAGCTACAAAAGGACAAGGAAGAGAATAGCTCCAGAAAAGAAACCATCTTGACAACGGCGTACGGAAGGGATTCATCAACACCAGACAAGCAGCCGGTCACATTAATGGAAACATCAATAGAAGTATCCAAAGAAAGTAGCACTTCTGGGAACAAGTCCAAAGCAACAGTCAAGTCCTCCTATGAAGGAGACAGCAATTGGAATGGAAGCAATTGGGGTGAAGACGGCAGAAAGCAACTCGCAAGGACCAGCACTTCAGAATCGTGTGAATCCCCGAAACTTGCTTCATGCCTTACCTCAAAACCTACAATCTCCCTCACACCTACAAACTCACAGGACCACAAATATGTATTGACAACTGAAGCCCAGATTCACAGGACAATTGCAGACAAAGTTAATGACCTGGAGGATCTAGAAAACTCATGGTTAAAGCTCCTAAACCCCTTTATTGTGTAAGGAGACCTCTCAAGACTCAACAAAGATAGAGTCACCGAGGACAACAAACCCCAAAAGCAAAACACAGGGAAGCAGACCGATTTGGGGAAAAATCGGGATATTGACGCAACAGCAACAATCCCCATCCAGTACATCGACCAAATAGAACCCAGTAACCGCCTGCCCAAATCAGAAAAGCACACTGGTATCAATCAACAATTCCAGCAAGAGAAAGCACCGAGTACCCTTACACTTCCCCCAGAGCTTCTTAAATCTGTCATAGAAACACTACAACCATCAGCTAAAGCACTGAACTGGCAATCAGACAAACATATACCCAAATAGACTTAATGAACATTATGGCGCTCCACATAGCAGGGATAGACACTAAACTGGACAATCTTAACAAATTAATAACAGCGGCTCAATCAAAATACACAATAGAACCAAGTCCCTACACCTGCGGTCCGATCCTCGACAAGCCAAGCCTCCTCCCATCCCTCCTAGAACAAATACTAGCACTTAGACAACTAAGTACATCATGCTTTAAGTCCAAAGAGGCTGAAAGCAAACCACAATCAACTTTCCATAAACAGGAGGTCAAGAAAGAAATGGACAAGGAAAACAAAAAACATCAGGGGAGATAAAAGCAGGCGCCTTATCACATTCACCTATTTCACCTAATCCAATCAAACGAACAAGAAGACAAAAGAAACGGGAAAGGAAAGCAAGAAATACAGTGTTAGCTGACAAAGCAGAGCTAGAAACAAAATTCTTTCCAATTTTTAGTACAATTAAAGAAAAAGATCACACAACAAATATAACAATATCCTCAGAGGGAGTATCGGATACATCAACTGAGGCTCCAACAGCCTCCCTTTCATCAACACCGGCAAGGGTAGAACAAGATCCCAAGAAGCCAAGGTACTCCAACGCTAAAAGAACAGTGGAGCCCGTTAACAATGAAAAAGAAAAAAAAACCAAGAACCGGAAAGTATACAGTACCTGCAACATGGACAAACCCAACAATAAGCCCACAGAACACCACCCAACCAGAAATCGATGCTGAATTAAGTTCAAAAAGTTGGTGCCCGAGAAAACACGAAAAAAGTGAACAACCAAACGGTTTACAGATGGCTGGGAACAGGGAAAATGAGAAAAAAGTAGGGCAAGTAACAAAATCCACGCCGCATATGCCCAAATTCTATGCCAAAAAGGTGAGGCAGACAGAAGGGACAAAAGGAACGGCACCTGGAAAAGAAGGATTAAATCCACAACAAAGTAAGGAACCAGGGAAAAACGCCTGGAGCCAGTTGGGCCGAACCGGGAATAGATAAGCAGAAAAAACAGCAAACAAGGGCCCAAAGACATTGTGGAAATTACTCCACGAGGCACGGCCAGTAATGTCTCTTCACTTGGGATCATCAAGAGATCATCTCCTAGTCCGGAAAAAAAGACATTACCAGAACACCAAAGCCAATTAGGGTCAAAAACAAGGAGGAAGCTGCTCCTGTAGGAAGTGCACGTGTGGACCAGCCAAGGTTAGCTACCTCGGGAAAGGTACAGGTCCCCCAGAGAAATGACCTCGCCTCAACTGGGACACAGAACAACCAGCCCAAGATCAAGATATCGGCATTACAAGTTCCACAGGGCAGCACAGACAACAGCCTCCACAAATACTATTATCACCAGAGTACGAGTCCCAGGGGAGGTATAATACCTTAAATAGGGGTAACATTCTCAAACTGACATCATATATCCCAGGGCTACAACATTTGAAGTCGGATAATTTACTCTGTGGAATTTTGCCAGGCAGGACACGGAAACTCCAATGAGCAAACACTCACAACCTGGCAAACGGAGGAAGTCGCCCAACTAATCATGTCCTTTGCACAACACTTTGACACATGGGGCATCAAACTTTCGAAACCTGCGAAAAGATGTATGACGTTACAACGCATGCTTTTACCACTCATGCCTTTACAACGCATGCCTTTACTATGCATAGTGCTTTGGGGCGCTGGATAGTGAATAGTTTAATTTACTATTCCAACTCCAGTCCCCGTGGATAGTAGGGAAGGTGTTGGATAGTACATTAAACCTATTCCCTATCCTAGAGCACCCCCCAGCGCAATGCGTTGTAAGGGTTTGCGTTGTAAAAGTTGCGTCGTAATGGTAGTGAGTTGTAAAAGTTTTGTTGTAAAGGTTGTTTACCCCTGCGAAACCACGCTACCCTGGCCCACTAAGGGAAAATTTTCCAGAGATGCGAAAAGTACGGCATAGCACGGCAAAAAAGAACAGGTTTACTCAGTCTTACAGAATGCAAGAGGGAACAGTCCACCAACAATAAGCCGCAGTGTGGGCCAGTCTAAGGAAAAAGCAACCCTGAAACACGCCGCAGACCACTGGTACTGGATTGCAGGTACACTGAATAAAATGAAACCTAACTGACCTCTACAGAAATACACAACGAACAGCACCCAAGAAACTCTACACCTTATCTCATGGAACATAGCCGGAGCCGAAAAATGGATCGAAGATGGCCTGCCCTTCAAAAGCTGGGAGTCATTCGACATCATCGCCCTACAGGTGACTTGGGCATTAGAGGAGTTGCCGCTCATCGGATTTACACATTTAAGCGCTCTAGCAGAGATAAATAAGAGGCATGGGCGCCCAAAGGAGGGTTAGCAGTCTACGTTTCGACTGAAATTGATCTCAAATCAGAGCATATACCCCCTTATGAACCAAACGTGCAACTAAAAAAACTTTCTCTACCACACAAAGAGGCACCTATATTACTAATTAATACCTACATACATCCATCCGCAAAAGAGAAGAAAGCCCATATTCTTCTGTTAACATCTATAATCAATGGCATACGAAACAATAATCCCTTTTGGGAAATCATTTTAACAGGCGACTTCCATTCAAATTTAATTTATACTCAAGAAGAGGATGACATATTAGCAGCAGATAATGAGTTCTGGGAGGTGCAACCTCAATATCAGCTCAAGTCAGACCGCTCGACCTAGTAGGACAATAATTGGTGACATCTCTGGAATACCTGGGGCTGAGAATAATCAATGGTAGAACATCAGAAGACCGTCCACCAAAATATAACCACCTGGGAGGCAATTTGCAATCAAGGATTGATTACACATCAATCGTTAAGAGGGTTGGTCAGGGAGTACCCCAGGGCTCGGCCATCAGCCCCATCCTTTTTAATCTATACCTCCGCCCCCTGATCAAGTTAATAAAAACATTTGGCATTTCAGTCACCAACTACGCTGATGACACCCAGCTCATTTTCTCCTTTGAAGGGGAGAATGCGGTGTCCTTGGAGACCTTTCACCATTGCATGGTCACCACGGCAACATGGCTGAGCAACAACTCGCTGCAATTTAACAGCACTAAGACAGAGGTGTTACACTGCTCAGTGGACCGGGTCCCTCGACCTTTGCCCCAAGACTTTTGGCCTTCCTCCTTTCAGGGCACGGCGGCAGTAGCAACCTCGGTTCGGAATCTAGGAGTGACAATGGAACCAAGTCTTCAACTGGACGGTTTCATTGATAAAACAGTATCCACCTGCATGGGCCTTCTGCGCTCTCTCAGGAAGATTCTTCCTTTGCTCCCTGTTAATGCCAGACCAGAAGTAGTGCGCAGCATTATCCTTAGCAGACTGGATTACTGCAATGCACTACTTCTGGGGGCACCTGCTACGGCGATAGGTAAGCTGCAAAGAGTGCAAAACTTCGCGGCTAAGTTAGCACTCTCCCGCCGCCGCTCTGATTCCTCCTCTGCAGCTCTCAGAGATTTACACTGGCTCCCTATCCCTCAACGGATTGAATTTAAGGCGCTTTGTTTGGTCTTCCGGGCTCTACATGACTCTGGACCGTTGCCCCTGCAGGAGATGTTCACATGGTACATCCCCGCAAGAGCTCTCCGGTCTGCTTCCGCCTATTTGGCGGTTGTTCCTAAGTTCCGGAAAAAAGCGAATGGGTGGCCGCTCTTTTGGTTTCACGGCATCTAAATTGTGGAACGACTTGCCACTATCGCTTAGATGCGTGGGAGACCTCCTTTCTTTTAAAAAACTTTTAAAAACTCATTTATTCCCCAGGCTAAGATAATCACTCTCTGACCCTTCTCTTGATTGTGCTTCAGGACCTGTTAGATCTCAGCGCCAGGATGCCCGTTGGGTGACAGCAAGCGCTTTACAAGTGTGTTATACATACATACATACATACATACATTATACATACATACACAGCAATTTCACGACCATTGTTGCCCCTTCTCACCCGGTTTTCAATTGAATTCACGACTAAAAGTGACCTTTCATACCAACATATTAATTTTAATTTAAAGCTTTCAAAGCATCAAAGCAGCGCAATAATGGCAGAAAGCACATTCACAACTGACTTGAAACGACTGAAATGGTCTACAGAGAATTTAGATGAATTACAAGTAAAAGTCCAGAGAATCAAAACAGAAAGTGAAACTAGCGACTGCAATAAAATACAAGAGTGGACATGTTTTACTGACAAACTGGCCACAACTATGGCTGTAAATCCAAACAAGCCTCACAGCCAAATAAAACGGTTGCAACATCAACAGAACTGACATGTTCGTCTGGTTCCTCGCTTACCCCATCATGTTTGCCTGTGCACGTAAGTCTGCTTCTGCGGGACGCGATTTTCCTCACGTCGGTTCTGCCAGTTAGCAGTCTAGTCGTCGGACCGGAACCACAGTAGCATCATCAGCGCATCCGGGGACTCCGCTTATCTGAGGCGGTCTCCCCCGGCTGAGAGCTTCAAATTCATTTGCCACTGTTGGAAACTGGATATTGCCCGTAGGTAACTTGTATGCTGTGTGCTACCCCCGCGCTGGAGCGCTTATCTCTGGTTTGTCTACCCCTGCGCTGAAGCGCTTATCTCTGGTTTGTCTACCCCCGCGCTGGAGCGCTTATCTCTGTTTGTCATTCCTCCGCGCTGGAGTGCTGATGCACTGTTTGTTTGCTACCCCCATGCTGGAGCGCTGATGCACTGTTAATTTTGCTACCCCGCGCTGCAGCGCTAGTTATACTTTGCATACTGTGCAGGAGCGCTACCAGGTGCTTGTTCATGATATGTAGCGTAGCTAATCGCAGGCACTAACGTGGTAATTCCGAGCTGGTGCTCTGAGGAGGGTTATTGTGACTGTGTTTGCTTGTGTCACAACGCTGGTCCTTCACCTGCCTCTCAGCGCTGGTGCGACTGCTGGAAACCTGTGATTTTCTTGTAGCCGGGTTGCATTTCCTTCTCAATTTATACTGACCTCTGTACCAGGATCTATTGTACATTTGTAGCGCAGGTGCGCTTCTTGACTTTCCTTATTCAGCGCAGGTGCGCTTCTTTGATTTCCCTTTCCTCGCGCAGGAGCGCTAACGTCTTAGCAAGAGCTTTCAGTTCCATTTCATGATGATAGCAGGCCTGCTGATGTCCACCTAGAAGGTAATCATTGTTCCCGCATGAGTATCCGTGTATGTGTGGTAGCCAGTGGTTGCACTTATAGTGAAAGTGTTCCCTTGTCTCCCTGTACAGCTGGTGCCCAGAGCCTATCAGAACAGAGGGATTTTCACCACTACCTCCTGACATCAGCCTGATCCTTTTAGCTACCATCCTCACTACCATCTTTATCCTGCTTATTGTCATACCTATGGTAGGGTAAGGTGGGCATGGGGGCGATAGCTCATTTAGTCTCTGTGAGATCTCTCCCCAAGAAGCAGGTAACATTGCGGGGAACCCAACAGGATTCAAAGCCCTAGTCAGATATCTCGCCCGGACGACATGAGCGATCCCGAAATAACTCTGCAAGACATAGCGGCTATGCTTGCTAACATACAGGCAGAGAACCTCAGTCTTCGTCAAGACATGACGGCCTTACAGGGTGAAGTGGCGGCTGGGGTTACTAGTCCCTGGGGGCCTTCTCCTTTTGTTAGGAAGAGGCAGGAAGGACTTCTCCGGCCTCCCGTACTTACCTATGATAGCACCTCTTCCACTACACCACAAGATAACACCATACATGTTATAGCACCTCATCCCGTGCAGTTAGCCCCACCCGAGCCCTTTTATGGCGGGATAGTACTAAGTATAGCATCTTCCTCCATCAATGACACTTACAATTCATGGCCAGAGCAGCGGACTTCCTGGATGATGCTTCTAAGATCGCATTTATCCTCTCTTACATGGGTGGCGATGCTGTACAATGGTCCATCTATTTGGTGGACAATGATGACCCCATGCTGTGTTACCTGCCGATATTCAAAGAAGCCCTACTGCGCATGTTCACCCATCACACCTTTGTGCAAGCCGCAGATAATGAACTGCTTAACCTGAAACAAGGCAACACTGACCTACTCCATTACATAACGACGTTCAACCGGCTTGTCATAGAAGACCGCTGGCCCGAAACAAAAAACATATCCGTTTTCTACAGGGGTCTACGCGACAACCTAAAGGACCTGATTTCCCAGATGCCTGATCCCCCGGATGAGATAGGGCCTTTTATCGACCTAGTGGTCAAAGTAAATTACAGAGTACAGGAGCGAAGAAATGAGAGAACCAAAGGAGGAGAAAACCGGTTCCTGTCAATTAAAGGAAAATCAGAAGAAAAACCAACTCCTTCAGGTGATGTGCCTGAACCCGTGCAGGTAGGCGGTATATGAGGACTTCTCACCAACACGGAATGGGAGAAAAGAAGAAGACAGAACCAATCCCTACACTGCCTTAAAAATGGGCACTACGTCAGGGAATGCCCGGTAAAGCCTAACAGAACAAGAGGAAGAAGACGATATGAATTACCCATCTCCAGTCAAGACAAGGCGGGAAACGGGGCAACCCAATAGGTAACGGGGTCCAGCTACTGGGTTCTTCATTAAACAAAAAGACAACCCCTACCTTTTTTAGTGGTAACCACCACCTGAGCGTGGATGTGGTCCTTCGAGCCGGGACAGGGTAGGAATGGCAGGTGACTGCCCTTCTTGATGCAGGCGCCACTGGCAACTTCATCGACACCCAGTTTATGAAGAACCTGGGTATAGCCACTATATCTAAGACGAAACCTGAGACCGTAAAAGCAGTGGATGGTACTGATCTCACCTCTGGTCTTTGTCAACTCTCTGTTTCTGTGCCCGACTGCAGCACTCCCATCGGACCGCCCACCTCGGAACTCCTCGACGCTCGACTTCCGGTTGACCGAGTAAGCGCATTGCCAGGAATGTCTTGAACGCCTGCTGCATCATCGGCCGCCGCAACCGCCGCCTGCTGCACCTTCCGCCGCCGCCACAAAACGTTAATCGAACCCTCCTTGATAGCAAGCGGCAAATACTGAAGCCACGTTTTTGCCGTGCAGTGGGGTACAGAGGGGGCGCGGCGGCCGCACCCCCCACCGGGGGGCCCACAGACCCAGGTCCCGGCGTGCTGACTAAGATTCAGCACAGGAAGCGCCAAGGAAAGCTGTATTAACGTGGGGAAGAGCGTGGGCAATTTAAATCCGAGTCTGTACTACTTGGAGAGAAGCCCGTTAAGAGCACATAACTAAGAGGCGGCTGGTGGCTGAAGAAAAGACACAATTGACCAGGAGAGGAGAATACCGACATTGAAGTTGTTGAGTTGCCTGGATTTCGTATGGTGAGGTGAGGAAGGAGTGCGGGCTCACAGAAACAGAGGTAAGTGAAAGAGGCAATTCTTCTTAAATTTGATTATTTTGCCCTAAATTAAATAATTAAGGGAAGTTATCTGGGGGAGAGGGTAGTTGCTCATACATAAGCGACAGAAGCCTTCCAGTGCAACAAAGCTCCCTCGTACCCTCGGTTACGCAGTAAAGAAGAATTTGAAAAACAAATAGCCTTAGGGAAAACAAAACCACGTAAGGCCCAGAAAAACTCTAAAAAAGCAGGAAACAAATCCGGAATGGTGGATGTGACCAACGTATCAAAAAGTCTGGAGAACGCAAATAAAGATATGGCAACACCAACCGGCAGCAGAGTAATGATTAATGGAGAAACCTGACCCCCGAGTTCAACTCCTTTGCCAGCACCTGCATCCTCTAAGTCAGCTGGCCCAAAAGGGGGTCGGCGGTATCAAAAACCATCAAGGATTTTATCGGGAAACATTTTAAAGGGAAAGAGACAGCATGTAAGGAGACAAGTGTATTAGAGACCCCGCAAACCATCGAAGACTCGGCAGAATCTAGCATGGAACCCCTGAACCAGTCTGACTTCAATATCGCTGAGATACCATTGGAACCTCGACTGTCTTCCTCACCAAGGATGTGGCAGTCACTATTCACCCAGGTCATAGGAGCAGAGGTGGTGAACGAAGATAAAATAGAAAGTAGCAACCACTTGGGTGAAGAGAATTCTGCTGAGCGGGAAATTAGTTTCAATAGACAACAAAGACTAAAGAGCCCAATTGTTATCGGTCTAAATGCTACAGATGTGCCCCTATGCAATTTGGAGGTGACTGGATCCACCAGCTTATCCATGCTTGAGGTTATGTTAATGCTCCAAAAGACCTTGCTGGGCATTTTAGAAGTTTCAGTCCTAAATAACGACATTATAAAAAGACAAGGTGACCAATACAAGGATAAAATTGGAGAATTGGTACAGATTAAAAACTTGATGCCCGCCTTAGTAAGACCAGTAAAAGACCAGGAAGAGAATATAGTGGATAGTGGGGATGTAGCGAGAAGGGAGAGTAGTCATTCAGAGGATGCACCCACAGAATACATATCGCCCAGTGATAATAAAAAGGTATGGGGGAAGGAGCTATAGAAAGCAAATAACAACAAAGCAAAGGAGGGGGAAAAAGGCCCCAGTTAACTGCAACCCCGAAAAGCATCAGGAGCATCGGGGGGGGCTCTCCAGCCCATAAGATAAAGGATAAGGAACTAAAGGCAAGGAGTTAAGAAACTAAACTTTGCTGAAACAGGAGCAAGTAGCAATAGTTCCATCGATCCAAGCAGGAGGATAAGGAATAGATTGGGAAAAGGTGATAAGGCTACCAGGAGGACCCAACCTGGGGTAAAGGAGAGCACAGCAGTAAGTTGGGGGATGGACACGCCTGTAGGGGGGGGGGCCCACAAACCTAAACCAGGTGAAGGGGGTTAGAGCCAGAGACAGAGAAGAAGTAAGCAGGCATAATAGGGGAGAGATGCCAGATGGAATATTACAACACCGACAGCCAGAACTCCCTACAGATAACTGGGTGTTTGTAGAGCCATTAGGACAGGAAAGGGGGGGAAAAGAACAAGGAAATTAAACCCTTTAAATCGTTCACAGCTCCTATCATCTTTTGCAATGTGTCCCAGCCTAAGATATGTCAGTACTGCAGATCTAAAAGAAGTTGGGTTTATGGCAAATGGCAAGGGGGAGGAAATAACTAAGGTTCTACTCCACTCAGCCTTAATAAAAGATGCAATAGAAAAGGCAGAGTCTAAGATGCTTTGGGAAGGAATTAGAATAGTAAAAAGGGAAGAGGTGTTACTGAATAAGACAGGGAACTCTTTCCTTAGGAACCATGCAGCACTAGATGAAAGACCAATAAAGATGATTAGCCTGAGGAGAGGCAAGAAAGATGCCCTTGAAATTATGATAAAACCAAAAGATCAGAGGTGGGACGTGGAAGATGTCCTTGCTGGGAATAGATATAGAGAACTGGCCTACATGAATGGTGAGGAAGACGGTTATATGAGTAACATTGATTAGGAAGAAGGGTCGTTGCACAGCCTAGCCATTCTGTCCTAGAATGTAAATGGATACAATAGAATAAAGTCACAGGAAGATTTCAAAAACATCTTGAAGAAAAATGATATTGTATGCCTCCCGGAAACATGGCTGTGCGACGAAATCCCTGTTACGGAAGGCTTCACTCACCACGTAAAACCAGCAAAAAAGAACCAATCAGGTAGACCTTCTGGTGGCCAGATGACGCTGATCTCAACAAGGATAGCCAAAGATATGGAACCCCTCGAACTCAAGTGCAGATGGGCATTGGGGCAGTGGAGTGTGTACCCTAAACAATATGCTGGGGGTCGAAAACTTACGTATTATAAATGTGTACATACAGAAAGGGAAATCAAACGAATATAAGACTGATCTAGAACGTTTAAAATCAGACCTGGAATACCTATGTGACTGCTATCCAAGAGATGTGCTAATGATATTGGGGGACTTCAATCATAGATTAAATCCCATTAAAACGGACCCCTGGTTGAGGGATATGTTGGGAGTATATAAAATAGAACTCGCACATTTTCCCCGTTGTGAGATTTCAATTCAAGACGATGAGCTTGGGCAACTGATGGGGGCTATAGGTATGGTCTGCGTAAATGGAAGGAAGGATGCAGACTGGCCCGCGGATCGTACCTTTAAGATAGTTCAACAAATGTGCCCAATAGATTATGCATTCATTCAGGCCTGGAACTTTTATTTAATTAAACAATTTGAAATTCTTAGGCTTGAGGGTAGTGATCATTACCCTCTACAGGTAGAACTCCAGGAACTCAGTTCCCCAAATAGACAAAAAGTGCTTCCAGTAGAGGTGGAATACCCTAAACGACTTACTACGAGAATTACCGATGAATATATAAAAAAACTGAGTGCACACCAGTTAACCGTGAATTTAGATAACCTAGCACCAGTGGAGGGCATAACCTGGTATGAGGATACAATAAGGGATATGGTGGAATGCCTCAGGATAAAATTAAAACACGGTAATCGTAAATTAGTAAATAATGTGAAACCATACCCCAGTAGTACCTCCCATTGGTTCGATGATGAATGTCGGAAGGTCAAGGCCAGTATTAGAAAACAGGAGAGACACCTAAGAGCAAATTATAGTGATGAAGCGGTAATAGAACTTAAAAAACTAAGAATAAAATATAAGGCCACTATTAGAGATAAAAAAAGGACATTTAAGGACAAATGTTGGGGGAATTTACTTGAGACAATTGAAGAAAAGAATGTGAGAGGCTTTTGGAAGTTAATTCAGGAATGTACGGGGGAAGCCTCAGGAACCCTACACTGCTCGGTGCCAGAGGTCAAGTGGATGACATATCTGAAAGAAATCTATGGTGTATGGCCAGATAGGGAGGGGAGAACGGCCAATGATTGGCCTAGAATAAGGGAAGAAATTAAAGCACACTTCTCCCCAGATGCCATTAGAGGTATAATAAAAAGACTAAACCTAGCACGGGCTGCAGGACCTGATAATTTACCAGCAATTATAATAAAAACGACTATAGATTGGTGGGCGGAGTTTTTTTCTAATATGTTTCAAGAGATCCTAAACACAGGCAAGTTCCCAGATAATTGGAAAGGGGCAATTGTCAGGCCAATACATAAGAAAGGTGATGTAAACTCCCCAAAAAACTATCGCCTAATAAACCTATTGGATATAGGCGAAAAGGTATTTTCTAAAGTAATTTTGGGTATACTAAAGGACTGGGTGGACAACAAACTGATAGTACCACCAGAACAGGGAGGGTTCAAAGAAGGCCACTCAACTGTTGACCACTGTTTCGCTCTTTGGTCCATTGCACGGAAGTCGATCGATCAGGGGGGAAAATTATTCGCCTGTTTCGTGGATTTCCGTCCAGCTTTCGATCTGGTGGACCGGGAGCAGCTGTGGTCATCACTGGTTGGCTATGAAATACAGGGTGACCTGCTAGCTCTAATCCAAGAACTGCATACAGAAAACTGGGCACAGATAATCCTGGAAAAGGAGGGACGATTGACAAAGAGAATCCCAATTGGGAACGGTTTAAAGCAGGGTTGTGTACTTGCCCCCTACTATTCTCTCTGTTCTTAGCAGACCTGCCTCAAAAGTTGAGAGAGGTTAGAGGGGCAAACCTAAACTGGGAGGAAACCAGATATCATGCCTCCTCTATGCTGATGATCTGGTAATCATGGATCAGACGGAGATTGGGCTCCAAAGAAAATTAAATCGATTCAAAGAATACTGTACTACCAAAAAACTAGTAGTAAATATGGAGAAAACAAAAATTGTTTGTTTTGGTAGGAGAAAAACAAAGTTCTCTTGGTACCTGGGTACAGTATTACTTGAGAGGGTAGTTGATTATAGATATCTGGGAATGTGGTTTTCTGGTACCCTGAAATGGCATACTCATTTACAAGCACTAAAAATGAGGGCATTGGCTTCCGTGAAAGGTTTAAAAAGATTCAACAATACTTACGGAGAAATGTCGGACAGACCGGTCCTGAAAGCCTATCAAACAATGGTGCCCCCTCAATTCTTGTATGGAGCCGAAGTTATTTACTTAAGCAGTAAGACATCCTGGGATAGAGAGGAGGGAAATATAATAAAAAGCTTATTTGTACTGCCCAAATCTTATATGGTACAGGCGGCCAGACTTGAGTTGGGAATCACCTTGTGGGAGATAACCGCCTGTATTGCCCTTGTACGATTCTGGCAGCGATTGGGAACAGATGAGCTCCTCAAAATCTCTCAGTGGGCCAAAGAGGAAATCCCAAAGAGCGACCTACCCTGGGCAAAAGAGGCTAGAGCATCAATAAGGAATGCATACAGGGTGCTCGATCTGAAGGTCTGCCCGCTACAAGATCATATAATAATAGGTAAGAGAGGACTAAGGCTCCAAAGTACCGATATGTCCCGCACTTATGACCGGGAGTACCTTTCACAAAAAAACTCGGTAGCCCACATGACATCTGCCTGGGAGCTAGACCAACACTTTCCGTATGTGGACCATCTACCAAGTCATAACTTAAGGCGGGAAGTCCTAAAAATGAGAATCGGAATAAACCTATGTTACGCTAATAATGGAGCCCGAAATCAAATGATAAGTTGTAACGGGATCTGCACTTGCACTTTAGGCACCACCTGTAATATTATACACATTTTATTAGATTGTACGTGGTTTTTAGATTTACGAAAGGATATTTTATGTCTGATTTTTTAAAATTATAATGTTACAAATAGGATGCAAGCTGCTAAATTGTTGATGGAAATGGAGAACTTAGATATAGCCTGTGCTTTGGGGAAATATATGAAAAAAGTTAAGGTATTCCTCAGCTGCACAGAGTAAGATCTAATAATATAAGTCCTTGACATCAAATAAATGTGAAACAATTAGTGTTTAAAATAGTGCTGCATGATTAAGAAGATATTGTATAGAAATGAATTAAGTGTTTTTATTTAAATTAATTGTTACAACATTCCGATTTTAAAAATGATAGTTAAAGTATACGTATATTAAGATGTAATATGTTTATTGATACCGCTGTGCTATGTATTTACTGTTGCTTTTATTTTTCCCAGTTTTAGTGAGACAAGAGGTAAATTGTACTTTTATGGTTGTAACAAACCAAATAAAGTTTGTTTTGACTGAATGACTGACCTCTGGTCTCATTCAGCACCAACAGAGGACTTATGTATAGAATTCATGAACAACCACATCAAAACCATTGCCTTTGATGTTATAGATGCCCCCCAGTTCTGTGTTATATTGGGCTTGCCATGGCTGGTGCGCCACAACCCACGTATAGACTGGACATCTGGAATGTTGGCATTGGATTCCTCCTACTGGGACACCTATTGCTATACACACACCAACTCCTCTTGTGGGCAAACCATACAGGCGCACTCACTAAACTTGACAGGACTGGGCATGACCACACAGAACGACGTACCCGAGGAATACCGTGACCTGGCGGCGGTGTTCGACAAGAAAGGAGCCAATACTTTTCCCCCGCATCGTCCATTCGACTGCAGGATTGATCTGATCCCTGGCTCCACGCTTCCTTGTAGTCAGATATACTCCCTGACTGAAAAAGAGAACAAACTCCTCTGCTCCTACTTGGAAGAATACCTCACGAACGGGTTCATACGCCATTCTAGATCCCCTGTGTCCTCTCCTATGTTCTTCATGGCTAAGAAGGAAGGTGTTCTGAGAACTTGTATTGACTTTAGGGCTATGAACGCCATAACTATTAAAAACAGGTACACTCTGCCGCTGATCTCTAACCTACTGGACCAGGTAAAAAACGCCACCGTCTTCACAAAACTGGATCTCAGGGGAGCTTACCATCTAGTCAGAGTCTGAAAGGGTGACGAATGGAAGACAGCATTACGGACAAGATTCGGCCTCTACGAGTTCCAGGTCATGCCTTTCGGACTCTGCAACGCCCCAGCGGCGTTCCAGTTCTTCATCGACGAAGTGCTAAGGGACTTCCTCGATATGTTCTGCATCGTCTATATCGACGATATACTGATCTATTCACAGACAATGACTGATCATGTGCAACACGTACGTGCTGTCCTCCAACAGTTGGAACGGAATGGGCTGTATGTTAAATTGGAAAAGAGCATATTTCATACAGACTCTTTTGAATTCCTCAGACATCTCATCACTCCAGCTGGTGTCCAGATGGACAACAAGAAGATTGAAGCCCTATTGCGCTGGCCTTCTCCCACTACAGTGAAGCACATTCAGAGGGGTTCGCCAATTATTACTGCCGCTTTATCACTGGCTTCTCCCGGATAGTCACCCCCATTACTCGCTTTCTACAAAAAGGGACTCCTTTTTGTTGGGATGATAAGGCCGAACACGCCTTCCAGGGCCTGAAACGACGATTCACCATGGCTCCGATGCTGAGACATTTCGACTCCGAACAACCTTTCACTGTGGAGGCTGACGACACGCTCTGGGAGGTGTGTTGTCGCAAAGAGATGCTGAGATAGGTCTCCTTCATCTGGTGGTGTTCTACTCGAGAAAGCTCCTACCAGCCGAACACAATAATACTATTTCTGACCAAGAGTTGTTGGCGATTAAAACAGCGTTCGAATAGTGGCGTCATTACCTGAAAGACGCCAAACATCCCGTGGTTTTATACGCGGACCACCGGAACCTACAGTTTCTTTGTTCAGCCCGTGCCCTCACTCCCAGACAATTACGATGGACTCTATTCTTTAATGAGTACAACTTTCGTATTATGTATTGACCAGGAAAAGAAAACGCCAAGGCCGACGCCCTATCCCGTCTGAAGGTCTCCATTGACTCTCTATGTGCCTCTGATCCTTTGTCCATCATTCACGAGCATTGTTTTCAGGGTGTTGTACTGTCTTCTGATTTCCTCTCCCTTCTCCATGATGACCTAAAACAGATCAATCCGTCTGACATTACAGCGAACCACAAGAGTGTTACAACACAGAACGAGTTCATGTATAAAGGAGACAAGTACTTTCTTCCTCTGGTAGCTCGCCAACAACAGGCCCTGTACATGTGTCATAACCATGTCCTGTCCAAACATCCTGGCTATCACAAGACCGTGGATCTCTTACAAAGACACTTCTGGTGGCCCACATTGGAAGAAGACACCAGGATCCATATAGCGCATTGTGCAATGTGCGCCTAGGGCAAGAACATGACTGGACCATCCGTTGAGCTGTTGCATCCCATACCTGTTCCTCCTCATCCTTGGCACACCATCTCCATGAATTTCGGAGTTGAACTACCTGCCATTGCATCCAGGTATACTACGTTCCTTACTGTAGGGGATCACCTCACAAAAAGGACTCATTTCGTCCCCCTGAAGAAACTACCCTCAGCAGCCGAACTGGCTGTGATTTTCCTACAGAACGTAGTTAGACTACATGGTATCCCATCTGTGGTAATAACAGACTGGGGTACGCAGTTAGTGTCTCGCTTCTGGAAAGAGGTGTGTGCTGTCATTAACCTAGATGTGTGTTTATCATCAGCATATCACCCTCAAACCGACGGCCAAGCAGAGAGAACCAATCATACTATGGAACAATATCTGCAATACTTACTTCTATCTACAGACAAAAAGTGGGCGGACGTTCTATGGATTGTGGAATACGCGTACAATAACAATAAGCATTCTGCCATCGGTATGTCACCCTTCTATTGCCTCCAAGGAAGACATCCCAGGACCATGCCAAGGGAAGAGCCGCAAGCAAACCCCTTGTCCAAAATTCAAGAGTACCATGCTTGACTGTGCACGCTTTGGCAACAGGCCTGGTTTGAGTACTATAAACAGCACGCGGACGACATCAGAAAGCTGGAACCCGCTTACAGAAAAGGGGACAAGGTGTGGCTCTCCATTCGTAATCTCAATGTGCACAGCTCTAAGAAACTTTTGCCCCATTTTGTAGGCCCATACGTCATTGAGAAAGTGGTCAACCTTGTGGCAATGAAGCACTTGCTGCCACCTCAGATGAAGATACATCCCGTCTTCCATGTCTCCCTCCTGTGTCCTGTTCATCCTGACTGCAATGTATCCTCCCCTCCTGCTCCTATTCTTAGGGATGATCACATTGAGTACGAGGTCAGGGCTATTCTTGGTTCCTGTGATACCTGGGGGAGGCTTTTTTACCTAGTAGACTGGAAGGGTTGTGGTCCGGAGGGGAGGTCCTGAGAACCCCTGTCCCGTGTTCGTCATGCCACCCGATTAGTCCGCGCCTTCCATGTCAGTCACCCTTTCAGCCCTCGCCCTGCCACCCCTGTGTGATTCTGTTGTTGCGATCGGGGGTATGTTTTGGATGGGGGTGCTGTCATGTTCGTCTCGTTCCTCACTTACCCACCATCACGTTTGCCTGTGCACGTAAATCTGCCTCTGCGGGGCGCGATTTTCATTACTTCCGGGTCTGCCGGTTAGCAGTCTAGTCGTCGGACCGAAACCACAGTAGGGTCATCAGCGCTTCCGGGAACTCCGCTTATCTGAGGCGGTCTCCCCCGGCTGAGCACTTTGAATTCATTTGCCACTGTTAGAAACTGGATATTGCCCGTAAGTAACTTGTACGCTGTGTGCTACCCCCGCGCTGGAGAGCTTATCTCTGGTTTGTCTACTCCCGCGCTGGAGCGCTTATCTCTGGTTTGTCTACCCCCTCGCTGGAGCGCTTATCTCTGTTTGTCATTCCTCCGCGCTGGAGCACTAATGCACTGTTTGTTTGCTACCCTCCGCGCTGGAGCCCTGACGCACTGTTTGTTTGCTACACCTGCGCTTGAGCGCTGATGCACTGTTTATTTTGCTACCCCCGCGCTGGAGTGCTAGTTATACTTTGCATACTGCGCAGGAGCGCTACCAGGTGCTTGTTTATGATATGTCAAAGTAAACAACAGCGGTCCTTGACAAGAGAGGATAACACTTTCAATAATTATAGGCTACAATATGCACTATAATGAACATAAAGTCCAGCCGGACTTCACAATTTATTTGATAATGAAATAAGTCAAATTTAACCAAACAACAGTAGGGCAGTGGGACAGAGTCCTGTATCCACAAAGCTAGACAAACAATACACAGTACAAATAACTAGGGATTTTCAGGCATTTGAAAGGCGAGGGAGCAAAAAGGAAATTTTTCAATCTGTTTGCTTAGCATATGTAGAAAAAACATGATTTTGGCACAAAGTTGTGAACGTGTTTAGACTACATAAATTGTCGACGGCGTTTCGATCCAGTTAAAATTATGGATCATCATCAGGACATTCAATGCTTGCCTGAATTGAAAGCCTGTATTTACAGGGAGAAACAAAGGGACACATAAAATGACGATTAGCAAGCTGCATTACTCACAGAACAATTTCAATCAGGTGACCATACCATGCTTTAAGGTGGTACCTGTCGTTCGTGTGAAGGAGTGTCAGGCAACCAGTGCCAGGCGAACACGGCACAAAGCTAGTATGGTGGCCATAACATGCCAAGGGTGGTACCTATCATTCGTGTAAAAAGTGTCAGGCAACCAGTGCCAGGCGACCACGGCGCATGTGCATGGGTTTTTTACGTGCAAAAAGAACTTGTGGAACACATAAAACCAACCGTGTGGACATTTCAACCAAGTGGCAGTCATAATCGACTTGTGCAATAGTAGGGTTGCACTGCTAGAGCCCGGAGCGGTGACATAATTACCTCTGGAGTGGTAAGAATGATTGACCAGGTCACGTGGGGAACCAGAGATGGTTGGGCTGCCAGACACGGGGCCTAGAAGGGTTATGCCCAGAGTTAATTAGGGCCAATAACAAGGAAGGAATTAGCGGCGTAATCGTAAGGGCTTACCTTGGGGGAGAAGTGGGATCCCTGAATGGCTGATTAGTGGTTGATTACTGGTTGGGCAATGTGTAAAACCAGGATTATGCCCTGCGGGAGTGAAGTCGGAATTAATCCAAGCTACAATTGCGCGGATACTGAGACAAGGGTCTACTGGAGGATGGGGCTTACCTCATGGTCATAAGTAGGTTCCCGAAGTGCGCGAAGGGCTGTGGGGTTAGAAATGTCAAGGCGCAGCTGTGAAAGCAGGGACCCGTTTAATCTAGCATTCAAAAGGTGCAGAGCCGATTTGATGTAATGACACCTGCAGGGAAAGGAATTAAGGAGTGAGACAACTGCTAACATGCGGTAAAGTACGGCTTCACATATTTAGAAAAAACATGATTTTGGCACAAGGTTGTGAACTGGTGTTTAGACTACATAAATTGTCGACGGCGGTTCGATCCTGTTAAAATGATGGATCATCATCAGGACATTCAATGCTTGCCTGAATTGAAAGCCTGTATTTACAGGGAGAAACAAAGGGACACATACAATGACGATTAGCAAGCTGCATTACTCACAGAACAATTTCAATCAGGTGACCATACCATGCTTTAAGGTGGTACCTGTCATTCGTGTGAAGGAGTGTCAGGCAACCAGTGCCAGGCGAACACAGCGCAATGCTAGTAGGGTGACCATAACATGCCAAGGGTGGTACCTATCATTCGTGTAAAAAGTGTCACGCAACCAGTGCGAGGCGACCACAGCGCATGTGCATGGGTTTATTACGTGCAAAAAGAACTCGTGGAACACATAAAACCAACCGTGTGGACATTTGAACCAAGTGGCAGTCATAATCGACTTGTGCAATAGTAGGGTTGCACTGCTAGAGCCCGGAGCGGTGACATAATTACCTCTGGAGTGGTAAGAATGATTGACCAGGTCACGTGGGGAACCAGAGATGGTCGGGCTGCCAGACACGGAGCCTAGAAGGGTTATGCCCAGAGTTAATTAGGGCCAATAACAAGGAAGGAATTAGCGGCGTAATCGTAAGGGCTTACCTTGGGTGAGAAGTGGGATCCCTGAATGGCTGATTAGTGGTTGGGCAAGGTGTAAAACCAGGGGCAATACCTGCGGGAGTGAAGTCGGAATTAATCCAAGCTACAATTGCGCGGATACTGAGACAAGGGTCTACTGGAGGATGGGGCTTACCTCACGGTCAGAAGTAGGTTCCCGAAGTGCGCGAAGGGCTGTGGGGTTAGGAATGTCAAGGCGCAGCTGTGAAAGCAGTGACCCATTTAATCTAGCATTCAAAAGGTGCAGAGCCTATTTGATGTAATGGCACCTGCAGGGAAAGGAATTAATGAGTGAGACAACCGTTAACATGCGGTAAAGTGCGGTGGTACGGTCATGCCAATCACCAGGGAGCGGGGGGCTGCTTATCAGAACAGCTGTCAAACGTGCCTGGTATTGCCCGAGGGAGGTACTTCTCTGTCCTAAAGAAAAATAATCTAATACTAGATTAGCTTGTGTAACCACGTCCTCTACTGTGTCAAATGCGTTGAAAAAAAGCATAATCAGACATTGGCCAACCCTGAACGTAGGTGCCTTGCACTTTGACCGTCCCCTGTTCGCCTTTAAGAAAAGCTCCAATCTTAAGGACCACTTGGTCAGAGCTGCTTTACCCATTCCTCCAACTTTGGGTACAATAGACTCCCTGTGGACCCAAACACCATTAGTGGGACATGCTAAGTGTGGATCATGTAACGTTTGTGATTTTACTATTGAAGGCAAGTCGTTTGTAATCAATAAAGTGACTATCCAATGTAAGAGTTTTACCAACTGTAATAGCAGTGATGTAGTTTACCTGATCCATTGCCCTTGTAAATTGATATATGTTGGACAAACTAGGCAAAAAATAAAGACAAGGATTTGTCAACACCGCAGTCGTATTCGCTGCAAGACTCCCAACGCCCCATTGGTGGACCACTTCACTGAAAAAGGACACACAGACAATGATTTGAGATGGACTGTCCTTAAATCTGTGAAGCTGCCACCACGTGGAGGTGATATTGGACTTCTGTTGAACAGAGAAGAACTAAAAATGATTCTACTTATGGACAGCATAAGGAGTGGTCTCGATCGCAATGAGGACTGGACCTCACTTCTTTGAAAATGTATTCCCAGCCCCTGAACTACTAGTGCCTGCCTATTCTGAATTGTTTTGTGTAACTGTTGTTTTAAAATGACATTGTGGTTTTAAGTCACTTGCATGGTTTGAAGAACTCACAACATCATCAGCTTCTGTCCCACACGTAATGCACCCCCTTAATTGTACTGAGGTGACCGTTCCAATATATCTGCCACCTTCCACCCGGCTGCCCCTGCAAATATGGCCACCATCGCGGGCCACCTTCCCACTCCAACATGGCCGGATAGCTTACTTCACTCAGCACGCCCAAACCCTGGCGTCCTACTGCGCGATCGTGCCCCGCAGACGCCTTCGGAAGTTCCACTGTGAACTTAAGGTAAGCGGCGCCCTCACCCGGGCCCCCTGTTTGAGGCGCTAATTGCAATATAATGTGGTTGCTTATTTTTAATCATTTTCCCCACAGGAGCCTTATTACAGGCTTCCACCGCTCGCAGCCGTCTAACGTTTCCGGCAACCTAACTGGTAAGCAGCCCCCCGCTCCCTGGTGATTGGCATGACCGTGGCATGAGAGGACGATTTACTCCTGAGGCGGAAGCCGGGAGATTGCTTGTTCATCTTTTTAAAACTTTGAATACTTGTGATATTGTGTTTCTTTTAACTCACTCGCCTCTCCCCCTGAGCACTCCCACGCAGCGGACCTTAGCGCTGACGTAGGGAAACCTGCCTAATTGCCGCCACCTGGTCGAGCACTCAGGCCACGCCCACTTCACAGGCCACGCCCCCCGCATCCAGTACAAAAGGCGCGCTGACTAAGAACGCGCCCAGAGGACTGTTTACTCTTGAGGCGGAAGCCGGGAGATTGCTTGTTCATCTTTTTAAAACTTTGAATACTTGTGATATTGTGTTTCTTTTAACTCACTCGCCTCTCCCCCTGAGCACTCCCACGCAGCGGACCTTAGCGCTGACGTAGGGAAACCTGCCTAATTGCCGCCACCTGGTCGAGCCCTCAGGCCACGCCCACTTCGCAGGCCACGCCCCCCGCATCCAGTACAAAAGGCGCGCTGACTAAGAACGCGCCCAGAGGACTGTTTACTCCTGAGGCGGAAGCCGGGAGATTGCTTTTTCATCTTTTTAAAACTTTGAATACTTGTGATATTGTGTTTCTTTTAACTCACTCGCCTCTCCCCCTGAGCACTCCCACGCAGCGGACCTTAGCGCTGACGTAGGGAAACCTGCCTAATTGCCGCCACCTGGTCGAGCACTCAGGCCACGCCCACATCGCAGGCCACGCCCCCCAACACTACTAAAATGTGCTCATACCGGAAGCGCAGCGGACGAGCGCAGCGGAGCGCCGTTTGCGTGCCGAAGGCGCGCCTAAGGCAAGCCCGTCTGCGCCCGTCCGCGCCAGACCGCGCCCAGAGCCCAGACCCCTGGTTCGCCCTACTCAAGCCATCATCAATTACTCTAGTGATACCCTGCATGGACTTAGAATCCCCCCAGCCCCCCCCTGCAGCAACTCGTTCTCACTCGTGGAAGGGCATTCCCGCTGCCTTAAATGCCCTTACAGTTTCAGCCCGGAGCCACCGCTGAAACCCAGCGCCCTTAACATGGCCCTGTTAAACTGCAGATCCCTCCCAAAGCATCAAATTGAAATTAACTTACTCCTTAAGGACTCTGACATAAAAGTCCTTTTCCTAACGGAAACATGGCTCACAGCAGGCTCAGAACCAGACATCATTCAATCACTCCCACCGGAATACCTGATTAAGTTCCACAATAGACCCGAAGGTATTGGCGGTGGAATAGCTGTCGTATACAGAGACTACCTCTCATGTCAATTCAAAGACAGTCCTATACTGGACTGCGAAAACGTCTTCTTCTCCGTCCATCGACCACCCTCGTTCACCCTTTCGGGACTGTTAGTATACCGCCCTCCTGGACCAATTCGACGCTTCAATGAGTCACTTATTGACTCTGTCTCCTCCCTTGCGTGCCTATCACCGAATTTCACGATACTGGGAGATCTAAATCTCCACCTCGATGATTCCTCCAGCAAACCTGCTATGGACCTCAAAGCAGACCTGGGCTCACTTAGTCTCGAATTGCTTAATAACCTTCCGACTCACATCAAAGGGCATCTGTTGGATCCCGTTTTCTCCAACCTCCCGCGTCTAACAACTCAACCCCCCACTCCACTTCCTTGGTCAGACCACTTTTTGGTCCCTTTCAAATTACAGCTATCAACCAAACCCCCCGGCAGACCCCCCCCAACCCCCCGATCGCCCGTTGAAAAAACTGGACAAAAACGCCTGGGCCCAGGCCTTATCCTCCACCTCACCTGATCTGGACCATGATCCTTCTAATGCAGACGTCCAACTACATGATTGGATCCATCAATCCCTAGAAACCACCTTGCCACTCAAACAACTGCCCAGCAGGAATAAAACGGCCAAATCTCCCTGGTTCACTCAGGAACTTCGCAATCTAAAAAAGAGTTGCAAAAAACTCGAACGCGCATGGAGGAAAACCTGGTCAACAGTTTCCAAAAATGAATACAGAGCCGCCATCAAGCTCTATAAGAACACCATAAAAACTACTCAAGCAACCTTCTTCGAAGGAAAGATTGCAGCAGCGGCAAATTCCGCGAAGGAAACATACCGCATAGTACGTCTCCTTACAAAAATCCAGGACCCCCCCCTCCCCGCCAGATCCTGAGGGTACTAGATGCAATCAAATGGCCAACTTCTTCTCCGCAAAAATCGACAAAATACTTACTTCTCTCCCTTTACCCTCTGCCCCTCATCACACCACCTCACCTCCCCTTCATCCTGAGGCTCCATACCTACGAGCCTTTGACCAGATCTGTACGGAGACCTTCTTAGCCACCCTGCAAACTGTGAAAAGTGGCTCGCCATCTGACCCAGCCCTCATCAGTAAGCTAAAACTGGTCGCCCCCATTGTAGCCCAACCCTTCACCAACCTCATAAATGCCTCCTTGAGGGAGGGCACTGTCCCAGCCAATTGGAAGAAGGCTACCATCAAAGCCCTCCTGAAAAAGCCTCACCTGGACCCCACGGACCCCTCCAACTTCAGGCCCATTTCGCTCCTCCCAGGGATCAGCAAAGTGGCTGAACGAATAGCTAACCAGCAACTATCCATCTTTCTGGAGTCAAATCACTTACTACGCGACTCCTAGACCGGCTTCAGACCGGGGCAAGGCACCGACACCGCCCTACTAGCAGTTGTCGAAGAGGCGAGAGGCATCATCGACGCAGGAGGATCAGTGGCAGTGATCCTCCTCGATCTAAGCGGCGCCTTCGACACGGTGGACCACGCCATCCTGGTCCAACGGCTAAGTCGAGTGGGAATCACCGACTCAGCCCTTGCCTGGATTAATTCCTTTCTTGAGGGTAGATCCTTTCAGGTGTCAGATGGTTTCTCCACGTCTAAAGCCTTGACCATGCAGTGTGGGGTCCCCCAGGGCTCCTCCCTGAGCCCCACACTTTTTAACGTTTATATGTCCCCCCTTGAAGACGTTATCACTCCTTTTGGCGTCAAGACAGTGATGTACGCTGACGGCACTCAGCTGGTGGTGTCCATCAATCAATCAAACACTAGCCTAGAAAATCTCGCCAGATGTCTCGAAGGTATCTCACAATGGATGTCTGACTCACGACTGAAGCTCAACGGCGACAAATCGGAGATCCTTCTCCTTGGCAACCAGAACAAACTACCCACAAATCTTTCCTGGCCACCCTGCATGGGTACCTACCCAACCCCAAAAACGGAGGTCAAAAGCCTAGGCATCTGGCTCGACCAGGACCTTAATTTTAAAACCCAGGCCAGAAAAACCTCAGGGACCTGCTTCGGCCTTATTCGCATGGCCCGAAAGATCCTCCACCTGATCCCCTTCCAGTCCAGGAAGTTACTGATGCAGGGACTGGTTAACTCCAGGTTAGACTACGGTAACGTCTTGTACCTGGGAGCCCCTGCATCAGTCATTCAGAAACTCCAGGTCGCCCAAAACGAGGCAGCTAGAGTCCTTACAGGAACAAAAGCAAGAAGCTCGGCGAAACCAGCCCTCAAAAGCCTGCACTGGCTCCCAGTGAAAGAGCGCATCACTTTCAAGACGCTCTGCATATCGCACAAAATCTTGCACGACAAGGGCCCCCCAATACTCAGATCGCTGATGAAACCACACCAGTCTACCAAACATCTAAGATCTGATACACTTGCCCTGGCTTACATCCCAAGAATAAAAAAGGCAAGATCCGGCGGCCGCTTGTTCGCCTACAACGCGCCAAAGCTCTGGAACACCCTCCCATTAGCCATGAGGAGAGATCATAACCTCCTCTCCTTCCGAAAACAATTAAAAACTTGGCTCTTCCCCTAACCTCCCCGTTTTTCTGTCCTTCCCCATAGAATAACTAGGTCCTCTCAGCGCTGGGATGCCCAAGGGTAGCTATGCGCGCTACAAATCCACTTCCAAATTCCAAATTCCAAAATTTACCGTACCACCGTACTTTACCGCATGTTAGCGGTTGTCTCACTCCTTAATTCCTTTCCCTGCAGGTGTCATTACATCAAATCGGCTCTGCACCTTTTGAATGCTAGATTAAACGGGTCCCTGCTTTCACAGCTGCACCTTGACATTTCTAACCCCACAGCCCTTCGCGCACTTCGGGAACCTACTTATGATCGTGAGGTAAGCCCCATCCTCCAGTAGACCCTTGTCTCAGTATCCGCGCAATTGTAGCTTGGATTAATTCCGACTTCACTCCCGCAGGGCATAATCCTGGTTTTACACATTGCCCAACCAGTAATCAACCACTAATCAGCCATTCAGGGATCCCACTTCTCACCCAAGGTAAGCCCTTACGATTACGCCGCTAATTCCTTCCTTGTTATTGGCCCTAATTAACTCTGGGCATAACCCTTCTAGGCCCGTGTCTGGCAGCCCAACCATCTCTGGTTCCCCACGTGACCTGGTCAATCATTCTTACCACTCCAGAGGTAATTATGTCACCGCTCCGGGCTCTAGCAGTGCAACCCTACTATTGCACAAGTCGATTATGACTGCCACTTGGTTGAAATGTCCACACGGTTGGTTTTATGTGTTCCACAAGTTCTTTTTGCACATGCGCCGTGGTCGCCTGGCACTGGTTGCCTGACACTTTTTACACGAATGATAGGTACCACCCTTGGCATGTTATGGTCACCATACTAGCTTTGTGCCGTGTTCGCCTGGCACTGGTTGCCTGACACTCCTTCACACGAACGACAGGTACCACCTTAAAGCATGGTATGGTCACCTGATTGAAATTGTTCTGTGAGTAATGCAGCTTGCTAATCGTCATTTTATGTGTCCCTTTGTTTCTCCCTGTAAATACAGGCTTTCAATTCAGGCAAGCATTGAATGTCCTGATGATGATCCATAATTTTAACTGAATCGAAACGCCGTCGACAATTTATGTAGTCTAAACACCAGTTCACAACCTTGTGCCAAAATCATGTTTTTTCTACATATGTGAAGCAAACAGATTGAAATATTTCCTTTTTGCTCCTTCGCCTTTAAAAGGCCTGAAAATCCCTAGCTATTTGTACTGTGTATTGTTTGTCTAGCTTTGTGGATACAGGACTGTGTCCCACTACCTTACTGTTGTTTGGTTAAATTTGACTTATTTCATTATCAAATAAATTGTGAAGTCTGGCTGGACTTTATGTTCATTATAGTGCATATTGTAGCCTATAATTATTGAAAGTGTTATCCTCTCTTGTCAAGGACCGCTGTTGTTTACTTTGATTGATACCCCATGTCCTTGCTTACCTAGTGGGTTCCCTTGTCTCTTGGTAATAGTATGTTGCGCAATCGCTGGATTGCAAGGGATAAATTCCTATCTACTTCCTTCTGAAGTGGGCCCTTACTGTATCCCCCTGTCTTGTTTTGTATTGCCACATATCCCTCTCTTCTAAACTATCTATAGCATGTCTGTTCCTCCACCAGTGTACTCACTAGAATACATTCAGAAAATTTGCGAAGGCCCCTCCTTATTCTCTGACACCACCGACAGCACCCCCTCCACTGTATTCGGCCCTGCCCGACCAACTAGAGAAATTAAAGAAAAAGTATGTACGCTTAGAATTAATGACTCACATGTTAAGGCAGTATTTAAGGGCAGAAATCATTCTGATTGGGCTTATAGTAAGGAATGTTCCCGGTATTTTTACCGACAACCCCAAATACATTACTAGCTTTAGTCATATCGGCACAACTTGCTCAAGACATTGGCTTGTTCTGGGTATTGAGATAGCTACGGAGACGCTTGGTACCTTATTAGCCGAAATTGAGGAGATCGAGAAGAAAATCAAAGACGATAGTCTAGTCCCCGACTCTAAAGAACTTCTAGACCAGGTACAGAAAACAGTGGACGAGTTCTACAGAATTGAGCAAAATAAAAAGATGAATAAAGTAAAAAGATATTAAGTCCTTCCATATTGAGTCAGCGTACCCGTACCTTCAGAAAGATTTCTATTTAAATTGTACTTACTCTAACCCCCGTAATTCAAGACCTTGGGGTCGGTTCAACCAACGTCACACGTTGGTTGGTTTCTCTGACTCTTCTGTAGACCAATCTGAAAATTCTGATTCCAGTGACAACTCTGGCCCTTCAAACAGGAATCCTCCTCCAAATAGGAATACTTTTTTAGACAGAGGCCAATCCAATACACCGGCCAGAGGCAGAGCCAAACGAGTTCCCCGTTGGCACAACCCCCCGGGGAGCGCCAAACGAGACAGAAATTCTACAAGTGGTAGGCTCTAACATGAGGGATACTCAGATTATCCCCATTTTAAACCTATCCACACACACTCTATCAAGTGTTGAATCTTCACTTCTTAGTAAAGGCCTTTCCTTTGTGCCTACAATACGCACTGACTTTTTAGAGCTCCAAACAGAACTTCTTAGGTTCTTCCGGAAGGTTCGCCTGGGTGCCTTCTTTCAAATGAATCCCACACCTGTGGCTACTTCTAACACCCCATTCAGGCCACCGTCCACCTTCTCTCCTACAGCAGGGATGGTGCCACCAGAGGTCATCACCTTTGAAAAAATGGTTACAAAGGATCTAAATACATTGAAGGAAACTAAAAAATTCATTCCGTAGTACCTGCCACTAGCAGAGAAGAAGGCCATTGAGTCATTGAAAAATTTGGACACACTTATCATTAAAAGTGCGGACAAAGGTGGGGGCATTGTCCTCCAGAATAGAGATGTGTACACTGCAGAAATTCTCAGACAATTAAACAACACTGACCACTACATGAGACTTCCAACCAACCCTACTAAAGAACTACAGACTCTCATTTTGAAAGTCACCACAGAGGCCCTTGAACTAGGAATCGTCAATCAGAAAGAGTTCCAGTTCCTTAATACTAAATCACCTAGAATGCCTGTAATCTACAACCTCCCCAAGATACATAAGAGCATTTCTGACCCACCGGGACGACCGATTGTGTCGGGCTGTGGTTCTATTCTTAAACCTTTGGGTAAATACGTTAACTTTTTTATCAAGGAGTTCGTGCCAGATACCCAATGCTATGTTAGGGACAGCATGGCCATGGTGAACCTAATTGAAGACACACCCTTCACCGTGGGTGACCAGCTATTGTGTACATTGGACGTTGAGTCCTTGTACACAAACATCCCCCAAACTGCTGCCCTATTGGTCATATGTGACATCTTTGATACTAGGCCTAGACCCCACCGTGTTCCCACTGTTTTCATACTCCAACTGTTGGAAATTTGTCTGACTAAAAACTTTTTCTGTTTTGACCAGCAGTACTTTCAACAAGTGAAAGGTACTTCCATGGGGGCTATTTTTGCCCCCAATCTGGCAATACTATTCATGGACCAAATAGAGACAAACTCCATCCTAACACCCTCCAATCCTTTTTCATCTGGGATTTCCATCTGGAAACGTTATATCGATGATATTTTTTTAATTTGGAACAGTGTTGTTGAAAATTTGAATCTATTTATCTATTGGTTGAACAACAATTGTTGTTGACTCACATTCACTAGTACAGTTGACACTCAATCTATCCCCTTCCTGGACATTAACATATATCATCTTGATGGTTCTCTGCACACAAGACTATATCGGAAACCCACAGATAAGAACACGCTGTTATCTTATAACAGCAATCACCCAAGAGCCCTTATGGATTCCTTGCCCTACTCTCAGTTTCTCCGTATCAGACGGAATTGTTTTGCCAAGGAAGATTACTTTAAAGAGGCTGGAGTCTTATCAGAAAAACTCAAAAATAGGGGCTACCCCAATAGGTTGGTCAGAACAGCTGTCAAACATGCCTGGTATTGCCCGAGGGAGGTACTTCTCTGTCCTAAAGAAAAAGAATCTAATACTAGATTAGCTTGTGTAACCACGTTCTCTCCTGTGTCAAAGGCGTTGAAAAAAAGCATAATCAGACATTGGCCAACCCTGAACGTAGGTGCCTTGCACTTTGACCGTCCCCTGTTCGCCTTTATGAAAAGATCCAATCTTAAGGACCACTTGGTCAGAGCTGCTGTACCCAATCCTCCAACTTTGGGTACAATAGACTCCCTGTGGACCCAAACACTATTAGTGGGACATGCTAAATGTGGATCATGTAACGTTTGTGATTTTACTATTGAAGGCAAGTTGTTTGTATTCAAGAAAGTGACTATCCAATGTAAGAGTTTTACCAACTGTAATAGCAGTGATGTAGTTTACCTGATCCATTGCCCTTGTAAATTGATATATGTTGGACAAACTAGGCAAAAAATTCAAGACAAGGATTTGTCAACACCGCAGTCGTATTCGCTGCAAGACTCCCAACGCCCCATTGGTGGATCACTTCACCAACATAGGACACACAGACAATGATTTGAGATGGACTGTCCTTAAATCTGTGAAGCTGCCAGCATGTGGAGGTGATATTGGACTTCTGTTGAACAGAGAAGAACTAAAAATGATTCTACTTATGGACAGCATAAGGAGTGGTCTCAATCGCAATGAGGACTGGACCTCACTTCTTTGAAAATGTATTCCTAGCCCCTGAACCACTAGTGCCTGCCTATTCTGAATTGTTTTATGTAACTGTTGTTTTAAAATGACATTGTGGTTTTAAGTCACTTGCATGGTTTGAAGAACTCACAACATCATCAGCTTCTGTCCCACACGTAATGCACCCCCTTAATTGTACTGAGGTGACCGTTCCAATATGTCTGCCACCTTCCACCCGGCTGCCCCTGCAAATATGGCCACCATCGCGGGCCACCTTCCCACTCCAACATGGCCCGATTGCCTACTTCACTTAGCACGCCCAAACCTTGGCGTTCTCTGGCGCGATCGTGCCCTGCAGACGCATTCGGAAGTTCCACTGTGAACTTAAGGTAAGCGGCGCCCTCACCCGGGCCCCATGTTTGAGGCGCTAATTGCAATATAATGCGGTTGCTTATTTTTAATCATTTTCCCCACAGGAGCCTTATTACAGGCTTTCACCGCTCGCAGCCGTCTAACGTTTCCGGCAACCTAACTGGTAAGCAGCCCCCCGCTCCCTGGTGATTGGCATGACCGTACCACCGCACTTTACCGCATGTTAGCGGTTGTCTCACTCCTTAATTCCTTTCCCTGCAGGTGCCATTACATCAAATCGGCTCTGCACCGTTTGAATGCTAGATTAATCGAGTCCCTGCTTTCACAGCTGCGCCTTGACATTCCTAACCCCACAGCCCTTGGCGCACTTCGGGAACCTACTTCTGACCGTGAGGTAAGCCCCATCCTCCAGTAGACCCTTGTCTCAGTATCCGCGCAATTGTAGCTTGGATTAATTCCGACTTCACTCCCGCAGGTATTGCCCCTGGTTTTACACCTTGCCCAACCACTAATCAAGCACTAATCAGCCATTCAGGGATCCCACTTCTCACCCAAGGTAAGCCCTTACGATTACGCCGCTAATTCCTTCCTTGTTATTGGCCCTAATTAACCCTGGGCATAACCCTTCTAGGCTCCGTGTCTGGCAGCCCGACCATCTCTGGTTCCCCACATGACCTGGTCAATCATTCTTACCACTCCAGAGGTAATTTTGTCACCGCGCCGGGCTCTAGCAGTGCATCCCTACTATTGCACAAGTCGATTATGACTGCCACTTGGTTGAAATGTCCACACGGTTGGTTTTATGTGTTCCACGAGTTCTTTTTGCACGTAATAAACCCATGCACATGCGCCGTGGTCGCCTGGCACTGGTTGCCTGACACTCCTTCACACGAATGACAGGTACCACCTTAAAGCATGGACACCTGATTGAAATTGTTCTGTGAGTAATGCAGCTTGCTAATCGTCATTTTATGTGTCCCTTTGTTTCTCCCTGTAAATACAGGCTTTCAATTCAGGCAAGCATTGAATGTCCTGATGATGATCCATAATTTTAACTGGATCGAAACGCCGTCGACAATTTATGTAGTCTAAACACCAGTTCACAACCTTGTGCCAAAATAATTTTTTTTCTACATATGTGAAGCAAACAGATTGAAAAATTTCCTTTTTGCTCCTTCGCCTTTCAAATGCCTGGAAATCCCTAGTTATTTGTACTGTGTATTGTTTGTCTAGCATTGTGGATACAGGACTGTGTCCCACTGCCTTACTGTTGTTTGGTTAAATTTGACTTATTTCATTATCAAATAAATTGTGAAGTCCGGCTGGACTTTATGTTCATTATAGTGCATATTGTAGCCTATAATTATTGAAAGTGTTATTCTCTTTTGTCAAGGACCGCTGTTGTTTACTTTGATTGATACCCCAGGTGCTTGCTTACCTAGTGGGTTCCCTTGTCTCTTGGTAATTGTTTATGATATGTAGCGTAGCTAATCGCATGCACTTACGTGGTACTTGCGAGCTGGTGCTTTGAGGAGTGTTATCGTTACTGTGTTTGCTTGTGTCACAACGCTGGTCCTTCACCTGCCTCTCAGCGCTAGTGCGACTTCTGGAAACCTGTGACTTTCTTGTAGCCGGGTTGCATTTCCTTCTCAGTTTATACTTGCCTCTGTACCAGGATCTATTGTACATTTGTAGCGCAGGGGGTCTTCTTAACTTTCCTTATTCAGTGCAAGTGCCTTTTTTTTATTTCCCTTTCCTCGCGCAGGATCGCTAACGTCTTGGCAAGAGTTTTCAGTTCCATTTCGTGATGATAGCAGGCTTGCTGATGTCCACCTAGAAGGTAATCATTGTTCCCACATGAGTATCTGTGTGGTAGCCAGTGGTTGCACGTATAGTGATAGTGTGCCCTTGTCTCCCTGTCCAGCTGGTACCCACAGCTTATCAGAACAGAGGGATTTTCACCACTATCTCCTGACATCAGCCTGATCCTTTTAGCTACCATCCTCACTCCCATCTTCATCCTGCTTATTGTCATACCTATGGTAGGGTAAGGTGGGCGTGGGGGCGATAGCTCATGTCGTCTTTGCGAGATCTCTCCGCAAGAAGCAGGTAACATTGCCCAGACGTGGGTCCCTTGCTCACTACTCCATTGGAGTCAAGCTATCCTGGCTGAAGATGGCTGATAGCCCGAACCCGGTCCTAGGATGCTTGATTCCGGTCCAGGGAAGACATGGCTTGGCAGTTCGAGCTGGACTGTTCCCATGAGGCACAGGGTCAAGACTGATTTGCATATGCCCATGTCTGAACTGGGATGGCTTGGTGAGCAAAATAACGATGTATTATACCCATATCTGTGACTGGGGGTGAATGTTTTGCCATTGTGCAACATTCCGTCCATCATCTTGTTTGTTTTGCTGTTCACCCTATGTGGGAAGGGTATGCCCAGTTGTGGGTCCCTTGCTCACTATGCCACTGGAGTCAAGCTATCCTGGCTGAAGACGGCTGATAGCCAGAAACTGGTACTAGGATGCTTGATTCCGGTCCAGGAAAGACATGGCTTATCAGTTCGGGCTGGACTGTTCCCCTGAGGCACAGGGTCAAGAATGATTTGCATATGGCTATGTCTGACCTGGGGTGGCTTGGTGAGCAAAATAACGATGGATTAAACCCAGATCTGTGAGTGAGGGTGAATGTTTTGCCATTGTGCAACATTCCGTCCATCATCTTGTTTGTTTTGCTGTTCACCCTATGTGGGAAGGGTATGCCCAGACGTGGGTCCCTTGCTCACTACGCCACTGGAGTCAAGCTATTCTGGCTGAAAACAGCTGATAGCCAGAAACCGGTCCTAGGATGCTTGATTCCCGTCCAGGGAAGACATGGCTTGGCAGTTCGGGCTGGACTGTTCCCATGAGGCACAGGTCAAGACTGATTTGCATATGGCCAAGTCTGAACTGGGGTGGCTTGGTGAGCAAAATAACGATGGATTAAACCGAGATCTGTGACTGGGGGTGAATGTTTTGCCATTGTGCAACATTCCGTCCATCATCTTGTTTGTTTTGCTGTTCACACAATGGGAAGAAGCTAGTGGTTCTTGGTCCACACTTGGAAACCAAAGCTTTAGTATTGAAGATGTAAAAAAAGTAATCTTGAAAGGCTGTGGAAACGGGGCCCCAGGTCCGAATGGCATCCCCCCGATAATCTTCAAATCAGCCCTCGACTTCTGGAGTGGAAGACTAAAAAACCTATTTGATGAGGTGGAGAAAGAAAGACAAATTCCCTCAAGCTGGCAAGGGGCAGTAATTACACCAATCTTCAAAGGAGGCAACAGAACGTCCGTGTCCAACTATAGGTTAATAGCTCTTCTCTATTACTAGAAGAACTGACGATCTGGTCTGACACTTTAAAACTGACAACCCCTTAATCAAACAGGGTTCAGAAAAGGATGTGGGACAATCACAAACATCCTGTCGCTTTCAATGATCGCCGACAAATATATTCGGAGGAAACAACAGCTTCACCTCTGTTTTGTCGACTTAGGCGGCATTTGATAGTGTGGACCATCACATCTTATGGGGAAAACTGTGCAAGTGGAACATCCCGGAAAAATTACTCAGAGGAATACTACTTCTATACTCGAACACAAGGCTATCCAGAAAGGTTACAACCACCAAGGGCTACAACAAGGATGTTTTCTGGCCCCGCATCTCTTCAACCTTTTCATGACAGACCTGACACCAAAACGTAACATGATTATATGTCATCCACACAAATTAGGCTCCTTATCATTATCTCAACTATCATATACGGACGAAGTCGTCCTGATGAGCCTAACTAAGATCGGCCTAAAAAGATCTCTAGTAGGAATGCTGGAATATATAGCCGCCAACAGGCTAGAGATAAACACCTCAAAAAGCAAAACACTGTTGATCACTAGACATCGGACGGCCAATCAGCAACTTCAACTAGAGGGCAAAAAACTAGAAGTCGTATCTACTTATAAGTACCTGGGTTTTTACATTGACAACAGGAATAATCGCAGGGAGCAAAAAGCATACATGGTGGCCCAGAGGACAAACACCCTATCATTTGCTTTCAGGTCGCTAGCAAAAAAACTGAAGGGGCCATCATTTAAACCCCTTCAAGCAGTAATGAAAGCCAAAATGTTTTCCAACACTATCATATGTCAGCCCTGCACTTCACTGGAAAGATGCCGACCTGCTAAATAAATCTCAAGTTTTAATATACAAAAGAGTCTTTCAAATCCATTAGACCGCATCTCCAGCGCAAGTAAGGCTAGAATTTGGAGTAACTAACTTAACACTGGGGAGAATGTACGCAACTATTAAACAATGGTATATCCTGAAGCTAAACACAGCAGATTTGGAAGTAAATAAGGCGTCATGGGAGGAACTAGAGAACAATGAAAAGTCCCTATACTACCATTATCTAAAAAAAGCCATATCAGACACCGGTACATGCGAGCTCGGGGAAACCAACTTGTCTTATTCTGCCTTCAAGCAAGCCATAAATAAGTCAGCAAAATTTCACTCTTTGCTAGTCGACAAAAACATCCTCAGTAGGAGAAAACATGCCTGGATGGTAATTACCAACTATAAAACACTTACCCCAGCGCTGTACTTAAATATCACATTTTCGGCCTACCGGAAGCTACAAATAATGGCCCTGAGCCTAGGCAAACTGCCGTCCATCGCAGATCAGCCAACATGGGCACACAAAGGGCCGAAAGATTGCAGACTATGGGAGAGTAGTAAAGAGGACTTTGTTAATCTAGTCTGCATTTGTCCAAAACTATCAGAAGCACGAACCATCCTCCTAAAACATGCTATGAACTTCAGAGGCTTAAGGACATGCAGATCCGCTATCATAGCAGGCTTAGACCCAACCCATTGAACTGCCAATTTATAAAGTTCCTCTCGGCACATGCAAACATATTAAAAACAAATAAATAAATAAACAAATAATAACAATAAATAAACTATGATGGTCCCTGAGCATGGTACCTTAACATCAAGACTGACTGGTCCTGACCCAGAACCTGCATTTAAAAAAATAATTGAACAGTTGGCCAAGAACGTCTGAAAAATCATTCCCCCTTGTGCAGCTGACTAGGCATTAAATAAGCTTTGGTCTAATCACCTGATAACGACGACCATCTAGAAACCTCAGCATATCACCAAGAGATTGACTAACTGACTGATGGCATTTTATACAGAATTGAGAGCTGATAGCGGTTAAACACACATTTTTTAAAGTCGGTTTTATGAATCATATAACAATAATTTTTACTACAGTACACTAACTTATTAGAAAAGGTATTGTTGTGGTTTTAATTAACGTAAACAATAAAAATTTAATTTAATTTCAAATCATCATGATCCTCCACATAAGAGCTCTCTTGCCTCATCTGTCCAAGTATATCCATTCATCATTCCACCCACCTGCTGATATCCACAATCCCACCTGGATATTCTGTCATCCACTCAATCTTTCATCTATCATTCAGCACAAGCGTTTACCAGAATCACCCCGGACTTGGAGAGGTGCACGGGCCAGACCGGGACGAAGAATAGGGCCAGAGAACAACAACAGTATATTTCACCAGTATCACTGTCTTCTTATTGATAGAGTACTCAACGCAGAGATGTAATGCGTTACAAGATTAAACAAACGAAGAACAAAAAGAAAACAGACGAAAGAATGGCCAGAGTGGACATTTTGGGGGGAACTGTATTATAAACATGTGAAGAGCTTGGACGCTGAAACCTGCTGTGTGGGATGCTGAAATCTGCCGCACCAGCCTCAGCCCCAGAGGAGGGCTTTGAGGGGTCGTGACACCTGTAATTCGTTGGAGTGCCGCAAAAAGCATCAAGGCTTCTCCTGTGGATGTAGGCTCGGCACGGGCCCCATCTTAACCCGTCATAACCCGTCATAGCCCGTCATAGAAGGGATCTTTTGGTGCCATTAGCACGCTGCCACCACCTCATACTCGCTCTATCATTGATAAATATTTAACCCGGGTTGCGGGTATGGGTATTAATAAAATGAGGCTGGTAGAGTGACACCTCTCCCTTACACCGAGGAGCTTGCCCTAGCAGTACCTTTGCAACATCCTAATGCTCAAAGTCCATCTGAACTTGCCTGGTTGAGTATACCTAGTTTGGCTTCAGGTCCGCCTGCAGGTTTACCTGGAGATGCCCTACTAGGGGAGAGAGAGCTGTGTACTAACATTATCATGGCCTGCCCAGGGGGTGTGCCTACTGCAAAAGGAAAGGGAGGGGAGTCCATTGCCTTTGAGCATAGTCCTACTGGCATGGTGGTTAGCGATCCACACTGTGAGCATGACCCAGAGAGTAGCCCAAAACCTGAGCCTCAAAGGAAATACGTTAAAATTACATAGATACCACAATGCAAAAATGAAAAGGGCCCCCAAAATAGGCCTTGTAATGACGAGGGCGTACTTGTGCCAGTATCTGTTGCCACAGAGAACATCGGGGCTCAGCTTAGTTGTCGCATAGGCGAGCTATTGGATGTGAAATTGCACCCCATTATTGATCGCCTGGACCAGTTGGAAGCCAAAATAGCAATGTGACCACCCTTAAGTGCATTCACTTGTTCTCAGGAGACTCAATGCACCCTTATCCCCCCTTTAAATTATTCTTCCACTCACTGGGGTGGGGGTGCTGCTGATAACCAAGTCTCTGATTTTTATCAACCCAGCTCTTACCAGAACATCCAGGATCAACGGAACACACCACATTAGAGATAATCAAGCTGTTCAGCCACCGGCAATATGTGATTCCACCATGGACAATCTTTCTGTGATTGACTTACCTCCTGCCTCTGCTACCTAGGTTATTGTTCTGGAGAACGTTCCCAGACTCAGAGTTGGTAACCTCGAAAATACAAGGGTCGTATGAACAGAACTATTCACTGGTTGAACATAAACGTGCCTTGCCAGGGGGACATAACTAAAGAGATATTGTTGGCAAGACATGTAAGAGGGGCTGGCAGGTTGGGAAAAGGGTGCAAGGGGGATGATATTGTGGTTAACTTTTTTTAACCTTTGGTTGTAATGGAGATCCTGAGACAAGCTAGCGCCGGACTGGTTAAAACCAGCTCCGTTAAGATTCTAACACTTGGCTATTTCTATGGACACTTTTCCACCTTACACCGTAACGTCGATGGGTTAGCTGCCCCAAAGAGCGCTCCTTCTAGGATTCCATCAGAACCCTCCCAACTGATTGTACCTCTTAATAACAGATGCACAGTATTGGGTGGGCTGGAGGACAATGATTGATGGCCAAGCGAGGAGTGGGAATTCTCGGGCTCCTCGGCTGAGGTGGTGTATCTCTTAGGCCTAATCCTGCTGTACAATTGATTACCAATGTGGCCCAGACTAATCTCCCAAAAGGTCCAGAAGCGATTGTTCCAATGGTAGAAGGTGGCTTAGATCATACTTACATTACATTTCTAAGCTGGAATGTGGCAGGACTAGCTTCCTAAATTTTGAACGAAGACTGGCAAATTTTTATCTTGAAGTATGATAGTCTTTTTTTTTTTTCAAAACTTTATTCGTGAATGTATATTCATAGCATAAGTATACATTATTAGGCAGTGAGCATTTAATACATCACGATTTTTCAATGTTCTCCCAGTCCGTAAATAAAAGGGGCTAAATCTCTGTAACCAGGTCATTCACATACAGATACATGCACAATATCAGGGTCCTCTGTTACTGCCAGGACATGTCCCATACCCACCCCTTCCCTCCCCAACTATCCCTCCCCCACCCATCATACCCAGGTGTCAATAATCTCCCAACTATTCAGTCTCTGCTCCATGGTGATGACCACTCTCCTTCCAGAATAACCGATATAAGTCTACCTAAACACGTCCGTTCCATCTCAGTGTCCAGTATACTCAGCCTTCCTCCCTTAGGGTGTAATGTGCTCATTCGTTTTGGGACAGTGGCTGGTCCAAACTATCTAACTCCAGTATCATAACCTCCCAGTCCTGTGCCATGGGAGTTTTCCGCCTCCCGCCTTCCTCCTCTTTTCTAAGGGCAACACATTCTGCTCGGCCCCACCTCTCCACCTCCGCCTGCCATGTCTCTACCCTGGGCGCTCTTGGGGGCTTCCACCGCATCGTAATCGTCCTAATCGCCAAGAGGAGGGCAAGATCTACAAATCGCAGTTTGGTTTTTAACGGCTTGGGACGAGGGCGAGCTCCCACTAAACAATATAAGGCGCTCTCCTTCACCTGTATCTGTGAAACCTCTCTTATTATCTGGCATACCTCCCTCCAGTAGCTGCCCAGCTGTGGGCAAGTCCAAAGCATATGTAGGAGGCCCGCCTCATCCACCCTGCATCGCGGGCAATGATGGGGGGCGTCAGGAAACATCCGGTGAATTCTCTCCGGTGTGAGATATGCCCTATGGAGTATCATGGCTTGGATGAATTTAAATTTCACATTCCGGGAGACCCTCTTTGGGTGTTCCAGGGCCACCCACCAAGTTGCATCTGTAAATTCCTCCCCTGTATCTTGTGACCAGATCTCTCGTAATGTGTTAAGATACAGTGCCGCATGAGTTCTAATCCCTGTATACAGCAAGCGTACTAAGTGACCCCCTGCCCCCATGTAGTGCATCAGATGTACTAGCTCATGTTGCTGTGGTTGAATGCGTTGTGGCGCCCAAGTCGTCCTAATAAAGTGAGATACAGTAGCGTGCAATAGGTAATGTCTGTCCGAGTTCCCGGTCACCTGCACAAAAGTGCGATGGTCAAGCAGTAGATTGTCTCAGAAGAAACTACCCACCCCCTCAACTTCACTCTCCATCCAGTGTTGTAGAGTATTTTTGGTGAGATTTCCCTGCGGTGCTGGGATGCCCAATAAGGGGATATTGTCTGCATATGGCAGTGCAGACGATGTGTAAGCCAGCGCCTTCTTCCAACAGAGAAGGGCAGTACGTAGCAATGGGTGGCACAATCTTGGTATTTTACTTTTGGGTAGCAATAGGGTATGTAAGTCGCCCCGGTCCAACTGTTCCGTTTTCCATCCGATCTCATGGAGGTTTCTTCCGGCCAGCCAGTAAGACAACCATTGGAGTGGACTGGCGTAATATTATCCTTGAAAATCAGGGGCATCTAGGCCTCCCAGAGTGGTACTAAGTTGCAATTTACGCGGACTAATCCGTCGTCTGCCCGAACCCCATATAAGAGTGGTCAGCAAGGACTTTATTGTCGTGAAAATGCGGTGTGCGAGACATATGGGTAGATTCACGAAGTGATACAGTAAGCGAGGTAGCATTACCATCTTTGCTATTGCAATGCGGCCCATGACTGACAAAGGTAGCGAGATCCAAAAGCCGATACTGCCACGGAGGCCAGCGATGACCCTGGAGATATTGCCATCCAACTGGTCCTCCTTTTTTCTGTATATGCGGATCCCCAGGTATTTAAAGCTGGACTGAGCCACTGGAATCATGTAGGTGCCAAACGATATAGAGGGCGGATGCGGTGCGTCCCAGAAGTAGAATCCCACAGACTTTTCTGGGTTTATAGCCAAGCCCGATACCATTTCAAACTGATGGAAGGTATCGTATAATAGCGTATGATCAGCCTCCAGGTCCCAGAGATATAATAACATATCATCCGCATTTATGGAGAGAATATGGGATGACCCTGCCATTGGTATGCCTAGTGCAGCCGCGTACTTGCGAAGAGCAATGGCCAGTGGTTCGAGGGCTAGAACAAACAGCATTGGGGACAGAGGGCACCCCTGTCTGGTGTCTCGGTAAACCGGGTATTCGGCCGTTACATAGCGCCCCGTTCTCGCCCGAGCTGTGGGATCAGTATACAACAGCCTGATCCATCTTAGTAGAAGGGCCGGGAAGCCAAAGCGTCGCAGGACCTCAAACATAAAGGACCAAGAAAGTGAATCAAATGCTTGTTTGAGATCTAACGCAATGCATCCTGCCTGTGTTAATTCTGTTGGTGATGCCGCCATTAGTGTGTGCAGGCGTCTCGTGTTTAGGGAGGTACTGTGCCCAGGAAGAAATCCACACTGGTCTCGATGTATGAGCGCGGTCAGGTGAGGTTGGACACGCAGGGCAATGGCTTTGCGCAAAATTTTATATTCCGTGGCCAGCATGGATAAGGGCCTATAATTTGCTAGCTCCAAAACATCCCTACCCGGTTTAGGTATGGAGGTCACTAATGCCTGCATAGTTTTTTGTGGCAGATGGCCCTCTTCGAATGCTATCTTATAAACCTTTCCCAGGATCGGTACTAATGTGTCGGCAAAAGTCGAATAGAACTCCACCGGGAGTCCGTCCATGCCCGGTGTCTAGTTTCTGTTTAAGTTCTTAATCGCTGCACGTATCTCGTGTTGAGCTATAGGCCCCTCAATTGACTTCTGCACTTCTGCTGTTAATAGGGGGAAGGGGAGATCCCGCATGAAGTCAGTTATTTGTGTGAGGTGTTCCGTCTCGGTCTGCTCGTACAGTGCCTTTAGGTGGTCGTGGAACGCCAGGTTGATGGCAGATTGAGTACGCACTAGGGTGCCTGCCTGGTTACGGACCTGGGTAATGTTTGGGGTTTCAGGCCTATCTCGCACCAAGCGGGCTAGCAGCACGCCGGAGCGATCCGCCTCAGTGTGTTGCTTCTGTAGATAAGCTTTGTATTCAAGGGTACGCAGTGTTTCTAGCGTCTCTGCAGGCAAGATGTGTTGTTCTTGTAGGGCCTGCGTTCTCCCGGGGTCCTCAACTGCCTCCGGTTCAAGCACCGTTAATCGGGCCTCCACCTCACATAATGTCCGGTGTACCTCCTGTCTGGCGCAAACCAACTTCCCTATCGCAACCCCACGTATCACCACCTTCATTGCATCCCAGACCACCAAGTTGGAGGAAGCAGATCCCCAGTTAGCATCCCAGTAGTGTGTCAGAGCGTCTAAAAGGGTCGCTCTAAACGGCCAGTCTTCTAAGAGTTGTGGGTTGAGTCTCCATGTAGGGACTGTAGTCGGGACTCTACCCCAGGAAATGGTGCACTTTAGGGGCCTGTGGTCTGAGAAGGTCTTTGCCAGGTATTCCGGAGCACCTATCAATGAAACCAGTGTGTGGGAACATAGTGATCGGTCAATGCGTGTGTGTAAGTTGTGTACTGAGGAGTAGAAGGAATATTCTTTGTGCGTAGGGTGTAGCATTCACCAAACATCACTCAGTCTCCCGCCCTCCGCCCATGCCTTAAAAATGTCAGCTAGCTTCGCAGCGCCAGCGGCCTGTAGGGGTGGGTGTGACCTATCCATGTCCAGGTCCAGCACAGCGTTCCAATCCCCACCGAGTACCCAGGGTACATCCGCCCATGAGGAAAGTGCCCGCCCGACCCTCTGTAGGAACGATTCTTGGTCGTAGTTTGGGGCGTATATGCTGCCCAGGACAATCAATTTGCCATCCAGGGTACCTTTAACTAGAATGTACCTACCCTGGTCATCTACTTTCCATTCCACTTCTACAAACGGCGTCCCATGTCTCACCCAGATAGTGGCCCCCATGGAAAAGGCAGAATATGACGTGGAGTATATAGCCCCTCTCCACTTCTTCCTTAACTTCTGTGCCTCAGTTGCCGTGAGGTGTGATTCCTGCAAAAAGGCAATTTGTGTCTGTTGTCTAAGGAGGTAGGAGTGGACCCTGTGTCTTTTCTGCACTGCCCCTAGCCCTCGCACATTCCAGGTAATAACTTTGTATACTTCAGACTGTTCAGCCATAATCGTTAGGTGGTGAAACTAATTCTGTCAGTGGTCGTGAATTAGGAGCACCGGAGAGCAGAACCCAGGAGAGTACAGCTTTGAATACATCTAACTTGATCAAAACTAACTCGGCGCAGCAATAGAACATAGCTGGGCCCAACATTAACAATTGAAACATAGAAGTCCAAAGTCTTGTGCGTTCGCCATTGGAGGGGTGGCCTAGCACACATTTATTCATCTCGTTGCCGACTCCGGGCTCCACCGGCTCAACAGTGGCCAGGCGGGGTTCATGATGCACATAAGAGAAGTTCAATGTAGTGTTTAAACGGTATCTGTGGGATTATCAGTAAGCTTCCTTGGACACTGCCTAGAGGTACCCACTGCAATTCTAGTTCTGGAGGCGTGGTATATACCGGGGAAAGGGTCGTTGACATACACCACATTTACATCCTACCTCCTCCATACATAACTTCCCAAAAAGAGACAGGTACCGAGTGTACCAATTACAGCAATAAAGGATACCGTACAGTGTCTGCAGCGGAGGTACCGGCACTGGTCATCACTTGCCAAGTCAATTGTCTATTAGATCGTCCGCAGCTCTAGGTGTGATTGTAGGGAAGAGCAGCACACTGTTCTCTGAGTCTGAGTGTATTGTGTTGTCTGCAGAGTCTGTGGTTATTTTCGCAGCGTCCTCCCAGAAGGTGCCGGCAACGGAGAGGGCCACCAGTTGATCCTTCTTCTGACGTTCCCGCGACGGTCCTCGCCGAGTACTCCCCTTCCCGGATCCAGAAGATGAGTGGAGGTTACCCCCCGAGCCCCTCTCGGACGTCCTCGCATCAGCTCTCTGGGATGCCTCCTGACTACCATCCAGACCCATCACCTCCAGCCACTCTTCAGCATCAGCAGGACTGTCGAATAAATGAGATTTCCTTCCATGAATAACTGTCAGATGGGCAGGAAAGAGTAATGCGTATTTCAGCTTTGCGACCCTCAGTCTCTTTTTCACCTCCAGATAAGAGGCCCGCTGTTTCTGTACCGTGTTCGTATAATCCGGATATAGCGAAACCCTCTGGTTCTCAAAGTGAATGATGGAGTTCTCACGGGCTTCCCTCAAAAGTACATCCCTGTCACAGAAATTAAGGATGCGGACTATGAGAGGGTGCGGAGGGAGACCCGGCCTGGGTAGTCCAGTCGGGATCATATGTGCCCTCTCCACACAGAAGTATGGGGCGAGCCCGTCCGTCGCAACGTAGTCTCGGAACCACTGCTCCATGAACTCTGCAGCCTGCGATCCCTCACATTTTTCCGGCAGGCCGATCACCCTTACATTATTGCGTCGATTACGCCCTTCCGCATCTTCGACTCTTTCCATCAGGGCGGTGACCTGGCCCTGCATGACCCGGATAGACGTACTGTGGTCCGCCACAGTGGGCGCGAGGTCCGCGAGCACTAGTCCTTGGTCTTTGACTTTGTCTGCTAACTTGCCGTGATCAGCTTTCAGGAGAGATAAGTTAGTGGTGAGGGCCCCCAATTGTTGCTCCATTGCGTGTCGTGAGTCCCAGATTTCCTGGAGTATAAGGTCCAGCTTATCTGGTTGTTGATTTCCCGGCGTCGTCTGATCAGCCGGTCCCGTTCCACTGCTACCCGCACTATTCCCCGCCTGCGGGCAGGGTCCCGTCTGCTCACCCTGGCCCTCCGCAGTTGTCTGGCCTTTACGCACCATATTGTTCTAGACCCGGGGCACTCACCCTCAGTGTGGGCACTCTGGCCTTATGGGTGCCGTAGCCTAGGCAGCAGGTCGCTGTCCTCACGATACGCTCACCCCGGGGATACCGTGCAAGGGGTATGGCAGGACAGGGAACCAAGAGGCAGGCGTTTCCGATTAGGGTCACCTGCTTGGGGGTTCGAGCCGTCACCCTAGCAGTCTCTCGCCCTCGCCGGGGCCACACCAGGCAAAATTCCACACTACAACAGAACCCCCTCGGTCTCCAGGCCAGGTCAGGCTTGTGAAGGTAAATGATTGCGGCTCCCCACTATGGCCGTTGTGCAGGGCTTATGTCTGAGGTTCTCAGGTCCCGTCGTGCATCTCCTCCTCTTGTGTACCCCCCTATCCCTCAGCGTGATCGACCAGCAAGTAAGGAGGGGGGAGGGGGGGAAAGGAGCGGGGGATTGAGGAGATCCTCCGTATTACAGAAGCTGCGCCGGGTCCCGGGGCGCCCCTCAGGCCGGCAGCCTCAAAATGGCGTCGCCGGCCGTTATCAGTGTCTTGTAGGCCGGATCGCGGAACACAGCGTACCGCTCAGCGCCGTCCTCACAGTACCGCTCAGGCTCCCTTTGTATCCGGCAGTGTCTGGGAGGGCTTATGCGGCATCCACAACCATCCACAGGGTGTAGGCTCCGCCCCCGCAGCGCCGGTGTCCGCCGCCAAGCGGGCCCCCGGGGTCCCAGTCCCATTGCCGGCTCACAGCAGCACTCTACCTCCCGGCTTGCGGGGCCTGCTCCGCAAGTCTTGGCGACCCGTATATCTGGCCGTCTCATCGCCCCTCCTCGCTTTTGTTCGGGCCTCAGCTCTCCAGACCGGGCTCATCCTCCGATCCACCCAGTTCTGTGTCACAAGTGTCTCCCACAGCTCCGTGTTCTCCGGATAAATCCTGGCCGGGCACGGAGCTCTAGTGAAAGCCGTCCGCCATCGTGGCTGTTCGGCCACGCCCTAGTATGATAAAGTTTTTATGCGGGAAATATAGAACGAGAAAGGGACAGCTTTTGATGGTTTTACTTGTTTTTAGTTTTCCAGCGATACTGTCTCTAGCTGGAAGAGCCAAAGGGTTGACAGCCTGGTTTAAAGTAAATTTTGGCTGTTCTATCTTGCCCTTTTCTTGGACCAGGGGAGGAGCAAGTCTTTATCCTTAGCTAGAATTCCATATGGTGAATTTTTATAACAATAATTTCTCCAGCAAGGGCAATTGTAATTTCCAGGGCCTCTTGCAGTAAGTGATATGCTGGTGGAAAAGAGGCACTGGCAGAACGTCCCCTCAATTTGTTGGTGGCAGGGGATTTCAACACCAAATTAGGGTTTTACCACCTCTATTCCCAACTATTCTTAAACCCTTTATTTGTGATGCAGTTTGGTACACGATGGACACTAGGGGGTGGGTCCTATTTCCCATAATGGCTGAACGATGCCTGGTCAATATGATCGCTAACCCTCTGGCTGTGACATGCCAACTTTTATAAGGAACCCAGGTGACTGATAAGGAAAAGATTCTTCACGTTTTTCTGCAGCATTATGAGCAATTGGTTGTGACAAAATATATGGTGGGGCAAGAGGCAATTAAACAATACTTTGGGGATATCAATCTCCTGCAGCTATTGAATAGCCAGGCAGACAAGATTCAAGTTGATATTTCAGTAGCTGAAATTCAGCAAGCCCTTGCCTCAATGTCAGGAGGAAAAGCATATGGTAACGATAGGGTGCTAACAGAATTTTTATAAAGTCTTTGCCAAGGAATTAACACCTTTTTTGGAGGAGCTTTTTAATTATGTGAAAATGGGTGGTCCGGTTCCTATGGGCTTTAAGGAATCCATTATTGTTAGTTTTGTAAAGAAGGGGGGAAACCCCAGAGATGTTAATTTGTATAGGCCAATTAATTTGCTCAATTCGGACTATAACATTTTAGTGAAAATCTGGGCACAGCTTTTTACACTCTTGACCCAAAAAGTGATCCCTAAAGACCAGACAGGGTTAGTTGCATGGAGATTGATGTCCACAAATACAGGGTTTTTAGTACATGCACTTGACTTTTTTAACAGTAACCAAACTCCAGCTCTCATTATGATGGTCCACGCAGAAAAAGCATTCGACCTAGTGAACTGGGATGCCCTTTTTTTGGCCTGCGCAGATATGGAATTCCCCCCCAGGTCATAAAAATGCTTTGTAATATCTATCAAGGGGCACAGGCACAAGTGTTTATGTACTCTAATTTAGATGGGACAGTCAATGTAAATCGGGGACTAGGCAAGGGTGCCCACTTTCCCCCGTGCTTTTCACCTTTTTTTATCGAACCCTTAGCCACAAGAATTCGAAACAACATGGAGATAAAAGCACCAATACCAAGAATGGCCAAACTGAAATTGTTTGCGGATGATATTATTCTATATCTTAGTCCGGTAAGACTGAATATTGATTTAATATTTGCCAAATTTACCCAATTTGAATTATTTGGAGGTTACAAAATTAATTGCACCAAGACTGAGATTTTAATAATGAATACTTGGAATGATTTTCTTCCTGACAATCTTAAACAACAAGCCCTTATTCCCAATCCAATCCGATATTTAGGGATTTATGTCACTAGTCGATATTCTGAAACGCATTAAATAAATTATCAAGCTATGTGGATAAAAATTTGTAAAGCTGTTAGAAGAATGGTCATTACTACTGCTTATATTTATAGGCCGCTTGGCTATAAAAATTAATATGACCTATTTTAAGGATTCAGAAACGATTTTTAGAAGGTTTGTTTGGAATAAGAAGGCTCCGAGAGTAAAACTGTCAGTGCTCCAACTTGACATCAGTCAGGAGGCCTCCAAATTCAGAGCAGCCATCTAAGGACCTGGCACAATTGGGGATTTAAAGAGCTAAGGCATTTTTTAGAGAGGGGGGGTAGAGGCATTACTTGGCAAGAGGTCCAAGCTATGTGTGGCGACGAGAGTAAGCCTCTTATTTTTTAATCTATTCAGATTTTGCAACCACTAAAAAAGTGCAGTCTCTCACCTTGTTTCGGCCCAACTCCACTTTTGATTGCTCTATTTAGAGCAAAGCTGAGAGGGGTGGGCAATTGGTATCGCTGTATACGCTTTCAAGAGGAGCCAAACATGGTCAATAAAGTCTTAGAAAAAATTACCCAGGAGACATAATGCAGGTTTTCAAACCAGGATTGGCAAGTAATTGCACAGCTAGGCAGCAAGGCCCCAAGAGTGGCTAGTTTCAAAAGAATGGCCTTTTTGTCAAGTAGATGGCATATTATACTCCACATGCTCTTCACAAGATACGCGGGATTAGAGAATAAATGTTTTTGCTGTCAGAGGCTAGGCGAGGGAGGTTGGCTCCATATTTTTTTACCTGCCCAAAGCTACGACAATTCTGGGAGAGGATCTTTTTGGCTTTAAGCTGGGGAGTTCAGAAAAGTTTGAACGCTGATGCAGAGATTGCATTTTTTGGACTTGCAATCCAGAGACACATCCATGGGATATCAAAAGGGGAGGAGACATTTGTAGCAATTGCCTCCTTTGTGGCACGTTCTCTGGTGCTTCAGAAATGGAGGTCTCAGAAAATCCCTACTTATTTGGAATGGTTGAATACATTTATTTGTACAAGGAAATTTGAGGAAGCATATGCCAAGAGAGTAGGTGCCAATAAAATGTTTATTGCTGTATGGAAATATATGGGGATGTTAGAGACCTTTATGGAGAAGTAGGCCTGAATCTATAAACAGAACTTTAGCACCGCACTTTAGAAATTGGTAGATTGGAAAGTAATGTAGTAAACTGCACTGGCTGCACTATTTGGCAAAGGTTGCCTGGAAGATGGAATTGTTGACATCATGTTTTGATGGCAAATCAGCACATTGCACTTTAGAGGTAAATGTATCCATAAGAAACCAATGTTATTTGGATGGGAATAGTACATACCCATTAAATATTGTATCTTGCACTATGTATTTGTATTTTATTTCCGAATTGCACTTTGTTAAATCTTCTTCAAGATTAATTTCTATCTTTATGTCCAGATGTCAAATAGGCATATGGTACCTTTTATTGGAAAGATCTACCGATGGTAGCCAACGTTAATTTTATTGTAAGGACATATAATTGTTAAATATGCACGTTGCATTTTATGTATGTTGGTGTTCAAATTTTAGGTATACAAGGATGCCTATTTATGAAATCATTTGCAGCAATTCTTTCTACTCTCTGTGTTTCTGCTCAGTAAAAAAAATAAAAGAAAGAGTCTTACCCACCTGCCGTTTATGAGCCTGTCAAGCGCTTTTGACTACTTATCTAGAACAAAGCTGTGGTCCATTTGAGAGAATATGGATGTTGGCGAGTGTGAGAAGTTGGCCTGGTATATAATGCTCACTAATTCTTAGTGATCACTTTGTACCATGCCAAGCAACCCTTATGATGATGGTTGTAATTCAACCTTGTAGACCAGTTATCCTAGTGGTAACGTGGACAAAGCAGTCTTAGGCTAAACTCTGAAAGGCATGTGAAGCCAGCTGTTATACCATACACAACCCCCATGAATACCAAATGAAAGGGACACCACACAGATATATATTGAAAATATATATTGATTTATTAACTATAAAATCCCCTGGACTCTTTATGAGCACAGAAGCACAAGCGTTAAATCACAAGACAGTTTAAAATACACAAAAGTTGCACAATATGGATGAGCCCTAGGGGCCACCTAAACCATATACTAAGAAAGTGGTATAAGAGATACCAATAGGAAAGTGAACAGGCCTAGGGCCTTGGGAATCGCTGGAGCTATTCGAGACTAGCAGTGACTAAGTCGGGAGAGGCCCACGGGACTCGGGTGCAGTGTTCAAAGTGCACGCACTTTCCAATGTAAAGTCTATGGTGCGTAAAAAGTACAAAGTTAGTTTAAGGGCACTTCCGCTGAACCTAGAGGAACAAAACTTAAGACACAGACCCTAGAGGTGTGTACCAGTGTAGGGACACCGGCGTTGCAATGTTACCTCACCCACAGGAAGTGGGTGCACAGGGTCGAAGTGGCGTCGGGTTTTGACACGCAGGTTCTTGGCGCTTGAAGCTGAAGATGCTGCAGGCGATGTGAAGGAGAAGTGTCCGGTGGATCCAAGGGTGGATCTGAAGTGGTGAAGACCTGAAAGCAGAGGGGACAATGTTCAAAGTCACTGACCAGTGACCACCGTGGAACCAGATTGGAACCAGGCAAAGTCGGGTGCAAACAGGTGATGAGGTGTTGCTTCTCTCTGCAGCCACGTGGACACGAAGAGGTCAAGGATGTCCAGGAGTCGATCACGAGCTGTCCCTCGAAAGCTCTAGCTGATGGTGGTGTCGGCAACTCGATTGAAGCAAACAAGCCTTGGTCAATGCAAGCCACAGGGAAAGTGAAAAAGGCTTATTACTCGGACCAGCAAGGTCAGAGCGGGTATTCCTTTCTACAGGAGCGAGGGCGGGTCTGGAGCAACCAGACCCACAGTGTACATTGTAGGTTTCTTCACCAAGATGGCCGCTGATCACGTGACAAGCGGCCGGGATGGCGAGTCGAGTGGCACAAAGCAAAAGGGCCCCACGCAGATCGTGGAGATGCTGGAGGGCTGATCTTTGGTGCAAATGTTGCTCGGTTGTGGGGCTTTTTAAACCCCAAAGCACAGAGTCGAGGGTGCCTCGGGTGCTGCGCAGTCAGCGTCTCGGGGGTCTTTCAAGATGTCTGCTCCCACGTCTCTCGGTGCCTCCACGGGTCCCTTCTTTGCAGGGACTGTGGATCGGGCTGTGAGAAGTCTGGGAAGCTGGGTCTTGTCAGGCTCTGCACTCGGGCTCCGGCGGGAGGCGGCGGCAAAGCAGACGTCGAGGTGCTGGGTGATGCCTGTGTTCACAGGGTGGCCCCTCCTAGGCCACAAGGGAGATTCTCTTCAGTCTTCTGTGCAGCAGAATGTCGAAGTCCAGTCTTCTTCTTGTTTAAAGTTGATTTCAGGATGATCTGCTGTGCAATGGCACTGCTCCCACTCTTATTCCCAATCTGAGGGGTGGATCACCTACTAGGTCCCTCCTCTGGGAGGAACCAGGAAGGGGGGCGGCTACACCCCCTTTCCTTTGTCCAGCTCCTCGCCAGGACTGGGGCTGGAAAGCCCCAGAACCGGTTTGGACTGGCCTATGCACGGGGACACCTTGTGTGCCCCGGGCATGTCTGATTCTATTCAGCCCTGTCCTACCCAATACACAAAATCCTGTCTGGGGTGGTGCTCGCACCTCCCAAGGCAGGAAACCCTTTGTCCAGGCCACCATCTGCCGAGTTTCGGTCAGCAGCAGGAGGCCAGACTCGTGTCTGTGGTGGCAGCATCCATTTTGTGATGCTGAGGCTCTGTTTAACTTTAACCGGGGTTAAGGCTACACACATGTCGTGTCCTTCTAGAAGGGTGGAATGCTATCCCCGTCGCCAGATTTGGCGAGGGGATAGTATTCCAATTCGTATGACACCTTACTCGACATGTTTTGATAAAGCCAAACCAAAGATAGCAAATAACCGCGAGGATTATAATGCACTTAAGAGTATATGGTATGGCAATATCCCGGAACAGCTTAGGGAGTGGTTCCCGACAGCTGCAGACAGGCTCAGCTCATGCTAGAGCACCATCTCACATATTTCCAAGCACTCTGCCTCCAGGATTGATGAGGCCTTCCATAGGAGTGGCTGATAGGAACATATGTGTCCAGTTTAGGGTTAGGCACAGACATACTGTACCTAAGTAAGAGGTGGTTACACCGACTTACCCCAGCTGAGTGATCAGCCAGTTGTGTCAAATATGGAGGCCAGGCCAGGGGTGGCACAATACATGCTGCAGCCCCTGGTAGGCCTTGGATACACCTATGCCCTGGGCACCTAGGGTGCACTAATACAGGGGCTCATAAGGTGAACCAGTTCCAATTCGTAATGCACCTAAAGTGCATTGGCAGTAATTTAGAGAGAGAACAGCAGGCTGTGGGTCTGATTAGCAGGCCCACAGCCACATTAAGTCAGAAACCAGTGAAGCAAAAAGCAAATATTTGGGGTGACCATAGGATAGCAGACCCTACTCTCCTACATAACCCCCCCCCCCAAACGCAGGGACATTAGACTAACCTTGACCAGTTGTGTCTTCATGTTCTAAGTGGAAGTACCTGGAGAGACCATCTGCGTTGCCATGGTCAGTCCCTGGGCGGTGCTCCACTGTAAAGTCCATCCCCTGTAGGGAAATGGACCACCTGAGTAGTTTGGGGTTTTCACCCTTCATCTGATTAAGCCATAGGAGGGGCTTATGGTCGGTCTGAATCTTGAAGTGAGTACCAAACAAGTATGGCCTCAACTTCTTCAGGGCCCACACCACAGCAAAGGCCTCCCTCTCTATAGCTGACCAACGTTTCTCTCTGGGGGTCAGCCTTCTGCTAATGAAAGCAATGGGCTGGTCCTGGCCATCTACATTAAGCTGTGAAAGCACTGCTCCCACTCCCAACTCAGAAGCATCTGTTTGGACAATGAACTCTCTTGAGCAGTCAGGACTCTTCAGGATAGGTGCAGAGCACAGGGCCTTCTTCAGGTCATCAAATGCCTTTTGACAGATTTCTGTCCACTGAACCTTTTTGGGCATCTTCTTAGATGTCAGATCATTAAGAGGAGTCACAATGGACCCATAGTTCTTAACAAACTTCCTGTAGAACCAGTCAGGCCCAAGAAAGCTCTGACCTGAGTCTGGGTGGTTGGAGGGGACCAGTCCTTGATGGTCTGGATCTTACTCTCCAGTGGTTGAACTTGGCCTCCACCTACAAGGTGGCCCAGGTATACAACCTTGCTCTGCCCTATCTGGCACTTTGTTGCCTTGATAGTGAGGCCTGCCTTCTGCAGAGCCTCAAGCACTTCCTTCAGGTGGACCAGGTGATCCTCCCAGGTGGAGCTAAAGACAGCAATATCGTCCAGATAAGCTGCACAAAAGTCATCCAACCCAGTGAGGACTTGATTCACCAACCTTTGGAAGGTGGCAGGTGCATTTTTCAAACCAAAGGGCATCACCACAAACTGATAATGCCCACTAGGGGTAGAAAATGCTGTTTTGGCTTCAGACTCCTCAGCTAACCTGATTTGCCAGTAGCCAGCTGTCAAGTCAAATGTGCTCAAATATTTGGCAGAAGCCAACTTGTCAATGAGCTCATCTGCCCTTGGAATAGGGTGTGCATCTGCCCTGGTGACAGCATTGAGTCCTCTGTAATCCACACAGAACCTCATCTCTCTCTTGCCATCTTTGGTGTGAGGTTTGGGGACCAGAACCACTGGGCTAGCCCAGGGGCTCTCTGAAGGCTCAATGACACCTAATTCCAGCATCTTTTGCACCTCAGTCTTTATACAGTCCCTGACGTGGTCAGGTTGCCTGTAAATTTTGCTCTTTACAGGAAGACTGTCACCAGTGTCCACCACATGTGTACACCAGTTAGTCTGACTGGGTGTCAATGAGAACATATGCCTGTATGCCTGTAGAACTTGTCTGCAGTCATGTTGCTGATGCTCAGTGAGGCTGCCACCTAAGGCCACACCATCAACTGAGCCATCCTCAGGGTTCTGAGTGAGCAGGTCTGGGAGAGGGTCACTCTCTTCCTCCTGTCCCTCATCTGTAGCCATGAGCAAGCCCATGTCTGCCCTGCTGACATATGCCTTCAATCTGTTTACATGGAGCACCCTGTGGGGGCTCCTGGGAGTTCCTAGGTCCACCAAGTAGGTAACCTCTCCCTTCTTCTCCAGAATTGTATGGGGTCCAGACCATTTGTCTTGGAGTGCTGCTGGGGCCACTGGCTCCAACACCCATACCTTCTGTCCAGGCTGAAATTCAACAAGGACAGCCTTTTGGTCATGCCAAGCTTTTTGTAATTCTTGGCTAGCCTCAAGGTTTTTGGATGCCTTTTCCATGTACTCTGCCATCCTGGAGCGGAGACCAAGTACATAGTCCACTATGTCCTGTTTAGGCTTTTTGAGAGGTAACTCCCATCCTTCCTTCACTAGACACAGGGGTCCTCTTACAGGGTGCCCAAACAACAATTCAAAGGGGCTGAAGCCAACCCCCTTTTGTGGGACCTCTCTGTAAGCGAACAAAAGGCAGGGCAGTAGGATGTCCCATCTTCGCCTGAGCTTTTCAGGTAATCCTTTAATCATGCCCTTTAGGGTCTTGTTAAATCTCTCAACAAGCCCATTGCATTGTGGGTGATAAGGAGTGGTGAACTTGTAGTTGACACCACATTCCTTCCACATAGCTGTCAAATATCCAGACATGAAGTTGGCACCTCTATCTGATATTACCTCCTTAGGAAACCCCACTCTGGAGAAAACTCCAAGTAAGGCCCTGGCCACAACAGGAGCTGTTGTGGCCCTAAGTGGAATTGCCTCTGGGTACCTGGTGGCATGATCCACTACCACCAGTATGAATCTGTGCCCAGATGCTGTAGGGGGATCCATTGGACCAACAATATCAATCCCCACTCTTTCAAAGGGAACCCCCACCACAGGTAGTGGTATCAGGGGGGCCTTTGTTGTTCCACCTGCTTTACCACTGGCTTGGCAGGTTTCATAGGAGCGACAAAACTCCTTGGTGTCTTCAGACATGTGAGGCCAGTGAAAGTGAGGGACAAGCCTGTCCCAAGTCTTGTTCTGGCTTAGGTGTCCTGCTAAAGGAATATCATGGGCCAAGGTGAGTAGGAAGCCCCTAAATTGCAGAGGTATAACCAACCTCCTGGTAGCACCAGGCTTGGGGTCTCTAGCCTCTGAATAAAGGAGTCCATCGTCCCAATATACTTTATGGGCACCTTGAGCATTCCCAGCAGCCTCAGCAGCAGCCTGCTGTCTGAGGGGTTCAAGAGAAGGACAGGTTAACTGAGCCTGCCCCAAGTCTGCCCTAGAAGGTCCCCCTGTCCCCAGAAACTCAACCTGATCAGGTTCAAGTTCTTCAGGGACAGTTCCTTCAGGGGTCTCAAGATCAGTTTCCTGTGAAGCCTGATCCTCACTTGTAGGCAGTTGGGAAGGCGCAGCCTTAACCCTCCTGTTCTTCTTCTTGGAAGGTACTTGGTCCATTGTTCCAGGATCCAAGACCTGAGGTTCAGAGAGGCACTTTTTGGCCTGTGACCTGGTCACAGCAAGGACATGTGATGATATCCCTAACATCTCTGCATGAGTCCTGTACTCAACTTCTGACCATAGAGAGTTCTCCAGGTCATTGCCCAACAAACATTCTACTGGGAGATCAGCACTAACCACAACTTTCCTTAGGCCAGTTACCCCTCCCCAGGAAAAGTTAACAAGTGCCACACTATGTGTAGTAGTGACATTGCTGGGGGAAACAGAACAGGGTGGCTGGACAGGATAATTATCAACAAAACCTTTCAGCCACGTAGTCAAAGAAATACCACGCGACCTCTGGGAAAGAATCCCAAATCAAATTTATTTTCTACTGAGACTCAAATTTTTAAGGAATCTAAGACATGAGCGCAAACAAAACAACTGTTATGACAGTGGATAAATGATGGCAATATCTACAGATTTACAGAATTTACAAATATACAATACATACAAAAGTGAATGAGGCCACATTAGTGAACAAGACACACAAAAAACAATACAAAATTCAGTGAACAATATTAATTGCAATTATATACAGTGCAAAACTTTGAAGTGTAAAGCAAATGTGAACCAGTCCTACAGACTGTGAAACCATGGGACAGGCGGGGAGGTGGAATGGAATGCCTGCCTGTCAACCAAGCCTGTGGTTAATTTTTTGAAGCGGGTTGCACAACTAGGGTCCAACGGAATCGGTGTAATTATGTCCTAGTGGCACCCTTGGAGGTTTACCACAGGGTGGAGGTGTCGTCGCGTTTCGAACCGGGGTTGTTCCAGGTTCTCTTCAGGACAGGGACTGGGGATAATGATTCTGTAACAGATATACAAGGTGGGTGTCAGATGTGAGTTTAAGGACAATATACAAGACTCTGACTCCAAAGGACGAAGGAGGGGGGTTAATTACCTGCTCAATGGCGTAAGAATGGCCGTAGTACCGGTAACACTCGACCGGGCAGGGTTTCTGAAAAAACAAATGGAAAGCTTAGCGCGGTGGCAAGCCAGGGAGGCTGAAAGAGGTGCCATGTGGTGTGGGGCCATGGTAGAAACTTATCCTACCTGTGCTTCAACCAGCTATTGAGCTGGAAAAAGGGGTGCCCACGAAGCGGTGCACAAACGGTGCTCACATGTTCCAACGTCTGAGGGTGGGAACTGCAGGACCACAGAAAACACACGGTGCCCAGAGTTACTATCATTAGCCCATATATTGTGGAAAGTCACCATCGACCCACAAGGAGAGTTTCCTACCTGAAATCCCAGCCAAAGGAAAAATATCTGTAGTTTCTTGTCAGGTCCGTGTCAGCAAGGGGTTAATGGTTCGCGCTGACCTGGAATGAGGGAAGCGCGAGCTTCAATTAGTTATTGTCACCAGCGGGGCATACCGTCACGGGGGGGGGGGAAGCGCGAGGCGCGTCCAAAGGGCGCAGGGCACTTACTTTCCGTCATCAGGCAAGCCGACAAAGGGGGCGCGGTGGTTCTGTGGTCGAAAGATCTTTATCGTACTGAAGGGCGCAACCATGTGTACAACCAGGAGTGGTACCGCAAAATCACCCACGATCCGACGGCACAGATACAAGATGAAGTAAGCAAACTGGTCAACGCTGCCAAGGATTCAGGTTTTCTTGGACCAAAAGAATCGGAATATCTCATCAAAAAACACCCACGAACCCCTCACTTGTACTTTCTCCCTAAAGTGCATAAAGATCCCAAAGTACCACCCGGCCGCCCGATCGTGTCCGGGTGTGATTCCGTGTTCGAGCCCATCTCCAAATTCGTGGATGTCTTCTTGAAACCCCTTGTGGTACAAGTACCATCTTTCCTGCGTGACACCATGGATTTCATAAACAGAGTGGAAGGCCTTCCGTTTGATTCCTGCAGTCAAATTCTCGCTTCCATGGATGTGTCATCTCTGTACACACAAATACCGCAACAAGATGGCCTGGATGTTATGGAACTGTATCTGGACAGCCGACCACGCCCCCACAGAGTCCCCACTGAATTCATAATCTCCCTGGCCACTGTGGCTCTGAAAAAGAATTTTTTCACCTTTGAAGAGGAAATGTTTCTTCAGATCAAAGGCTCGGCCATGGGCTGCCCTTTCGCCCCCGAAATGGCTATCCTGTACATGGGACAATTTGAAGAAAAGTACGTTTGGAACAACAACCCCTACAGAGGCCACATTGGACAGTGGCTCCGATATATAGATGACGTCTGGTGCGTGTGGAATGGAACATCTATACAACTGGAAGAATTCCACGTGTGGCTGAACAATAGGAGTCCAGACATCAAGTTCAGTTTGAGTTACCACGAAAGATCTCTTCCATTCCTGGATGTTGAAATCTCAGCCAGAGACAACGTGTTGTCATGCTCGTTGTACCAAAAAAAGACGGACAAGAACAATGCTCTCCATTACAAGAGCTACCATCCACGGAGCCTAAGGGATAATCTCCCTTATGGCCAATATCTCCGAGTGAGACGGAACTGTACCACCACCGAACAGTTCGAGCTGCATGGTCAGAGCCTCACGTCGAAGCTCCAGGAACGTGGGTACCCCCAGAAACTCTTGAAGCATTCGATGAAGAGGGCAAGGTGGACGCCGAGGGAACATCTACTAGAAAAAAGACCCAGGCCAACGATTGAGAGGATGGTATGTGTCTCCACCTTTGGCCCCCACACCAACCAACTCCAGAAAATCATCAGAAAGAGCTGGCATCTGGTGCAAGAAATCCTTCCTGACATAGGCGTCCCCCTATTTGCACTCAAGAAGAACAGGAGCATTGGCCAAATGATCACATCCACCAGGCCACCCCCAAAGAAGGTCTCTCAAAGTACCATCTTTGGAGCAAGCCCAGTTACAGGACACCGTAAATGTGGGACTTGCTCGGTTTGTGACCTTACGATGGAAGGCTCACTCTTTACGGATGGAAATAAATTTCGGCGCCACAACGAACATACAAATTGCAAAACCAAATATACAGTGTATGCGATACTGTGTCCATGCAATCTGTTATACATTGGTAAAACCACACAGGAGGTCCGTCAGAGAATTATACAACATCGGTCAAGAATCAACAACAAAATCCTGACGGCCCCCATGGTTTCGCATTTTGTGCAACAGAAACACTCTAGTCAGGACATGAGATGGACGGTCCTTGCAGTCATCAAGGGTGGCAATGGTGACCCAGACGCTCGCCTATCCCAAAAGGAGGCGTATCTCATACTCAAGTTTGATACATCCAATTCTGGCCTGAACGAGATGACTGAATCTACCAGCCTTTAAATATAGAGTTCGGCAGAGTCTGGCTGTGCGCTTACTTTGATCTGTGTCCTAGTGATCCCCCCTTTTAATCTGTGCCTAATTATACATTTATGTCTGTTTGGCGCGTTGAGGCACCCAGGGTGGGTCGACAGAGGTTTGCTTTTGGTCTGTGTGAAAACGTTGATAAGCTGGTTAGTGGGTTAGTTGTCCAGAACATCATTCATGGGGCTCATGACATTACATTGGTTCATGTGGTAAAAGAACTCTCTTTTCACTAGGCTACATAATGTACTCCTGATAATTTCTGGGCTGATGTATAGAGCATCCTTCATGAGAATCAGATTCCCGGTCTTCCAATGAAGTTTGAACCTGTGTCTCGGTTGAAATTGTTGTTGAATAATACATTGAGTTCCAACACCGCTTAGGTTTTTGATGTTGTTGTATAAAAAAGTTTCTAATGCGTACATGACAATATCACGATTTTGGCTCAGAGCATGTTTGTGTTGTGAATGCCAAGATTTCCATGTTTGTGTTTGAACTTTTAATCAATGCCTCTGTCATTGTGTTGCTCTATTAATTCTATTTCGAGCATGTGTATTATCAATTTAGGAACTCCGTGTGTTTGTTTTTTTAAAACTATTGCGGAATGCTTTCGCATTCACTGCTGCATTGTCCACACGTATGCCCCCACTCGCATTGAGAGTCCCCGCGACCGATACTTAATAACTACAAAGTCCAGCATTCCCTTGGACGATCCCCCGTAGCCACACCCCCCAACATCTCGATCAGGTGAGCTCATTAGCTATGCGCCCCAGCGCGGCGCTTCACTTCGAGTCTGAGTTGCTGCTCGAAAACGCCGGATTGATTCCGAATTGAAAGTAAGTGCCCTGCGCCCTTTGGACGCGCCTCGCGCTTCCCCCCCCCCGGTGACGGTATGCCCCGCTGGTGACAATAACTAATTGAAGCTCGCGCTTCCCTCATTCCAGGTCAGCGCGAACCATTAACCCCTTGCTGACACGGACCTGACAAGAAACTACAGATATTTTTCCTTTGGCTGGGATTTCAGGTAGGAAACTCTCCTTGTGGGTCGATGGTGACTTTCCACAATATATGGGCTAATGATAGTAACTCTGGGCACCGTGTGTTTTCTGTGGTCCTGCAGTTCCCACCCTCAGACGTTGGAACATGTGAGCACCGTTTGTGCACCACTTCGTGGGCACCCCTTTTTCCAGCTCAATAGCTGGTTGAAGCACAGGTAGGATAAGTTTCTACCATGGCCCCACACCACATGGCACCTCTTTCAGCCTCCCTGGCTTGCCACCGCGCTAAGCTTTCCATTTGTTTTTTCAGAAACCCTGCCCGGTCGAGTGTTACCGGTACTACGGCCATTCTTACGCCATTGAGCAGGTAATTAACCCCCCTCCTTCGTCCTTTGGAGTCAGAGTCTTGTATATTGTCCTTAAACTCACATCTGACACCCACCTTGTATATCTGTTACAGAATCATTATCCCCAGTCCCTGTCCTGAAGAGAACCTGGAACAACCTCGGTTCGAAACGCGTCGACACCTCCACCCTGTGGTAAACCTCCAAGGGTGCCACTAGGACATAATTACACCGATTCCGTTGGACCCTAGTTGTGCAACCCGCTTCAAAAAATTAACCACAGGCTTGGTTGACAGGCAGGCATTCCATTCCACCTCCCCGCCTGTCCCATGGTTTCACAGTCTGTAGGACTGGTTCACATTTGCTTTACACTTCAAAGTTTTGCACTGTATATAATTGCAATTAATATTGTTCACTGAATTTTGTATTGTTTTTTGTGTGTCTTGTTCACTAATGTGGCCTCATTCACTTTTGTATGTATTGTATATTTGTAAATTCTGTAAATCTGTAGATATTGCCATCATTTATCCACTGTCATAACAGTTGTTTTGTTTGCGCTCATGTCTTAGATTCCTTAAAAATTTGAGTCTCAGTAGAAAATAAATTTGATTTGGGATTCTTTCCCAGAGGTCGCGTGGGATTTCTTTGACTACGTGGCTGAAAGGTGTTGTTGATAATTATCCTGTCCAGCCACCCTGTTCTGTTTTCCCCACTGCTGAGATCCGGGCTGGGCAGACGTAGGATCCAAAACCTTCACTGTTCTACAGTAGTGACATTGCTGGCATTGGTCACCAGGTAATCATCGCCTGGCATGTATTGTCCAGGGTCCACAAAGTTAGGTGTCACCATAGTGACACTGGCACATGTGTCCCTGTAAGCTTGAGCCACTTTATTGTTGATCAAAGGTGTCTGTCTGTATTTGCCCAGGTTACTGGGACTTATGTCAGGGGTCAAATCTATGTCCCCTTCACAAACCAGAACAGCCTGTGTAAGGGTTCTGACTAGGTCAGAATCTCCTTCAGTTCCCAAAGTGATACCCACTAATCCCTTGGCTTGAGGACCAGGACTGCTAACTGTACTAGTGGGTGCAGGTGCCTTAGGGGCTGCAGTGCTGGGGGCTCCACCCTTTTTACACTCACTTGTCCAGTGAGAGGTGTTCTTACAAGTTTTACACCAGGGTTTCTTCTGACCTTCTTTCTTCTTCTTCTTGGAAGTTTGGGACCCACCCTCTGTCTCAGTTTGGGGCCCTGTTGAAGACTTCTGGTCTTTAGCTTTCTGCTCCCCACCCTTCTGGTCTGTTTTCTTCTGGTCACCACCCTGGTTCTGGTTCTGGTTCTTTTGCCTAACTCTGGTTCTTACCCATTTATCTGCCCTCTTTCCCAATTCTTGGGGAGAGGTCAAATCTGAGTCAACCAAATGTTGATGCAACTGCTGGTTCTGACAATTATTTAAAATTTGTTCTCTCATCAGCAAATTATACAATCCTTCATAGTCTGCAACCTTGCTTCCCAGCAACCATCCCTCCAGAGCCTTAGTGGCACACTCAACAAATTCAGACCAGTCCTGAGTCTGTGTCTTCTGGGTATCTCTGAACATTAACCTGTACTGTTCAGTGGTTAAGCCTAACTCATCAATCAGAGCACTCTTCAGGACCAGGTAGTTTCTAGAATCCCCATCACTAACTGTGAGGAGTCTGTCTCGGCCTCTACCTTCAAAGGAGAGCCACAAGATTGCTGCCCACTGCTCCTCAGGGATCTGCTGTACTCTGCAGGCTCTCTCCATTGCAGTAATCCATTTATGGATATCATCCCCAGCTTTGTAGGGGGGCACAATCTTACTCAGGTTTCTGTTATCAAAAGACCTGTCTTTATCCTTGTGGATATTGCTGCCACCAGTGGGTTCTATTACCCCACTCTCTCTAGGCTGTCTTGCTCTAGCAAGTTTCTCCCTGGCCAGGGCAACCTCTAACTCTTGCCTCTGGATCCTAAGCTCAGCCTCTCTCATCTTGGCCTCATGTTCCCTTCTCTGAGGGCTAGTCATCTCCTTCCTGGAGTGACCATGAGAACCTCTAGAGACATGGGAGGTATTGGATTCACCTGAGTGATTCCTCCTCCTCCTATGCCCCTGGTTAAGTCCACCTGGGGGTCTGAATGGGTTGTTACCAGATTCATTCCCAAGTCTACTGACCAGCACCTGACTATCTCTGTCATCATCTGACTCACTGCTTTCCACCTCCTCCTCTTCCTCTTCCTCTTCATCTACCTGAGGAGCTCCAGTGGTGGAGGCTTCCTCATCTACCAGGATGATAGGGGCAGGGGTGTCTACAGTGTCATCCTCTGAAGGATGGCCTCCTTCAGCATCCCCTGTGGGGTTTGCCTTAGAGGGCTTTAGAGTCTCAGACTGGTCTAAGAGCTCTCTTAGGTGGTCTGTAGTAGGGGAAGGCCCTGTCTTCAGACCCCTTAAGACACAAAGCTGTCTTAATTCCTTAAAGGAAAAAATAGCAAATTTGGATGGTGCCCTTGGAGGGTCACTCTCAACAGGAGTAAGTCCACTGGACCCTTCTGCTCCAGACATTGCTCTAGTGTGGGTGGATGTGTTGCAATCTACCTACACTGGTGTTTACCTACTAAACCTATCTAGTAGTTGTAGCTAGGGTGTGCTACTCCCTTTGCTCTACAACAACTAAGTTCAGTAGAACTTAAGTATACTAGTCTTGTTTTATATGTACCTAGCAGGTACCTGTATGATCTTTCAAATGATAATCTCAAAGATTGTAATGGTAAAACAACAGCAAGCTCAGATCCCAATCCGCTGCTCACCAATGTGAGAAGTTGGCCTGGTATATAATGCTCACTAATTCTTAGTGATCACTTTGTACCATGCCAAGCAACCCTTATGATGATGGTTGTAATTCAACCTTGTAGACCAGTTATCCTAGTGGTAACGTGGACAAAGCAGTCTTAGGCTAAACTCTGAAAGGCATGTGAAGCCAGCTGTTATACCATACACAACCCCCTTGAATACCAAATGAAAGGGACACCACACAGATATATATTGAAAATATATATTGATTTATTAACTATAAAATCCCCTGGACTCTTTATGAGCACAGAAGCACAAGCGTTAAATCACAAGACAGTTTAAAATACACAAAAGTTGCACAATATGGATGAGCCCTAGGGGCCACCTAAACCATATACTAAGAAAGTGGTATAAGAGATACCAATAGGAAAGTGAACAGGCCTAGGGCCTTGGGAATCGCTGGAGCTATTCGAGACTAGCAGTGACTAAGTCGGGAGAGGCCCACGGGACTCGGGTGCAGTGTTCAAAGTGCACGCACTTTCCAATGTAAAGTCTATGGTGCGTAAAAAGTACAAAGTTAGTTTAAGGGCACTTCCGCTGAACCTAGAGGAACAAAACTTAAGACACAGACCCTAGAGGTGTGTACCAGTGTAGGGACACCGGCGTTGCAATGTTACCTCACCCACAGGAAGTGGGTGCACAGGGTCGAAGTGGCGTCGGGTTTTGACACGCAGGTTCTTGGCGCTTGAAGCTGAAGATGCTGCAGGCGATGTGAAGGAGAAGTGTCCGGTGGATCCAAGGGTGGATCTGAAGTGGTGAAGACCTGAAAGCAGAGGGGACAATGTTCAAAGTCACTGACCAGTGACCACCGTGGAACCAGATTGGAACCAGGCAAAGTCGGGTACAAACAGGTGATGAGGTGTTGCTTCTCTCTGCAGCCACGTGGACACGAAGAGGTCAAGGATGTCCAGGAGTCGATCACGAGCTGTCCCTCAAAGGCTCTAGCTGATGGCGGTGTCGGCAACTCGATTGAAGCAAACAAGCTTTGGCTAATGCAAGCCACGGGGAAAGTGAAAAAGGCTTATTACTCGAACCAGCAAGGTCAGAGCGGGTATTCCTTTCTACAGGAGCGAGGGCAGGTCTGGAGCAACCAGACCCACAGTGTAAATTGTAGGTTTCGTCACCAAGATGGCCGCTGATCACGTGACAAGCGGCCGGGATGGGGAGTCGAGTGGCACAAAGCAAGAGGGCCCCACGCAGATTGTGGAGATGCTGGAGGGCTGATCTTTGGTGCAAATGTTGCTCGGTTGTGGGGCTTTTTAAACCCCAAAGCACAGAGTCAAGGGTGCCTCGGGTGCTGCGCAGTCAGCATCTCGGGGGTCTTTCAAGATGTCCGCTCCCACGTCTCTCGGTGCCTCCACGGGTCCCTTCTTTGCAGGGACTGTGGATCGGGCTGTGAGAAGTCTGGGAAGCTGGGTCTTGTCAGGCTCTGCACTCGGGCTCCGGCGGGAGGCGGCGGCAAAGCAGACGTCGAGGTGCTGGGTGATGCCTGTGTTCACAGGGTGGCCCCTCCTAGGCCACAAGGGAGATTCTCTTCAGTCTTCTGTGCAGCAGAATGTCGAAGTCCAGTCTTCTTCTTGTTTAAAGTTGATTTCAGGATGATCTGCTGTGCAATGGCACTGCTCCCACTCTTATTCCCAATCTGAGGGGTGGATCACCTACTAGGTCCCTCCTCTGGGAGGAACCAGGAAGGGGGGCGGCTACACCCCCTTTCCTTTGTCCAGCTCCTCGCCAGGACTGCCCCAGAACCGGTTTGGACTGGCCTATGCACGGGGACACCTTGTGTGCCCCGGGCATGTCTGATTCTATTCAGCCCTGTCCTACCCAATACACAAAATCCTGTCTGGGGTGGTGCTCGCACCTCCCAAGGCAGGAAACCCTTTGTCCAGGCCACCATCTGCCGAGTTTCGGTCAGCAGCAGGAGGCCAGACTCGTGTCTGTGGTGGCAGCATCCATTTTGTGATGCTGAGGCTCTGTTTAACTTTAACCGGGGTTAAGGCTACACACATGTCGTGTCCCTCTAGAAGCGTGGAATGCTATCCCCGTTGCCAGAATTGGCGAGGGGATAGTATTCCAATTCGTATGACACCTTACTCGACATGTTTTGATAAAGCCAAACCAAAGATAGCAAATAACCGCGAGGATTATAATGCACTTAAGAGTATATGGTATAGCAATATCCCGGAACAGCTTAGGGAGTGGTTCCCGACAGCTGCAGACAGGCTCAGCTCATGCTAGAGCACCATCTCACATATTTCCAAGCACTCTGCCTCCAGGATTGATGAGGCCTTCCATAGGAGTGGCTGATAGGAACATATGTGTCCAGTTTAGGGTTAGGCACAGACATACTGTACCTAAGTAAGAGGTGGTTACACCGACTTACCCCAGCTGAGTAATCAGCCAGTTGTGTCAAATATGGAGGCCAGGCCAGGGGTGGCACAATACATGCTGCAGCCCCTGGTAGGCCTTGGATACACCTATGCCCTGGGCACCTAGGGTGCACTAATACAGGGGCTCATAAGGTGAACCAGTTCCAATTCGTAATGCACCTAAAGTGCATTGGCAGTAATTTAGAGAGAGAACAGCAGGCTGTGGGTCTGATTAGCAGGCCCACAGCCACATTAAGTCAGAAACCAGTGAAGCAAAAAGCAAAAATTTGGGGTGACCATAGGATAACAGACCCTACTCTCCTACAGCGAGGGGATGGTTTAATTTTTAAGACTTCTTCACCATGACCTTACGTCAACAGTTAGGTATGGTACTGCCGGTAAATGCACAGAATTGTTCAGTATTAAGCGGGGGTGTGCAAGGGATGCGTGCTTGCCCCAATTCTTTTTTTCCTCTACACAAATAATCTGGAAAAAAACTTTGGTATCCATTGGGGCAGATGTGCCGTGCATGAAGAAAAAGCCCGTTCGAGGACTCCTTTATGCAGACGATGCAGTGCTCCTGCAAGGACAGCAAACGGCTTCAAGAGGCTTGTTTTAGGTATGTCAATTGTATGAAAGAGTTGGGCTTGGAGGCTAATCTTAAGAAAACCTTTACTATGGTTTGTGGACCCAGAAATACGAAAACAAGCACCCTCAATATTTCAGGCAAATCATTACACAGGGTCTGTTCCTTCCCTTATCTGGAATTGGCCTTTGATGAGGGCTTTACGTGGTCTACCTGTACTAAAAAACTAGGATAATGTGCTTTACCCAAGCTGTTGGTATTACTTCCTCCCTTGCCATGTCCATCAACAAAAACCCCATTGCCCTGATATAAGAGATCTTTAAACAGAAAAACTTGCCAATGTTGACATATGGAATGAGTATTTGGGGATATAGGGATTCCCTTGCAATGCAGATGGAAGAGAATAGATTCTGTATCATGTTACTAGGTGCCCCTCCCTCTACCTCGCATTTGTCATTGCATTTGGAGTTAGGCTTGGTAATGTTCAAGACACTATTAATGCTGCACCCATGGCTCTTTGGTGTTCTATTTGGTATGAGAAAGACGAGAAAGACATTAGAGATTGTTTATCTTGTGAGCATGGTTTGGCAATCCTGTGGTTAAAGTATACCAAAGAGAGTTTCTAGGTGATGGGATGTGCCCACTTGTTTGAGCACCCTGAGACAATTGTGAAGAAAGACAGAAACTGGGTCCAGGACAGTTTTTTAAGCACAAACAAACTACTAGGGAACTAACGGAAGTGGGTAAACCAGCAGTCCGAGATTATTGCATCATTCAAATGGTGCCAAGTAATACCCCATACTTATTTTACATGAACAATTTGTATGAGAGAACACTGCTGGCAAGGTTCAGGATAGACTCTTTCTGTTGGTTAATTTCTTTTTCCCTTGGCCAGTATTCTTCGGATTCCATTTGTATTTGTCCATGTGATGAGCATTCAAGCCAAACCATTTTATACTTTGTCTCTTTTTGTCAATTTTACTTGCTGTACACAAGGACATTTTTACTACCCCTATTACGTAGACATACATTTTTTAAGTGTAAAGCCGTCCAATTTTATCTGCTGCAACTCAATTACCACTGTGTATGCCACACAGTTGCTAGCTTCTTGAAGTGTGTTTTAGCCAAAAGAAGGAGCATGTTGTTTTTTGATGAAATAGAGAGGAGATGACGCCTTCGTAACATTTGGTCCGGATCAGATACATGATGTAACTAAATAGAAAATAAAGTTGCAAGAACGCCTGGTTCTGCTGTTTCCAGGTAGGAGGCCCCTGAGTCTACTAATGCCTTCCAGATGGAAGGGGAGAAGGAAGGGGACAGGAATGTGCATGTTTTTGAATTGCACTTATACTTTTCAAGGTCCACGCCTGGACTGCTAGTCGTTGCTTCGCTGTATCAAGTTTCTTGCAAGTCCAGCAGGGCTCCTTTGCTCTCGACCTTCTTAGCAGCGCCGGTGTTCAACATTTATAGCCCCTTAATCCCATGGACATAAAATGCTATTTTGCCATTAGATCCAGATTACAGCGTGTCTTTCAATTTCCTACATTATTATTAAATAGTTTTGAAATTGTCGATTCTCATATTCAGAGCACAGAACGGAAAAGAGTTATGGGCAATTAGATTGTAGCTATTGCATCTGATTTAAACCAGTCAATGTGTTTGACCTGCAGCAAGTACTGGAAGTGATTACATATGGGTGTGTGCAGAGTCTGAAAAGAGTACATAGAGGCTGCAACATGGCTGACTGCAGGGACAGAGCACATATGGTAAACATGGTGCAACCCCAAGAGGTCACAGCAAGCTTCATCTTCAAGTCAATGGTCATCTTGGAATGGGGCTCGTGCTTTCCTTAATCCATATTTCCACTGATGTATTCTTAGCAACCTCTCCGTTGATACAGTTGTACATGCCAATGCTAGCAAGAACCAATCGATGCCTCTGCCACTTTGTGACTGCATCACTCAGTGCTCTCTCTTCCTGTCTCACTATGAGACTGGCCAAACTCTCACCCCTCCTCTAGCCGTACTGCAATTCTGAGGTAGGCCCATCACTTCAGCCTGCTTCTGTCTTACTGTAAGAGTCTGAGCTCCTGCTGCCTCTATGCATACCCTACTGAAACCAGGCCATAGCCTCCTGCTGAGACTGTTTTACCGTAAAATGTGCTCACTAAGTGTGTCCAGTTCTTGTCTCATTGAGGGACTGCAGCCCACGTACAACTTCTCCTGCCTTACTTTGAGAGGCAAAAGGTCTGTTGCCCTAATTTTTTTGGTAAATCTTTTTATTGCCATTTATAGATGCAAAAACACATTAAGCACATCTGTACAATCAAAACATGTCTTCCATTCTATATGGGCGGCAATACATCAACAACACAGTTCGTCAAGTGCGGTATGTCAGTTCATGCTCGTGGACCGGATATGAGCACCCAAGTACGCCTTCTCGTTGATAAACAGGAGTTAACCCGCTCCACCTCTGTACAGGGGAAGGGACAAGCTTGTGCCACCATCCCAACCCCAGATGATAACCATGTGCAATAGAACAAGAACAAAAAACAAAAACAGCTGTGACACTGTCATCAAATTACATTACCATTCGCCCCAGTTCCCGGCCCCTCCAGCCCAGGTCCCCCCCCCCCACTCCCGCTAATGTGGCTCGCGCAGTTCCGTAATAAATGTCGCCCTGCCATTGCGTCATTTAATGCGCCAAGGCATGCCTCCAGTGCGGCCATCTCTGCGCCCCTTTCCCTTTCCTCTGTGGTGTCTGCCTAGTGCCCCACCACCCCCTCTGTTGCAGCGTCTGCCTCCGCCTGCAATGTGCTCAGCATGTGTTTCCACCTCTCTGCCGTAGGCTCCTTGCGGAGTCCCAGAGTTTCCTCCCTCTGGATGGCCGTCCACTCCGCACGCGCCCAGGACGAGAATGACAGAACCCACGCCCTTGTGCTTGGCGAGTCCCTCTCCTTCCATCTCCTAGTAAGAAGTCGTACTGCAGTCACCATCCCCAGGTCGAGGAACCGAGACAACGCTTTGTCCTTAGGTGGCCTTTTGAAATGGTGTAGGAGGTACTCGGGCCAATTACAGGGGATGACGCGACCGGTGCCCCGCGCGAGTAATGTATGAATGTCCCTCCAGTAGGCGCCGAGGCCCGGACAGCGCCACAAGGTGTGAAGGAGGTCCGCGTTCACTTCTCCACATCTGGGGCAAGGCACGTCCGTTCTGTGAAAATATTTGTTCATTAGGTCCGGAGTGAGGTGGGCTCTGTGCACTATGTATACCTGGATTTGGCGGTACCTCACATTCCTAGGGATTCGTACCGGGCCCCTGAGGACCTTTTCCCACTCCTTGTCTGCCAATTCTCGCCCCATGTCTCTCTCCCACTTCGCCCGTAGCGGGGTTAAGACCAGTTCCGTATGCGTCTGCAGGGATGCAGCAAACCACTTGACTAAGTGCATGCCCCTGCCCATTACGTGCAGGTACTGCACCGTCAAATGCTGTGATGGCTCTTCCGCCACATCACCCCATTTAGCTGTCATGTGTGCTCTTAGGGACCTATGTATGAGGAAGCCTCCTGGGGGGAGCCCAGCGTCCGCGATCAGCGTCTCGTAAGGTATCAATGCCCCATCCTGGTATAAGTCGCCCAATGTTTGGACATCCACCTCGTGCCATTGCTCTAGCATGGAATGTGTGAGTGTCCCCCTGCCCCCAGGCGAGCCCTCCAGGGGCACCGCAGGTGCGTAAGGGCGCACCTTTCTCACGAGGTATAATGCCCTGCGGAAGCACTTGAATGCCACCGCCAACAGTAATGGAGTGGGGCGTGCCGATGTCGCTAGTGGGTGAAATAGTGCAGTAATCCGGTCTAGTGTGTACGCTGGCTCAGCCGTGGCAGTGTCCTCCCGTCCCCTTGTCTGCCAGCCAGCGGGCGACCCATTGGAGTTGTGCCGCCAAATAGTACTGCTCAAAGCAGGGGGCGGCCAGCCCGCCCCTGTCTGTGGGTAGGAACAGCTTCCTGAGCGCTAGGCGGTGCCTAGATGCACCATAAATAAAGTCACGTAGAATCCTGTTGAGGTTGGAGAAGAAGGACGTGGGCAGGAAGAGCGGCAGGTTCACGAAATAGTAGAGGAGGCGAGGGAGCATCACCATTTTAGCAAGGGCCACCCTGCTGGTGGGCGAGAGCGGGAGTGAGGACCAGAAACCGATTTGGTCCTTGAGCGCCGTCACCGCTCTGCCCAGGTTCCCATCTAATAAATCCGCTTGCTGGTATATCTGGATCCCCAGATATTTGAAGGTGTCCGCCTGCCAAGCGACTCTCGTACCATGGAGGCTGTACTCCGGGTCCGCCGCCCCATTTCCAAACGCATAGAGACGCCACTTGCCTGCATTCACTCGGAGCCCCGAGAGGTCAGCGAATCGGCTCAGCAAGGAGGCCAATTGCTCCGGCATGTGGCTCATATCCCGAACGAAGACTAGCAAGTCATCTGCGTACAATGACACCTGATGAACCCCGTCGCCCAGCATAATGCCATCTCCCAGATGCTGCCTCAGAGCCGCAGCCAAGGGCTCCATGGCCAGCGCGAATAGCAGCCGTGACAGAGGGCAACCCTGCCGGGTGCCTCTACCAATCACCACTACCTCTGAGACATACGGCCCTAGTCGGACGCGGACCACGGGGACACTGTATAGTAGTCCCACCATCTGCAGGAAGCCGCCATCTATCCCATACGCCTCCAACACTGTTAGCAGGTATCCCCACTCCAGGCAATCAAAAGCCTTTTCTAGGTCAAGCACCAGGCATCCCGCCCTGGGCCAGACCGACGTTGCCTCCGCTGCTACCCGGAAGAACCTCCTGAGGTTCCGGGATGTGGATCTCGCTGGCACAAAACCATTCTTATCCGGGTGCACTAAATGCGGGACCACTGGCGCCAGTCGCTCAGCTAGAATCTTGGCGAATATCTTATAATCAGAATTCAGCATCGCCAGCGGGCAGTAGGAGCCTAAGGACATGAGGTCTCTGTCAGGCTTGGGTAGGGACACCAGAAACGCTTCTCTCAGAGAGGGTGGGAGCCGGCCCGTGTCCATCGATGTCTTATATATCCGGAGGCGCTAGAATGTCCCTGTTCGCCTTATAATATTCGGCTGGCAAGCTATCCGGTCCGGGTGTCTTCCCAGATGCTAGCGCACGGATAGCATCCCCCACTTCCTCGCTCCCCGTTTTGACTGTCCGTGACAGTAGGCAGAGCAACCAACTCGAGAAACCCAGTCAGCAGGTGTGTGTGGCCAGCGCCCCACGACCTGTAAAGGTCCCAGTAGTGGTCTGTCAGCGTCCGGTGGTGCGCTGTGTGTACACCTCTGTCCCATCATTGAAGTGGAGGGCACCGATCGGGGTCGTGTGCTATGTCTGTCGGATTAACCAGGCGAGCAAGTGGCCGGCCCTGTCTGCCTTCGAGTGCGTCCTGGCCCTGTGCGCCGCATAATTGTGGCACCTCAGTCTTTTGAGTAGGACTTCGTGCTCGCCTCGGAGTTCCCTCAGTCTATGTGCACGCTCACCCGTGCCTTCCCCCTCCCTTTCATGCTGCAGCAGCTCGGTCTCTATGCGGGTTAGTGAGTTGGACACCTGCGTGCGGATATTCCATGTGGCACCTCTGCAGTGCCCACGGATGGTCACCTTGTGAGCGTCCCATTCCACCCTTGAGTCACTCGCCGTGCCCTGGTTTTCTGTAAAGTAAGATAGGATGGTCAGAGACGACCGGAATTCAGCATCTTCTAATGCTGCAGTCTGTAGTCGCCATGTGGGCACCGGAGGCCTATCCGCCTCCCAGCTGAGATGGAAGCAGAGAGGGTTATGGTCTGAATGCGTCCTGCCCAGGTACTCCGTCCTGGACAGCAATGGGAGCTATACGGTCCAGGCGGACATGGAGGTCATGCACAGCCGAATAACACAAGTATATATCTTATACGCATGGTCTTGTGCGCGCCAAAGATCATGTATGTCCCAATGCAGTAACCAGTTCCTAAAGGCCTGCTCTGATGATGTCGTTGCCGCTGCGCGTAGGGGTGGGAAGGAGCGGTCCAGGCACGTGTCTAGGACTATATTAAAGTCGCCGCCTAAGAACCAGGGGAGCCCCGCATATCTTTGGAGGATGGGATTCAGGGACTCCAGAAAAGCGGCTTGGTCTGTGTTGGGGGCATAGATGGAGCCCAGCAGTATCTCCTGCCCGTTAAGCCTCCCCCTAACAAAGGAGTACCTCCCTTCAGCATCTGTGTGAGCATCTAAACAAGTAAAGGGGACGCCAGCTCTCACCCATATCAGGGCACCAAGCGCCTGCGATGAGTAATTTGTGCCGTGTATCTGCCCCCTCCATCTCCTGCGCAGCCTTACCAGCTCTACTTGGGACATATGAGTTTCTTAAAGAAGCGCGATCCCCACCCTGTGCCTCTGCATGTAGGCAGAGATAGAGTACCTACGCGACGGGGTTTGCATGCCGCGGATGTTCCATGTCATAATAATAGTGGACGCCATGGCTTGTGGTGTAATGCGGTCACCTGGGGAGCTGAGGGGTCGCCTTTCCAGGTCAGGGGCCAGGCTGTTGCAGAGTGTTTGCTGGGTGTCGCTTCTGTAATTTATAAACTAACAGTAACATTGTAACTCGACGGGCGACTTCCCTACGGGGCAAGCGTCCAAACTTAGTAAGGCAAATACTCCTCAAGACAACGTGTCCACAATATGGGTGTGTGTGTGGAAGCGCGCAGTCGGTGGTGTATCGTGATGTTCCCTCTCTCTCAGGGCCCTTAAGGTTGCAGAGGTGGATACAAAGCATCCAAGCAGTGGTGCACGTCAAATTGATATGGGTGAGTAACCCTGGTGCCCCACCCTTCCCCCACACCGGGCGCGGTTATGTGTCTGCAGCGTGTTGCGTGCTAGGCACCAGGCCCGCTATCCATAACAACAGTACAATGGGCAATCAATGAAAGGATACATTATGTAGCATGCTCAGTTCAGTTTATGTATCAGGGTGTCCCAAGGCCGGCCCCGGTCACGCTATTAAGTCCGCTGTCTGAGGTGTGACCACGGGCATAGCAATGTCGTCCGACATCTCCGTGAATGGCGACGCTGGGTCGGCTGGCCTGCAATTCGCTTTGCTGACTCTGGCCTAGGTCGTTGATGATAGTCACCACGCCCAGTGTCGCCACTGCCTCTAGGACTTCCTGTCTTTCCTGCTGCATTTTCTCCGGGCTCGGGCAGCCTGCCCCAGACCTGTGTTCCGCCGGGCTCCCCTCTTCCTCCTCCGCCTCCTAGAGCGTTGCTCCTGCCATTCGCCCTCCTCCGGGCTCATCAGTCGCGGTCCCCACCATCACCCTGTTTCTTCCAGCCAGTCCCAGACTTCTGACGGGGCCTCGAAGAAGCGCGTGCCCTCTTTGGTGACCACTCTTAGGCGTGACGGGAAGAGTAAGGAGTAGGGTAACTCCAGTATTCGCAGTTGTGTCTTCACTGCCAGGTACGAGCCGCGCCTCCTCTGCACAGTCGCTGTGTAGTCCGCGAAGAAAAGGACCTGGCTGTTGCCCACCCCGATGTCCCCCAACTTCCGAGTTTCATAGAGCACCGCGTCCCGGTCTCTATAGTTAAGGAGCTTGAAGAGGAATGGGCGGGGCCGAGTCCCGGGTCTTTGGGCTTGCGCAGGCACCCTGTGATCCCTTTCCACCACGAAGTGTGGCGACAGCGTTCCAGCCGGTAAAAGCGTCCGCAGCCAGCCTTCCATGTACTGTTCGGGATTCTTCCCTTCTTCCCCTTCTGGCAGGCCCGATACCCGGACATTACTGCGCCGGGAGCACCCTTCCATATCCTCCGCGCGATCCTCTAGTGCGTGAACCCTGTCTATTAGGTCCTGTAGAGCAGAGGCGCGGCTGTGCACCACCGGCTGCAGGTCCTGGGATGTTTGGCGCTGCGCGGCGACTGACTCCGACAATTTGCGGTGGTCCGCATGCAACAGCGTGAAGTCGGAGGTGACTTTATCGAGTCGGTCTTCCAGGGAAGTCTTGGTTTGTGCTAAGGCGGTTCCAATGCGCTCCACCGCCGCTAAGACAGTGTCCATTTTGGCTGCTAGGGTTGCCACAGGTTCCATACCAGCCCTCCGCTGATCTTGTGGTGTGTCCGGGCCACCCGGGCCCTGTTGCTTCATCTGTGATTTGTCACGCAGCCTGCCCATTGCAAGTTGCTGCGCCGTGGGCATCTACGCCCCCGGTTCCGGACCGGCAGCAGCGGCGCAGAGGCCCCCAAATCACCAGTTCTGCCACGTTTGTCAGGAGGGTCAGTGGTGTGTGCCAGTCGGCGACCCGCAGACCCGGCTGCACCGTCCCCAGCAGGGCGGGACATCTAGGCACCAGAGGGCAGTCCGGTTCTGATCCCTCAGCGTGTGCCCTCCTCGCAGGGGCTATGTAGATGTAGGCCGTAGAGTACCCGTGGGCGCCTCGCCACCGCATCGGTGCAGAGATTCCCCTTCACCCGGGCCTTCACTGCCTATTTGGCCACTGCGTCCGGGGTGTCAGTAAGGGGCATACACAGACGTGTGGCTTCAGGCAGCGACACCTCCCAAGCCTCCAGCACCACAGGGGAGTCCCCCCTCTTTCTCTCAGTCCTGCGCTTGTGGTAGCGGCCTCAAGATTTTTTTTTTATTTTTTTATTTGCGGTATTTATAGAGCGCAACACTCATCCCTGGAGATATCACGGCGCTGTATACCAAAAGGGCTACTGATGGCGTCTGCGAGAGGTTAAGGTTTAGGGAAGAGGTGGGTTTTCAGTTTCTTTCGAAACTGAAGGTAATTTGTGGTGTGTCTTAGGTCATTCGGGAGCTCAGAAGGGGCCACTGATGCAGTCCAAGGGAAAGGGCCCTGCTTCGTGGGACAACACAAAATGGCGTCATATACAAAATGGCGCCTGGGGGATCAGGGTCCGCTGCCTGCCGCGCCTCTCATTCCACGCAGTCCCCGCTTTCACCACCTCGTCAAGTCCCTGGGATCCCGCTGTAGTTTGCAGTACCTCCACAGTTCTGAGACACCCAGTGTGTTGTGCCCCCGGGTCTCAACAACTCACCAGGTAAGGGCTCACCGCCGCCCTCTCGGTCCGAGCCTGTCCCCCGCCAGCCGCCGCTTGGCCACCACTGTGCACCGCAGGATTCCAGCAAGTCACCACCGCTGTCGCAGCCCCGCCGCCGGCTCCCAGGACACTCCAACGTCCGAGCTGGTGCACTGCAGCCTGTTTCCGCACTGTCCACTCAAACGCCGGCCACACTCTAAGCCCTCCGGCGGGTGAAGGCTCAACCCTGCCCTCCTCCAGGCCTCTCCCGTGGGCGTGCAGTGTGGGGCTCTCGCACCTCGGCGCGGCACGCCTTCCTCCGCTCTCCGCTTCGCAGGACCGGCCACCCCAGAGCCTCTCCTCTTGGCCGCCCCGGGCACCCTCTGCCGCCCCGCTGCTCTCACCAGGGACGCCTCTGCTCACCACCGGGCTGCGCTGAGATTCGCAACGCCAATCGGGCTCGGCTCTCTCCTCCTCCACCCCAGTGCTGGAGCCGGGAGTCTTTCTGCTCGGCAAGGTCCCGCACAATTTACTCGGCCGCCGGGGGCACTCCCTGCCGCCCCTCTACTCCGACCAGGGGCGCCTCTGCTATCCACCGGGCTGCGCTAGGCTCCGCAGCGCGAGTCGGTCTAGGCTCTCTCCGCCTCCTCCTCCGTGCCGAAGCCGGGAGCTTTCCTGCTCGGCGAGGCCCGGGCAATTTTCGAGCTGTTATTGCTCCTCCGCCCCTCTGCAGTCCGGCAGCCGACTCCTGTCTGCCGCGGCCCCAGACTCCGACGCTGCACACACCGACAGACTCCTCAACCGGTACCGCGTCTGTTTCGCCCGGTGCATAAGAGCCAAAACCACTCTCCCAGGAGAACTGCAGGAGAATTCAGGGCCCATGGACGGAGCTCTAAAGAGTTGCGTCCGCCATGTTGCCTGGCTGGCCACGCCTCCCAAGGTCTGTTGCCCGCATGTTTGCTTTACTGTGCTACTAGCCTCTGTCCATTTCTTTGTATGAAGCCTGGACATCCTCTGCTCCTCGTTCCAGTTATAGTGATACTCTACATTCCTCTGCCCTTCTTTCTGGTTTTCATTGAAAATTAGCCTTCCTTCATCAAGTATCTGTGATTTACTATGATAGTGGGCCACACGCTGCTCACATTTCCTGCCTTACCATGAGACTGGGCCATTCACTGGCCCATATACCTGCTTTAATTGAATCTTCCATACTCATTGGGTATGGGACTGCTATTATTGCTAGTCTCATATTAAATAAAATAAGAGCAGCATGGTAACGGGTTCTGTTACAACATAAGAGGAAAGTTATGTAGAGGGGGGGTCAGCTGTGTAGAGGATGAGTCAGTTGTGTTGAGGTTGGGTAAATTGTGTATAGGCCTGTGTAGCGGTTGGTCAGATGTGAAGTGGTTGGGTCAGTTGTGTAGGGGTTGGGTAAGTTGTGTATAGGTTGGGTCAGTTGGGTAGTGGTTGGTTCAGTTGTGAAGCGGTTGGGTCAGTTGTGTAGAAGTTGGGTCAGTTGTGTAGAGGTTGGGTCAGTTGTGTAGAGGTTGGATCTGTTGTGTATAGGTTGCATCTGTTGTGTATAGGTTGGGTCAGTTGTGTAGTGGTTGGCTCAGTTGTGCAGCGGTTGGGTCAGTTGTGTAGTGGTTGGGTCAGTTGTGTAGTGGTTGGGTCAGTTGTATAGCAGTTGGGTCAGTTGTGAAGCGGCTGGGTCAGTTGTGTAGAGGTTGGGTCAGTTGTGTATTGGTTGGAGGAGTTGTGTAGTGGTTGGGTCCGTTGTGTAGCGGTTGGGTCAGTTGTGTAGTGCTTGGGTCGGTTGTATAGAGGTTGAGTAAGTTGTGTATAGGTTGGGTCAGTTTTGTAGTGGTTGGGTCAGTTGTGTAGTGGTTGGGTCAGTTGTGTAGTGGTTGGGTCAGTTGTGTAGTGGTTGCGTCAGTTGTGAAGAGGTTGGGTCAGTTGTGTAGCGGTTGGGTCAGTTGTGTATTGGTGGGGTAAGCTGTGTAGAGGGTGGGTCAGTTGTGGAGAGGTTGGGTACGTTTTGTATAGGTTGTGTCAGTTGTGTAGTGGTTAGATCAGTTGTGTAGCGGTTGGGTCAGTTGTGTAGCAGTTGGGTCAGTTGTGTATCGGTGGGTTCAGTTGTGTAGAGGGTGGGTCAGTTGTGTTGAGGTTGGGTAAATTGTGTATAGGCTTGTGTAGCGGTTGGTCAGCTGTGAAGCGGTTGGGTCAGTTGTGTAGGGGTTGGGTAAGTTGTGTAGAGGTTGGGTCAGTTGTGTAGAGGTTGGATCTGTTGTGTATAGGTTGGATCTGTTGTGTATAGGTTGGGTCAGTTGGGTAGTTGTTGGCTCAGTTGTGTAGCGGTTGGGTCAGTTGTTTAGTGGTTGGGTCAGTTGTGTAGTGGTTGGGTCAGTTGTCTAGCGGTTGGGTCAGTTGTGAATCGGTTGGGTCAGTTGTGTAGGGGTGGGGTAAGTTGTGTAGAGGTTGGGTCAGTTGTGTAGAGGTTGGATCTGTTGTGTATAGGTTGGATCTGTTGTGTATAGGTTGGGTCAGTTGTGTAGTTGTTGGCTCAGTTGTGTAGCGGTTGGGTCAGTTGTGTAGCGGTTGGGTCAGTTGTGTAGCGGTTGGGTCAGTTGTGTAGAGGTTGGGTCAGTTGTGTATTGGTTGGAGGAGTTGTGTAGTGGTTGGGTCCGTTGTGTAGCGGTTGGGTCAGTTGTGTAGTGCTTGGGTCGGTTGTATAGAGGTTGAGTAAGTTGTGTATAGGTTGGGTCAGTTTTGTAGTGGTTGGGTCAGTTGTGTAGTGGTTGGGTCAGTTGTGTAGTGGTTGGGTCAGTTGTGTAGCGGTTGGGTCAGTTGTGTATTGGTGGGGTCAGCTGTGTAGAGGGTGGGTCAGTTGTGGAGAGGTTGGGTACGTTTTGTATAGGTTGGGTCAGTTGTGTTGTGGTTGGATCAGTTGTGTAGCGGTTGGGTCAGTTGTGTAGCAGTTGGGTCAGTTGTGTATCGGTGGGTTCAGTTGTGTAGAGGGTGGGTCAGTTGTATAGAGGTTGGGTACGTTTTGTATAGGTTGGGTCAGTTGTGTAGGGTTGGGTCAGTTGTGAGATGGTTGGGTCAGTTGTGTAGCGGTTGGGTCAGTTGTAAAGAGGGTGGGTCAGTTGTTAGCACTTGGTTCGGTTGGGTCAGTTGTGTAGAGGTTGGGCCAGTTGTGTAGAGATTGGGTCAGTTGTGTAGCAGTTGAGTCAGTTGTGTAGCAGTTGAGTCAGTTGTGTAGCGCTCGAGTCAGTTGTGTAGAGGTTGGGTAAGTTTTGTATATGTTGGTTTAGTTGTGTAGTGGTTGGGTCAGTTGTGTAGCGGTTGGGTCAGTTGTGTCGCGGTTGGGTCAGTTGTCTAGCGGTTGGGTCAGTTGTGTAGCGCTTGGGTCAGTTGTGTAGAGGTTGGGTAAGTTTTGTATAGGTTGGGTCAGATGTGTAGTGGTTGGGTCAGATGTGTAGCGGTTGGGTCAGTTGTGAAGCGGTTGGGTCAGTTGTGTAGTGGTTGGGTCAGTTGTGTAGAGGTTGGGTACGTTTTGTATAGGTTGGGTTAGTTGTGTAGTGGTCGGGTCAGATGTGTAGTGGTTGGGTCAGATGTGCAGCAGTTGGGTCAGTTGTGAAGCGGTTGGGTCAGTTGTGGAGCGCTTGGGTCAGTTGTGTAGAGGTTGGGTAAGTTTTGTATAGGTTGGGTCAGTTGTGTAGTGGTTGGGTCAGATGTGTAGCGGTTGGGTCATTTGTAAGGAGGCTGGGTCAGTTGTGTAGCGGTTGGGTCAGTTGTGTATCGGTGAGGTCATTTGTGTAGAGGGTGGGTCAGATGCACAGAGCTTGAGATGGTGGAATACAATGAGGTAGAGAAGTAATGATGAAGTAAAAGTGGGAGAGTGTGAAGCAACACTATAGGGATGTAAAAAAGAGAGGACATAGGTAGTGGTATGCGTCATAGGGAGTGCAAAGGTTACACCCTTGTATGTAAAATAAAGATCATTTTGACGAATCATCGACATGGTTAGAATATGATGCTGGACATCCTGTCATGTCTGATTAGTGGCATAATGACTCTCGGGTTCCCTCAGATGGAAGTTATGCAAGGACTAGTGCAATGCCATTAACAAAGAGTCCCTAAAATTCTGGAAAGGGGCGACCACTCGGTCCCCCCGAACGTATGGTAGGGGGCCCGGATCCCCCCGGGAAACCATTTTGGGCGGGGGCGTGTCACGGCTGGTATGCCCGAAGCAGCGTAGCCGGGGCGCGCCTTTTCCCGCCCAAGAAGGGTTGTCCTAGACACCTACACCGTTGGCCACGCCCCGTAGGCGTACCGGAGGAGGGTACACGCCCTCCCGAAGAGGAATAAAAGGAGCAGCAATCCGAAGAAGCATCCTCTTGTTCCTGTGCTAGGAAGCTGCACCCTCTCGTTGCACGTGAGCCCTCGACGGAACAAGGAGCAATTTTGAGAACTTATAATCTTTTGCGTTTCTCTTTCAGGACTTCGAGCCTAAGGATCCAGGACCGTGTTGAGCAACAGGGATCGGATATCCGTTGAACAATGCCTGGCAGGAAAGCGGGAAAGAAGTCTGGGACTGACCAGATGCTTCCAATGCTGATAAAAGATATGGCAAGTATGAAGAAGCAGATGGCGGCGATGAATAATCCGGGTAGACCGAAGAAAGTTATAGGCCCTGCGTTGCCGGGAGTTGTCCCCGCGGGGCGAGGTAAAAGGGTCAGGAATAGGACGGCAGGGGAGGAGGTCCCGGTTCCCGAGGTACCCCCGGCAAGCCCGGTCATTCCAGTCGAGGCCCCGGTACTGATCCCAGACGCGGGTCAACCGATTCCGGTTGTTGTTACGCCCGCCAGCGAGGAGGACATGCCTCCCGAATTGGCCGCCCAGTTGGCCGAATGGCTTGGCAAAAAGACAGGGGGTGCTACGGCACCGGCAGACACGGCCGAAGAGGCCAAGTTACTAATACAGCAGTTAAGGCAGTCGCGAGATGCCGCGAAGGCGAATCTCCCTTTTGTCCCCCCACAGGTGACCCCAGGAGGACCGGCAGCTGGCGTCGAAAAAACGGCGGGAACAGCAATGGAGCCCGGTAAGCAAGCATTGCCGATGGCAAGGGAGGGGTCTTTGCCCTCAAGACGGGAGAAGGTGGTCCAGCATATACCGTTGGCCACGAAAGAATTGATATGGGCTGATAAGTACGTTAATATGTTTTCCCTGTTAACCGACCATCGCAAGATGGAGTATATTAAGACACAAAAAGAGTTGTGGCACCCGAGTGTATGGCGAGCAAAGATGGCAGGATTCAGGGTTGATGAGACAATCTCTAATTGGGCCAGGGCCTTTGCGATGTTTTCTGCAATTATTGGGGAACGTAAGCCCGAGGTTTTGACCGAATTGTCCTGCTATCAGGCACGAATAATGGATTTTTATGAGACATATGAAGGGGATGAATGGATAGGTTACGATATGAAGTTTCGTAAGGCCAAGGAGTTCGATTCATCTCTGACGTGGGATTGTCTCGACTCGATCTCTTGGCAGAAACAGCTCCTGCCTGGCGCGACGAAGTCGTCGTCACTTGGCGGGAATGGGTCTGGGCCTTCCCGCCATCAGCCTGCGGCGCCCTTTCGCGCGGGCCCCGCTGGTGACCACCAACCAAGGAATGGAGGGAATGGGGGTAAGAAAGGGGTCTGTTGGAATTTTAACAGGGGCAAGTGCACGAGGCCTCAAGGGACATGTAAGTTCAGACATGAGTGTGCAGGTTGCGGAAATTCTTCACACCCCAAGAGTTCGTGCAGAGCCAAGAATGGTGATACAGGGGGTAGAGGGGGGGCCAAACAGGTCTGATGGGGACAATGGTGTACCGCTACCTACCCCCGTAGATATCATGGCAATGATCCCCTGGCTAAACGAATACCCTGATCATGTCTCCGCTGGGGTGTTGAGGAACGGCTTCTTGTATGGTTTCCACATCCCGGCGGGGGATTTTCGTGGGGAATCACTGTGTAGGAACCAACTGTCGGCTCAGCATAATCCAGCGGTGGTAGGAAGGAAGATTGCAAAGGAGGTTGCCCTTGGCCGGGTTGCTGGCCCATATAGGCACCCGCCAGTAACTAATTTCATCTGTTCCCCATTGGGAGTAGTCCCCAAGAAGGACCCGGGGGAGTTTAGGCTGATCCATAACTTGTCAGCTCCGAGGGGTCTTTCGGTGAACGATGCGATTGACCCGGGAGTTTGTTCGGTGCGGTACGCATCCTTCGACGATGTCGTCGCCATGTTGAATCGCCTGGGGCCCGGAGCGCTGATGGCGAAGTCAGATATCGAGTCAGCGTTCCGGTTGCTCCCGGTACACCCACGGGATCAGCGTCTATTAGGCTTTGTGTTCCAAGGACGTTACTACATGGATAGATGTATGCCAATGGGTTGCTCCATCTCTTGTGCTTATTTTGAGAAATTCAGTTGTTTTCTGCAATGGGCGTTCACCAAAGCCACTGGCCATACCCAGGTTATGCATTACCTAGATGATTTTTTGTTCTTGGGGGCAGCCGGCGACGCACAATGTGCGCAGGCGTTACGAGACTTTTGCACTCTCATGGAGCGGTTCGGGGTGCCATTGGCACCAGGTAAGACGGTTGGACCATCGACTTCACTCGAGTTTCTGGGCATTGAGCTCGATTCTGTGGAGGGATGTTTCCGTTTGCCAGTGGGGAAAGTAGCAAAGTTCAGGGCTTCCCTGGAATTGTGCATTAGCAAAGAGAAAGTCACGCTCCATCAGCTACAACAAGCAGTGGGTCAGCTTAACTTTGCCCTCAGAGTGATACCAATGGCCCGCCCCTTTTCCCGCTCTATTGCACAAGCCATGGTTGGTCTCAAGGAAGGACACCATCGCACGAGACTGTCTGCAGAGGTTCGCCAGGACATGCGCATATGGTTGGCATTTCTGGCGGATTTCAACGGTCGAGTGGTGTGGAACAAACCGCCAGCGTCCTCGGACGAACTGGGTTTGTGGACCGACTCGGCGGGAAGCGTGGGATTTGGCGCCATCTTTGGTAATCGATGGTCGGCGCAAACATGGCCGACATGGTGGCACACCAGCGATCTCACAGGTAACATTGGGTTTCTCGAGTTGTTCCCCATTTTTGTGGCTCTGATGGCATGGCCGGATGAGTTCAGAGATCGCTCTGTGGTGTTTTGGTCCGACAATATGACTGTTGTGGAATGTATAAATAATCAGGCAGCACGCTGCAAGTGGATATTGAGATTACTGAAGGAAATTGTACTACTTTGCATGAGACTGAACGTACAATTCAGGGCGAAGCATGTGCCAGGTGTACTGAACCAGGCGGCTGATGCACTCTCTCGTTCACACATGCAGGCTTTCAGGGGTTATCTACCTTCCGCAGACCTAGCGGCCGCACCATTTCCCGAAGCACTCTGGCTACTCGGTGCCCCGGATTACAAGACCTCGTGGCAGCAAGCCTAGCCCCCAGGACAAGGAAGGCATACGAAGGAGCGTTTCGTTCCTATTGTGCATTTTTGGGTCCGGCAGGGGGGGTCAATTGGGGTCAGGAGGAGTATGTCCTGAAGTTTCTTGTAGCACTACACAGGGCAGGCCGATCAGCGGCAACGGCTAATAGGCACCGGGCCGCCATTTCATTCATGGCGCAGGCGCATGGCATCAAGGACCCCACATCGTCCTTTTTGGTAAAGAAGGCCCTTCGTGGTTGGCAACGCCTTGAGGGTCGTAGAGTAGACGAAAGGCGCCCGATTGGGTTAGAAAGGTTGTCCCTGCTGATGTCGATACTCCCCACGACATGTTCCTCCCAGTTCGAGGCAGTGCTGTTCCGGGCCGCTTTCACATTAGCGTTCCATGGGGCTATGCGGGTGAGCGAGCTGGTAGCAAAAAATAAGAAAGATTTAGAGGGAGGGCTGTGTCGGGATAACATTCTGATCAAGGGTGATTCAATGGTGGTCACAATAGCCAGGTTCAAGACCGACCAGGGTGCTATGGGAGACAGTATTGTTGTCCAGCGCATGCGAGGGTCCCCCATGTGCCCGGTGAAGTGCGTTGAGGAATATTTGGCGCGAAGGGCGGATGCATGGGGGGGAAGCTTGCTGAGACACATCGACGCCACCCCACTGACAAGGTTTCAGTTTCAGCGGGTGCTAACGATGGCAATCGCAGCGGCGGGCTTGGACTCGGGCGATTTCGGGACCCATTCCTTTAGGATAGGGGCTGCTACAGAGGCTACAGCCAGGGGTCAGAGTGTTGAGAAGGTGAAACAACTGGGACGATGGTCCTCGAACTGTTATAAAAAGGTATGTGCGGTTGCACATGTTATGAAGCCAATGTCATGCACTCACGCTTCTTGTCTTCTGTTTGGTTTACAGTTTCGCGAGCATGCTATGCGGGGCGGACTGTGCAGTCGACCCGGCACCTGGGGACCAGCGGTCAGAGATCACCGGCTGAGGAAAAAGTGGTGTGGGTCGTGGGCCACTCATACGTGAGGCGGGCCGGGGACGTATTCAAAGCAGATTCACGCGGCTGGGGAATACGGGTACAGGGTGACCTTCCACGGAAGGGGCGGGCTCTGTATTGACCAGTTTCAATGTTTTGTCGAGGAACTGTTAGGGCGGACAAGGTCACCGCCGTCTGTAATCATAGTACACCTGGGAGGTAATGACTTGGAGTACTACTCGAGGGGGTTCTATCTACTGTTAGCTGGCTGGCGAGAAGGATCCCGGGGTGCACGATAGCATGGTCCCACATGATTCCCAGGAAGGTGTGGCGGGGGGGCCTCTCTGTGTCAGCACTGAACCATTCAGTAAAGAAGGTCAATAACAAACTTAGTAGGTTGTTTCGCTTGGCGCAGTTGCACTGTATTCCGCATGGATGTATTCGGGGGGATCACATGTATCTCGAGGATGGGGTCCATTTGTCCCGGGAGGGGAATGTCTTACTCATAGGAGACTTCATAGCATGGTTAAGGGGTTTGTAAAAGAATGACCTTTAGTAGGAGTTTGTGGGGGGTCCGGATAGCCGGTCAACTATCCGGCCTGTGGCGGTAAGGTCATGATCGGTGAGCAGTAATTTCAAGGTCCCTAGAGGGGGGGCGCCACCCATTATGGATGGGAGCGCCCGGGGGGAGGCGGCCATTGGCCCCTCACACGGGGAGGCGGCACCCACTAAGTATGGGGTCGCCTAAGGGAAGGCGGTCATAGGCCCCTTCCAGGGGAGGAGGCGGCTCGATGCCCCTCCTACGAATTTCCCGGGGCCCGGATATCCGCGACGGCGGATGTGATAAGCAGTGTGGGGTGGGAGGGGGGTCCACGCTACCTTCTAGACACCTCACACCAGTCCTCGGACGACCATTAAGATGGCGTCAAGTTAAATAGGGGGCCCCCGCAAAGACAAGGGAAATTGGAGTTGGCACAGAGGTACAGTCCTCTGCGCGCCCGCCCTCACACCGTGAGGGGGAAGTTCTGGTAGTAGGGATCCGACACCGGTTGCGACCTTGCCGTTGGCCCGTAATGCTAGGATGTACAATTTTAATTTAGAAAGTATGCATTTGCAGGATGTTAGACTCGGATAGGAAAACCTTTGTACTAGAGATTTGTTAAGGTTAGCCAATCAACGTGTCTTCATCATAATGTAATAAATGAAAATTGTACATGATATGAAACTGTTATTTTAATGTTTTAATTTTGTTTCCTATTTTAATAAATACGGCCGGGAGGGTAACTCCCTCCCGCCTTCCAAAAGTTCAGAACTGCGTCCGTCTTCCCATCCTTGGGGATTGTGTTGGGAGGGGGTGACAGGCATCCCGGCCATATGGGAAAACTCACCATCTAGAATAATGCCACTGACGGTTATTCTGCTTTTTTCAACATAATTATCACTTAAAAATCCCACAGCAGTTTCTAATTAAAAAGATCGCACTTCAAGACTTTCTACATCCATCAAAAAACGTGCCTAAAGTAACTTTCGAAGACATTCCATGTTCATGAGCCTTCCAAATATCTAAAGTTCGCAAATTTAACCCTACACTTTATCCAGGTGAATAGATATGAGAAGCTCAGGGGCACATCAGTGTAGTACCGAAGTCCAATCTGTGAAATGCTTCCCTTCTCAATTTTTGAGTTGAGGCTTCAATCCTTAAGTCCAGGTGAGTCCAGAAAGCACACTACCTTGACTATGTACGCACAAACGTAATATGAGTAATTGAGAAATTCACATGCTGGAATGTAGAAAAATAGCTTTCCTTTTGATCAAGACAACTCCTTGTTGTCACGATGCTGAGTCATGGGCAGCACAGCGTAGTAGGGCAATTTAACCACTGGGACATTCACATGCAAAAGGGTTGCTTACCTGCCTTTGGTATATCGGTTCTTCTGCACTAAGGTTGGAGAGTAGTGATCTCGCCTTTCTAACAAGTACACATTTGCTATTCCCATAGTGCACTGGGAGGGCGATTTCAAGAGCTGAGGGGTCCATTAGTATTGCGGGTGGATCGCCACCGCCCGTATGGCGGTGGCGATCCGCCCATGAAAATCCTCCGCCCGCTCTCCATTTACCCCCCACCACCTTATCATGGCGAAGGGGACCCGGCAGACGAAAAGACCGTCTGCTGTTTTCCGCCCGGTCGCAGAGTCGATCGGGCGGAAAAGGTGCTAAATTGGTGGCGGTGACTGGGAGACACCGCCATCCATATTAGCATGTCTGCTGGGTTGTGCCGCCACGGAAAGGCAGGTGGTTTTCACCATTGGGGGTCCGTAGCGGGCTCCCTAGGATTCAGGCGGGTGGGGGCTGCACAGTGGGGGTACCTATGGTACCCCCCTGCAGTACCATGCACAACATGGCAGGCACCGCGCGGTGCCTGCCATGTTGTGCAGGGACGTGCAAGCCATGCCTTACTGGCATTGTGGCGGGTGGTGCTGAGTGCACCGCCCGCCACAATGTCAGGAATGCAGGATGCGCCAGCCACTGTGGCTGGCGCATCCTAATAGCAGGCACGGGACCTCCGCAGCATCCGGGCGGTACCATTCCCCGAAAGTATGGCGGGCGGACAAAGTCCGCACGCCATCCTAATGACCCCCTAGTTTGGAACACGGTCCTTAATGTGAACTAGGCAAACTGGGAACTGAAACGTTGTGTCCTTTGTACACTTTCTTTGTGTCTCACTTTGCATTCACTTCTTGTTCTACTACGTTTCTTTCGTTTCCAGCTGTCTACATAATTACTGTACCAATCCCTTCACCTAAATCATCTCCAGAAGGCAAGATTTCTGCTCAGTCAGACCGCGTACAAGCTTAAGGGCTAATACATAAGTAACTCTTACAACAGGGAATGAACGGGAAGCACAGGCAACTGACTGCCTTACATGGGGCTGAAGTCAGGGTGTTTCATTTCTCCAAATATTTCTTATACCTCTCAAAGTTTCCACCATTTCCACCACCAAAAGTGTGAAGAACCCTGCTTTGGCAATCTCTCCCTGTCTTTTGTTTTTATAGACATTTTTTGCAATGTCTTAAAGGTCTATGATGTCGAAGCCCTGTAAAATGTGTCACTGACATATGTGTTGTGCTTAAAATGGATACGTTTCAGAGCCCCCCTGTACTCTGGGGAACACTCATTAAACAGGAAAATAAATTGTCATAATTGCTTCCCTATAGGTTAAGGACACAATGTGTCATTTATGGCATAGGTAAGTGGGACAAGTTGCCTCCCCTATGGAAATTTAACACAATCATTGTGTGGAACAAACAGTCGGTCCTGCATGCCCAGATTGTTAGTGTGTTCTGCAGCTACCTGTTCTTAGGGTGTAACATGAGGTGGGGCACACGGCTGATGTAAAAAAGATGGAATTTCTACTAAGCGAAAATGTTTTCTAAATGTGGAATCTTAACCTATAATCACATGTTTTGATATCCCTTCACAATCAAGTTGTATAAGGGAAACTAGACATACCTTATTTCTCAAAACAACTCGATTTAAAATAAGGTCATGCTGTAGTTGCCTTCTCACGCAATGGACCCCCAAAGACATTCTCCGCATGCCTTTCTATGGTGGTCCAACCGCCGTGGAAGGCTGGCTACCGCCGGCATCATAATCGTGCCAGCTGTGCTTGGCCCTGATCCGTCACATTTGTAGCGGTCCAGCACCGCACGCCAGGCAAGCGGGCGGACTGCAACCGGCAGATAAGTGGCGGGTGCAAAATCACACGCTGTGGCCTGACTGCAATGCTAATCGGACTGGCGCTTTTCAGTGTTTCAATGGTGGGCGGAGGTCCGCCGCCGGTAAGGCGGTTGCTACTGCCAGCCCGGCGGCGGCCATCCACCCACCATCCTAGTAGACCCCTTAGTCTCCAAATGCCCAGCTAGTAGCTTGGGAAGTGTTGGCAGGCTATTCTGAGGATTCTGTTTGTTCTTCATGCATTTTTTTAAACAAACTTTATTAAGTTTATAATTTCAGCCAGTAATACTGCATATCTTTTAGCCATTACCCCCCCCCCCCCCTCCAGTATAATTCCAGGTCATTCGCTTACGAATACTTACTACATTCCCATGCTTCCTCTTGATCTAGGTCATGAAAAGCTATAGTCAATAAACCAGGGGTACATGATCTACTCGTCAACATATCCCGTAATATGCAACATCAATAATCCCAATAAATCTTAAACTAATCTAGCTACCCCCCCCCCACCTCCCTTCCAGGCATGTCGCCTCCAGTGCTTCTTCATGACTTTCAAGCTCTATGAAATATGTCAGTGGACTCCGACTCTTAAACAATTTAGACTTGTGCAGGGTCCCACTCCGGCCTCGCAGATTTTTTACTTGGGGAATAGGGTGAATAAGTGCATCTGCGCACCGCGAAGGACCTATTTTGTATCCGGGGCTCCCAGTTCTATTTCATCATCACTCACAGGATCCGGGTCTCTCAATAATCTCACCAAGTGTTCCCACGCTCTAGCTGCCTCGAGCGCCCTCTCGCTCCCCACTCTTCTTGCTAGTTGTAACCTAACTATGCCATCACATTCTGCCCATTTGAGAAAGTCTCTCTTCCAGCGATCTATGTCCAGGGGCCCACTCGCCTTCGAATGCATCGTAATTTCATTCTTGGCCAACACCAGTCCCATGTCTATAAACGTGCTGGTGATCTTAGTTTTGGCAGTATGCTGGAACTAATGCAATATACAATTCCCACTGACAACTCCAACTCTCTTTCTGTCACCTCCTTTAAAAGTGCAGGCACATCAGTCCAATAACCAGTCAGCAGCGGGCAGCCCCACACCATGTGAGGAAAGTCCGCCTCCTCTCCTCGACACCTTGGGCATTCATCTGAATCAGTGTTAAAATAATTTTTAATTTTTGCCGGCGTGAGGTAGGCGCGATGCAAAATATAAAAGTGAAGCATTTGAATGCGGGCATTCCTGGTGCTTTTCCACACTCGCTCTACCACCTCAGCCCAGGCTCTTTCCGGAATCTCCTTGCCCAAATTTGTTTCCCACTTTTGCTTAAGTTCAGTCAGAGGGGCCAACCTCTCAGAAGTTAGGCGTTTGTATAAGCATGTGACCGCTTTAACCTTCCCCGCTGCAGTTGCTACATTTTGACATCCCAACGAAACCCTAGGTTCCACCTGGCCCTCTTTCAAGTGCGCAAGAATAGCCGCAGTAAGCACTGCATAGAGCAAAAAGTCCCCTCCTGTAAAGCACCAAAAGGTAGCATGATTCCATCCTCGTATAAATCCCCGATGGTAGTCAGTCCCCTCTCGACCAAGTCATTCAGTTCCCGCCAAGACCCTCCGTGAGGAAGTGCCTCACACATTGAAAGCGGTATATCAGGGGCATATGGCACCTTCAAGCCCGCCCTCTTGAGGCTGCACTAACAGCATTGCTGTGCTGTTCTAAGTTCTTCCGAGAGAACACCCATCCAAAGTGGAAGGTCCAGCACTATTTGAGAGAGCTGCTGCAGTTCCGGAGTACCCACTCCTTCCTCTTCCGTGCCTTACAGCCTCAGTGCCACTCTCTGTGTCAACCATTGCAATTGGGCAGCCAGATAGTAGGTCTCGAAATCAGGTACCGCCCAACCTCCCTCTGATCGTGGTCGCTGCATCACTTTCAGGGTGACCCGTTGTCACCCAGTACCTCACAGAAACCCTGTAATCATAAATGTAAGTTGCTTAAATATCCTAGCTGGAATCCAAATTGGTAGGAATCCGAAATAATACAACAATCTAGGAAGGGCCACCATTTTAAGTATAGCCACCCGTCCATCAACCGATAACGGCAATGTTTCCCAACATTGGCGAATGAATGTACTTGCAACCCTGGAACTTTGAATGAGTGTTGTTTGATTGATTGCTATGTGTGGGACCTATATACATATATGCTTATCACGTACTCTTTATTGACTCACGTGTATTGTATTGTGAAGTTTGGTTAAACTTGATGGATTATAAAAATGACCAGAATAATAATAATAAAAAAAACAGAATTTTTGTAAAAATGTTTATTTGTGGAATTATTATGATTATGTCCGATTGTTAGCCCTATGTTGTCAAATACTGTATGACCCCTTTGGGGCTCTATACATATCCTATATATAGGCAGGTTGATCTCTAGAGTATTAGTTTGGTTGTTTTCCCCTGCTTTACCTGCCTATTATCCGTTACCAGTGGTCCCCCTTCTTATTGGTTGCCCTCTAATATATCTGATCTGGAATGATATATCTGGACCCCCAAGTAGGGGAGGCCTCTCCTTCCCACTGCACTCTTGCTACATCCTGTAGATCTTGCTGACGCCCAACTATGGGCAACAAAAAGGATTTAGCCCAGTTAACTTGAAGGCCAGACATCTCCCCTAACTCATGCAATACCGCCTTTGCTCCCAGTAATTCCCTCTCAGTGTCTCCAATGAACATAAACAGATCATCCGCATATAGGGCTATATGGTAAATTTGATCCTGCACCTGTTGTCCTCTGAAGTACCTCCCCTTCCTAGCTTTCGCCGCCAGGGGTTCCATGGCCAACACAAATAGGAGGGGGGACAACAGACATCCATGTTGGTGCCCCGGACACCTTGCAAGCCTCCGATATCACCCCTCCCATCCGAACCCAGACAGTAGAGGATTTATAAAGTAAAGCCATCCATGCTATGAAGTCATCCCCCAGACCAAACCGGGCCATAACATGAAAGAGGTAAGGCCATTCCAAACTGTTGAAGGCCTTTTCTACATCAATGGCAAATACAGCAGCAGTGGCCTTAGGGTAAGTATCCACCTCCAATATACGCAGCAATCGTCGTATGTTTAAGGTCGTATTACTAGTAGGACTGAAACCAGATTGATCATGGTGAATTAGGGTAGTCATGGTTCGTCATGCATGAAGATGGATTGAATAAATGGGATTAGAGGGCAGGGGATCTCTTGTGCTTGAGGAAGACAAAGCTCAGAGTCTCTCGTTCACCAGCTTGGATTTCTGTACCACAAAAGCCTGCAAGACTTTCTGAGCCCAGTTGTTACTCTCAGCTAAGGAAAATATTGCTAAGCAGAATCATGGAACATCGAAGTGGATGGAAGGAAAGTATCGACCAAGAGCTGTCTCATTGGGGCTGTAACCAGAAGATCACCTGCTGGATTCCCATGGACACCAGAATCTGCAGACCTTCTTGAAACTGCATCATTGAGGGTATTGGCTGCCGCTAAGATGTCTCTTTGAATTTTCCAGTGGATTCACACTGTACTCTGGGTCTTCCTACATGCTGACAGATGGTGTTTGAGAGAGCTAGCAGGCTGTGTGCTGTGGCGAAGACCTTGCAACTTTTCATTAAGTGGTGAATACATGTGAGTTGAACCTGGATACTTACTGTCCTGAGAACCAGGCTCTATCTGAGAATGGATCAGAATAAAATTAGTAGACAATTGGGCAACAGGGATGGGACATTCAGGTGTCCCGCCCTTCTCAAGTTGACTGGAGCAGCCATGCGCCTTCCTAAGCCGTCAATTGATGTCCTCCAACCCGGCCAAGGCTGAGAATCCGTTATTCAGGGGGATTTTTGTTTGAGGGGGAGGTCAAACCGCGAGGAATACAGGGGGGGTTAACACGATGCTGATAAAAAAGCTATTGTCAATATCTTGACTAGACTAGTTTTAACCTTTCCTAAACTAGCTTCATGCAGAATTTCCTGGACAACAAATGGATTATGAAATATAACCACAATAACATCACCATTGTGGCCACTTCCCCCACCAATACCCCCCACACATTTTGCCATCAGGATCTCATTTGAAACGTTCAAATTTCCAGCAATGTTAATATTCAGCCAGTGAATGGAGTTATTCATTAGTCCCCTGGTGGTTTCCGTACTGTCCGCAAAAACGTAAGGAGCAGACGCAGGGGGATCAATCACGGGAAGGGTTGCCTGGCTTGAGGCACATAATTATGATTGCTTTTCAGGTAATTTAACCTTGGGATGTTGCACTTCCATAGGGGATACATCAGTGACTGAGTACTGGGTGCAAGCAGAAGGCCTGAGATCCAAGGGTTGCACCAGTTTAGCTTCAAATTGGGCTAGTTGATCAATAATGGGTCGCAATTTGTTGTCCAGGAGTTCGCCAATACGCATACTCAGTTTGCTCCAAGTAATTGCATTTGCCACAGACAGGGACCCAGTTGTTTCATCATTGCAAGCCCTGTTACGTGGAGCCGTTTGACGTTCACAGCAGGATTTCTAGGTTTAGTTGGTTTAGCAGTTTTCCTCCTGCTCTTGGCCTTTGGGCCACACTCAACATCAGATTCACAAAGATGATCACCACCCTGTGTTCCAGTAGTGCTAGCCTCAGATCCCCTTCCTGGCACTGAGAACCAAACCCCCAAACAGGCTATGCTGACACCAGGAATTTGACCTGCCTCTACGGGACAGTTTTGTGGGCCAGTGAATCAGCAAGTGGACTTGTTGAGGTGGAAACACTCAGCAGCAGTGGCGGCTCAATAAAGCTTTGATTGATGGGCAAAGGGGTAATTAAAACATTTCCATCAGCAGTGAGTGAAAAATGACATTCCAGCAGTCATATTTCATTAGTAACCATGAAACCATAACAACTGCCCGTGTTAGGTAATTGCTGATGTTCGAACCCCCTTCCTATTGCCCATATGTAATGTCTGAGTGTAGGATTGACTACAGCAGTCTAGTGGTCGAGGGGTGGAGTCGTGGGAGGAGTAGGAAAGGGAGGAGCACAGGACAGAAACTGAGGGCAGTTAGAATAAGGATGGGCAAGTGACAGGACGTAATAAACAGGTATTGCTCATGTCCTACCTGTGTCTGGTACTTTCATTGCAGGGACTGCACGACAACTGGTGACGAAGGTGGAATTGAGCGCGCTGTGCCCCCGTGCCGATCCTTGAAGCCGTGTGACCCTGTTCCCGGGCGGCGGGACTGTGCAACCGCCGTCGTGACAATGCGCCACGAGAAAACAACGCGGCGGGGCCTCAGCTGACGGAAACGCTTCTGGGACCGAGCTCCGAGGCTTGGAAGCTGTGTGGTGTGCACCTGTGGAAGCGCGGTCGTGCACTGAAGAGCGGTGCCCGCGAGCGCGAGTACGCGCTGAGGTCTCGGTGTCGACCCCAGCCTCGTGACCTGAAGAATCTGCTGCCTGAAGCCGGTGATTAAATACCCCAGATGCGTGAGGGTTTAAGGATGCGGTAGCGATGTCGGGAGCCCACCCCAGTCCTACCTGATGTGAGGAGGTCCTGGCCGAGCGGCGACTACGGAGTGCGGAGGCCCCAGCATCCCGTAGGGACCTCACACGCCCGGTGAGTGCTTGAAGCCTTGCCGGTGACTAAACTTCAAGTGAGGGAGCCAAATATCGTGAGAAACGAGATTTCAAGTGTGGTGGGCATTTGGAACTCAGGCACTCGCTCCCATTCCCTATCAAAGACATAGGGCGGCCATCTTAGAGTCAGGCGATTGTGAAATTCTATAACAAACACGAGCAAGTGCAAACTTCAGACGTAACAAGCATAAGCAAATGCAAGCTTTAAGTATGAACAAACGCAGATAAATGCAAACTTCAAATGCAAACAAGCCCGAGCAAATGCAAGCTCTGAAATAAAAAAACACAACGAGTAAGCCAGTACAGATCTTGAATGCAACAAACACAAGCAAATACAAATCCTGAATGCAACAAGCAAATACAGATCCCGAACGTAACAAGCACGGGCAAAAGGCAAGTCCCAAAGTAAATTTTCAGCACCACGTGAAGATAAATGTTTAACAGTAAAAGAAACTAAGAAAATAAATGATCTAGAAGCAGGAGTAAACAAATAGCAAAGAAGCCTTCTCTCATCAACTAAGTGACTGGATAACCTGCACTAGTCTGGAATGAAACGCAAGAAAAAGATGTCAACGTTGCCATGTATCATTGCGGAAGCGCCACCGACCACCTGCAGCTAGCACGCAACACTAAAGAAAGCGGGAATTCGCTGAGCCACGAGTCACGCATGATGCAGCTGAGTGGTGATTAGTTTGAACTCAGGAAATCCAAGTTCAACTCACTGAAGCCTACCGAGACAGTTGTGCTAAGGGCGGACAAAATACAGTAGCCACCCGGGAGCGAATCTTCCCAAAATCAAAGGAAACGACCAGACACAGGATCTCGGCCGAAGAGGGTCAGCAAATAAGACGGGAAGCAAAGTGAACAGTCCTGTGACAGTAGCATACTAAAACCTTCCTCCCTCATGGCGGTGGGAAAAGCAACACAACGGTCCAATCCCTGCATTAAAGTACCACTCCCAGTGACGCAGACCAACAGTCAGAGTTTGGGTCCCCAATGGAACAAGTGGCTGGAATCACTGGATGATTTTCTTGAAACAACTGGTGAGCGAAGAGATGGAAAACGTCTGACACTACTACTTCAGCTGGTAGGTCACGAAGGCCAATGCCTAATCAGAACATTTTCAGAAAATAACACAGAGACCTATGGAAGACTCAAAGAGACGCTATGCGCTCATTTCCACGTGGATCAAGAACGCCTCACCTTCAACGCAGCTCGACAGGAACCAGGAGAGTCATTACTAAATTTCATTACAAGGTTGCAAAGTCTGGTTAAAGGCTGTCATTTCAACACATTCACAAATGAGGAAGCAATTCGACTCTGGGTAATCGAGGGCTGTTCAAGTCCTAACACAAAGCACAAGATCCTTCGAGGGCAGTTCTCGCTACAGGAAATCATCAGGAGGGCCGAAGTTGGAGAGCGGGTCAAAGCAAGAGAAGTATCAAAAGAATTGCACCCGAATTCAAGAAACAAAGACAAAAGAAAGGAGATATCTCTCATGTCTGTGAATAAAGCACAAGAGACAAACAAGACCAGAAAGAGGGAGGGCGAAGGCAGACTAGCGACAAGACAGCAGGAGAGACAAAGTGACATGAAATACTCTGAGTCCACAATGCAAAAGACAGTGAAAGATGGCAAACAAAAGACTGGGTTGATCCAGGATTATGACATCCTCACTGATATAACCTCAGGGAGTTATTCAACCTCAAGGAGTCATTCAATAAACGATACAAACCATTCTGAAGAAGCATCAAATGGGACAGACCACACAGATGGGACCGATGACAGCCTGCTCAACAAGTATGAAGGAAAGACAAACTACTGAAGACCGGGCCAGTCAAGACCGGACCAGTCATGTCAACCCTGGAAACCGGTACACAAACACACCCAAGCAACCCGCGGTTCACCAATCTTCATAGACGAGTCCGAAGAAACATCAAGCAGTGGGATACATCACACCCATGGCACAGACGTTAGTGCACTCAACATGCGAGAAGAAGAAACAAACCACATGAGGGGGGGTAAGCCACTCAGACACCGAAAAGGGAGAGGCACGTGCACTCTAGACACCCCTGATAATGATAACGCTGAGAAGAGACAATTAATGTTATATGAGAAGGGTAGAGACCAAATACTCCAGGATCAAAGTAAAGAAGTAAACGCGTGGCTGGCAAACAACCTCTCCACAGCAATAACACAGAAAACACTTCAAGAGATGTACCCAGAGAAATGTCCAACCGATAGCCTCGACTTCAGGAGCATGTCATCACAGACTACCAGCTCAAGAAGTTTACCAGTCGAGATGCTCCCAAAGGAACGTTCTCACAGGAAATCAGCAAAAGACTACTCTGATTCAGAAAGCATGTCTGTACTATCACTCAGGTCAACAGAATCAAGGTCCCGACAATGCCCGTGGCATCAATCACCTGAATGCACAATGGAATCAGAGAACGTCCCCCCCGTCCAAAGCAACATATCTCATGCCAATGACTCTGAATATTCGATCACCCCACCGTACAACACGTCATGTCAGTCACTGTCATATCAAGACATGAATAATCTACCCTCAACCCTGAAGGGGTCAGTGAGGCTGACTCAAAGGGCTTGTAGGAAGAAAACAGAGATATGGGACCTTACCTACTGGGTGGGAAAGAACTATCTTGCCACTCTGCAAGGAAGGCTAAATGGGTTGGCAGAAACAAATCGTCCTCAAAAAAAAAAAGGGGGGATGAGAGAGAAACATGCACCTGCCCGGATGGTTAAAGAGTTAACCAGTCCCAAATGCGAGTGGGAGTGGGTGAGACAAACGGAGTCAGCAAATAAGTCCCAGAACCAAATCAGGACACCCCTTTCAGATAATGCCTTACTGTCTGATATGTATGACTCTGAACAGGAGGACATTACCGCCCCGACCGGAAAAAACAAAAGGAAGCAAAATTACATGCGGATGCTCGGAAGAGAACCAGAACACCTTCCCCGTATAAAGGAGATCGAGCGTCAATCGAACAAGAGCCACAAAGGAAGACAGACTGTCGCTATTGAGCTGAGCCATCAACAGTCACCTCACAAGAAGCCACTACGATCGCATCAGAATTTGAAAGTGAGTGAATAACTCAGAGGCTGATTGGAAACTGCAACGAATCTGAGAACAAGAGGATCACACACAATGCCTCACATTTTCAAAGATGCATTCCCGTGGTCAAGGATGCTCTTGTCAAGACAACAGAAAGACCAAACAAAGAAGTGTCTCCAACAGACTGTACTTTGCTGACGCTGAGGAGCAGACTGAGTCTGAGCCCGGAAATGGAGATGCATCTCTATGACCCATGTGAACGGCCCACAGACCTGTGTGGCTGATCGAGGAACTATAAACACGTTGAAGTTAATCTTATTTTGTTAAGAAAGGGGGAGATGTAGGATTGTGTACAGCAGTCTATTGGTCAAGGGGTGGAGTCGTGGGAGGAGTAGGAAAGGGAGGAGCACGGGACAGGAACTGAGGGCAGTTAGAATAAGGATGGGCAAGTGAGAGGACGTAATAAAAAGGTATTGCTCATGTCCTACCTGTGTTCGGTGCTTTCATTGCAGGGACAACACGACACTGAGGTGGACTAAAATGGAGCAAATTGCAAGCAAAAAAGCAACAGGGGACCAGCAGACCTTGGCCACAGTTCTCAGAACAAGAAAGAAAGTTATGGGGAATAACACACTGTACCTCCTTTCGTGGTGGCAGCTTGAGTACTTGACCAAATGAATCCTGGGGCAGATCTCAGGGAGGGGTGCCCAGCCCAGCCTCTTCCAGGCGCTTTGGCAGCACACGGGCCACAACGAAGGCTGGGACGTGGAGTCCCCCAATGTGCGTAGTCTGCTCTCCCATGCTGCGGGAGGCCCTCTTGCTTTTTGTGCACCTCAGAGTGCAGAACAACAGGCAGCATTGGTGACACACAGGCCGCAAAGAGTGCCAGGATGTAGAGTCCCCCGGTGTGCTAGGTCAACGCATCCTGCGCTGCAAGAGGCCCTGGTGCTTTTTGTGTGCCTCCGAGTACAGAACAACAGGTGAGTTGGCGGCACACAGGCCCCGAAGAATGTGGGAATGTGGAGTCCCCCGGTGTGCATGGTTCGCTCTCCCGTGCTGCGGAAAGGCCCTGGTGCTTTTTGTGCACCTCTGGGCGCAGAACAACAGGCATGTTGGCGGCACACGAGCCGTGCAGAATGCTGGGCAGTGGAGTCCCCCAGTGTCTGTGGTCTGCTCTCCCATGCTGCGGGAGGCCCTGGTGCTTTTTGTGTGCCTCCGGGTGTGGAACAACACGTGTGTTGGTGGCACACAGGCCGCAAAGAATGCTGGGATGTGGAGTCCCCTGGTGTGCGTGGTCCATTTTCCAGTGCTGCGGGAGGACCTTGTGCTTTTTGTGCGCCTCAGGCGCAAAACAGCAGGCGCGTTGGTGGCACACAGTCCTGGAAGGATGTAGAGGCCCCCGGTGTGTGTGATCCGCTCTCCCGCGCTGCGGGAGGCCCTGGTGCTTTTTGTGCACCTCTGGGCACTGAACAACAGGCGCGTTGGCGGCACACGGGCCGCGAAGAATGACGGGATGTGGAGTCCCTCGGTGTGCTTGGTCCGCCCAAACCCAATCAGTGTTTGTTTCATTTACCAAGAACAGGTTCAAGAAGGCCAACTAACATGACAAGGCCACAGCTTGCACTACAAGGCAGCACCATTCTCCTATAAACCCACTCACTGTCACTCGCTCATTACATAGGTGATGTTGCCTCCAATTGTAGCATTCTAGGTTGCACTGCACCTCCATATCAGATGCCGTCTCAATGCACAGTGATAAAGTATTGTATTACAAAATGTGACACATTACGCAGCATAATTTGCCTTTTCCTACTGCATAATTTTGTCAACCTGGGCACATAATTTGGTTCTTCTTTGCCACATAATTGCAGTAGCCTTGATTATAGTTTCCATGGCAATATGGTGGAATAGTACTTCCTACTTTTTTTTAAGATCTACGTCTGGGAGTTCCTTTTTTAGAAGACCAAATTGTGTTTAAATCAAATCAAATCAAACAAGCTTTATTTGGTATACAGTATATAACCATAAAAGCATTCTGCATAAATTAAAAACATTTCATCATGCATTTAGAAGGAAGAGTAGTACAAGTAGTATCACAAATTATCAGGGGGACATAATTCATCATGATTGAAGACAACAGTGTCCTTACAAATATAACAATTTGAATTGTATAGAGCTTCGCAGGTTTCAAGAATGTGCAAACGGATTTAATTTAAAGTTCAAACAGCAACACACATTTTCTTGCAACTGAGCTCGTTGCTCACTTGTTGGACTCGTTGGTTTTGTTCGTGCTGCTCCTTATTTGTCCTTATCCTGTTTATTCTCTGGATTAGCCCTGCTCTTCCTGTTGACTGACCTGGAGTGGCCAGAGAGTGTTTTCCTGGTCTACAGACGGTTTTTTTCTTCCTCCATACAATTACTTTCCATTCCACTTCCTGTGTTTCTATTGCATCCCGGAGCCTGACGTTGTTACTAGAGGTAGCAGACCCTTTCACCACGCAAAGATGATACTCCTGAAACCATGGCTAAAAAACCTGCAGATGACAATCACCTATGCCACAAATGCACAAGTTTAATAAGGAAACACGAACACTTATAAAATGGTCAGAGCGTTTGACTTTACCGATATGTGTCTCCAATGCGTGAAACGCCAGAGCAGAAGCGTTCAGTGAGTGCCCAAAACAGCAACCGAGCAGAACTCTAGAACATTGAGGATTAGCCAAGCAATTCATCAAGTAATTTTACTCATTCAGTGGGAAGCAGATGAAGATATGGGGAGGAAAGGGAATAATTTACCTAGATCTGAGCACGGGGATTTATTTTTGAATGTATATGGAGCGCGCATATTTTACTCTACTTGTGTTTCTCCCCTGAGGCGGAAGCGGGGGGCTCTGTATGACATAAAAACAGCATTTTCATTTGTATTTTGCATCTGTATTTCGTGCACTGTTTAAGTTGATTTTAATAACTACCTGCACATTCCTATGCCCCCTCGAACCCCGATTCCCAGCGCACATGACTACCTAGTGACGCTTGGGGAGGAAGGGATGTAGCGGCCATCTTGAGTGAGGAAAGGGTTGCAGTGCAGCTGCTGGCCGCTTCCCGCCCTCCCAGAGTATTTAATCAGGTGAACAGCGCAGCGGGCTGACTCTACTTGTATTTCTCCCCTGAGGCGGAAGCCTGGGGCTCTGTATGAACGTTTTTAAAAAACAGCATTTTCATTTGTATTTTGCATCTGTATTTCGTGCACTGTTTAAGTCGATTTTAATAACTACCTGCACATTCCTATGCCCCCTCGAACCCCGATTCCCAGCGCACATGACTACCTAGTGACGCTCGGGGAGAAAGAGTTGTAGCGGCCATCTTGAGTGAGGAAAGGGTTGCGGTGCAGCTGCTGGCCGCCTCATGCCCTCCTCATAACGGATATAAGCATATGGTTTTCAGTCCGCGCAGCGAGCGGGCGCAGCGGGCGCGCCGGCGGTGCGCCGAAGGCACGCCAAAGGAAAGTTAGATGGCATCTTTTCCAGCTTTAAAGGGATACTTTTAAAGGATATTCTTCCGCTCACATGGTCTGACCATCATGCTGTGCTGTGCGATATTCTCTCCAATGATGTTTCATCAGGCAGGCCCATTAACCCCTCCAGAACTACTTTTAAGGCATGGAGTGATCTAAACAACACAGATTTTAGAGAATCATTGATCACTACCTGCCCGACCTTTGCAGATGACCCTAACTCTGCTTTATTTCAACACACAGACTGGCTAGGTAATGCTATAAAGAAGCTGGTACCTCTCAAAACTATATCCAGAAACAGGTCCACTCCGTCTGCCCCGTGGTTCTCGGAAAAATTAAGAACACAGAAACAAATTTGCAGGAACAGGGAGAGGACTTGTCGTAGACTCTACGATGCTGAAGATAAATCTCGTTATAAGGAGTCTTTGGCAATCTATAAAAAAATGATTACTGAGGCGAAAAGAAAGTATTTTAGTACTCAAATTGAGAACGCTAAAAAATCGAATAAACAGCTATATGAGGTAGTTAAACAATTAGCGGGAAACACCCCTGCTTTGGCTCCACCCCCCTCACAAGCATTCTGTGATGCACTGGCTAATTTCTTCTACACCAAAGTCAATGACATCTATACAGCTATCTCTGCCTAAGACAATTCCTCTACATACCCCACTCACGTTCCCTCTTCTGAAATCTCTTTTTCTCATTTTAAAGAAATTACTGAGCAACAAACTAGGGACCTAATTAATAATATAAAAACAGGATCGGCTTTAGATCCTTGTCCCCCAAAAATTCTTCAGCTTTTCCTGGACTTAATAGCACCAGTAGTCATGCAATTATGCACTGCCATGTTCACCTCAGGATTATACCCTAATGCTTTGAAGAGTACTCTCTTAAAACCTCTCCTAAAGAAACAGCATCTGGCCATAAATGATCTGAAAACCTTCAGACCTATAGCCAGCCTTCCTTTTTTATCTAAGGTGGCAGAAAAAGCCATGAACCAGCAGCTGTCTGAGTACTTAGAGGATCATCAACTGTTGGACAGCACCCAGTTCGGTTTCCGTAAATTCCACGGCACGGAAACCGCCCTTATAAAGGCAGCTGACGACATCAGAGTCATTAAAGATCAAGGAGGTACAGCAGTACTTGTACTGCTGGACCTCTCTGCGGCTTTCAACACGGTCGATCATTCCATCCTGATCGACCGTGTCGGACGGATGGGCATACAACTGAGAGCAAAAAACCTACTAGCCTGTTTCTGTCTGACAGAACTCAGACAGTTACTTTGGGGCCATTTCAATCAGTTGAGCTTTCTCTACCCTGTGGGGTTCCTCAAGGCTCATCCCTGAGTCCGACACTTTTTAATATCTATGTGTCGGACCTAGCTAGCGTCATCAAGCAATACGGGATGGTCCTTACCTCCTATCCAGATGACACCCAGCTAGTCCTCGCCATTAACAACAATGGAGACGAGGTGGCGAAGCGATTTCAGGAGGGCATGCAAGCAATTGGAGACTGGATGTCCTCAAGCCGCCTTAAGCTAAACTCCGAGAAGACCGAGGTGGTCATCTTTGGAAAGATCTCACCACTGTGGTCATCTATCCGGAGGCCGTCATCATTTGGAACCTTGCCCAAGCATGTCACAAAGGTCAGGAATTTAGGAGTAGTGTTTGATGACCATCTTAATTTCTCCGAGCATGCTAATCAGACAGCAGCATCAGCTTTTCACAAACTAAAACGTATCAAAAAAATTCTTCCATTTTTACCCGACAGTGCAGGCAAAACCTTGGTCAGTACGCTTGTACTATCTTCTCTCGACTACTGCAATGGCATTCTGGCCAATGCTCAAGTTCTGGTTATTAATAAAATGCAATTAGTGCAAAATGCTGCGGCCAGAGTACTATCAAAAACCCCCACATTCAAACCAATTGCTCATACCATCCACAAGTATCACTGGCTACCCATAAAAAAGCGGATAGAATTCAAAACACTCTGTCTGGTATTCAGAGCATTGTATCACTGTGGTCCTCAGTTTCTGAGAAACCAGCTTCTACCATATCTTCCAGCTAGGCAACTAAGATCAGTGACTTTGCACCAACTAACTGTGCCCCGCACTAAGACTCTCTCATGAGGTGACAGACGTTTTTCAGTTACAGCTGATAGATTGTGGAATTCACTTCCGCTCTCAATCAGATTAAATCACTCCCTTTATACGTTTCGTAAAAGTCTAAAGACATGGCTATTCATACAGTAAATTAGTCTGGATTTGCATAGCAAGAGACATGAGTTGAGTTTTCAGCGCCAAGACGCCCCCGGGCATACATTCGCGCTCTATAAATCTCAAAAATAAATAAATAAATAAATAAATTTACACAGTTTTGGGTTTTGTTGAATTGTTCTTTACCCAAAGGCATTAACTAAAAGTGAGCACTGTGTTTTCACTATGGCTTGAGCACAACATTGCTTCACAAATTACACGTTGTTTGTAATCAAATGTCCTTGGTGAGTCTATCATGCATATAATGTTTAGAACATTTTTGTGTTCAAACTATTTTATTTCATACTAGCAGCCCGTCCCGACCTTGTCCGGGAGCAATCAGGCTTCCGCGACCCCCGCCTGCCCCGACATTGGCCATCAGCCCGGGCCCCCGTCCGCCCCGTCCCCCGGCTGCCCCTACCCCTGCCTGCCCTGACATTGTCCTCCGGAGGCTTACCTCACACAATTATACCAGAGGCACAGTGTTGCAGTGGTGGCCAGCAGCAGCGCCTGAGGCACTGGGGAGCTTTCTGGGTAAGTGGGGCTCTGGCGCTCTGTTTGCAGGGAGGCGAGGATGAGCAGAGGTTGCAGGGTTAAGAGTATGGAGCAGCCGGCGGGCGTCGGGAGCTTGAGCACAATTATGCCAGAGGGTCCCCCGCCTGTCCCGACCCCGCCTTCCCTGACATTGTCCTCCGCAGCCTTTTTGTTGTAACTCCCCGTCCCCCACGTGCCCCGACCCCCGCCTGCCCCAACATTGTCCCCGAGAGCCTTACCTCAGCCGCCGCTCCTCAGTTCAGTGCTCCTCGCCGCTCCCCCGGTCTGCTGCTGCTCACCGCCTGTGTGCCGCTCGTCAGTGCTCCTTCCCCGCGCCATGTCCCCCGCTCAGCCGCCGCTCCTCAGTTCAGTGCTCCTCGCCACTCCGCCGGTCTGCTGCAGCTCACCACCTGTGTGCTGCTCGTCAGTGCTCCTCTCCCGCGCCATGTCCGCCGCTCCCCCTCGCGTTCCTCGTGCTCCTGGACGACGTCAGCATGCAGGTCACGGTCGGCGCTACTTCGAGGGGACTACTTTTTTTTAAATGTACATTTTTTAAATATAACATATTTTTTAAATTTATATAGCCTATGTCCATCTGCACACCCTGAGGATTCCAACGATGTATCGGGTGTGTGGATTGGCGCTGTGGTTCCCGAGTTTACCCGCCTCAAAGCCTCAAAGTTCTTCCTTTATAATAGTAGTATGGATTTTGATTACATTGTACATTAGCATTGTGTATCATTGGCACATTAATCGCAAACATCCTCCACATTGCTTTATGTCCTTAAAGTGTATGGTGGTACATAGTATTGGTGGATATGTCAGGTGGTTGCTCTATTAATGTTGTGCTGCATTAGGTCCTATCTCTGTATGGCACCTGTAGTGACCATTGTTCCAGGTTGAGATCTGGTCTCTAAAACTGCCAGGTACTAACAACTAACTGGGTGATGGAACCAGGGGTAGGGGAGGTGAAGGTGTGGGCCATCCCTCGTATGGACTGTCAGGGGGTTATATTGTCATGAATACTTTTTTTGGGGGGGGGGGGGGCTGAGCGCTTGTGGATCTGGGTGGTGTGTAAATGCTTGTGGATCCCTGATGGCGTGCTGTGCATGTGGGTACCGGCCGTGTTTGGGTGTGCCTGGGGATTCTCAGATGATTTCGACCTTACGGCGTGCCTTGAGGCATCCGTTGCTGTGGACAAAGATGGTGAATGTGGGGTGTTTGTTACCTGGTGTCGAAATTGATTTAGTATCATGGTCCACTCTATGGATATATGATGCTTTTGTATGCCCTGCACATCTTCCTGCCTTATTGTGTCTTCCTCTGCTGAGCCCCACTTACCCCATGGCCCCTGTCCATGCCGCTATTGGTGGCCCTTCCGGATCCCGCCAGTTCATAGCAACTGCTCACTTTGTTAACAGGAGGGTCAGGGATACAAATCGCGTTTGTACCTTATGAGTCTTTCGCCTGCAGAATACTCTGATCCAACTGGCATCCCAAGTGTTTATATCAGCGAGTCCCATTATGTCCCTTAGTGTGTCTTGAATCATCTTCCAATAGGGCTGTATCGTGGGTATTGCCAAAAGAACGTTTGAAAGTCGTGTCCGGAGACTGGCACCTCAGACATAAGAAGCATGTTCCAGGGTAGTACTGTTGGAGCTGTGCTGGTGTTAGGTATGCCCTGTGCAGTATGGAGAATTGTATATTCTTGAACCTGTTTCAAGATACTTTCTTGGAGTACTCTATTGCTTGTTCCCATTCTTTTTCATGCAGTGAACACCCCATTTCCTCTTACCACTTCTGTCGTAGTGGGGTAAGTGAAGTGGTGGTGAGGTCACGGATGGCTTTATAGAGCCAAGTGACTAAGGGGGTCATTAGGACCCGCCATCCTTTTGGGGATTGGGACCTCCCGCCATAAGGGCGGGGGTCCAGTGTGGGCAATTAGGATGCGCCTGCCACAGTGGCAGGCGCATCCTGCATTCCTGGCATTGTGGCGGGCGGTGCACTCAGCACCGCCCGCCACAATGTCAGGAAGGCATGTTGTGCACTTTCACGCACAACATGGCAGGCACCGCGCGGTGCCTGCCATGTTGTGCATGGAACTGCTGGGCGGTTATAGGCCATGTATGCTGGTTTTTACAGGCTAGGAGTGCTCCTGATTTGTCCCCATCTCTATGCTTTCTCATTAAGTGTAATTTAAAGTCGTATCTCCACAAGTCTCCAAGTGCTTCGGCATAAGCCGTCTTGGCTTCTGTGACTTACTGTGGAGAAGCTGACCTTGAGTCCACTGTGTCAGTCCTAGCCACTAGTGCCCATTTGGTTTCACGCAGGCGTCGATTGAGCGTCCTACTGACTACAGTTGATCTGCCTGATGATTGCCCCTCGAGTGACCACTTTGAAGGCGTCCCATTCGTGCACCCTGGTGGACGCAGAGTGTGCATTATTCTCAACGTATTCTTTAATGTTATCTACCTGGCCATACCGAAACACAGGGTCTTCCAAGCATTCCCACAGCAGTTTCCAGGTGAGGACCAGTGGAAGGGTCGGTCACCCCTTGAGGGCTATGTGATGTGCATCATGGTCAGAGACGACTCTCCCAAGGTAGTCCATTTGCTGAACCATGGTTAATTATAGTTGACAAACACTGAAACCGGTCGAGGCTCACCGGTAAATTATGGGATATCGAATGAAAGAAATAAAGTCTAGACTGTGGGTTCCAATTTTTCCACGCATCCGTCTGGAGCCACTGTTTTGTCCACAAGTTGAAGTGATCAACTTGCGCGAAGACAGCGGAGCGAGGGGCCTGGGCATGGGACCGGTCCACAGAGAGACCCAAAACACAGTTATAGTTACCTCCTAATACCCAAGGTGACATTGTGAATTGCGCCAGTTGTGCTGACAGCAGGTCCCAGAACTTACCCTGCTCAGTATTCGGGGCGTAAATGCTACTGAGGAGTATTGATTGTCCATCTAGAAACCCCTCCATGAGTGCATACCGACCCTCCGGGTCCACTATCTTGCGAGTTTCTCTATATGGAGTCCCTGGCCGAAGCCAGATCAGTGCCCCAAGGGAAAATGCTGAATATGTGATGGCGCAAAAGTGCCCTGCTAGCGTTTTTGCATGTGCTTGAGTTTAAGCTTTGTAAGGTGGGTTTCTTGCAGTAGGACTATCTGCACTTTCTGACAATTGGCATTGGAGTAGACTGCACACCGCTCAGTTGATATCTGACTGCATGCCTTATCATAAAGAATAAAAGTAATCCAGAGGACTTCCTTATTTACGTTTGGACTCCTTTTTTCTGGTGCACCTTCCATTTCCGTAAACTTTCTTGTGTGGATTCCAGTGGAGCCCAACTGCGGCAGACTCTGGAATTGTAATGCACAGGACATTTATAATTATTGAATAGGGATTGATGTGCTGAACCAAGGGTCAGCTGCAGAGTTTGGAGTTTGTTAGGTTTTACGGTCCTGTAAGCTTTCTTGCTGGGCCTTGGCTAGCGGCTGAAGAGTGATGATTACTTTCTCTCCATCCGTCACTTTATCGGCAAGCTTGCAGTGATCGTCCCACAAAAGACTGAGATCGGAGGACAGGGCACCAAATCTATCTTTCGAGACTCTTGAGTGTTCTATTGTGGCAAGCACTCTGTTGAGTTTGTTGGACATATCTTACAAGGTAGCTGTTTCAGGGACTGGGAATGTGCAGAGGCCTCCGGGTGATGGCGTTGTGGCACTGTTGGTGTCTGCAGCCCTGTGTTGGTGCACAAATGCCCCATTGCGCCTCTTGTGGCAGGTCGGGTTCCTCATCTATGTCAAATTCCAGGGTGGTCTCCTTCACTACAGGCTGGTAGGTCTCTCACGGTCAAATGCCTATTGAGGTGCCGGGTGCGGCCTGCATCACGATATGACCTGTTGGAAGGACGACGCGGCCCTGCTGATTCTGTTATCTTTTTCACGGGTTATTATATCTGATCCACCTTGGCATGAGTGTTGTGACCGTATCGTCCAGGTGGATCCCTGCACTGGTGAGGGCTTTCTGGGCTTCCCACGCCTTGCGTTGCTGTTGACCCGCACTGTCTGCCCTCTCCCGGTTTACTGAGGGGCCTTCCCAGTAGATGGTTCCCTCCTAGTCTGGCATGTTCAGCCCCGTTAACTTCGTAATGTATGTCTTCCCAGCTCGTCGATCTGGTCTGCAATCAGCCTGCTTGGTGCTACGGCAGGGGAAGCCGCAGTCTGGCCGCTGATTTGCGTTTCCTTCCTGCCGGGGTATACTCTAGATTTCGCTCCTCTGCGGCGGGGGTCCCCTCACTGCTTGTGGCGGGGTCTCCTCACTGCTGTTTACTGCTATATCTGATAGCTGCTGACAGGTACCTCGGGTGCCAGTTTGGTTTTTAAGATAAGCTTTGTTTGCACAGATCATATTTTATACAGAGTGTATTGTGACTCATTGAATTTGAAATATCGCCTTTCTAGCATTGTTAGCAAGCTTAGCGCTTACTGCTTTTTGCACACTTTAACTGTTTTTGGACTCTTACCTGAATCCCCAGCATCGCTACACCTCCTGCCAATTCTTCCCCAGTCCACCGCATCAACCAGCTGATTGAGTGGAGGGAGGACTGGTGCTTAGCTTTCCTACTTCCACAGGGCCACCAGGTGGTGGCCATCTTAGGAGGGAGCCGGTCTAGACTCCTCCCTGAGCCCTTAGACTCTGTGTATTTAATAGGGGGATGGTGCCGGAAGACAGCGGACGTGCCGCTGGGGCACCGGAGAGCGCTCCAAAGGCAAGCCTGTCGGCACTCGTCAGCAGCTGGAACGCGTCCAACACCAGAAATGCTGATCTTTTTTGACCAGATATGTGTTTCACTAGAGACTCTGTTCTGGCCCTTAATAACTACCCTCACAATTGTAAGAACTCTCTTGATGCTGCAAGCTGGAAGAGTCCAATCTGCTGTAGAAACTGTAAAACAATTCTTAAGCCCATACAGAACACAATGATTGGCAATTGTCTAGATCTGACCTACCTACGAGGTGGTCTTATTAACGCTAGATTGCCTCTTTGTAACAGAAACCTGGCTTAAAGCCTGGTGCAAACCAGATATCATCTGTGCCCTCCCCCCTGACTATCTTATTCATGGACTAGATAGACCAGAGCAGGTCTGACGATTATTTATCGTAGCCTACTGAAATGTTCAGTATTTGAAATATCAGACTTCAAAGGTGTAGAAGGTATCAGCTTCTGTTTCCAACTAGAGGACTCTTTCGCCTTTGCATGAGCCTTGCTCTGCAGTCCACCTGGCCCCTATAAAATATTCATGGATAGTATTGGAGACATCATGAGCTCACTCACGCTTAGATTCTCCAATTTCAAACTGCTAGGAGATATTAACATCCACCTCGATGTCCTAAATGACCTGGATGCAATACATTTCAGGCAAATTATGGATACTCACCCCCAACCCTAATGTAGGCCACACGCTGGATGGTATCTGCTCTAACCTCACGACTCTTACAGTCATGGCCCCAGTTAGCCTAACCTGGTCTGATCATATGCTGATTCCCTTAGAAATCAGACATCAGCGTATCAAAAACCCCAAGTGACGCATCCCACCATTCATACCACCAAGCCCAGATGGAGGGATATGGAAGTCCTCCCTAATCCCGGCCGAGAAGCATCAGTTTGCAAACCCAAGTTGTTGGGGGATCCAGTAGTAGATGACCAACGATTTACCCAGCGGATGTCTACCCTGAGGGACTGCTTTGTGTCTCCTGGCTCACAAAAAAAAACAGCCGCCTAAGAAACCCTCGGCCCCATGGTGCACCCAAAACTTGAAAGAAATACATAGCCTCTGTAGGATCCTGAAACATAGATGGTGACACAATTATTTTTTTATTTTTAAATTTTTTTTTTTAAAAACCTTTATTTGCAATATGCACAGTACACAGCGTCTGCCTACAACCCAAGCGGGCCGGCCGCTATGACAATAGACATCTGGATACCAGATATAGAGGCAGTAAATCTAGGATAATGAATAGCAGCTTAATGGTGTACCGGCACCAGAACACAGAAAAATCAAAGGATAAAACAGGTTTTGTTTTATAATTTTGATGAAAACATATAACAAACACACCACACAATCACATGGTAGAGCGATTCTAAGGGCTCATGGGGAGAGGGCGAGGGGATCAGACTCTAAAGAATATTGCTACATATGCCTCGGGACGGGGGATGGTGAAAGGAATTACGCAGGATATCACTATAGACAATCATCTGGAACGTCAACTACGGGGACGAAGGGACATCAATAGTATACTCAAGTGGAGGAGTGCAGATATCTCCACGATATGCATTCCACTGGGACCATATCCTGCCCCACTTCCTAGGACAGCCTCGGGCCTCATAGACCGTCTTCTCCCGAAACATGCACCAGTCCATGGTCTCCTTTCAAGCTGTTATCCCAGGCGGCCTATGGGAACCCCAGAGTTGAGCTATGTCCCTCTTGGCAACCATGTTACCAAGAGTGACCCACAAAGTCTAAGAAACTGTACAGTCGGTAGGCTCCCAGACTTTAAGCAGGCAACGACGAGCCTCAGGCAAAAGAGCGACCCCGGTGACCCGTCCCATAATATCATGCACTCTGGACCAAAAAGCGGACACCACAGGACATTCCCAAATAATGTGCAGAAAGGTACCATTCATGCCACAAACACGCTTACACAACCCGTCGGTCGAGTAACCCATTCGCACCAGTCGCGTACCAGTCATGTAAACTCGATGGAGGATCTTCAGTTGCACAAAACGAAGGCGAGCTGGAATGGCCACCTCCTTAGGAGAGGCGATAGCCATCTGCCAATCCTCGTCATCTAATTCCAGGCCGTCCGCGGTCCACGAGGCCCTAAGCCGCAAGAGGACGTCAGCTCTTGTGTTTATAAGTTTTTTATAAATCAAGGAAATCGTGCTGTCAGGCACGTGGACATCCAGAATCCGGTCCTCGAGCGGTGACGACTGGGGGATCTCCGTCCCCGGAGGGAAAACGGAGGTCAAAGCATGGCGCACCTGAAGGTAGCGGAAGTACTCATTATCGCCAAGCTGGTACTCCACCTTAAGGGCATCGAAGGACTTAACTGTACCCTTGGACCAAAGATCCTCCTGCTGATACCAATCGTGTCCCACTTATCAAACCCTTTCGTTCGCCACAGGCCACCCAACCTATTAGAGTCATACAATGGAGTCAGTCATGTCATCCTATCACCCCAGCCCGTAGCAACATTCGCATCTCTCCACGCACGCACAGCACACTTCGTAGGCCCCGTCAGGAGTCGGAATGGCTCCTTCGAGTACAAAGCCCTGTTAAAGTTACCGCCCGGCAAGAGGAACTTGTCCATCGCAAAAGCTGGGACAGGACCTTGGGAGTACGTTACATGGTTGACCACGCTCAACTGGGAGGCCCAGTAATAGCGTCTGATGTCCGGAAGGGCTATGCCACCATCGTACCATGGCAAAGTAAGTTTAGACAGGGAAATACATGCCCGTCCGTCCCAAATCAATTGCCTCTGGAGGCCCTCGACCTCACGGAAATAACTAGAGGGTACAGGATCAAAATAATTCTGCAGAGCGTACAAAAATCTAGGGAGGGACATCATCTTAAAAAGGGCCGCACGCCCCAATGGAGATAGGGGCAAGCCACGCCACCGCTGGACATCCAATTTAAGCCGCCAAAGAGGGGTGTGTAAGTTACGGTCATAACGGACAGAGGGGTCTAAGGAGATATAAATTCCAAGGTACTTGAACCCAGTATCAGCCACCTGGATCGGGAATCTAGGGGGCAGTGGAGAAAGCTCCCCCGCTATAACATGGTGACACAATTATTAACAGACTGCATAATCAAGTTCAAAACGGCTCTTAAAAAATATCACCATGAAATCAAAGCGTCCAAAATATCTTATTTTTCCGAAATGCTTAAACTGGCAAATTCAAACCAAAAACTATCTTTAAGATAGTCAACTCCTTCACTAATCCCACATCCCTTAAACAAGATATCCCCCGCCATAGTCTCTCTGTGACCGCATAGCTGATTATTTCGAACAGAAGGTCTAGTCACTAAAACAATATTTCCCTGCACCTCCGTCTCTTCCGTCAACAATAATGTCGATTTAGGTAAAAACAGGCCAGCACTTCAAACATTTGAGCCTTTTAGCCTAGACCAATCTTGCCAGGCGACTCTTGCTGTCAAATCTGGTTCCCCTTTCGATTCTTGTCCCCGTCAATGCTACATGCTATGATAGACATTTTCAATCCAGTCATAAACAAGATAATAAATGCCTCGCTGTCACTAGCCAAAGTTCCCAATGAATGGAAGCTTGCAGCAGTCAAACCGCACCAGAAGAAACTTGCTGATCCCACCACCCTTACTAACCTCAGACCCACCTCCCTGCTTCCATGTCTAACAAGATCACTGAAAAATTAATTAACTCTCAACTTATGACTTACCTGGAAGGAGCTAATATCTTACACCCTAATCAATCAGGCTATATGCCTCAACATTCTACGGAATTAGCCCTTTTGTACGCTGCTGAATCCATTAAAGCTGCCCTTGATCAAGGAAAGAATGCTGTATTGGTCTTATTAGATCGATCAGTCGCATTCAATATGGTCTCACATGTCATCCTGTTGGAGCATCTTGAATCCTACAGTATCTCTCATCTTGCCCTGGCTTGGCTAAAATAGTTTCTGCAAAACCACAGACAAGATATCACCCTTGGGCAAGATCAGTCAGCAGAAAACCCCCTGCTGTTTGGGGTTCCACAAGGGTCCATCCTTAGTCCAGTGCTCTTTAAAGCCTATCTGGCCCATTGATTAGTCTGATATTGTCCTTTAACATTGAGACCATCTCATATGTGGACAACACGCAGCTAATCTTGGTTTTAGACAAAAAAAACACACTGGCTGAAGAAAACCTCTGTCAATGTCTCAAAGCGGTCTTTCATTGGATGAAAGCCAATCACCTAAAATGCAATTCAGAAAAGACAGAAATGATGCCTTTGGGAAAAGGGGACACCTTCTCCCCAGTCTATGGTGGCCATCTGACATCTCCCCTCCCCCCAACACAGTGAAGGTAGCCAGAAACATGGGGATCAAATTCGACGCAACACTATTCTTCCATCAGCAATCATTAGCAGTAGCTGGGACCTGCTTTCATAGAATAAAATTATTATTAAAGTTATTTGACTTTCTCCCTAGCACGGCGAGACAATTAGTTGCAGTGGCCCTAATTACATCTAGATTGGACTACTGCAACAGCCTCGATGCAGGTGCCAATAAATCGGTCCTACACAATCTCCAGATGGTGCAACACGTAGCTGCCCGTCTACTACTCAAATGGCCCAGGAGATCGTCAGCCTTGGCTGCACTGGAAGCACTACACTGGCTATCAATCCACAAAAGAATTCTGTTCAAGAATCTGATAATTACCTTTAGAATCTTCCACTCCTCTGGCCCTCACTAACTCTAGATACTCGCAACAACACACGACCTGTTCCTTTCGGTGCTGAAATTATGCCTAGTTAAACCATCCTATATTCACATTAGGATAGGACAATAGCCCACCTTTCAGGCTAAAAGTTTTCTAAACCAGGTCCACCACTTTCAAAGTATTCATTAAGAAGAGAGTGTGCTATTCATCCATTTACCTCTACCTTACTCTCCCTCCCCTGCCGTCAGTCTAGAGGAAGAAGAGAAAAAGAGGAAAGGGCTAGAACCCAAAAAAGTGCGGAAAAGAGTTATGTCACCCCACGGGAGCAACACCATGGAGGCTTTGCAGGAAGGTACTCGCCTGCCGCCTAGGTTCTCATCATTAGCGTACACACCTCGAACAGAAATTGTGAAGTGAAAAAAATTAAGAAGAAGTGAGGGTGCTAGGGCAACAGTACCTACATGTGCACCAAGGCTGGTGCACAGCAAGGCTGGACCCAACAGTGTGAAGAGGGGTGACACAAGTAGTGCCACACCGCTCAAGTGAAATTAAATAGTGAGTTAGTACTCGCTGGCCCACTCAACTTTATTCTTGGCTGCGAGTCTACTCGTGTTTAAAGCGCCGACATGTTTTGTTGCCTATTGAAAAGACTTACGGCAACTTCTTCAGGGCTTAGGTCTGTCACTCCGCCCTGCACCCATTCACTGGTGTTCCTGTGACGATAAAATTAGAAACACAAAAAGAAAGAGCACTCTCTTGATCAGTGTCGATTAGATGAAGGGCTGACTATCTCCACAGTAATGCGTGTGCTCAATATTGAGCACCCATGTGTACCCCCTTAAAAGTATGTCATGTAGCATTTACCATTTCACCTGCTGTGGAAGGCATACCTATACCTCCTTTATGGTAATGCCTGTGTCCCTTGTTGTGGATATTGTTCCTGAGAACTGCTCCCGTCAGTCTCTGTAATATGTATAAAAGCAATTATCAAATCTATTTCATAACAATCAGCACCTAGTTCATGACAAAACTGTATAGTCACTGCATTCTTTTCCCATTCATTCTGGTTATATTGTCATTTCTGCTTTTAACTACATCCACTCCCTGCATACATCCTCTCCAATTTTAGGTGGTCGAGTGGGAAACGTGGAGTATGTTTCCCTGTGTAGTTAAATATTTATCTTTCTTATTGCCGCTTGTTGGGTTGTTTCTATTTGCCCCGTAGTTCACATATATGCCAATCGAGGGGGACCCAATGTGCCCAATGTATAGATGTTCAGCCGGGGGAATGCACCCAATATGTGGATGCTTCTTCAATTATGGCTGTAATCCCCCGGAACACCCTTGGCTTATTTCACTTGTTTTAAAAGAGTCTTTACTTCTTTATACCCGTTGCGCTGCACGTGTACATAGACTTACTGCTCCCGCTTATATCAATGCCTTACCAGGAAGAAAGCTGGAACCGGGCGTTGTCTCGGCAGCACCCGGCTCCTAGCGCAGCTCGTTTTTATATGTTTGTGACGTGTACAGCGTCGCGTTGGGATTAGGGCTCCTCCCTTTGGGCATAGACCATGGCCGCCATCTTTGAATGTGTTTAAGATATGCGTTATTGCATTGTATTGCCCTATATCAAGTCCACTGTATGTGACTATCTCATGGTGTTTAAAGATATTTATTTCCTATTCATAATGGGGCCTGACTGGTGACTCCGTGTCGGGAACCTGAGCATTTTACACCTCATCGAAGTTGTTAGTATTATACATTTTTGAAGTTTTGAAGGTGTGTCTTGGTATCGCTGCTATGTCGCATATGGCAGAGCATGTAAGGCATTTATGGTTTTTCAAATAGTAGCCATGTTCACAGATAGCGCTGCTTGGTGTTGCTTGCCCTATTTCTGTGTAGGACTAGCCAGGTGTTGTATAAACGGTACAGCTTACGCTCTCATATGACTGAGTTTGCTCAATTACTCAGTGTTTTACAGATTAGACAGTTGCATAGACTGTCATCATCTCTTGGTCTTAGTGTTTACTCCTCTGATCAAGATGTATCACTAGGCATGTATCTGTTTCCATAGGTTTAAATATCTACTTTGCCCCATTCAATGGAATCATTCAAGTCCATTTGGTCCGCACATTCTTGGTATATCCATCGAGCCTCTCTGGTGCACAATTTACGTTCAATATTAAATTGGTCACCATTCACTTTTTCCAATACCACCCACCGGAGCTGTCTTGGGCTGTGTTGCATTGTTTGTAATGTTGAACCAGTTTGGTGGTCAATTTTCCAGTACGTATGGTGCTCAAATGTTCTTGTATCGGAATTTTCACCTTACGTGAGGTTAAGCCAATGTAATGCAAATCACACGGACAAGTTATTCTGTATATCACATGCGTAGAATTACAGTTACTGTGTTTGTTGAGGTGCCACATCTGATTATTCCTCAAGGTTACGGTTTTGGTGGTAGTTGTAAATTCACATACCGAACACCCCCCACAGGGGTAGTGTCCATGGCACTAACTCTGGCCCAGGTTTGTGCACTATATACCACACCATACTCTTAGATCATCTAACGACAATCTGCTAAAACCCCCAGTGTTCAGATGTGTCTTAAAAGGGGGGAAATCAATCGCAGTGATTCGCTCCAAAGCCTGGAACCACCCGCTCAACCACCTTTGCTTTATCCAATCAGAAACTCTTCTCAGGAAGGCCTAAAAACGTTGATTTTTACAGCTCCTGACGCACTATGCAGATCATTTATCTAAATATTTTTTCCACCCTCAGCTACCCTGTCTAGCAAGCAATCTGCTTAGCGCCATGATGCTCCTCAGAGTGATAGCTGCGCTTTACAAATGCCTGTTAACATAACATAACATAACAAAGCTCTACTGGGTTCTCCCTGTTCAGGCCAATATTTCTCTAGATGCGTACCTCTTGCTGAGATCACCACTCGTTAGTGCCGCAGGGCCTAGCGCCGACCATCGAAATGCAGCAGCTCGCCAGCCTGCCTCAGTTCAGTATTTCTTCACAGGTACCCTTGACGGGTGTCGGTGACTAGGGTTGACAGGCCAGTCTTGTTGGGCGTCCCTCAGCGGGTGGTTTCTGACTCCTCGTGTCCTCAGGGGTTCATCTGGGCACAGACTCACAGCCGTCTCCTCCCTCATGCGGGGGTCCTCCATTACCTGACAGCTGCCTTCTCCCCTGTGAATCTAGTATCTAGCGTGGGGAAGTGGAAGTGCCCTCTGGAGATTCGAATGTGGCTGATGAGAGGGGTCCGGCCACGTTCCTTCTCAGCCCGCCTTCCCCAGGGTCAAGGTGCGCCTCACAGCTTTTGCGTTCTGCTGGTTATGGACTGGAACATTTTGGTGTTTATGTTGGCCGGCCCACACTAGTTGCAATTGGTCTCTTCCTTTGCCCTCCACCGGCGACTGCTGGCACCGGACTTCATTCCAGTGCTGAACTCAGTTTCATTGGAGCCGCTCTGCCACCAGAGACAGGCTGCTCGGGAGCGACTGTGAGATGAGGATTCTCCTCTGTTCTGGCTATGGTGCCCTCGTGTCCGCGTTCTCACTGGGCCCGAGAGAGCAGGGACCCACTGGAGCCTTCTCTCTCCCTCTGGGTCTTCTCTCTCCAGCAGACCTTCTCCACACTTGTTGATCTGGTGCTGGATAGTGGAATACCGGCTGGTGGTCCGGCTGTGGCAGGTAAGGATTAGGGCTGATTCTGTCATCTTCCGTTTGTCCCCCAGTGTAGGTGCGCCCGACAGCTGCTGATTACCGCCAGTTGTGGGCTGAGGCTGTTGGTGCCCACGTCGGTGGACCTGTTCTGCTCTGCTCCTCTTCTCACCGGGTTCCCATTGCGGTGGTTGTAGGCTCCGGGCCGCATTCCTGTTTAGGGGTGCTTCCCCTCCTTCTGCGCTATATCACTGGGCAGGTGCTCGTACCAGTTGTATTTCGATTCGCTGCTTGTGGTTGGGTTTTTACTGCTTGCTGCTGGGAGCCTCTGGCTCTATGCCTCCAGTTCGCCGGGCCGCCATTTTGGGAGTGGCAGTGTGGTGGAAGTTCTCGGTAATTTCGACTTTGGGGGCAGCACGCTTACAGTTGCTGCTTCCCAGGCACCCATCGGGCAACTTACCAGTGCATGCTTTCCCGCTCGTGCCTAGGGCTCCGCCGGCAAGGGTAGATCGTGATTGTTGTTCTGGCGTACGGAGCTCTACCCGAGCACGTCCGCCAACTTGGCTGGCTCGGTCTAATGTTTAGTACATTCGGTAAATTATTTAGGAAGATACTCCTGCCCCTTTGATACTGATGCACAGCCCTCTGGTGGCTTGAACACTGCCTTGCACACTGGTATCATGAAATCCGAGATGCCTACTGTTGCGTTTTCTGTTTCACAGCTAAAATGTACAGTGCAATTTATGCACTTTCTGAATTTCAGGGTGTTAAACTTTGAATTGGCTACAATTTATGCAATTACTAATTACCAAACCACGCACAAACTCAAAATTATCAATTTCCAAATTGTATCCGAAGTTTGCGGGTTCATCATCACCTGTGCTTATCAGCTGCCACTAGTTGTGAGCAGTGAGTGAGCTCTACAGACAATGCCATATTTTCACCACTCCAAAAGGCCCAGTTATTGGGAGTCAAATATTGAGGCTATCTGCAACACAAGGAGTAGGTCCCCTTTCCCAACACTCAAAACTGCTAAATTTAGCTTACTATGCAGCCCACTCCATTGGCCTTGACAAGAGTCGAAACCTTTTGGTGTAAGGTGTATTCATGATGAAGAGTGAGATAAAGGACTGAGCAAGCCTGAGGATAAATAACTCGGTCCAGGGTAACAAACTTCTCAAAACCAAACTGCATCCCTGTGCTTTGTTCATAAATGTGTTCAGAAGCACAGAAAAAACTCTCTTATGTTTATTTGTTTTTTGATTTTTTTTCAAAGTGATATAGGCAATGCATGTTTTGATATATTAAAATGCAATACATAGGAATAGGAACCTCTCAAGGGGGATCAACTATCCACAAACAGTCGACTGGCAGAGGCTCAACAGTAGAAATAGAAATTAGGAAAGGGAACAATACAATTTGAGCATCTTCATGTACCCCCAGTAAGTGCGGGTAAAAAAAACAGCAATAATAACAATCATTACATTTCCCTGTTGTGTGGTGGTGGAGGCGGGGTAGAGCGAAGAGCTAGGCGCAACAATAGATAGGAGGGGCAACTATTGAACCATTAAAATGCTGAACGTACAGTTATTACAGAGGCGCAGTAGGTCATGTGCTACTGACTTCAGCACTTTATACTTGGGCCCTCCGGTCATGGATTACCATGGGGTGTGCGTGTGTGCCAGCGGGTCCTGTGAACTGGTCAGGGGCTGGCTGAACCGTAGTCAGCATGGGCAGGTCACAATATCGTCCCTTCGATAAACTGTCATCAAGGTCATGTTCCCTGTCAATATCAATATCTTCCAGTTTCATAATCATACTGCCCCAGATCTCAAGGTTCCGCTCCGCATTTTCGTCCGTCCAGACTCTACGTAGTCTATATTCTTCAGTCACTGTCCACTTCAGGAGATTAGAGACCCACTTAGCCCATGTCAATGGAATCGGGCTTGTCCAATGTTTAGCTATATGCCTTTGCGATACAAACCCCAACTGGGCAAATTTGGTGTGCATTTCTTTACGCTTCTTGGGGAAAGGTAACAGCCCCAACAAACAGAGATGGATCGTAAGGGCAGCATTCACATGAATTACTCTGTGCAACTCACCCAGCACCGCCTCCCAAAACAGCTGAAGCCGGGCTGCGGGGACTGCGGCCCCCGGGGGAAGTAAAGGTCACAGACCAGTCTTCCCCCAGGGTATTCGCGCAATGGCCCTCGTGGGGGGGGAGAACGGTACACGGGTGACTGATATCAGGGCGCGGGAGACAATGAAGGAACTTCAACAGAGGATGCTTGGAGGGCAAGTGAAGGTGAAAATGGGGAGAAGAAGGAGGCCACCGAGTGAATGGGGAAGAGTCAAACAGGTTAGATGGTTTGAGAAGGATGAATGAAGAATGAGTCGGTAGGGGATGGGAAAAGTATATTTATTGCATTTATGTACTGTTTTAATAAAGCCTAAATGATTGCAACCTTGTCCTAATAAAATGGCCTTTTACGCTTCGAATAACAGCTTGGAGTATGGTTCTTGTGCAATGCGGCCCCCGTGAGGTACCTGGTTTTTATGGACCAGGCGGTGCCAGGGGAACACCCAAAGACCTCTTGAGTCCTTCCTATTTCGGACCACAGAAACACAGAGTCTTCTAGGTGATGTCAAGGATCGAGTTTATTGGCTGCAACAAGTAACAGGTATCCTAGAAGTACAACAGCATGAAGCGCATGTATGTTCTCAGGAGACTGCTCGTTTTTACAGAACCAGCCTTCTCTTTTTATGCACAATATTACACTTCAGGCAAGAATTCTTTGTTTTTACAGTTGGTCATATAAATATTTTCACTACAAAGGAAAAGCAGAGTCATGATGGCAAGCCTATATTTTAGTTTGTCCAGTTCGTGATAGATTACCCAGCAAGGCCCAGAACTTCCATCAGATATTGATGAACCCCCAATAAAATCGGGCACCTCCTCCTCGTAAAACTAGTCATAAAGAAGAAACAGGGACAGGTGTGTGTGTGTGATTAGCCATAGCTTGTATGCGATGAACGGTTTATGACATGTTGTGCTTTGATGCTAATCTCGCTCGCCCATTTGGATGGGGACTGCCCGAACAGGTTTGGCTTGAGGCAGTGTAGTCAGCTCACCCAGGTCACAGAGGAGTCAGCAAAGATGTACGTGTCCTTTCAGATCGAATTCGGCCTTGGTCAATTGACTATGTAAGGGCAACCACAAAATGGATGCCGCTCACAAAATGGAACCCGAGGGTTCAAGACGAAAACTACGATTTCGGGGTGATTTCGTCACTCAAACATGACGCAAATGCATAGGTATAATATCTCAATCATTACCGGTCTGCTGATACCAAAATCGTCATGATACGATGATATTTATGACACGAGTGTAGAGCTTCGGTACCATACAATAACAGGGTCCAGAATTCTCAGTACCACAGACCCTCCTTTTGCCCTTATATAGGCAATAACCTATACTTATGCTAATCTGGTCCAGGTCTGTGTACATAAAGTCATTGAGATGCTGCTGTAGCATCATCCTGTTACTTAGTTCATCTCTTGATACAGGCTTCCTTACACATGATGTAGCACAGAGGCCACATATTGCAGGAGCGCACTGTACACCCAGGCAGAACATGAACAGAATGGCTAGGACCATTCCAATGACTATCAGAATTTTCCATCCCCAGGCAGATATCAGTTCCCAGAACCACCCCATTAAGGACCAGTCCCCTTTATCCACGTGAATGGATTCAGAGATTTTGTGCAGTTTGGAGATGGCCTGGTATACGGTCGGAGCGTTATCGGGGATCAAAATGCAGCACATGGATTGGATCACTTTACATACCCCACCACGGTCTGCAAGTATGACATCTAGGGCAACCCTGTTCTGAAGAGTCATAAGGCGGTCCGACTGGAGCTCCGCAGTCAAATTACTAAGGGCACCAGCCGTTTCAATCACGGCAGATTCAACTCGTCAATTGGCGAATGTTCCTGCTGTTCACCATAGGCCCCCAAAACGGCAGAAAACCTTTTGCGAAATCCCCAAACTCCTGTTCCGCAGTGTCGTCTTTACTCACAACACCCCTAACTGTCCTTGTCCAATGGTAATCCGCCTCGGCCGTGTAGGTGAGTGGCAACAGGAACGAGATAAAACATGTGCCCGAAAAGTCAGGGGGCAGCCATGTATACGCTCTATCATGGCAGACGAAGTAGGTACCCTTAGCTGCTAAGAACGAAGGGGAGGTCTGAGACGAGAAGACGTAAGTCTCAGTACAGACACTCTTCCCTAACTGAGCTCTAGGGTTTTTGCCATTTCCCTGCAGACATAGGTGACCCTGATGGGGTACTATCCAGATCGGGGAGGATTTCTTTGCTCGCTGGCTCTCACTCAAGGAAATTCCATATTTCGTTATATTCCATCTACTGTAAGCCTCCAATTCATCTCTGGGAATTGTCCTATATGTGTCAATATCTCTACTCATATTTCTGATTCCTGCCACTAGTGCCTTGTTGCTCGAGTTGCTTCCTGTGGGACGTGGGGGATATGGTTCGATGGCGAATAGGAACATTGTTTGAAATGCCCACAAAGAACCATAGTAGCTAAATGGCAGGACAAAATATGGGATACCCTTATCTGTCATGTGTGGCATAAGTCCACATACCCAACAATTTGTTGTGTTCATTACAAACTGGTGCTGGTGTAAGAGCTGAACGAATGAGTTATTTATAAATTCTAATCTTCTGGCAGACTCGTGTTCAGGCAGAGGGTGAAAAGAGTGCGGGGAAGCAGTAGGAGGAGGTGTGGGCTGTGTGGTGTGTGCAAATGATACCCGAAAGGTAAATAAAGCATAGCCTATTAAGAACATCATTATACTACACAACATGAAAATGCAGATTATTAAAAATTGTGTTTTTGCCATCACAGTGCATATTCTCGTTTCAAAGTTCGTTGATCTGGCAGGTCTCTCCATCTTGGGAAACTCCATCCTCTAAGTTGCTGCCCGCGGTGGGAGATTGATTCTGCTAAGGAGTGCTTCTGTCAGTTTAGGGCAACTCCCTTAGTCCAACCAGAACTGTCGACCTAACCGTCTCCAGCTGCACTCCAAAGACTGTGGCAACCGCGACCCTAGCAGCAGAACCGGATGGCGGTTCGAAAATAAAAAATGAGCAAGTTTCTTGGGTGAGAGAGCTGCACAATCAAAAAGAAAAAGTATTTATTTGTCCATAGTCATAGGTCTTGGCCTCAAATTGTAGCGATTTCGACCAGATGCTGTGTGGTCTAGAAACAAGAGTTCAGGCTCAGCAGTGTTCAGTCGAATTGATGGAGGCATAGCTTCTTGTAAAATGTTATCGCTTTACTTTTCAGAAGTAGTTCCTTTCAAACGTGCATCACTAAAGGGTAGGAACCGAGGCACAGTCTCAGCCTTAGAGTCAGCAATTCCCTCCTGGACCCACCGGTCATATGGAAGGGGCAGAGGGACCCTCTTACAGTGATTTCCGTGCACCCAATGTTTTTTTCCCTCAACTCGGACGGCAGATCTCGTCGAGAGGAGGACTAGGTGAGGGCCGGTCCACCGGGGCTGGTCATTCTTTGTTCGCTGGAAGTTCTTGACCAGCACATAGGATCCAGGATCGATGGGATGCCCTGGAGCTTCAGAGGCCTGAGGTAGTGTGTCGTGGACCTGTTGGTGTAAAACACGCAATTTAGCCGTCAATTCATACAGATAGTCAAGCAGTACAGGATGCTCTATTTCACTGAACCTGGTGGGCCTTGGCACTCCCCATATGTTGGCCGGGCGGCCGAACACAATTTCATGTGGACTAAGTCCCATTCTAGAGTGAACAGTCATTCTTGTTGATAGGACTGCCAAAGTCAGGGCGTCAGGCCATTTAAGACCTGTGCTTGCTTGAATCTTGGCCAGTTTCAATTTTAGAGTGCCGTTATAGCACTCTACTAATCCAGCTGATTGGGGGTGATTTGCAGCGTGGAACTTCTGTTGTATGCCTAGCCCCTCACACACTTTCTTCATCCCTCGTCCCACGAATTCACTCCCATTATCACTCCAGATCATTCTAGGCATTCCAAACCTACGGAAGAACTCTTTGACAAGGGCTTTAGCTGTGGATAAGGCAGTATTGTCCTTGAGGGGGTACGCTTCCACCCACTGGAAAAGGCACAAACAACAACGAGTACGTATTTCAGATTGTTGCACCTTTCCATATGGATGAAATCTAGCTGCAAAACCTCGAACGGATACGTTGGAGGCGCAAAATGACCAGCTGGAGTTGGGGTTCCCTTACCAGGATTGTACTTCAGACACACCATACAATTCTTGACCACATTCTCTGCACATTTAGGGATTCCACTATTCTGCCATACTGAAGCCAACAACTTGCAGATCCCTTTCACACTGATGTGAGCCATTCCATGAGCCATTGTCACCACTGCAAGCACATACGCATCGGGTAACAGCCATCTCTGATGCTCTGACAATTCAATCCAACACCCATTCGCATCCAATTTACCCATACTTTCTCTCCATTCATTCAACTCTTGCTCTGTGGCTTCCGCCTGAATGGACTTCACACTCTCAATCGTATCTTTACACATACCAACATCACCAATCCATCTCGCAGGGCCCGCAACATACATTCGACTCATTACATTCTTTGCAGTTTCTTTTGCAACTTCATCCGCAAACGCGTTTCCACGACCAACATCATCAGTCACCTTTTTGTGTGCATTGCATTTCACAATCGCAACTTGTGATGGCAAGGTCAGTGACTCGAGAAGCTCATTCACTAACTGACCATGTTGGATCTTAGTACCGTGTGATGTCAGGAACCCATGCTCTTTCCACAATCGTCCAAAACTGTGAGCCACGCCAATGGCGTATTGGCTGTCCGTGTACACATTCACTCGCTTTCCTTTCGCCAACATACACGCTCTTGTAAGTGCAATCAGTTCTGCTGCTTGCGCAGAATTGTGTGGGATACGTGCAGCTTCAACAATCGTGTGCAACATCGTCACAGCATATGCTGCAGTCGTATCACCATTCGGCAACTTGAAACATGAACCATCGACCCATAAAGCATCATCACATTTAGGAAGAGGAGTGTCCTGTAAATCTATTCTCCCTCTTGTCTCTTCTTCTGTTCTAAAACAGCAGTCATGTTGTTCGACCTCATCTGTCTCTACTGGAATGGGCAATAACGTGGCTGGGTTCAGTGTGTCGCATCTCTTTATGTGTATGTGACTCGCTAACAGTGTCAGCTCATAACTTGACAATCGAGCACTAGTTAAGTGCTGTGTCCTTGTTCTGTTTAACAAAATGTCTACTGCATGTGGGACCATGACAATCAGCATATTATTCATCACCATCCCAGCAGACTGTCGAATACAGACAGCTGCTGCCGCAGTGGCCCTCAAACAACTTGGCAATGCCTTAGCTACCGGATCTAAAGTTGCTGAAAAGTTCACGCATGGACGCTGTTTGCCCCCAAAGGATTGTGTCAGGACTGATAATGCGCAACCTTCCTTCTCGTGGACATATAATGTAAAAGGCTTACTGTAGTCGGGGGTACCCAACACAGGAGCCAAACACAATGCATCACGTAACTCGGAAAAACTTTTCTGACACTCTTCAGACCACGGAATGGGTTTCGGTGTATCCTTGCAAGTTAATGCCACCAAAGGTTTGGCCAACAAGGAGAAATTCGGTATCCATTGTCTGCAATATGATGTAATGCCCAAGAAAGCACGCACTTCTCTCTGTGTCCGTGGGACACTCAATTTTGCAATTGCCTGAATTCTCTCTGGGGTCAGTTTCCTTCCCTCCTTCGATAAGAGGTGACCTAAGTAGGTCACTTCTTGTCGACAATATTGCATCTTTGAAAGAGAGACTTTGTGGCGTAGATCACATAAATGACGCAATAATGACAAAGTGGCTTGCTTGCAAATCTCCTCCGTATCTGCAGCGACTAGTAAATCATCGACGTACTGAATAAGAGTCGCGCCATCAGGTAGAACAATCGTGTCAGGCTGTGATTTCAGAGCCTGACTGAATATTGATGGACTTTCACAGTAGCCCTGAGGAGCGCGTTTGAAGCGGAAACTTCGGCCTCCTATATTGAAGCCAAAAATATCCCTGCTCTCCTCGGCAATCGGGATGCTGAAGAAAGCATTCTTCAAGTCAATCACTGAGAACCAGGTGGCAGAAGCTGGAATCATAGTCAACAGGGCAGTGATATCGGGAACAACTGGAAACTGTGGCACAACAATCTTATTCACCTCTCTAAGATCAATCACAAGCCTATAGACAGGTCGTTGGGAAGGATAGGTACGCTTTAAAACCGGTAGAAGAGGACTATTACAGATGTTGCCTCTTATCTCCTCGATTACATCTTTCTCAATCAAATCGTAAATGATTGCTAACAACGCTTTTCACCTTCACTAGTGATCTTGTATTGGGGAATGCGTGGCAGCCTAACAATGGCTTTCAATGTTATAACATATGGCGCTATTTCCAAAAGACCCACATCATTAGAGCCAGTGGCCCAAAGTATATCTGGAAGAGAAGACAATTCTGTTGGAAGTTTTTCCCTTGACAAATACATTGGAGAAACCACTTTCTTACCCAGTGTAAGTTGTACTCCCGAAGGAGAACAGTACAAAGTCACATATAGTCTCTTTAACAGATCCAGTCCCAACAAATTTTCACCGCAACCTGTTGTAAGAATGAGGGGTGCTTCTAATTCACATGGCCCAACAGAAAGGGACATAGGACTAGAGATCGGGTTCCTAACCGGGGCGCCAGAAAAACCTACTGAAACATTCATTTCGCCAGACAAAGGTGCGCCAGGAAGTTTTGAGTGCATAATAGAACTCTTTGTAGCACCAGTATCCAACAGAAAAGGCTCTGACGCACCTGATGTAATCACCTCAACATAAGGTCCATTCTGATCTACTGGAACTGAAACAACTCCCTCTCTTTGTCCATGGCTGTCCTAGCAAACATTACCCTCATTCTCGTTTTCTGCATAGTAGTCATCAGCATAGTACTGAGCTGTCCTGGAAAACGCATTATTCTGTTGGTCAAAGCTATTCATGTAATTCTGAGGCGGAAAGGGACGAGCGTCCTGGGGGAAATTTCCACGGCCCCTACCTCTAGGAGCTTGTTGAACACCTCGACCTCTTGCACCAGAAGCACCATTCATGCGCTGTAACAAAACCGGACAATTAATCTTGAAATGACCCTCTTCCTTGCAATACGCACACTGATTCGGACCATACGGTGAACGCCGTTGAGAAGACTCTTTTCTTTGCGAGTCCCTCGAATACTGCTGGGGTTGCTGAAAATCGTGCTGACTAGCAGTACGAGGTGGATAAGCTTGCTGCAAAAGGACTTTAGTTTTCAATTCTTTAGTCTTTTTGTCTGCCTTCTCTAGCTCATCTTTGCGTCTATTCTCGTAGTACTGGGCTGTAGCTAAAATCTGCGCTGACGTGGAAACGGCCAAGCACTCTCAGAATCCTTCAACTTGTTGCATAGTTCAGGAAGCAAATTATGTACAAATTTGTCAACAAACAATCTTTGGCCACCCTCAGTAGCCATATCCTGACCACTATGATCGACGAAAGTCTCTTCAAACCGCGTGAAAAAGTCAGACACATTCTCATCTTTTTTCTGTTTGCACGCCAATTCACGCGCAATTCGGGCATTAAAGTCTTCATATACGTTATAATCCTACCAGGAAGTTCTGCTACTAAAGGCTCGGGCTTAGAGCCACCAACTTGTCTAGCATCAGCAGCAGCAATATTAACCCATATATCGCCTAACTCTTGGTCATGGTCTGTATGACAAATCTTTCCCCATAAAGGCTGTGGAACAACATTTCCAAACAACATGTCTATATCAGCTAGATTCATGATACAGGAGCTGGCAGTCCGTGATAACTACTTATAATACCCTGCAGGATTTTTACGGGGATCAGGCAATGTCTGTTTTAGCGCCAAAACCTAAGATCTTTTCCAAGGAACATGTACCCATACACGCTGAAAATGCGGTGGAATTGCTGGATTCGCATTTGCATTACCTTCTCTCCAAACTGGGGGAACCTCTCTCATGGGATACTGTCGCGCCTTTTTCCTACCTGGCATGTCATGCTCAGAAAGTGAACGAGAATTGCTTCCCTTACTCCTATAAGACAACAACATCTCAATCGCTTGTTCAACATCAGCACCCACAATCATGCCTTCTGCGAACTTGAATCACACACGGAATAATTCAGGCATGTCGTACTCTGGATCATTTCCCTCCAAATCTTCACAGAGTAATATACACATTTGTTCAAAAACATATCTCTGTGTAGATGCTTCCCACTGACGGAAAACTTCCATGATGGACTGAACGTCATACTTTACAGTATCGGTAACCCATTTACGTGCTAACTCATTCAGTACTTCTCTCTCTTGATAGTCAGGCAGTCGACTCCGCAACTGTCTTCGTTCTATGTTAGAGGTCGTATTAGGCGACCCAAAGAAAGGTGAGAAAAGACCAGTGACAGTGTTTCCTACTCTCTGCCGAACAGAAGGAGAAACTGATGGAACGGCAGAAACGCCAAAAAAGACAGGCTGGTGTAAAGCAGAAGTGGAGGCAGTAGCAGAGGCAGTATTAGGATAAGCAGTTGGAGCAGTAGGCGAAGTCGTAGAAAAAGCAGATGAAGTATGTAGCGAAGGCGGCGGTCCTTGAGAGGGCTGCGCCGGAGGAGTAGAAACCAGCTGAAGAGGAGCTGGTGATTGTATTAGAACTTGTTGTCCAACAATATGGTGTTGTACAGCCAAAGGTTGCTGTGGTGCTGTAGCACTTTGCGCATATGGAGGTGGTGAATTCAGTAAATGGGACATTAAAGGATCCTTCTCAAGTGTCTCTTTTGATCCTTGTCCTTTACGTGGCAAAACTGGGTAGCATTTATCTACTGCTAACTTCCTACTTCTAAGCGTTTGTTCACTCTCTTGCTCTTCCTCGTTATCCTTGAATGCAACGGCAGCTTGTACCATCGGCATATTTCTTTTATTTTTCTTTGCTAATTTCATTTCTTTCTGTTTGGCTTCTTTGCGCCATAGGTGAAAGGAGTCAAACATCGCCGGCCGGGCTTTCTTCTTGAAAAGTTTCACCTCTAGATTATCTAAAATCTCTGTGTCAAAGCTACCATATTGGGGCCATTTTAAAACACCATCGTTTCTGGTGTATCGGATCCACACTTCATTGTATGTGATAGGGCCTACGCCATGCTTTACATAGAGCTCATATGTTGGAGTTCCAATCGGAGGAACCGGACACGAGTCCTCCAATCGGGAGACCCTACTACAACCAAGACAAAACAAATTCCCAAGTCTGCTAAGACCAGGCATCTTCGCCCTCTAGTCTAGCTTCAAACTTCAAAGGATTATCGAATACGATAGTCTTGTGAATACACGAGTCCTTTGGCAATTGCAAGTTCCAAATCAAAGCTATCCCGAGGGATATTAAACTAAGAACCAAACTAAGGACTGGGAGACGCTCCACTTATACTTAACTGAAGTATCGATGATCGATGACGTCACCAGAAGACTCGTCTATCGTTTCGCTCTACCAATCATCAAAGGTCCAAAACAGGGCGATAGTCAGGGCAGCAGTCCTTCGTAGCCGTCGGGACGCGGGGAACCTCGCAGCAAAGACCTTCGGAACCACGTCGACATACAGGGGTCGCTGAAGTGGCTGGCCGTCCTCTGGAATTTTCACACGAAGCTCCTCACGAACATCTGGCTTGGACCGATACCGCTTGATACCGCCCCACGTTGGGTGCCAACTGAGGATTCGGGTTTTTATGGACCCGGCGGTGCCAGGGGAACACCCAAAGACCTCTTGAGTCCTTCCTGTTTCGGACCAAAGAAACACAGAGTCTTCTAGGTGATGTCAAGGATCGAGTTTATTGGCTGCAACCAGTAACAGGTATCCTAGAAGTACAACAGCATGAAGCGCATGTATGTTCTCAGGAGACTGCTCGTTTTTACAGAACCAGCCTTCTCTTTTTATGCACAATATTACACTTCAGGCAAGATTTTTTTGTTTTTACAGTTGGTCATATAAATATTTTCACTACAAAGGAAAAGCAGAGTCATGATGGCAAGCCTATATTTTAGTTTGTCCAGTTCGTGATAGATTACCCAGCAAGGCCCAGAACTTCCATCAGATATTGATGAACCCCCAATAAAATCGGGCACCTTCTCCTCGTAAAACTAGTCATAAAGAAGAAACAGGGACAGGTGTGTGCGTGTGATTAGCCATAGCTTGTATGCGATTAACGGTTTATGACATGTTGTGCTTTGATGCTAATCTCGCTCGCCCATTTGGATGGGGACTGCCCGAACAGGTTTGGCTTGAGGCAGTGGAGTCAGCTCTCCCAGGTCACAGAGGAGTCAGCAAAGGTGTACGTGTCCTTTCAGATCGAATTCGGCCTTGGTCAATTGACTATGTAAGGGCAACCACAAAATGGATGCCGCTCACAAAATGGAACCCGAGGGTTCAAGACGAAAACTACGATTTCGGGGTGATTTCGTCCTGAATCCTTGCCGCGGGGGAGGATGATGCGCTGATCCTGTTGCGTGTGCAATCTAGTTGCGACAAAAGAAAATGGCGCTCCGCCAGGGAGCGACGATCCGGGTGTGATGCGAGGAAAATGGTGGTTACCTGGCGTCCGTGCTGCGATTATCTCGATGCGATGTTCCAGGGTCAGCGAGCCTTCGAAAAGCCCGCAAACGTGCGATGCGATCATCCCTGGGGTTAGCGAGCACTTTGCGGCCCGCAAGCGTGCGATGCGATGATCTTTGGTTTGCGGGCGCTCGGCAGCAGCAGTCCGTGGATTTTTCTTATGCTCTTCAGTTGCGGCGGCTCGCAAACGGCAATAGCGACGATTTTCAGCCCTCTCTTCTCTGTAGTAGGACTAGAAGCCCTGGAACTCACAGGGGCCTCACCTGCAGATAGAAATCCTTGCTGGGAAGAATCAAGAGGCTGGTAGGGGAGTCAGATAGGCCTGTGACTCCAGCAGGAGGCTAGTTCTCTTCTAGCCCTTGGGTGATTGCTTAGTAAAACGAAAGTCTCTCTAGAGTCCTTTTCCCTCTTCTTCCAAGTCCAAGGGGAAATACTGCAGGCCAGTCCAAGAAACAGCACACAAGCACAAGGACAGTCCTCTCCTGCAGATTACTTCAGTAACACAGACAGAGGTTCTTCTTGACATCCAGGAGCAATACAAAAATCAGGGGTTTGGGCACAGATATTTATACCACAAAAGTCTTTGTTCTCAAAGGTCTCTAGTCACTGAACCCAGCCAGAACCAGTTTTGCTCAGGCCTGGAGCACTTTGTATACCAGGCCGCATCTTTCCCTTCAGAAAGAGGGGGTCTGCCATCAGACGCACAGTAGGATGTGGAGCCAGCATTCACCTTGTCAGGCACAGACCTATTCAGGACAAGGAGCTACCCCTCCCCAGTACTCAATGCAGATTTTGTCATGTGCTTATCTAGGTTCCTGATCGATACTGTGACCTTATGCCCCTATTCGGCTATAAATCCATTTATTCCCTATATTGGCATAACCGTTCAAGTGCGATTTTCTGTAACGTCATCTCTGGCCTCACACGAGCAGAGCCACAGAGCCACATTCCAGCATGACTCTCTGCTACTTCCTTTGCGACCAATTAGTGCAATGACAGAGCAGCAGTCACTATCTGATATTCCTAGATAACACTCCGAGTTCTTCAACAAGATAAAAACTTAGCAAACCTGGAAATCCCCGCTTGCTATGTTTTGATTAGTAATAGAACTCTAATGAGCAACTGATAGCTGCCACTTCCTAGTGACATCTTTAATTGACGTCTTATGTCCAGCAAACTTGCGTCAAACCCGGCACCTGTCAGGTATAAATATTACCAACGTTGCCTTAAGCAATGAGCGAACATGTTGCTGATGCCAGCTGCCTGCATGACCCCGTGTTGGTAAAAACTAGCACTCTGTCGCTGCAGCCTGCTATCCTGTGGTGGTGAAGCTACTGATTACCATTATCGCCGCTACAGCGCGACCTATGGTGCAGTACGCTTGAGGAGCCGTGCAGCCGTCCTCTGCGAAGACATCCAGCCCAGCTGCCCGCGGACGCTGTCACCCCTCCTTCCTCCAGACGCGCTGAGAGAAGCCGCTGCCTTTCTCGTGCAGAGAAATCCAGTCCCAGCGCTTCCAGTTTACCCTCGCAGGTGACTGGGATATCGAGAGAGACCCCTGAAGGAGATACCAATCCTCCATCATTCTATTCAGAGGTATGGTGTTGACTAAACCCTTAGAAGAGAATTCTTGAAACAAACCTTGGCAAAACCAACTTAACTTAAGCTACTTACTTACTCCCCCTTCTCACGTGTTAGGCTTAGGTCAGGCACACTGGGGTAGGCTTAGTTAGAAGCACCAGTTGAGTATGTTAGCCTAATGTATATATGACTGTATAAATGTTTTATTACTTTTAAACCATTGTATGGCTAAGAAACCATATCAATGCTTTTACAGTTCTATTTTGCTATTCTTATCTTACTGTACGTACTTTTTATAATAACAGTTATTGCAATTGTGGCAATACATTTCTCTTGTACGAGAAGAAAGACTGTTCAATAAATGTTAACCTTTATTGATACACGCCCGTCTCTCTATTCTCTACATACCGTGAAAGTAAACTGCACCAGACTGACTGAGTGAAATCTATGTCTATTGTTTCACACGACCCTAGAGATCGACTCTTGATCTGAGGAGCAAAGTTGTCATGTTGCACGGTTGTTGGAAAGCTGAATCCCTTCTTGTCTGTGCCAAGGAAGCTGATCACTTCCTATGCAGAGAAGAAAGTTTCCAGTGACCTCTGAGCTAGTTGGTAACACAACCCAATTAAGTTTAGCATAGTCAGTGGAGGCCTGGAATATAGCCAGTTCCACGTCGATACTACTGTTTATGTTATTCCAATGCGCAGGGCCTAGTGGGAAACTAGGAACTACACTACATGGCGCCCAACGTTTGGTAAGGCGATAAACTAACGTAAGACTTGTAGAGTAACTCAGTCGTGCATATTTCACAGACCCCTTTCTCCCGTAAATACTCCAATAGACGTCTGGAGTGGGTGAAAGGTTAAAATCCGCCCGACCTTAGTAGGAAGAGATTCCTATGTAAAGCTCTGGTTTATTCAACGTTGAAGGATACAGTGTTCCAAAATATTGTGCATCTAATCTTTGTCTCCTTGGAGACCTACTCTGCAAAGCCTGCATTTTTAAAATGACAGACAGTGAAGAAGAAAGGGAAGCAGTTAGACTGGCAGCCCAACTAATAGAGGAAGACACGAGTCTCCTAGACACAGACCCGGATGCTATTATCATCCCGGTCCAGTTAAGAAGATCTATAACTTTAAAACTTATAGAAAACGGACTGACACCTCAAGGTGGTACAGTAATTTTCGTGATAGAGGCTCACGAGTATCGGCAGACAGAGGTATTCTATTCATGGATAAACTTTCCAGCGGTAAACGCTATAACACAAGAGTTTCACTATTACAAAATAGAGGAACCTCCGGATGAGTACGCCCCTTTCGAGGAGGTTGAAATTCCACTTAAATTTCAAGAGCACCTGCTCTGGTTTAATGGCGCCCTAAAACACAATGATCACATAACCAGGCTCGGTCCACTAGGTAGACCAGGAGCCACGTGGCCGGTTCTAGCCAGCTACACACCACATCCTGACATTACAAAAATGTCTAGAGAAGAGCTGTTAGCACAGCTAAACACATTAATAAAAATACATAGGCAATTAGTCCAATATGTAATACGGACTGCAACAGTCCAGCCAGCTGTTAACTCACCACAGCTGACCCCTCATCAGGGGAACACAAATAAAATTACACCACAGAACATACAGTCATGTCTTGGTAAAACACCCGTAAAACGGGAACAAATTCCTTTCTGGTTAGCCCAGAAAATCACTCAAATAGAGGCAGTATTTCCTGATACTACCCCTATTGAGAAACACAGAATCTTGACCATCTGCCTTCCTATGGGAATCGCACCACACGTGGAGGACTGTGACACTTGGGGTACAGTCTTTGCTTCCATTTACACAAAAACACACGGTGTTCCGTCTATGGCGGTAATACCAGACGTGCTAAAACAGATTCAAAATGAATTCGGTCCAGAACCAGCTTTAAATCTAGGTATGAAATTACTGAAAGACTTCAAGCAGGTCACGGCTATATTATTAGCCAACGTAAAGGGAGAAGCAGCATCTGTGGCGATTCGCCAGAAGTTGAGGGAAACAGATATAAAAGATCCTGTTGAGCTTGCAAAAATCATAGAAAAATGCTATGAAGAATTAGGTAGAGACAGCTTGGGTGGGAAACCAGTAAAGCCCCAACTGCTCGAAAATCCTGAAAAATTATTTATTAAAAATAATTTAAATACTCCTAAAAAGAGCTGGGATGGAAATAAACAATCCACTCCCAAGGAAAAAGTTTTCCAGTCCAGAGGAAGGTCTCCTCGACGGAGGGAAAGAACTCCGACTCGAGAACGCCAGTCTCCCCAACGGGAGCCCTCTGAGAAAAGATATAACCTTAGAAATAGGGATAATATAAAAAAACCTGATAGATATCAAAGTATTGATACACGTCCCTCTCGATCTTTTCCACAGAATTCGGAAAGAAGAGGACGGTCAGACCCAGGAGAGCACACCAAGTCCAAAGACAAGGAACCTGCTCAAAATAAGAAATCTCAAATTCAGAAAAAGAAGGTAGCCAGTATTAGAGTAATCAACCATGCCGAGAATACTGAGGACACAGTTGAAAAACGGGGAGTGGGCATTGACAATGTTGGACAGTGCAGCAGAAATCAGTATAGCGCGCAAGATCTTGATGAGTCATCTGGAGACAGTGGACACGAATGAATACATTCAGGTTGAAACTGCCGACGCCAGACTTAGCGAGCCCCATAAAATATACGAAATAACATTGCGTATAGAGGGTGATAAGACTAGGAAAATTAAGGGTCTATTTTGGGATAAGCTCTCGAAAGGCTATGATATTCTGTTAGCTGAAAAAGATTGGCCCCCAGAGTTTGTCAGGGAGTGCCCTCGTGGCGAAGAGGTAATTATGCCTGCCTTCTCGAATCACATACCGATTCATAAAAAATACACATATGCAAGGAAATGGGCAGTAGCCCAGGCACCTGCATTGTATAAAAATCATGTAGGATGGGATGAGGATTCACCGCCTCACAAAATCCAACTAAAAAGTGAACCAACTGCCCAACGGCAGTATCCCATAAAGCAAGAAGCTAAAAAACAAGTCAGGGAGATCTTAGATCAACTTGAGTATCAGGGGGTGATTGAAACATGCACCTCTCAAATGAACAATCCTTTGTTTCCTGTCTCCAAGCCAGACAATTCATATCGTCTAGTTTTGGACTACAGACACCTTAATACATGTTGCAAAACTTTTGCAGTACAAAACTCGCATAGTGCAGCCCTAATGAATAACATAGTTAGGAAAAAATACAAAACGACATTAGACATTTCTAATGGTTTCTTTTGTCAAAACATTGCACCAGAAAGCAGATACTTGACCGCTTTCTCCGCATTTGGGTCACAGAAAAAATTCTGTCGACTCCCACAGGGGTTCAAGAACAGCCCAGGACTATTCTCAGCTAGGGTAACAGAGTTACTACAAATCTATGATGATGAAGCATTATCTTACGTAGATGATATTTATCTCACAGACGACGACTTGGATACTCACTTGAAAAGAGTGAACACCATTATACTTGGGTTCGCAGCAGAGGGTTACAAATTCAACTTTAAAAAGTCTCGAATTGCCCATCTGACAGTACTGTTCTTAGGGTACGAATTATCAAGTGAAGGGAAAAGCCTAGCGGACAACTTCTTAGAGAAGTGCGCTGTACTCCAAGCTCCGAAAACGCTGAAGAATTTACAATCTATACTAGGTTTTCTGAATTTCGGAAGAACTTACATCCTAAATTACGCAGAGAGGGTTAAACCTCTCTACGAACTAATAAAACCTGATTTAAAACAAATCAATTGGACTCAAAAACACACAGAAATTTTGAGATCACTGCAAACAGACATGTTAGCAAAAACAAAATTAGATACACGTGACAACACGATCGATCTTGTAATCCGAGTCATCCCAGGAAGATGCGGATTCACATACCTAACCTCTAATGAGGGAGAAAAGGTACCAATTTCAATTAAATCTCACTTGTACACACAAGCAGAAAAAACATTCAGTCACACAGAAAAAACTGTGAACGCAGTGCAAATCGCATTAGCAAATGAAAGAGAACTAGCACACGGCAAACGGATTAATATCCTTACAGCGGAATCCGCCTTCGAGGCGCTATTCAGCCCAGTAAACCTGCCTACAGTGTCACTGGATCCAAAATGGATACAGTGCATAGATTCTCTAGGAGCAGAAGACGTGAAATACTATTTCGCCCCGCAATTTGAAGAACTGAATGATTTAGAATATGAAGAAGAATATCCTCTGCCAATCGAAATTTTGCCTCTCCCACAATACGCCTGTATAATCTATACAGATAGCTTTGTACAGCATTTCAACGTAGAGAGAAAATCCTACGATGCAGCATGTGCGATTATTAAAGGTCGTTGGCTGTGCGGTAAATTCAGACCGAAAGTAACAAAAACTGAATCTGTAAGAAACTGTTCGGTTCAGAGAACTGAAATCAGATCTTTAAAGATGGCGCTCGAAAATGCAGAACGCGAATTCCCCACACTTATCGTGTGCGATTCTCATTTTTGCGTCAAATCTTACAACAACAAACTGCAGAGTTGGATCGAAAACGACTACAAAGATGACACAGGTGCCACAATAAAGCATAAATTGCTTTGGGAACAAGTAGCTCTTTTTCACAAAGAACTACAAAAGACTCACGTGATTCACGCACAGAGTCTTCAACGTGATGGCGTTCACGTTGCAGGGAATTCATTGGCTAATACAGCCACCGCGGAAGCAACTAACCCGGCTTCCGTAGCCACAAAAAAGCGTACAGATAAGTATATAGACGGGGAAACTATGCTAGCAGTAAAAACGACCGTAAAAGGCGACTGTGCAGCACTACCCGTAAACTATCCACTCAATTATGCATACATAATCGATGCAAACTCCGTTCCTTTTGCTCGAATCCCTGGAGTGGGGGATAGAGTAATTCCAAACACGAACAGGAGAATATTTTTAATAGCAGACGCACACATGGGTTTGGGTCTAAGGCACAGAGACATCAAGGAATCACTGACTGAATTACAATCAGTATTCTGGTGGCCGGGAATGAGTGTAGAACACCAAATATATGCAAACAACTGTGAAAACTGCAATAGGGATCGCAGTAGCGAACCTTGCTACCGGCTACCAATCAGAAAGAGCGTAACGCTGCCTACACCCCGTCCTGCGTCCTATTAATAGTTAAGACGAAAAGCACTTAAAATAATGAGGCCACCAGCACTCGGCTGACGCCTAGAACTGTTATAAAAGATTAGCGAGTCCATATCGGCACATACGCAATTACCACGTTCCATTCTGACCAGGGTCCTGCTTTCAGCTCTCGAGCTTATAGGGAGGCCATGGCTAGCATGGGAATTGGGTTGCGGTATTCTTGTCCGTCGCACAAGTGTGGTAGAAAGAAAAAACCGGGACATAAAGCAATCTATAACAGCGAAGGTATTAGGTTCAGGCGCTGGGTGGGTCAAACATTTAATAAGTGTCCCAGACTAGTCTTAACAACATGCCAAGAAATTCTCTAAAAGGTTTCAGCCCATACGAACTATTGTTCGGAATAAGAATGCGCGTTCAGGACCTCGATAGTCAGATGTCAGTGGTACAAGAAGAAACAAAGCAGTTTGAAGTAAAAGACCGTTTGGCTGTTTTACAGGAACTGAATGAAACAAGAAAATCATTAAGCAACATAAAGTTAAAGCAACAGCCAAATACCACTGACGAGGCACCACCCGCAACAGCCCCAGCAAGGCCTGTCTGGATTCCAAAGATTGGGGATCTAGTCAGAGAAAGGATCGCGGTTAAGAAGGAATTTGGGCCTTCTTACAGAAAAGCAGTACCTGTCTTAGCAGTCACCGGAACAAGATCAGTTGTGCTACCGCCCCTTGCTGGTAAAAAGGAGAACAGAGTCGTGTCTATCGATCTGGTAAAACCACAAGCATGTGGCCTATAATCAACAGTAGGCCCAGTGGACTCCCAAGAAACAACAGAATACCCAAACTTGCAACAATCCAAGAGGTTCAAACTGAAAGACTCATCACATTCGATCAGCCTGCAGTGCACAATGAAGGACTATGCAATAATGCCATGGAACTCGTGCCTCTTGAAACACAGATTGAAACAGTTCGTCAAGAAACAACACCAGTCTACAATAATGTGGCATCAGAAAGTGCTACCGAGAGACAGATTGAAAGAACAATCCCATCAATTGACAGAACTGCCTCTGGTTATTTCATCAACTTCGACAACTTCTCTGAAGATGAAAATGAGCCCGAAGTGATGCCAGAAACAAAAAAGTCTTTTAAAGAAAATACAACAGGACTCCTTCAACAAATCAAAGAACTATATCTGGATTCACCGTTGATTGAGCACTGGATCATCTCAGGGGTATTCATACTCCTACTATGCCTAATTTTAGTTTTAATTTTAGGAAAGTTCATTACAATTGAATGGACACAGCAAGTCAGAACATCAACCTAGTCCTGAAACCACACAGATCATCCCACGTGAAGAAAAGAGAACTGTCAACAGTAAATGTCACAGCAATTCCAATACCTGGTGGGGTAGTATGGGAAAAAACAGACTATGAGATCTATGGTCCGGTCGAAATCCTGAAGTATCCTCATCAACTAAAGGTTTCCTTAAGTGACTTTGTGACACCTAGTACATTCTCTGATGATTGGGACTTTAACAGTATTAATGACATGATGTCTGATTTAGTAATGTCAGCTAGATTCACAGATCATGATTATTTACAAGGTTCATCTAGTTATGAGCAGTTATTCTGTTACACCCACTATGGGGATCATTACTTGCATAAATCTGCACAGCCTAGAAATGTTTTTATGTATAATCAATGGGAACATTGTTCTACACCACCTAAAAGCAGTTCTAAAGCATTTTTTGAGAAATTCAAATATTTTTCAGGGTTTAACACCAGTGATGCAGAAACGTTTTATTATAAACTGTTAGATAAAACAGGAATGAAAACAATGCTGACAAATTCTAAATTGATATATTCAGAAGCATTTTATGACAAAATGATGACATTTGGTTTTGATTATTGGAAAAATAATATTGAAACGAAATCAATTTGGGGTACAAAAGATTGGCAGGTGCAAGGCATAGAAGCACTTTTTAGAACCTGCATGATACCAGAACAAATGTTATTTTTAAATGACACTGTACACCAAACATCTTGTCTTGGCCTAGCCAAGAACAAAGAAATGAAAACACCGTCTATACCAAAGCCAATAGCTGAGAATACAACTGCAGATAATGAGTTAGACGTGTCACACATTTTACATTTCAACAGAACACATCCTGATTGGAAAAAATGGTTAATCTGGCCTACAGACACAAATAGCTGTCAAGATCGATTCCTGAATAAAACACAGGGTTTAAAAATGACCAGATTAGACTCAAGATATTCCCAGAGACAACATCCAGGAATTATAACTACATACAGTGTAGGCAAACTCTGCCTAGAATGGCTAACTACATCCACACTGGCTGAAATTAAGCAACACTTGTCTTTATTAAAAGATGGTGCTGATTTGCGCGATTTCATTCTTGGACCACGCAAACAGCGTCAAAAGCGTTTCATAGCGACCAGTATCTATGCTGCTTACAACGAGGCTTGGAAAGTAAAGCAAATTGAAACTGCTGAAAAGATACGAGAAATTGATCGTATTAATTTGGAAAAATCACTTTCTGTGGTAGACAATGGGTTAATGACTCTGTCTTCCAGAATATATTCTTTGGACAATATTGTATCCTCTGCCTTTGATGTGATAGACAGAGATTTGCTAATGTTACAACATGGCCAGTCTCAATTACGCTCTATTATAGAACTAGGCTGGACGCTGCAAAATCTTCGTTCAGGCTATGTGCCTTGGCGTTTAATCAACACAACGTCATTATTTTCCATTTTTAACCTTACTGATAAACAGATCAGTTTGGCACAGAAAGGAGCAGACTATACAATCTTGAGCATCGAGAAACTCGAGAGATTACCATTGACAATGTCAGAGAGTCCTGTCATTGAATGGATAATACACGGAATTATCACAATTCCGATAACAACTTTCCGATTTCATAAATGCCTTGAGTACATACCTGCTGGCCAATATGAACAATTGGGTAAGGGATATGTTAAATCCGAATGGAAATTACCATACACTCATTCTTGCTATAGTGACAGCGACAAAAATGTATTTCTTAGTGGTGACAACTGTAAACGTTCACTAAGCGGTATACTTTTGTGTCAGGGTATTAATTTACACGGAGCATGCGATGGTAATTCAAACAACCTTTCATGCCACCAGCTAGTCACACCTGCAACTCAGATAGAGCCCTTCTTTATGCAACTCGCAAACGGGAGTTACATTCTAAGAACGGATCACAGGTGCTGTGGCCTCGCGCCCGGACTAAGTTATCTAGTAGAAGTAACGTCCATGGTCAAATGTTGTATGCAAGCATTGTTCCCGAGCGGGCCTCCAGACACAGTGACTCCCCTCTGGCCTCGTCTGAATCTCTATTCTATACGAATTGATACATTAAGCAAAATGAAATCTGTGCTTTTACAGACAACAGTGCCTATAACGTCATCTAAAGAGACGTATGATCTTCTAGTCGCAAGGACGGCTACTGAAGTCCATGACCTTTTATCAACAAATTGCCCCGTGCATTTCGTACAAATACTCGACAAACTCCTTAACATGTCTAGTGCTACAAGCATCCCAGGCATATTTAAGACAGTCTTTACGGGACTGCTAACACCCTTCCAGGGAATTTTGGGAATCTTTCCTAATTTTGTGCACTCCATCTTTGGTGGTATTCCACTATTTTTTGGACTCATCGCAGGGATTCTATTTTTGACCCTTCTGCTACGTTATGGCAAACCTCGGCTCAGACATAGCTCCCATGGGAATGGAAGAGACAATCCTAGCAATGCGCTACAGGGACAGGATAACTAACGTCCTCGGATTGGCCAGGCTGAGAGATCTAAACATGACCTGGTTCCTTTCATTCAGACCAATATGGCAAAATTGCATTTTACCTGTGCTACGGTGTATGCTTTGCGGCGATGAATGCGTGTTGGACATCTGTCTTTCACTTCCATCAGCAGTACCAATGGACGTCGATACTTTGCTAAGTCCAATAACGGCTCACGCATTGTGTTGTCCCCAGCGGCTACCAATCCTGATGACGGCATTCGTGGAGACTCCTGTACTACAGCCAAGTGGTAACAGTGGAGCGAGTGACAAAAGCAACATCATCCAGGTACAACGTTCTGTGAGCATTGCTGATCCTGCATTCGATGACAGCAATCATTCTCACACCTGCCAAGTTACAGCGCTATCTAATTTGGTTGAACTATCACCTGATTTTGTAGACCAATTCTTTGCGAGCCTGTCTGATACGATGTTCTCACCCACAGAGAAACAATAACTTTTGAAAAGCTTTCCGACACACAGCGTTCCCATGAACTCTGAATTCGGCCTTCAGTTTTGATCAACAAAAAACTGCCAGGAGCTTTGGTAAACTGATTTTTCTTTGAATTGGACAATTTTTTTAAAATATTGACCCTCTCTTTTTGGCACGAACAATTCTTTGCTTAACGTAAAAACTATTCTTAGAGAACAGAAGCTTCACACTTCTATTTCTAAACACATCTAGAGACATAATAAGATAACACCAGCCTCTAGCACACATATTATTACAATGCATTTTTATGTGATGATTTATCTCGCATTTCTTCTGTCAGAGATACTTCATGTGTAATTCTTTTTGCATAATCGTTCATTGATTTCATATGCAATACCTTTTGAATGATTACTATGCTTTAAAAAACGTACAGTACCTAAATTCCATGTATTACAAGTACGCCTATTTCGAATGCATTTATGTATTTTGGGGTGGGCTATGTTACACAATGTTACACATACATCTAATTGCTTAGTTTTAGTAATTTTGATGGACATGAATTCGTGGAGTGGGTGTCATGTGCTTATCTAGGTTCCTGATCGATACTGTGACCTTATGCCCCTATTCGGCTATAAATCCATTTATTCCCTATATTGGCATAACCGTTCAAGTGCGATTTTCTGTAAAGTCATCTCTGGCCTCACACGAGCAGAGCCACAGAGCCACATTCCAGCATGACTCTCTGCTACTTCCTTTGCGACCAATTAGTGCAATGACAGAGCAGCAGTCACTATCTGATATTCCTAGATAACACTCCGAGTTCTTCAACAAGATAAAAACTTAGCAAACCTGGAAATCCCCGCTTGCTATGTTTTGATTAGTAATAGAACTCTAATGAGCAACTGATAGCTGCCACTTCCTAGTGACATCTTTAATTGACGTCTTATGTCCAGCAAACTTGCGTCAAACCCGGCACCTGTCAGGTATAAATATTACCAACGTTGCCTTAAGCAATGAGCGAACATGTTGCTGATGCCAGCTGCCTGCATGACCCCGTGTTGGTAAAAACTAGCACTCTGTCGCTGCAGCCTGCTATCCTGTGGTGGTGAAGCTACTGATTACCATTATCGCCGCTACAGCGCGACCTATGGTGCAGTACGCTTGAGGAGCCGTGCAGCCGTCCTCTGCGAAGACATCCAGCCCAGCTGCCCGCGGACGCTGTCACCCCTCCTTCCTCCAGACGCGCTGAGAGAAGCCGCTGCCTTTCTCGTGCAGAGAAATCCAGTCCCGGCGCTTCCAGTTTACCCTCGCAGGTGACTGGGATATCGAGAGAGACCCCTGAAGGAGATACCAATCCTCCATCATTCTATTCAGAGGTATGGTGTTGACTAAACCCTTAGAAGAGAATTCTTGAAACAAACCTTGGCAAAACCAACTTAACTTAAGCTACTTACTTACTCCCCCTTCTCACGTGTTAGGCTTAGGTCAGGCACACTGGGGTAGGCTTAGTTAGAAGCACCAGTTGAGTATGTTAGCCTAATGTATATATGACTGTATAAATGTTTTATTACTTTTAAACCATTGTATGGCTAAGAAACCATATCAATGCTTTTACAGTTCTATTTTGCTATTCTTATCTTACTGTACGTACTTTTTATAATAACAGTTATTGCAATTGTGGCAATACATTTCTCTTGTACGAGAAGAAAGACTGTTCAATAAATGTTAACCTTTATTGATACACGCCCGTCTCTCTATTCTCTACATACCGTGAAAGTAAACTGCACCAGACTGACTGAGTGAAATCTATGTCTATTGTTTCACACGACCCTAGAGATCGACTCTTGATCTGAGGAGCAAAGTTGTCATGTTGCACGGTTGTTGGAAAGCTGAATCCCTTCTTGTCTGTGCCAAGGAAGCTGATCACTTCCTATGCAGAGAAGAAAGTTTCCAGTGACCTCTGAGCTAGTTGGTAACACAACCCAATTAAGTTTAGCATAGTCAGTGGAGGCCTGGAATATAGCCAGTTCCACGTCGATACTACTGTTTATGTTATTCCAATGCGCAGGGCCTAGTGGGAAACTAGGAACTACACTACAATTTCTCTATTCAACCCAGGTCAGACTCAGCCTGCCTTGCCCCTCTAAACCCAGACAGCCAATACACATAACAGCAGAGCACAGTGGAGGCTTAGGCAAGAAAATACCTACTTTCTAAAAGTGGTATTTTCAAACACAGAATATTAAAACCAACTTCACTAAAGATGCATTTTATTATTCTGAGCTCAAGCATACTAAACTCGAATTTCTACCATGTTCCCTGAGTCAGATAGGACTATAAGATGTAATAGCCAGTCTGCCCTTTCTAGCCTATGAAGTACAGGTAGCCTTACATCAGTGAAAACAAAAGGGAGGGTGATTCACTACCAGGACATGCTACACATATCAAGCTGTGTCCTACCTTACACACACAATGCACCTACCATAGGGGTGACTGACATGATGATAAGGAAAGGGTCAGGGGCTGGGAAGTGTGGGCACTTCCCAGCCCAGATGGCAGTTCTGGACTGCACGCAGACACTGCAGTGGCAGGTCTGAGGTACATTTTACAAGCTATTTCTGTGGGTGGGGCAAACCAGCGCTGCAGGCCCACCAGCAGGATTTGAGTTACCAGCCCTGGGCACACACAGGCCACACTACTATGGACTAACAGGTAAACCAAATAAGCCAATCAGGGATATACCAATTCACAGTCATATTTACACAGGGAGCATTTGTGCTGTGGCACTGAATGGCAGTGGCACAGCGCTCAGAGCATCTAATACCAGCAAAAACAGAGGAGACAACTGCGAAAAATGGAAGGGAGACCCACGCCAATGGTGCCAGGTCTAACAGTTGCAGACCAGTCTTCCCCCGGGGTATTCACGCAACAGCTCGAAGGACAAGGTGGGGGTGGGATTAGAGGGGTTAAGGAAGCGGCGAAGCTGGTTGGGTATACAAGGTGTCAGGAGAGGAAGATCCGGCCTCTTACTGACACCAGAGCACCACCGAGGGTAGAAGAAAGGTTTGTCTGATCACCAACCCTACAAGTCTTATGCACAGGGCTTGGGGTGGTTGTTTGGGTCTGAAGTAGTGTGGCTCACTGGTTAGAGGCGGCAGACCCGAGAGCAGAGGACGGCCCGGGACCAGGGTTCGATTCCTGGCGCGGCAGGTTTCTGGACCAGGGTCAGCGGACTTGATAATTCTCTCGCCTCGGCGCCCACTCTGATCAGCGATCACACTCGGCAACTCTGGGCATTAGCTTGCCTCATCTTCACTAACGGCCCCACCAGACCGCCGGGGATGCCTGGTCTCACCCTGGAGATACCCATTAAGGGACCATCTCTCAGGGAAGCCAGGAAGGGTTTCGCAGCGGTCGAAGCGCCTTGGGACCCTACGGGTAAGTAGTGCGCTATATAAATGCCTATACATGAGCGTGCCAGTTTAGGGCAGGTTGCAGAGCAGTGATGTTGCGGTACTTTCGAGGGGTAGTAAGTCACAGACGGGCTGATCCACCCCTCGGGGGGGGGAGAACGGTACACGGGTGACGGATAGTGGGGCACGAAAGGCAATGAGGGAAATTAAACAGAGGATGCTTGGAGGGCAAGTGAAGGTGAGAACGGGGAGAAGAAGGTCACCGAGTGAATGGGGAAGAGTCAAACAGGTGAGATGGTTTGAGAAGGATGAATGAAGAATGAGTCGGTAGGGGATGGGAAAAGTATATTTATTGCATTTATGTACTGTTTTAATAAAGCCTAAATGATTGCATTCATGTCCTAATAAAATGGCCTTTTATGCTTCAAGTAACAGCGTGGAGTGTGGTTCTTGCGCGATGTTCCATGCAACGTGCCAGAAATCATCCTGAATTACATTACAGCAAATACATTCCACTGACCTCTCTGGGCAGACCCTGTGTAGGCACTGCGGTGTCAGGTAAGCTTTATATATATAAGGAGCCGGCACTAGGAATGGGCACTGGGGGCAGCTGCCCAGGGCCTCACGCTCAGCTAAAAAAAAAAAAAAAGGGGGCCCGATTCACTGTGAAATGCCACACTTTCACAGTTAGCCCACCTGCTCCTCCAGGCCCCCCTGCCGATTACAATCACAATGCAAATGCAGATGTCTTGACCTTGCTTGTCAGCGCCTGGTGGCCTTCCTGGGGGTGCAGGGGTGGGGGGATGGGGCAAACAGAGCGGGAAAGACACAGCAGCCCGACCGGGCCGCAATTATGTTGGCTCACAGTGTCAGGGGTAGGGCAGCACCTCTGTTAAGTACCGGGGATTGCCTTTCTGCATTTTGTTTCTAGGTGACAGAGGCCCCTTTGTTTCCGGGACCAGCTGGACACAGGTAAGGAGAGGTGGGTGAGGGGAGGAGGGAGCAGCCAGATCCACTGTCTTTAGTTAACTTTTGCTTCACCCATTTTTTTTATGGAATGTGCATTTAAAACGTATGTAGAACTGCCTTGGTAGGGCAGTAGTTTACTAAATGCCTGGTTTCTGCTTCCAGGCCCAGGGGAGGGCCCCCCTTTCCCTGTGCCTCTAAGCACTAGAGCAAGCTGCAAGGTGAGGGTCCCCTTCCCTGGGCCTTGTAGCCATTACTCCCCCTTTCCTTTATTTGTTCCCCTGTGAAATGTATCCAAAAAAAGGTCGTCTTTTTTTTAAACATTTTTCACTTCCAAAGTGCAGCCTCTGGACAGAGAGAAATAAAACGTTCAAAATGTGGAAAATAAATAAAGCAAGACAGGGTGGATCGAAAAGGGGCCAGATTGTTTTTATTCACCCCCAAACACATTAGCGCCACTTTACAGAGTTTGCCAGCGAAGTGCTACTTTTGTCTTCTTTCCTTTCTCTGAACAGCATTGTTTTCCCTGCGTGGGGAAGTGCACCATTCCTGGATGTACTGCAATACCTGCCTGATGAGTGTATTCGAAAACAAAATGCATACCGCGGTCTGTATTCACAAATGTGGTCTTTTTAAACCATGCTGCTTATGTTTTGTAAGGATATAAGCAACGGACATTGAAACAGCTCCCTTCCTGCCCTGTAGGTATGTCCTTAACTTTTCATGCAAAAGCAGTCATTGATTTCTGAATAATAAGTGCAAAAGCGTTAAAGTAACCATGTTGTTCCTGCTTACATTTCACATGCTTTACTTAAAGTCGCATTCCCTACGAGTGTTTGCGTTTTTCAGGATGCGACACTTTTTTTTTGGAAGCATATTGCTCTTGTCTAGTGCGTAATTCGAATTGAGTCGCATCCAGGTATTTATAGCAGGGCACAATTGGGTTGTATATGAAGGCAGTGTGAGTTTCTCTCAGTGGGGCAGTATGGTGTTCAGTGGGGGAGAGGATGTGGCACTATGGTCAGAGCTGCTGAATTTGTAACTGGGGAACAGAGGTTCAGCCTTCATGTTCAGTCCACCAGACCACTCTCCTGAGAGAGCACATTCCTGTGCTAGACCTTAGAAGGCCCTGATAGACCTTAGAAACACTGGTGTCTTAGCACCAGCATGTGGACCTTAGCGGTGGCAATTGTGGGTTAACCTTGAAGGCCTGTCCACCAGAACCCCTATTGAAGCTCACCTCAAGTCTTTTGGGCAGGCCTACGAAGCAGCACACCCTAAAGCAACAGTGACTCTGTCACTGAGGTCACAGGACCCTTGAGCAGGTAGGCTCTAAGGCGGTGCCACCGATGAGATCATACTGAGCGCTGACTTACTTCGGGTGGGGGGGGCGTCATGTTTGCAAGTATATAATGTTTTTAAAAGCACTTGCTACCTCCTACTTGGCTTCCAGCAATTTTCGGCAACAATAAAATGTCATGATAACTCCGGTGATTACTGTTCTTCTTTGAGAAAGATGGAGTTTTGTCAAGCGGAAGTTTTGACTCGTGGAAAGGTAGCACAGAGGGTTAATGTGCCTGCTGCAAACAACATGTACCATGCAACTCACAAAGTGCACGTAATATAAACGGCAAGTAACAAAAGGATCTCACTGACAAAAGCAGTAACCCACTGACCTATTTGCAAGTCAAAATCCTAATATAGAACAATGAGCTATTAACTGTCATCTAAGAGCTGCTTGCAAACTGCAAGTTATAAATTGGAGCGTTATGGTTTTTTCCCCAGTTTGTGAATATCCTAATGTTGCAAAAAGTGGTAATTTTGATAGAAATCAGTTCTGATGATTATTAAAGAGAACCCCCAACCATGGTATTACATTATAAATTCAGAGTTTGTGTTTCTCCAGAACAATCACTATTAAACTATACTCCCTACTAGTATGATTGTCCTGAGACTCCTACACCTTGTAGTCCTTTGTTGTATGTAACATTTCCTATACAGTGATTTACACACGTATGATTGATTGTCTCTGTGTAATGTGTGTGATATAAAGTTCTGAAACCCTACACTGGTATCAGTGGCGCTGTGAATCAAATGAAATGCATCTGAGCGAGAATGTGGTTATCGAGACTTGAAGGGCAGTGTTAAAGGGTGGTAGTGAGGGAATCTTTGGCAGAGGGAGTCATTGGGGGGCACCAGAAAACATTGTTGCACAGGGCTCCACCAGCGCCAAAGCCGGCCACTTCCACTTCCTACAGTTCTAACATCAAATCTAAAAAGTTGATTTGAAAACCCCATGAATATGCAGCATACTATCAAGTCAATGTATGATTTAGCAGTGGTCTAGGTTGTTATAAGTCTTTTTTATTTATGTACAATCTTTATATGTAAGCAATGGTGTCTTGTAATTTTGTATTATATGTGTTTTGTTTTTGCACTTAACATAATTCTGGCGAGTAAAGAGCCCACACACAAACAAGATTGTCCTACGACTCTTAGCATGTGTGTGTGTGGGATACTGGTGGGAGGATTTACGTTAAAACAAATGACTAAGTATTAATGTCATCTAAAGGTGTCATAATAATGGCACAGAAAGATAATAGAGCCTTTTGAAATTTGAGATTATATCTATGGTGTGAGAGTTTTTCTCTTGTATATTTTTATATTTTGAATGATCCTGCCCCTCATTACCGCAACAGGATCTCTCCCCTTCAAGACACAGAACTGGAATTTGTATCATGCATTAATCTGGAAACAATCAGTTAACATGGATTAAAAAAATATCCATCTTTGTGAGACCTGTACCTAGATTTTCCATCCAATGTGACAAATATAATCCAATTAATAGAGTTTTAAAATATATGGACATATTTTATTTGTATATTTATCTTTTTGTCCATGTTATTGATATCCACGTTAGGTCTCTTCAGTGATGCCAAATAAGATCAATAGTCCTGCAATGTCACTTCTTGTGATGTTACATGCAAATTAGAGGGGCCTCACATCTTCCCTTTCGCCCTGGGCATCAAAAGTTCTAGGAATGGCCCTGTATGTGTGTGTGTATATATTGTTAATATGTTGGCAAATGCTCTCGAGTCTCGCAGAAAACGGACTGCTGACAAACTATTTTTTGACCAAGATGCAACTGGCAAAGTGACTGCTAACAGTACAGTGTGTATGACGGAAGAAATTAAAACCCAGGCTCTGTTCAACAATCTTGAGAAACTGTACAAAAAAGAACTTAATAAATGGTGGGAGGCTAAGTCCCTCCAACGATACATTGATGTCAAAAGAGTTCCACGAGGGCTGCGGATATTTACAATCCCCACCTATGAGGACCCTGATTTTGAAATGCTGGAAGAGTGGTCCAATAACTCAGCGTCCTGCTCACTAACCATGATGCGGATCTTGGTTAAATATGCCATTAAAGACAGAGCCAAAATTCTGTTGGAAATAGAAAAGATAACAGATGAGCTCGGCGCACTGGTAACCAAGGAAACACTGGACGAGTTTATAAAAAATCTGACACTGAAGATGGATCAGCTTGAAATGGAGATAACTGCAAAAAAACAGAGGAAATTCCTTAGGGATTTTAAAGATTATCAGTCTGGACGCACACTGACATTCCATAAAAAATATGACCATCTATTCGACAAAAATCAAGGAGGAGCTAGAACCAAGCAACCCTCACTGTCTGTGGTGGAAATCAGTGAAAGCGATATATCTGATGACAACTTATCAGATGCTTCAGTGTCTGCACTCAACCAAGAACTAACACCGGATCCCCAGAGAATAAAGAAGAATTTTTAGTTACAGTTTCAGATAATCAATCTAACAAGGACAGAAGACCAAGATCAGGCTGCCCAAAGGGGCAGAGGGAGAGGAAACAGAGGAAAAATGAGAGGAACTGCAAGGCAAAAGCAAGGAGGAAGAAACGCTGAGAGTGCCCCCATGGGAGTGGAAACACGGGGCAGCAAGCAGCAGAAAACACAATGACTGTAGTCAATCTTTCACAACGTCAACTGTCTAGAGATGAGCATGATGTTCTCTCTCTAGGCCTTTCCTTTTGCCCTACTAGCAACATGAATTTTGCACGGACCAGAATTGACCTGTTCCTTTTTTCAAGAAAACTGAAACTCAAGAAATGGTTTAATACCAAACCTGGAAAAGACAATATGGACAGAGCACTGGACACTGTAAGTAACCTCGATGTTGAGGACATAGTTGTGTGTAACAGGATGCTTAATGACACCCAGGACACTGGGGATAACCCTGATTGGAATGAATGGGGGATAGAGACTGATGGGAATCCAGGAAGTGATTTTAAGCCTAAATCGACTTTTCTTCCTAATGTACAATGTGAGGCCATAGATCTCTTTGAGAAAGGTGTCCTGTCAGACTTGAGAAAACTAAGATCCACGAAGACCCCTTTTTAACGTAAGAACCTTACCCATGCCCAGATTCAGGCGATTGATAACCTTAAGGCAGATGACGATATTGTCATCCGTCAATCTGACAAAGGGGGGAACGTGGTAGTCTTAGCCAAAAAGAAATACCTGGAAGAAGGTATTCGTCAACTACAGGACACCTCGTGCTATGCCAAATCTGACATGGCTGAGGTACTGCAGTCTAATGTTGCTTACAGAGAACTGTTGGTAGAATGGAGAGAAAAAGGCCAACTAGAATGGGAGGAATTCTACTATTTGTATTGCCCACACCCCCGCATTCCAGTTCTCTACCTCCTGCCTAAGCTACATAAGAACCACCTTGACCCCCCGGGGAGGCCAATAGTGTCTTCCATGGGATCGCTCTTAGAGAATACGTCTAGATTTATTGACCACTTTCTAAGACCTTATGTACTGACACTGCCATCGTATTTGAGAGATAGTACTCACTTTCTAACCAGTATCAATGGGATACATTGGGAAGACAACTTTGTCCTCATTACCCTTGATGTTAGTAGTTTATATACCAGCATCAAGCATCAACTAGGACTTAATGCGATCAGACACTTTTTCAAGACCCGTTCCATCTCAATGCTAGACCATTCCAACATGATCATCAGGATGATTGAATTCTGCCTGACTAACAACTTTTTTGTCTTTGATGGTGGCATCTATAGACAGTCACAGGGCACTGCAATGGGCACCTGCTTCGCCCCCAGCTACGCAAATTTATTCATGGGCTGGTGGGAGGAGCAGGTAGCCGCATGCATGGAGGAATTTGACACCAAGGTTGCCCTGTGGCTGCGCTATATTGACGACATTTTCGTCATTTGGAATGGTTCCGAACAAACGGCTATGAACTTTGTAAAGAAGCTCAATGAAAATGACCTAAATTTGGTTTTCACTGCTAATTTCAGCAAAAAAGAAATTGAGTTTCGTGATATCGCAATCAACATCAATGGCCGCAATATCGAAACCAAATTACACCACAAGACAACGGCAGGGAATAGCATCCTGTGGGCTGATAGCTCACACCCCCGCAAACTTGTACAAAGTATTCCCTACGGGGAATTACTGAGGGCTGAAAGAAACTGTAGCACCACTGAATCCTTTGAAGCAGAAAAACTGATCATGTGTGGCAGATTCAAAGATCGTGGCTATAGTACTAAAACCATATCCACTGCATGCAAAAGGGTAGATGGCATTGTAAGAAATGATCTTCTCTACCCAGCCAGGGAAGTTAACAACTCGAATACTGTGAGATTCATCACTACTTATTCAGGCCAGGCCAATAATATAAGAAACATTTTCAACAAACATTGGCACATTCTGCTGAGTGAAGAACACCTTAAACCTGACTTGGGATGCAATCCTCAGATAACTTTTAGAAAAAGCAGATCATTAAAAGATGAACTGAGCCATAATAATGTCACACATAAAAGACAGGGATCTCCTGCCACTCAGGTAGGATACAAATGTTGCTATAAATGTAAAGCCTGCAGAGGAAGTGTTAATTGTGATAAACTGTCAGTTCCACACACAGGTAAACAATTTTGTATAAGGAAAAATCTAACCTGTAACACTACTCATTGCATATACATTTTGATATGCCCCTGTAACAAATGGTATATAGGGAGTAACAAACACACCGCCAAGAAAAGAATCTTGGAGCACCTCAGAGCTATTAGGAATAACAAAAAAAGTATCCTGTAGCACGACACTTTCATTCACACCACTATAGTGATGAAACCAAGCTACGAATGGTGGTGATTGACAATGTTGACCTGGGGATGAGAGGCGGTAATTGTGAACTATCTTTACGCAAACTTGAATCAACTTACATTATTGAATTTGAATGCACTGTACCGAATGGACTCAATGTTAATGAAAAATTAGCAGTACACTTACACTGAGCATGAATTTGATTTTTTGCTAGTTTATCACAGCTGCTTTTTTAGTAATTTTAAATTTTCTACTTTCAGGTACATAGGACTGTCTGGCCAGATAATGCTTAATATGTACGAAGTTTGTAATAATCAGAACGCACAGGACACTTGTGATGTAACGATCCTATGGTTCGCCCACTTGGGCTAGAAAAACTGCTATTGACCATGGTTGATGGAATTAGCCCACTGGGGCGGGACTTGTTGGTGAAGTAACCTGCTTGTTCACCATATAGCGTGGTAATTTGGATCGACACAATACGAGATCTTGTATGAATTTCGAACATTGATCTAGTACTTCGCAATACGGACATTAATTATGATTTGACCACTTGGTTTGTATTGATTCAGATGATATGTCAAAATGTCCGACACCTTTACCGGCATTCTATGCGATCTGTAAAGTAGTCCTATGTCTATGTCTATGTATGTGCAGATTTAAATGGCACTTTTTGTGAAGAGACGGTTAGCGTGATCAAGGCTTAATCGCCGTAACGCGTTGTTGTTGCCACTAAATCGTTATTTGTAACTGCACAAGAAAGGTGTCCGAGCAGTCTGTCTTGATAAACGAAGCTGACTTTGAAAAGCGTGTTTGAGACTTCCGGTGCCCTTGCTCGAACCGCCCGCTGACAGCAAGTCCGACTTTACCGGTACTCGTGGAGAGAAAATATATATATATATATATATATATATATATATATATATATATATATATATATATATATATATATATATATATATATATATATATTACCTACTGGCGGTCGCCAGTAGGTATATATAGTTAGGATTTTTTCTCTATGGGACTTTTGAAAATTCTATGTCTAATAACTTTGGCGTTTGTGGACGGAATCGGCTGAAATTTTCAGGAAAATGGCACATTTTGTTTCTGAGCAGCCCCTGAAAATTTGGGGGGGTTTCGTCAAGGGGGGGGCCGAGAAAAAAGGGGGGTCCCAAAACGCGTTTTTCCCATTCATTTTTCCATAGGGCGTTTGGCCTCACTTTTAGCTCGAACGGCTGAATGGATTTGCACGAAACTTGGCAAAATTGTAGGGACTGTTAGCCCGATGTGCCTTTGCTGGGTCTCAATATATGTGCTCCAGTGGATTTTGAGAAATTAACGTTTTAAAAAACAGATATATCTGTGACAGCGTCCCGGGTAGCGCTCCGGTTCGCGAACTTTTCGCGTAACGGAACTTTGTGAAGCGAAGCTGATTGGCTCTCCGGTGTCTGTCAACATTCTAAACAGTCGGGAGCGGCCGCCATCTTGTCTCTCGGTAGGATTGAGAGACAAGAGGAGGAGAAAAACGAATGGGGAATTTAATGAAAGGGGGCAAGGTAGACCCTTCTTGACCCTCTAGGAATGATGTTGGGGTTATTAAAGGGTCCCGTGGGGCAAATAAAAAAAAAATTGATTTTTTGCGGTAGAAGCGCTTTCCGGTTCGCGAACCGGGTAGCGAACCGGTAGCGAAACGGGAATTCGCCATTTTGTGTTTCGTTTTAATTAAATTACAAGATGGAGGAAAAACAATGTGAAAAATGGGTATAAGGGGGTACGGGAGACGTATCCTGACCCTCTATGTTTTCTGAGGGTGGCTGAGGATGCTCATATATGTTGATACTTGTCTTCCAGCGGCTGCGCGTGAGCGTTTTTTTTTTTTTGCTGCGTGACGTCTGTTAACGTTCGATTAGAAGGAAATCAGGAAGTGTTGACCGCCATTTTGACACTGCGAGTAAATATATTGTTAAAAATAATTGTTATAAATTAATCCGTATTGATAAACATTGTCTGCGCCGTCTTGCTTTTTTTCCAATGCCACACTTTTGTCGTGCACGGCAGCCATTTTAGATGCCTTGACCAGACCCACTCTCTGCACGCCGCCGATCCTCAGCATGGCTCCCCACCCTCGCAAGCATCTCCCCTACGCACTGGTCACCCCCGCTCTCTCTCTTATGCATGGGCCATAAACCTCCCTCCATCTGTGCTGCTCTTCCCTGAGAATCACACCCTGTGCCCGCCCGACACCTCCCTTTCACCCTATTCACTACCGCACCCTCTGACACTCCTCTTCCTTTGTGTCTGATTGTCCAGGCCGGTCCCAGGCTATCACCTAGCCCTGCGGATGTAGTTTATGGCCTCAACTGTAAAGAATCACCCCTCTTCAAAGGAGTTACAGTAGATCAAGGCCCCCACCCCATGAGATCCGTCACACCACATGCGTTCCTACTATCTGATAACGATCCTGTATTGTGATTGGGGAGGGGATTCTCACTGTGAGAGTGTGTGGGACCGAGCCTGAAGCGGAAGATTCCAGGGATGCCTTTTTTACATCAAAGTCTTCACAATTATGTGTCACATTAAAAATATATAGCACTCCAACAAAGTAGTAGGAAATTAACACTTTAATAACTTATAAATATATACAACGCACCAAAAACAGTAAATACGTTAAAACATTTAAAACAAAGCAACAATGGTCTTCTGTGAGGTTGCGTCAGTAGCGGTCTGTTGTGCGAATAGTCCGAAGTCAGCACAACGCGCTGACATCTGGACGGCGCCCCTTTAGCGTTTCATTTGCCATTCAGCGGTTTTCCGCCCGCTTTTGCTGCACTGTGCCTCATCAGTAGTGGTCTGTTGTGCGAATAGTCCGAAGGCAGCACAACGCGCTGAGATCTGGACGGCACCCAGGTGATGTCCTTTACTTGCCGCACTGGTCTTGGCATCCTACAATGCTGCGCCGAAAAACGGCGTGGGGCGCCCAGGGGGGGGGGGAGGGGAGGCGGCGTGAACGGGCCTCTCCAGGTGGAGGCTGCTCTGCTGCAATGGGGCGCCCCTTTAGCGTTTCAGTTGCCATTCAGCGGTTTTCCGCCCGCTTTTGCTGCACTGTGCCTCATCCGCCATTCAGTTGTTTATTGCCCGCTCTTGCGGCTACAGCGTCTCGCCCACCATCTAGTTGAATTGCGCCCACTCTTGCGGTGCAGCGATAGGTGGCTGCCACAGGACTCTTAAAATGGCGGCCGGCTCTTCGGATTTGGGCCTGGTCCACTAAAATGGCCCTGGGACACCTTGGTACTCGGACACTTGCGTCCTAGGGCTTGAGCCCCATTCTTGAAAGCGTCCCCTCAGCCTTGAAGATTCTACAAAAGTCATGGGGGCCCCCGACTCCCGCAGGCTTCCGGTAGGGAGCGGCTGCCATGATTGCTTGCGGAATGGCCACGACGGAGCTACGAGATGGTGGTGCTCTCATGCTGACGCCAGCTTCAGTCTGAAACATCCAGAAACACTGTAGACTATCAATTCGATGACTTCCGGTGGAGCCTCAACGTGACCCGGCAGGGAAGAACTTGCCCTCCCCTCTTTTGATTGATGGTTCTTGTTGCCTGTCCCCTCTGTTGTCATCTAACGGAACCTTTTTGGATTGCCGAGTGAGAAAAAAAAAGTGGGGCTTTCATCGTTTGGGACAAAAAAATGTTTTAATCCAATGAAAAGTGTTATTTTTAGGTCATATGATCAAGCATTTCATCATTAGGAAACCAAAAGTAAAATGAACCAATGAAAAGTTTATAAAGAAGTCACATGACCTGTTATGCGGCTTTGGGCTATAAAAAGCCTACAAAATCCGTTGGCCTGTGAGGCGGCGTCAGTAGCGGACCGATGTGCGAATAGGCTGAAGGCAGCACAACGCGCCGAGATCCGGATGGCACCGAGGTGGTGTCCAGCAAGTTGCCGCACTGGTGTGGCCATCCTACAATGCTGCGCCGAAAGACGGCGTGGGGTGCCCGGGGGGGGGGGGGAGGCGGTGCGAACTGGCCTCTCTCGTCTCCCCAGGTGGAGGCACCTGATTTGCAGTGCGGCGCCCCTTACCGTTTCACTCGCCGTCCAGCAGAGTTGCGCCCGCACTTGCTGCTACAGTAGGCCGAAGGCAGCACAACGTGCCGAGATCCGGATGGCACCGAGGTGGTGTGGGGCGCCCCTTATCTTTTCACTCGCCGTCCACCTGAGTTGCGCCCGCACTTGCTGCTACAGTAGGCCGAAGGCAGCACAACGCGCCGAGATCCGGATGGCACCGAGGTGGTGTCCAGCAAGTTTCACTGGTGTGGCCATCCTACAATGCTGCGCCGAAAGACGGCGTGGGGTGCCCGGGGGGGGGGGGGGGGGGGGGGGGAAAGGCTGCGTAAATGGACCTCTCCCGCCTCCCCAGGTGAAGGCACCTCATCTGCATTGGGGCGCCTCTTAGCGTTTCACTCGCCTTCCAGCTGAGTTTTGCCTGCTCTTGCGGCACAGTGCCTCACCCTCCATCCAGCTGAGTTCCGCCCGCTCTTGCGGTACAGCGTCTCACCCGCCATCCAGCTGAGTTTCGCCCGCTCTTGCGGTACAGTGACTCGAACGCGCCGAGATCCGGATGGCACCGAGGTGGTGTCCAGCAAGTTTCACTGGTGTGGCCATCCTACAATGCTGCGCCGAAAGACGGCGTGGGGTGCCCGGGGGGGGGGGGGAGGCAGCGCAAACGGGCCTCTCCCTCCTCCCCAGGTGGAGGCACCTCATCTGCAGTGGGGCGCCTCTTAGCGTTTCACTCGCCTTCCAGCTGAGTTCCGCCCGCTCTTGCGGTACAGTGACTCACCCGCCATCTAGCTGAATTGCGGCTACTCTTGTGGTGCAGCGATAGCCGGCTGCAACAGGACTCTCAAAATGGAGGCCAGCTCTTTGGATTTGGGACTGGTCCACTAAAATGGCCCTGGGACACCTTGGAACTCGGACGCTTGCCTGCTAGGGCATGGGCCCCATTCACGAAAGCGTCCCCTCTTTGACTGATTGTTCTTGTTGCCTATTTCTTCTGTTTTCATTTAACGGAACCTTTTTGGACTGCCGAAAGGGGTTCTGGTCTGACCGCTGGTTGGTGGAGACATTTTGACTATATCCTGGACCTGCCCGGCCTCGCCCAAAATGGCGCCGGTATAAATGGGACTCGTAACTCCTTGTTGTGTATTGGTTGCCCAACCTTGATATCAAGAGATACGTATGCAGTTTTGAAGCACATGGCGGGCGGGGACGAGAATTGATTGAACATTTGGACATCCCTATTGATATTAAGTTCTGATGTGTTATTGATTACTGTATTATTGAAAGTTCGAATTAACGTCACCCATGGTACTTGCCCGCAAATGTATATCTAGATAATTTTATTGTAACTGGTCCTGTCGTACTTTAATTATAAAATGTACGTCCACCGATTCCGCAAATGTTAGACACCTTAGTTCTTGCAACCTAATGGGTCGCCCGTTACGTTTCTTCTACAGTGTAAATGACCCCTCATCATATACGATTCCAGTTTGCTCCGTGGCCGGCCCACCTGGTTATAGGCCCGTATTTGTAAACTGACATTTTCACAATAAAGGTTTTTAAAACAAAACATGGTAGTAGTTCCTACATTGGTAAAGTTTTGAATAATAGCCACTGTTTTCGAATCAGTAAAAGGCAAGTGAAATAAAGCAGTCCAATTACATGACGGTTAAAAGGTATAATACGCAGGAATGCAGTAAGGATAAATGGTCAAGGGCTGTTGTGTTTTCCACTCCTGCAACATAAAGTGATCGATAAGAATCCGATATTCATGCCTATCAGCGACTAAGACTGCAGGCCGAGCCTCTTTTGTTCAACGGCTCCCTCATGGGACGAAGAAACACCCTTTTTCTCGAAATAGGAATATTTTACTTGCAGGACAGTTGTAAATTTCCCGGGAAAATACATTAGCCTGGAATATTGTTAGTGATAAACTGTAAATGCATCTGGGTCCTTTGCTTTACAAGTCAGAGTGAGAAAAAAAAAGGTGGGGCTTTCATCATTTGGGAAAAAAAAATATTCGAAAGCAATGAAAAGTTATTTTTAGGTCATATGACCAAGCCTTTCATCATTAGAATAACAAAAGTAAAATGAACCAATGAAAAGTTTTATTAACAAGTCACATGACCTGTTATGCTTACGTTACGCGCTACGCGCCGCACTCTGGATCGTTTCCGGGAAGCTGCGCCTCGCGCACCGGACCACTTCCGGGTGCGCTAACGCGGCGCGTCATATGAGGCATTACGTGACAACGCAGGTCCAGAATATAGTCAAAATGTCTCCACCAACCAGCGGTTGGAACACAACCCCTTTCAGCAGTCCAAAAAGTTCTGTTAAATGACAAGAGAAGGGACAGGCAACAAGAACCATCAATCAAAGAGGGGAGGGCAAAGTCTACCGGGTCACGTTGGGGCTCCACCGGAACTGATCGAATTGGTAGTCTACAGTGTTTCTGGATGTTTCAGACTGAAGCTGGCGTCAGCATGAGAGCACCACCATCTCGTGGCTATGTTGTGGCCATTCCGCGAGCAATTATGGCAGTCGCTCCCCACCGGAAGTTTGCGGGAGTCGGGGGTCCCGGTGACTGTTGTAGAATCTTCAAGGCTGAGGGGACTCTTTTGGGAATGGGGCCCATGCCCTAGCAGTCAAGCGTCCGAGTTCCACGGTTGCCCAGAGCCATATTTGCAGGCCAGGCCCAAGTCTGTGGAGTCGACCGCCATTTTGTGAGCTCCGTAGCAGCCGCCTGTCGCTGTACCGCAAGATTGGGTGCAATTCCGTTGGATGGCGGGTGAGACGTTGTAATAGCAAGAGCAGGCGCAATTCAGCTGGCCGAGCGAGGCACTGTGTCGCAAGAGCGGGCGCAAGTGAGCTGGTCGATTGAAGCGTTGGGGTGTAGCTGAGAAACCTCCACCTGGGGAGGTGGGGGAGGCTCGTTCGCGTCGCCTCTCCCTTCTACTGCACCCCACGCCGTCTCCTGGCGCAGGTATATGTGATGGTCGGACCAGGGCACCGCAGGACGTGTCTTCAGGTCAAACGGATTGTGGGACAAGGTGTGGAGCAGGCGCAATTATCTCGGGGCCTCCGTCAAGCGGTTCAGGGAGGCACCGCATCACATTGTTTTCCAATGCAGTCAGGTCCACAAACAGCCCCCACTTACTTTGAGAATAGTGAAGCTGCAGCAGGTGCAAATAAGCTTCAGACAGTGTTACAAGCGCTGCTCCGAACCCTCAACTATGGCACCCAACATCCAGGACTTATGCCATTTGTGCTAGGCAGTGACATCGAAGCATCTCAGGGACCAAGCAACATACCATATCCAGAGTCCTTCCCACAACCTCTGCCTTCCTTCTTACCTAGTTATTGTTCTTTCACTCCCACTCCAGGGTTTTAGTCTGTGAATGGAAAACCATGAACCTACACTCACCTATAAAAATCTTACTATTGATTGTTTTTTTTGAGCCCAAAATACAAAGGCTTGTTTGGATCGATGTTGCAGGAGGCTGCCATGTAAATAGTTATTTAATAAAACGTTTTACCCTGTTACTTTGCTGGTGTGTTGTATATATTTATAATATTTGCATAGTGTTTGTCGTTATTATGGGTGGGGTGGGCGGCGGAGCCGAGCTGTCTTGCAGCCATCATGGTGTCGAGCTCAGTTCCTTTCACTAGTTTCGTATTTGTCATGAGGGGTTGTTCATAATGTTTCTATTTTAGCGAGGTCAAAAAGAGTTCCCATTAGTGGCCTACTGATTTTGCTTGATTCCTTTTGTTTTTTAACAATTTTTCACTACCTGCAAAGACTAAACAGAGTATTGCGACTCTGTGCTTGTTTGTAAATAGAGAATGAACCAAAGAGAACCAATTCCAAAACAATAAATGCTAGGATAACAATCAATCAAATGGAGAGGGAAGCAGGCACAACGAATTACAACGGGGGCAAAGGCCTGTGTTACCTACCCTTCACTATCTGCAAAGAGAGAATACTCCTAAAAGAAAAGAGGAGGGGGGGCAGCGTTCAAAGCACATCAGCGTGCATAAATACGAAAATGATTTTACCTACCACACACTTGACATTTTACAGTTTTTGATATTTGCTATTAAAAAACCATTGACATTCACTGAAAAAACCATAGGTTATAGACCATATATAGTTAGAAATTAGCATTTACAAAACCTAGAAAATTCACTGAAAAAAACATAGGTTATAGACCATATATAGTTAGGGATTAGCATTTACAAAACCTTATTTTACTCGCACAAAACCATTGAAATTCGCATATATAGTTAGTTGCACTAACTATATATCGCGCACCCGCAATCCACCACTGATGATGTCACATATTACATCATTCATGACATGGTCAGTGACATCACTGATGACATCACTGATGACATCATCCAGTGACTGTATGTTTCTGTAAAGTTAAAATATGTCTTACATATTGAAGAATGAGTGGATGTATAAGTGTCTGGATGAAGGATTTAGTAGGTGCATGACTGATTGTATGAGTGAATGATTAGATGTGTCTCACTGAGTGCATGGGTTAGTGACTAAACTATCTTAATTTGTACATCATTTTGTCTTTTGTTCGGTAAACTGCTGCATCTGTTGATCAGTAGCTATATGAGTAACTATATGGTTTATTGATTGGTTGCCCAAGTATTTGTATGGGAGACTGAGTGTGTGTGTATGGGTGGCTGGGAGGTGTGTGACTCTGTGCATAGATGTGTCAACAGTTGATTTACTAGATGTATGGGTTCAAAAGTGCATGTGGAATTAGCTGTATGGGCGGTTGACTGTGTGCAAGAGTGTATTGGTGAGTGAATGCATATCTCAGTGCTACATGTCAAAGTAAGTACATATGTAAAACACAGTACATGTGAGAGTTGACATATATAAATACCTGTGCATAAGAGCCAGTGAATGTGTGAGTGGCTGTATGGATCATTGTGAACTTGTATCAGGGATTGTATAAGAGAGTAAATATGTGTTAGTATATGTTTAAATAAGTAAGGTGTGTATAACTGTATAGTTGAGGAAATGGAGGTGTGATTGATTATTTGCATGACTGACTAGTTGTGTGAGTAACTCCATGGATTAGTGACAGTCTGTGAGTGTCTGTTTACACTGAGTGTATCTAAGGTTATATTAGAGTCTGAAGAGGTTCCTCAATGCCATCAAATTTAATTTTTAGAAATTCAATTCCATCTCTACTTCTGTATTTCTCAAAATCAACAACATTACCCATTGATCCATTTACCAGACCTCTTTCAACATGTAAATTCCTTCTCAAAATGATTCGGCAATTTAAACACACATTCAAAGTCTTTTCAAAACCCGCTGTTTTAGATATAGTCTTCTCTAATGAATCCAATTTAGATTTCAAATTCTCAGACAAAATAATTGTTGATCCCATATGCTCTATTCTGTCAATAGCTTCAAGTTTCACAATCTCTTGCTTTTCTAAATTCAACATTTTGTTGTTGAAGATGGCACATTCTGCAAGAGTTGGCATCAAACATATTCCGGATTTCTTCTCAGTAATTTTCTGAAAATTATTCTCAGGCACAACGTCTTGTTCTGGATATAAATTTGTCAGTAATCGTGCATGTAATGCTTTTTTTCCATGCTCGGTCACTTTTCCAATTCTAATATCTTGTAGAATATTCTTGTAATCTTCATCCTTTGCCTGACGCATATTTTCATGCAGTTCAGCATAATTGAAATTTAACCATATATTGACGTTGCCAATGCTCCCTAGGCACTTCCTGGTATCTTCATGCGAGAGTATTTTGAACACAGGTTGTCCTTTTACTGGTGTCAGCTGTAGAAGATCTCCGAAAACAATGATGTGTTTGCCACCAAATAACACATCATACTCAGTTTTAAGAACTTCTTGCATTCTCAAATGCACAAAGGCAAGCATGACATTGGAAACCATGCTTACTTCGTCAATGATAAGAAGTTTCATTTTCCTCAAGACTCTTGCAACTTCACAACAAGCATCCCCAGATAACTTGTGGTATTGTAATTTGTTGTCATGCTCCACTGGCAGCATCAGTAGACGATGCAAAGTAATACCTTTAATGTTATGTGCTGCCAGTCCAGTAGGAGCAGTAACAACACAAGACAGCGATGACTCAGTCCTTTCCTGCAAATAACAAGAAATTGCTTTAATGAGGAAACTTTTCCCAGTTCCCGCTTCTCCACTCACGTACAGTCGGACAGGCTTCAACGACGTACATGAGCACTCTTTCTTCTCATGACTTAATCCATGATCAATTTGCTTGGTAACTTCGTCATATATTTTCCTCTGCTGAACGTTGAGTTGTTTTTCCAAGTCTTCTAAGTTAACCGCATCCTCCTGAGCATGTGCCATGGCTCTTTCCACTTCATTCATAGCAGTGGCAGCTTCATTTTCGATAATAGGTCCTCCTAGTGGATCCTGACTCAATGAAACAGAACTCTGACTGTCCTGAGAACTGTCTCTGGCAATCTCGGCTGCAATCGTTGCTGCCTGCTCAATTTCCAAAGTCAACATTTCTTGATATTTGGGAAAAGCAGGACATTCTATGGTCTCCTTGGCGGCAGTGAAAGAGTCTTCGTAACAGAGGAAATCTCCAAGCAGTTCCTCTTCTGCACGCCAAGGCTTGAAAAGTTGCAAAAGTGCTAAATAGAAAAATTCCTTTTTTTCCTGGAGATTCGCCACTCAATTTTCGATGGTTTACTAATTGGCATTTTCTTTGCTTGACCAAACATCCCTCACTTCCAATTACAGAATACACTCCTTTCTCAATATCTTCTTTGATGTTCCTCTTGAATATGTAATTTTGTAGAACCTCATACAGACAAACATTCTCAAGGTGACTGCTTCGATTTGGATAATATGTATCCAACATGTTGGTCTTCAAAATGTCGGTACTGTTTGGCTCCTTTTCCGCCAAATACTCAATTTCCCGCACAGGTTTCAGAACTCGATTACGCGTTGCAGCAAGACCAAGACTCGCCCAAACGATACTCCTGGATTTGGCATAAAGACTTGCTGAAGACAACCGGTCAGAACATTCGTAAGCTCCGATTTCTCGATGCGACAACATCTTCAGACTGAAACTGTACAACTTCTTGCTGAGGCTCTTTTCATGGGAAATGCCCTCCCACATATCCTTCAATTCTGTCTTTTCTTTTTTGGTGATGTAAGATGTCACATACCGAGCCACAGCCATACAGTTGTCAGCCACAAACTGTATATCCATGTTAGCATTCCACATGGACAAAATCACTGGGTTGTAGTCGTTGATGTACTTGGACTCTTCATTCCTTTTCAAATTGTATGTATTTTTGGGTGATTTCCTCGTCACATTATGTCGCAGAGAAGACATCAAACTGTTCACTCTTCCTTTAGAAATCACCGGTCGTGGAAAGTTGAAACGACATTTGGTGTAGAACTTGTCCTTGTTTCTGAATTTACGACGACAGTACTTTCCACAACGATGGCTTTGGAAACGTAGAACTTGTTCTCTTAGGCTTTTCTTCTCCGTTGCGTTTGGAACAGCACACGTAGAATACTGTTCTATGAAACTCATCACTAAGTCATCCAGATCTGTTCCAAATTTAGGTGCATCCTTGATCCACATCAACATATGTATATGAGGAGCACCTCTTGCTTGGTACTCCTTTCTCCAGAAAAAATCCAACACCTCTCCAAGAGGTGGATTCTTCTTATTTGTGATGAAAGACATCATAGCTTCAAATCTATGATTGAAGTACCTGCATACATTCACTGGATCCAAAGAACACAGTTCTCCAGGTGTCTTGAATTCAATGTTTTCAATATTTCCATTTGCCTCTCGTAGAAATTCAAGTAAGTCTTCCCAGCCATACTTGGCACAGCTCAGAGTGAGGAACCATGTTGGAGTTCCTAAATTCCTCAGCATACATTTTAAATCACCATGACGACGGTACCAGTATTCATTAGTACCACGCTGACACGCCATGAGATTAATTAGGTGAGAATCCAAAATACTGTCTTGGACATTGACTTTATGCATAAAGTCACTTGCCGAGATGTTTCGCATCTGTATACCACTTTTTAAGATGTGGTTCACTGCATATGACAGTCCAGACAGATTGCTTTCAAACAAGAGATGAAACAAATAGGGAATGCATTGACGAAACCTAGGATCTTCTGCATACAATCGTAAAGTCCGGTATTCAGACGCAGGGTTTTGATGAGGTCGCTCATCATATCTTCCTCCTTGACCTGTTGGAAATAGCTGTGGGAAACACCGAGCTTCCAAACTTTCCTCCCAAACACTAATGGGACTCCCTTTGGCTTGTTTCATTTGAAACAACTCAATAGCATTCCCCATGACTTCCTTGGAATGCAAAGGATGAACACTATAATGTTCAAATATTTCTTCACTTTTAGAGGCCTCTACTTTCTCAATTTGGCCAGCACACAAATCGCTATCCTCTTCATCACTTACTTCCTCTTCTGCAACATATACATTCTTATAGTACTTATTATTTTTCTTTAAATACAATGTTGCCTTTTTGACTTTCCTAACATCCACTAAATCTTGCCATATTTTCTTATTTTTTGTCGGAACCCCATTAACAAAGATAACCAGAGGTTCCTATTCCACTTTTTCTACTCCAATTGTGTTAATGTTTTTGTTCAAATCTAGAGGCAAATAAACAACTCTTCCCTTTAATCCTCTCTGTAAATCTGATGGAGGCAACTTCCCTGTCTTTGGCTCCATTCTTACAATAGCCTGAAAGGGATGGATACTTTGAATCAAAATAGATTCATAAGTATTTAAATCCTTCAATTCAGAAGGAATCTCAACCAATTCCAGATTATTATGAACCGCCCTAGCAGGCATCTGGTTTTGGTTTAATTTGTTACAACAATAAGTACACACACGTTGATCCGATCCCAAATCAAAACTATTTTCTACCATCAAGTATGTGGCAAAATCCTTCCATTCACTATTATTTTCCCTTTCACTTTTTGCATATAAATCCACTAACTTAATCTGATTCTTGTAATAAGTGCGTCGACAACACACACAAGTGAAATTAGGCCTCAAACTTGATTTCATCTGAAACGTGGCAATTTCCTTCTGAAAATTATCTGTACTGGAAACCTGTACATTATCTTCAACATTACCCTCTACTTCTGGGTCAATTTGAACATTCTCATCTTTACTTCCAAAGTAACAAAACTCAATTTCTTCAGAAATATTCTTGACATCTATTTCAGAACCATGCAAAAGAGCAGCACATAATTGTTTAAGCATAATTGCTGGACTCTTAGCATGATACAACATTCTCACTAATTTCCTCACTTTATTATGATGCACTGCTAGCATCCTGAAATGATGAAAAACACTCTGGCATACTCTCCTGGAAAGACAAGCCAGTGAATGACCACGCAAACCTGTCATTTGTCTCACTCTGCAAGGATCTAATTCTATCAACAACTTCATTTTCTGCTTCAAACTTTTCTTATTAAATGTCCGTACAAAATCACAAAGCAAATTGATGGAATCCTGTCGCACACTGCAAATAGAACTACACTTCCAAATGTACACAGGACCTTTAGGACGTCTTTCTAAAACCTCATTACCTAACACCTCTTCTATCTCTGTTGTCACAAGTTTTTCTTTTTCAACTGGACAACCATCCTTCACTTCATAAGCTCGACCACTGGTGTCAACTGCAAACACCAAATCATTATCCTGAAAATAACTCTCCTCATTAAAAAATGCCTCAAAACTTGAACTATGCATCCATTCTCCGGAAAAAACTTCACAAAAGTTACTACGATAACTACTCTCTTCCATCTACTATTTGATTTGAAATCAGAAATTACCTTGTTTAGTGTCCTAATTCTATTGATGACCAAAATAAACAATTTTCGCTTAATTTCGAAAGCATGATCAATAATTTTCTCTACATTTTTCTTTTTCTTATAAAATGCCACTTTCTGTAGGCCTTTCTTAATATTTTTTAATAAATTAACTATTATCCTGTTGCGGAACATTCGTTTTCGAATGTCCCTAAACTGTTGTTTCCTTCTACTATCATGCACAGAGTTATCTCTTGCTCTAGCAGTAACATTTTTGATTGGTCTTTCCTTTCCATTTAAATTGCTTCTCTTTTTCTGGACTGAAACATTTCCTGTAGAAATACTTTTTTTACTACAAATATTTCTTATGAATGATTTCGTGGTCTTACCCGGAGCTTTCTTGGTGATTTCACTATTTTTTTTTGGAGAGGACTGCTGCAATAATAGATGATCCTGCTGTCTTTGACGTTTTCTAGCCTTTCTAATTCGATTCTTAGTTGGCATTTTCAAATTTTGAAATGATCTGCAGTTGAATCTGTGGAAAAATATAATAAAAAATGTTATTAACCACTATTACCAAACAGTAAATGAATAACAGTCATCAAAAACTTAACACCCTACTTATTATTTAACATAGCAAATCTTTTGCACCACCACTGCGTCACAAAAGTGACGCACAGTGGTACAAAACAGGCATACACCTATCATAAATCTCTCCGTAACATTTTAAATGATTGATTCAGGATGACGATAAGGTGTGGCCTATCCAGAGGTTTGTTTAAGGTGAGGCCTACTCACGGTTGCAGAAGAGTTTTTTGCTTGTTGAACAATACAAAGGAGATAATACATGTGAAGGCCTACCAATGAAGTAAATCATGTCCACTTCACTCTTGAACAAAGGCCACACCTGTTTTGAATCTGTGGTCAGACCTAAACTTCATCTGCACAATGTCATTCATAAACTTAGGAAACACTACTAATGTAATTGAAAAAAGTGGAGTTTTTTTCCTTTTTTCAGAATTACATCACATATGTTTCCTCATTGACTTAAAATGTCCTTAAGACACATAAAAGCGTTTTTTTGGATTGCCCTTGCACCATCTTTGGGTCATTTTTAACATGGCTATGTAACTCCCATAATCAAAATCAAAATTTGCCAAGCACAGGTGGGAGCGTATTTACAAGAAAGTTGCCCCATGGAGAAAGCTCTTCAATTAAAATGGGAAAAATAACATCATAGACACTCAAATGCCTTATAAATATGGCCCAAACAACCTATGAAGCTCTAGCAGTACATATCCAGAAATGTAATTGATTTCAAAAAACGTTTTTGAACACAACATATAAATCAATTGTATACCTACATTCAAGAGGAAATGACTGAAAATGTCCTTAAGACACATAAAAGCGTTTTTTTTGATTGCCCTTGCACCATCTTTGGGTCATTTTTAACATAGCTATGTAACTCCCATAACCAAAAACAAAATTTGCCAAGCACAGGTGGGAGCGTATTTACAAGAAAGTTGCCCCATGGAGAAAGCTCTTCAATTAAAATGGGAAAAATAACATCATAGACACTCAAATGCCTTTTAAATATGCTCCAAACAACCTATGAAGCTCTAGCAGTACATATCCAGAAATGTAATTGATTTCAAAAAACGTTTTTGAACACAACATATAAATCAATTGTATACCTACATTCAGTTGGAAATGACTGAAAATGTCCTTATGACACATGAAAGCGTTTTTTTGAATGCCCTTGCACCATTTTTGGGACATTTTTAACATGGCTATGTAACTCCCATAATCAAAATCAAAATTTGCCAAGCACAGGTGGGAGCGTATTTACAAGAAAGTTGCCCCATGGAGAAAGCTCTTCAATTAAAATGGGAACAATAACATCAGAGACACTCAAATGCCTTATAAATATGGCCCAAACAACCTATGAAGCTCTAGCAGTACATATCCAGAAATGTAATTGATTTCAAAAAATCGTTTTTAAACACAACATATAAATCAATTGTATACCTACATTCAAGAGGAAATGACTAAAAATGTCCTTAAGACACATGAAAGCGTTTTTTTGAATGCCCTTGCACCATTTTTGGGACATTTTTAACATGGCTATGTAACTCCCATAATCAAAATCTAAATTTTCCAAGTACAGGTGGGAGCGTATTTACAAGAAACTAGCCCCATGAAGAAAGCTCTTCAATTAAAATGGGAACAATAACATCAGAGACACTCAAATGCCTTATAAATATGGCCCAAACAACCTATGAAGCTCTAGCAGTACATATCCAGAAATGTAATTGTTTTCAAAAATCGTTTTTAAACACAACATATCTGTTTCAGCTTTCATGAGAGACCATGGAATGGGCTCCATGTACAACAATAATTTGCGTTACTGCATGCCAGATTTCTACACAGAATATGCATTTACAATTTCTCAAAGAAAAAAAATCTATTTGTATATCACTTGAGACAAAGCCACATTTTAAAAACACAGCTTTCTTCATCATTTCTCCTTAAATTATACTATTCTCTATCTAAATAAAATAAATCTTTTCTCACCTTAGCAAATACTTTTTGAGTTTCAAAACAGTCTCAGAAATACACCAAATTGTCTTCAGCAGAACAAAGAGGATGCACTCCAGAGGCTGCAGCTATAGAAAGCCCAGAAATGCTGATATTCATTACACATATCTCTCATATTAGCCAATCATAACTCTTCCCTCACTTTTTTCAAATCAAAACCCTTCCCCCCTCTGCCCTCTCTGCCTTTTTTGCTTAGCAACCACCTCCTGAAAGACCTCTCATGTTTGCAAGTTCACACAACAATGTTTCAATTGAACTCTGAACTCTCAGTGCACCTGCGTATCCAGTGCAATCTTTCATTAAATGTTTTTTCCTTGACCATTCAAATTACATCTTTCAAAGAACACATCCATGCACCCTAACTTTCTGTTTTCAGAAATGGAAATGCACCAATCACTGCTAATGAATCATTAGCACTGGAAATCCACAGTTTTTTTTCTTTACAAACTCCTACTGGTTCAACTGCCCTTTCATTACCACACTTCATCTGACTGCAGCCCAACCTTCTCTCACCATGTTTAATGTCTGGATTGTTGGACATAGTTACATCTACTGGGCTCAAAGGTATGCTGAGAACAGAAATTTACCTAACCTCAATTTACAAGATGTGGAAATTAAGTGGTTGGGCCAAAGAGGATTAAAATGTCACCAATTGATACCATTGGTGAAAACCTTTATGCATTTGCCAAAACCTGACCTGTTAATTGTGCACTGTGGAGGTAATGATTTGGGCACTTTGACTGGGGTAGGTCTGGAAATGCTTTTAAAGGACACCTTTGAGCAATTAATGGCACTTTTTCCTCAAACTGCCTTGGTATATTCCAATATATGCCAAAGACAGAAATGGAGGTGGTCCAACCAATTTTGTCCACAAATTGAGAAGTCGAGGAAGCATGTAAACAAATCTGTTTCAGCTTACATGAGAGACCATGGAATGGGCTCCATGTACAACAATAACTTCTGTTACTACATGCAAGATATCTACAGAGGAGATGGAGTTCACTTCTCAGATGAGGGCAACAGAATTTTCATTTTGAATTTAAGACTGTGCATTGGTACCTACTTATAAGTACCTAAATGTACCATAAACCTAAAAGCTCTTCTCAGAGCTACCCTACATCTGATCACTCACATGTATTATTTTTCTCTAACTTTTTTCTCTAATTTTCAACAAACTACGCTCCTAGAGCGCTACCCGGTACGCGAACTGGAAGCTAACCGCGCAAAATTAAAAAAAAAAATGTTTTTTTCCCGCACATATGGTCCTCCTCAGCCACCCTCAGAAAACCTAGGGGGTCAAGATACATCTACCGTGCCTCCTTCTACCCATTCTGAACATTATTTGCCCTCCATCTTGTATCTTGATTCCACCGAAACACAAAATGGTGGACTCCCGTAACGCTGCTGGTTCGCGGACCGGGACGCATACCGGGAAGCGGTCCAATAAAAAAGGTGGGAAAGTAATTCACAAAAAAACGACTGGAGACACTCTCACCAAATATACATTAGCTCATACTACATAACAATCCCTTTAATTTTCACAAATTTGATTGAAATTCCATTTAGCCAATAAGCCTGTAGACCTCTCTAAATACCGTGAGGTAAATTACTTCACAAAACACATCTAAAGTGTTGGAATTGACAACCAATGAAAATGTTACTTTCATTTTCTACTTTTATTACCTGACATTTGATTGGTTATATACCTGAATATATATAAAGGAAGAGAAGGAAACACAGCCATTTTGACTGCTACTTCTTGTTGTACATTACAATTGAATTATCACTAAACTCTTCAACTTGTTTGTAAAGGTAAATTGATATTTTTAAAACTGAAGTATATTGTGCACTATAAGTTAATATGGTAAACTTTTTCAGATAGTTATATACTATCCCTCTGTAGTAGTTATAGATTTAGATAGACTTCTCTGTTATAGTTATGGATGGAGTTAGGCTTCTCTTGGGTAAATCACAGACACTTTTTTATATTCCTACTTCCACTCTGATACTATACACTGCCAAAAGATAAATTCACTGTTAAAAACTGCCTATCTAAAATTAATCCCAACAGTGCCCTATCTCCACTAATATATATTTTTTTTATCCAAATTTCAGGCAAAATGGAAGGCGAACAGAAAGTTAAATTTAAAATTGTCCTGCAAGAGAGCAGCCAAGAAAACATTTATCAAAATGAAAATGAAAATGAATTTATGGATGAAACTAGAGACCAAGAACTACTGCAATGTGTGCAAGCAGTAGATGACCTCCTTAAAAATGAGGACATTTTACACCCTCAAAGACTACAAAGTATATTCAATGAGAATTATGAAATTTCTGACAGTGAAATGTTAGAAAGTTTAATAAATTATGAAACACAATCACAATAAAAAAAAAAGCTTAAAAAAAAAGAAATTAAAAAATAATCAACAAAAACAACAAACAATTAACATACAGTATTTGAAAAGTCTATCATTCTTTTTTCCTTATAGTACGCTGCCCAGAACGCTTTCCGGTTCGCGGACTGGGCGTTCCCCACGCAAAAAAAAAAAAATTTTTTGCCCTGCTGGGCCCTTTTAAAACCTCCACATAAAACCTAGGGGGTCAACGAGGATGTACTATGCCCCCTTATGGTAATTTCCCCCTTTGTTTTGGCCTCCTCTTGTCTCTCGATCCTACCGAGAGACAAGATGGCGGCCGCTCCGGACTGTTTAGAATGTTGACAGACAACCGGAGTGCTACCCGGAGCGCTGTTACAGATATATATCTTTTTTTGAACGTTAATTTATCAAAATCCACTGAAGCACATATATTGAAAATTTGGGGGGGGTTTCATCAAGGGGGGGCCGAGAAAAAATGGGGGTCCCAAAACGCGTTTTTCCCATTCATTTTTCCATAGGGCGTTTGGCCTCACTTTTAGCTCGAATGGCTGAATGGATTTGCACGAAACTTGGCAAAATTGTAGGGACTGTTAGCCCGATGTGCCTTTGCTGGGTCTCAATATATGTGCTCCAGTGGATTTTGAGAAATTAATGTTTTAAAAAACAGATATATCTGTGACAGCGTCCCGGGTAGCGCTCCGGTTCGCGTACTTTTCGCGTTACGGAACTTTGCGAAGCGAAGCTGATTGGCTCTCCGGTGTCTGTCAACATTCTAAACAGTCCGGAACGGCCGCCATCTTGTCTCTCGGTAGGATCGAGAGACAAGAGGAGGAGAAAAACGAAGGGGGAATTTAATGAAAGGGGCAAGGTAGACCCCTCTTGACCCCCTAGGAATGATGTTGGGGTTATTAAAGGGTCCCGTGGGGCAAATGATTCATTTGAGATGTCATCAGTGATGTCATCAGTGATGTCATCAGTGATGTCACTGATCATGTCATGAATGATGTAATATGTGACATGATCAGCAGTGGATTGCGGGTGCGCGATATATAGTTAGTGCAACTAACTATATATGAAATTTCAATGGTTTTGTGTGAGTAAAATAAGGTTTTGTAAATGCTGATTCCTAACTATATATGGTCTATATAACCCATGGTTTTTTCAGTGAATTTTCAAGGTTTTGTAAATGCTAATTCCTAACTATATATGGTCTATAACCTATGGTTTTTTCAGTGAATATATATATATATATATATATATATATATATATATATATATATTACCTACTGGCGGTCGCCAGTAGGTATATATAGTTAGGATTTTTTCTCTATGGGATTTTTGAAAATTCTATGTCTAATAACTTTGGCGTTTGTGGACGGAATTGGCTGAAATTTTCAGGAAAATGGAACATTTTGTTTCTGAGCAGCCCCTGACAATTTGGGGGGGTTTCATCAAGGGGGAGGCCTAGAAAAAAGGGGGGTCCCAAAACGCGTTTTTCCCATGTTAATTTCCATAGGGCGGTTGGCCTCACTTTTAGCTCGAACGGCTGAATGGATTTGCACGAAACTTGGCAAAATTGTAGGGACTGTTAGCCCGATGTGCCTTTCCTAGGTCTCAATATATGTGCTCCAGTGGATTTTGAGTAATTTAGGTTCAAAAAAAGATATATATCTGGGCGGAGCCTAACCACACATCTGATCTGATTGGCTGTCAGCACTTCATCCAAGAAGTGTTGGCAGCCATCTTGGGACCAATATACATGATAGCACCTCATTAAAAAGCATTGTAGTTAATAGAGGGTTTTAGGACTTTAGTTACATTATAAATCATTTGTTGATGGTACCATACTCGTTTTAGGAATTGTGGTGGGTTCTAAGGTGATTTTACCATGTGAAAAAACCTTCTGCTGTGATATCATGAATATTGTTTGAAAGTAAACTAATATCTCATGATTTTCCCACAGTGGTTTGGAAGGGGATCTATAAGCTAAACTGAAAGCATATTTTCTGTAAATTCACATTATCTTTCTCAGTCATGTGAAAATGAAGTCTGACATTCTCAGTAAAACATGTACATCCAACAAGGACAGAGACTGTCAGTTGATTCCTTTGTGTTCTACTGCAGCCTCCTAGAGTGTTCTAAAGAACAACTAGAGCGCTAACAGTCCTACTTATTACAAAGGTATGGCACACCTGAAGCCATCTTGATTGGAATAAAGTGGTAACTCTTAAAACATTTAATTTAAAAAGAAACAACATGAGGGGGTATATTTTGCCATAGAAAGTATGATTAGTGCTGCAGAATGAAAAATTAGGGCACATTTTGAGTGACTTCTCAAATCCTTTTCTATTTCATTAAAACATTCTGACATGCAGTCTCCCAAAATGGCCACCAGAGACAAAAGAGCCCAAATGTAGCCCAAATATCACCCAGATGTAGCCCAAGTATAGCCCAATGACAGAATGTCCCAGAGTGTTCTAAAGAACAACTAGAGCGCTAACAGTCCTACTTATTACAAAGGTATGGCACACCTGAAGCCATCTTGATTGGAATAAAGTGGTAACTCTTAAAACATTTAATTTAAAAAGAAACAACATGAGGGGGTATATTTTGCCATAGAAAGTATGATTAGTGCTGCGGGATGAAAAATTAGGGCACATTTTGAGTGACTTCTCAAATCATTTTCTATTTCATTAAAACATTCTGACATGCAGTCTCCCAAAATGGCCACCAGAGACAAAAGAGCCCAAATATAGCCCAAATATCACCCAGATGTAGCCCAAGTATAGCCCAATGACAGAATGTCCCAGAGTGTTCTAAAGAACAACTAGAGCGCTAACAGTCCTACTTATTACAAAGGTATAGCACACCTGGAGCCATCGTGATGGGAATAAAGTGGTAACTCTTAAAACATTTAATTTAAAAAGGAACAAAATGAGGGGGTATATTATGCAATAGAAGGTATTATTAGTGCTGCAGAAAGAAAAATTAGGGCATATTTTGAGTGACTTTTCAAATCCTCTTCTATTTCATTAAAAAATTCTGACATGCAGTCTCCCAAAATGGCCACCAGAGACAAAAGAGCCCAAATGTAGCCCAAATATCACCCAGATGTAGCCCAAGTATAGCCCAATGACAGAATGTCCCAGAGTGTTCTAAAGAACAACTAGAGCGCTAACAGTCCTACTTATTACAAAGGTATGGCACACCTGAAGCCATCTTGATTGGAATAAAGTGGTAACTCTTAAAACATTTAATTTAAAAAGGAACAAAATGAGGGGGTATATTTTGCCATATGAATTATGATTAGTGCTGCAGAAAGAAAAATTAGGGCACATTTTGAGTGACTTCTCAAACCCTCTTCAATTCCATTAAAAAATTCTGACATACAGTCTCCCAAGATGGCCACCAGAGACAAAAGAGCCTAAATGTAGCCCAAATATCACCCAGATGTACCCCAAGTATAGCCCAATGACAGAATGTCCCAGAGTGTTCTAAAGAACAACTAGAGCGCTAACAGTCTTACTTATGACAAAAGTATGGCACACCAGAAGCCATCTTGATTGGAATGAAGTGGTAAGTCTGAAAACACTCAATTTAAAAAGGAACAACATGAGGGGGTTAATTTTGCCATAGAAAGTATGATTAGTGCTTCAGAAAGAAAAATTAGGGATCATTTTGAGTGACTTCTCAAATCCTCTTCTATTTCATTAAAAAAATTCTGACATGCAGACTGAAACATGCACTTTGAATACCAGCAGCAGACGTCCCTGGTGAGCAGTAGCTTTACTACAGTGATCTAATGTGCAACTAGAGTGCTAACATTCAGAATTTATGGCAAATGTGTGACACATCTGAATGCCTTCTTGATGGAGCCAAAGTAAACAAGCATTGAAAATGCAATAGATCTCGCCCTCGTTTAAGTTAAAGCCATTCTGTTTGTAATGAGGTGGCTTTTTAGCTTTGCTTTTATTAGTGTTTTTTCAACTTTCATGTAAATAACATGCATCTGTATGCATATAAGTATATGTATGCATGCATTTATGTTTGTATTTATATAGATATACAGATGATATATGTTTATATTTGTATGTATATATGTATATTCACTGAAAAAACCATAGGCTATAGACCATATATAGTTAGGAATTAGCATTTACAAAACCTTGAAAATTCACTGAAAAAACCATAGGTTATAGACCATATATAGTTAGGAATTCGCATTTACTAAACCTTATTTTACTCACACAAAACCATTGAAATTCCATATATAGTTAGTTGCACTAACTATATATCGCGCACCCGCAATCCACTGCTGATGATGTCACATATTACATCATTCATGACATGGTCAGTGACATCACTGATGACATCACTGATGACATCTCAAATGACATCACTGATGACATCACTGATGACAACATCCAGTGACTGTATGTTTCTGTAAAGTTAAAATATGTCTTACATATTGAAGAATGAGTGGATGTATAAGTGTCTGGATGAAGGATTTAGTAGGTGCATGACTGACTGTATAAGTGAGTGATTAAATGTGTCTCACTGAGTGCATGGGTTAGTGACTAAACTGTCTTAATTTGTGCATCATTATGTCTGTTGTTCTGTAAACTGTTGCATGTGTTGATAAGTAGCTATATGAGTAACTATATGGGTTATTGATTGGTTGCCCAAGTATTTGTATGGGAGACTGAGTGTGTGTGTGGGTGGCTGGGAGGTGTATGACTCTGTGCATAGATGTGTGAGCAGTTGATTCACTAGATGTATGGTTTCAAAAGTGCATGTGGAAACAGCTGTATGGGCGGTTGACTGTGTGCATGAGTGTATTGGTGAGTGAATGCATATCTCAGTGCTACATGTCAAAGTAAGTACATATGTAAAACACAGTACATGTGAGAGTTGACATATATAAATAACTGTGCATAAGAGCCAGTGAATGTGTGAGTGGCTGTATGGATCATTGTGAACTTGTATCAGGGATTGTATAAGAGAGTAAATATGTGTTAGTATATGTTTGAATAAGTAAAGTTTGTATAACTGTATAGTTGAGGAAATGGAGGTGTGATTGATTCTTTGCATGACTGACTAGGTGTGTGAGTAACTCCATGGATGAGTGACAGTCTGTGAGTGTCTGTTTACACTGATTGTATCTAAGGTTATATTAGAGTCTGAAGAGGTTCATCGTATTATCACATGAATGATATCATCAGTGATGTGATCAGTAATGTCAAATGAGATGTCATCAGTGATGTCATCAGTGATGTCATTTGAGATGTCATCAGTGATGTCATTTGAGATGTCATCAGTGATGTCATCAGTGATGTCACTGACCATGTCATGAATGATGTAATATGTGACATCATCAGCAGTGGATTGCGGGTGCGCGATATATAGTTAGTGCAACTAACTATATGTGGAATTTCAATGGTTTTGTGTGAGTAAAATAAGGTTTTGTAAATGCGAATTCCTAACTATATATGGTCTATAACCTATGGTTTTTTCAGTGAAGCGCTTAGAGACCCCTGGGTTATACAGCGCTATACAAATCGAAAGAAATAAATAAATAAATATATATATATATATATATATATATATATATATATATATATATATTAGAATTGTGTCAGCTGAAACCTGCCGTTACTAGTCACCTCACACACGTGAGCCAGGCTCCTCCTCCATTCAGTGGCTGTGAGCAGCCATGATCTTGATCCCAAATGGCAGGCTTTAAAGCTAGGCCAATATTTCGATCAGAATTCAGCTCTGCGTTCAGTCGGGATATAATACCCTTCATGGACTCAGGGTCTAGTATCACCTCTAATACCAGGGATTCTTCGGGCTCCTCCCGGAACACCACCCAGATGTCTTAGCAGTGTGCAAAATACTGGCCAACTGTAAAAACGGCCCCTCACCTATTCCAAAGTGCATACCCATTACCTCCCGGGACATAAAGACTCTGTTTAAAAAGAGGTCTCCCGCTCTCCTGCAGCCCCCAATCAGCCACCTGAGACTTCAACAGAGTCCTATATGTGTTTAAAATGGCATATCCACCTGATTGGTAGGAGCCATGCATTGAGTGCCCGACTTATCACCTGTTTGACAGCCCTCTCTCATGCTGACGCCACAGGTGTAACTAAAAAAAGGGCACCGGCCGGAAGTGTGCAACCACACATTAGTACCCTAGGAAGGTAGACTACCTCAACGGTGCCTGATAGGAGTTTTTGTTTCCAATTAGGGCCTTCCTTGCACCACAAACTGGCTTATTGTAAAAGACTCAGGAGATGGTATAGTTGAAAGTCCAATAGCCCAAGGCCTCACTGGTGGGAGCCAATTTAAGGATCTCAAGGTGGAATCTACACCTCTTACCCACTCATACAAGGGGTTAACCCTGGGCATAGCTACCCGAAGTGCACTTTGCACTACGCATGCTACGCGAACTGCGTAGTGCGGTAGGGAAATGCTATTTGCAATGATTGCACAGTGCCGAATGCTTGTCCCTACTATGCAATCACTGCGAACGGCATCATGCACAGTGCAAGCTGTTGTTTTCTGCCGCTTGAGTAGATTTGTACTCGAGCAGCAGCGTTCTCAACGCGGACGGGTAGTTTCTCATCGTGAGCGGTCGCGAGCATAAGCGACCACTTTCAATGAGAAACTTGACCTCCCCGCGTTGAAATTCTCGCCGGGAGGTTTATTTTCCATGCTTGCGATCAGCAACTTGATGTTGCCGATCGCGAATGAGGAAAAAGTCTAGCCGGGATGTTGATTTTGCTCGCTCGTGGCCGCCAACTTGACATTGAGGACTGCGAGCGAGCAAAAAATGACAGCTACGTGTTTTTGCAATGTGCTATGTGTGATTCGCATGGTGCGTAGTTGTGCAAACTACGCACACTCCGCGAGCGTAGCGTATTTTTCCACCCAGGGTTAGTCACTAGTAGGCTATACATTCTGCGAAACAGTGAGGGTGGGAATGCACAGAATGGGTTCTGCAGAGTGTATAGGCAGCGGGGTAATAAGACCATTTTGCTCAATGCCAATCTGCCCACAATGACAGCGGCAGTGTAGTCCAGAAATATGATGAGGCAATGAGACCAGACATCACTCTGCTGATATTCAAATCATATTGACTTCGCTGATCATGAGCAACCTACATTCCCAAATAACTTACAGTCTCCCACTGCCACCCCACCAGGGGGAGTTCTTTAGCACTGATGGCCGCCAACGTCGCTAGGAGAAAAGGCTCTGTCTTTTGTTGATTGACACGGAACCTTGAGATGTCCCCGAACTGGGCCGTCAGCCGAAGTAGGCGAGGCACAGATTGTTCCGGATCCTCCACATAGATTAACACATCGTCAACGTATAAAGGCAATAATCTGTGCTGTATCTCTCATCCGCACACCCCAACTCTCCTTATTTATATCTTAGGACCAATCAGGACTTTCCTGTGTTTAGTGGTTCTTCCAGATATTGTGCTCCTCTTCTTGTGCCATTAACCCAGAAGTAAATGCTGGAAAAAGGAGGCCCACCCTGTTAAACTCTCTCATTAGTTATATCCCGAGTTTTACAAGTTACAAAGTCGAGGCTCAGGATGTTGACTCCGTTTTCTATCCTTCTAAAGTTCTTAAATTGTGCTCCATTAAACTGGGTAACAATAATACGTACCTTTTACAGACGTTGGAGATGACAGAAGGTTGGTATGAAAAACTTTATAAAAAAATTGCATTTATTATAAAATGTTAAACCCACTCATGGCATACCTTTTTGGGGGATTATGTGCTCAAGTGGCGCAGCAATGCTCCCATCCCCATTCAGAACCCCCCCTTCATGAACAAAACCCATGTCTTCTTGATTAGGTAGCTGTGGAACCTCATTAGGAATATTGTGATCCTTTTAGTTCCAAAAGGTCTATGGGAATATGTTGACTAGGAAGCCACTGCCCCTCATTTCCGGGAAATCGTTGGGGTATAGTAATTCTTCCAGGTTTTGATGCCTTGCAATTATCCAAAAGAAGGGCATAAAGACATTTCGAACGTCACTAGAAAGTTCTTCCAGTGCCCTCCTATTACATTTTCACTCGACTGATACATCGTGGAGATTCAGGATCTACATATAGGCCAGCCAGCAATCCTGCATAAATCTACACTATGGCCAGTTTTCCCAATGAATCTGTCCTACACAGTACCAGCAAATCTTCTTGAAGCTGTCCTACATAGAAACGAATCACACTCTGTGAACCTATCCTTCACGGATACAAGCCATACTAGTCAAAGTTCTCTCACAAAGACACCTATGATAAAACAGTATATGAATCTGTCCTGGGCACACATCAGAATTGCTCCCCCTAGCTGCTCTACATGATATCAACTATACTCTAGAAATCTATACTATAAAGATGCCAGCAATACTCCCCGAGGCGGAGCTACACAGAGGCCTAGAAAAATGCTCTATGGATCAATTCTAAACAGATACCAGCATTTATCTTTTTTGTTGTTGTAGTTTTATACATAAACTCGACCGGTAGATATCGGAGCGCTTTACATGAGCACCAGTTGCATTATACAAGGAAGCATTTGTTTTTGGTAGGTACAGGAAGATTCAGTGACTTGCCCAGAATCCTAGGATGTTGAGCTTGATGCAGAGACTCTCAAACCTGGTTTCCTAGTTCCAAAGTCAACAGCACTGGCCGTTACGCCACATCTTCTATTTATTTATAGTTGTCCCTGTTAGTAACAGTCTATGACTCTATCCTGCATAGATACGTGGAGCAATCCCTAAAGCTCTTCTACAAAGATACCAATGATAAAAAGATCTGAGCAATACTCCATGAAGCCGTCCTATACAGATGCTGAAAAATAAATATTTTATCGAACAAGGAGACCCCCAACACTCCTTGAAACAGTGCCACACAGAAGGTTGTTTCATTCGAACAGTTTATCCTATATGGATACCACAAATACTCCATGAAAAAGTCTTCCACAGGTGACAGTATTACCCTATGAATCTAAACCAAATGCACACCAGCAATACTCCAAGTAGCCGCCCTACATTGGTACTAATGCTACTCTTTGGCTCTGCTCTACATGGATAGCAGCAATGCATCCTGGAGGTATCTTACACAGATTACAACATGACTCTATACATCTATTGTACATGGATACCAGTAATACTCTGGTGTATGGCGCTACTCTGAAGCCTCTAATTCCATATGAACCTACCATAAAGAGATACCACTATTACTCCTTACAGCAGTCCCACAGACAGGCCAAAAACTCTCTATGACGGTCCTACGCATATACCAGAAGTTCACCTTACAGCTGCAATGCGCAGATGGTAATTGCACGTAATGAATATGTTGTACAAAGAGACCAGCAACACTACATGAAGCTTTCCTACAAGTCAGCATATTACACTCTAATGCAACATTCCAGGAAGCTATCCCCCATGGATACAAAGTGCCGTGTGAACTAATCTCACGCAAAGCCCAGAAATCTTCAATGAAGCTGCCCTACACAGATGCCAATAATAATGCATGAACCTATTCTACATTCATACTAGAAAAACTAATGTAAGTTGTTTTACACCCATGCCTATAATTCTCTATGTCTCTCCCCTAAATAGACACCACACATCCTACTTAAAGGTGTGCTACACATATGGCAATTATGCTTAAAAAGTCTGCCTATATACCAGCAATATATCTTACAGTTTCTCTACAAAGAAATCAATCAACGATTATGAAACTATTCTACAGCAATAAAAGTAATATTTCATATACCTGTCCTACACCCATGTCAAAAATACTATCTGAATCTATCTTACATACACCATTAACGCCCCGAGAGCGGCCACTGAGGCAACAGTGGTGGGGCAGTGGGACTGGCTGGGGGGGGGGGGGCGATTTCGAGATACGACCAAAAGGTAAAATTAAATAAATAATTAATCCCCCCCACCCCCCCACCCCCACCGGTCATCACTCGAAATCCCCCCAGCCGGCCCTAACGCTCTTACCTGTAGCGGCCACACCAGACCTAGAAGCTTTACTGGTCAGATAACAATAATACTCTGTTTATCCTACAGAAATTTAAGAAATGGTCTTTTTAATTATTCAACACAAATGCAATGATACACGATGAGTATAGCATACATAGATGCCGCAATATTCCATGATGCTGTCCCGCAATCTTAATCTCTGAATCTATCCTACAAAGACTCGAGCAATACTTCTTGATGCTGTCCCACTCAGGTCTCAACATGTCTATAGGAAGCCATTTTATATAGATGCCATCAATTCTTTTTGAAGGTAATCTACAAAGATGCTAATAATACTTTACAATATATCCAAAATGGATTCCTCCAGCACTGGGGGAAACTGTGCTACCTCGATGGCAATATTACTGTATGAAAATGTGATTCACAGATAGCAGAAACATTCACGGATATTGCCAATACTCTACAAATCTAGAAAAACACACAATGAGGGTTGAGGCAAATGGCCCGTACCTACCACTATAAATGGCTGGCTAGTTTGGTGATGGTGCTTGAGAACCAGAAAGTGCACCCCTCTACACTTCCTATTGGGAAGAATCCCAAAAGCAAATAGAAAAGAATGGAATCTGCACACAACAAGTTACAATATCATTTTTAATTCAAATGAAATCAAATTGTTACGAAGTATTAATCTCACAACGATGATGGTTCTGAGCTCGAGTCGCGGAGAAGGTGCGCCTTCATAACGTAAACAACCTTAAATGTCTTTACCAATCTTCTTACTATTGGACTTTTGGATACAATGCTTCGATATTATCTAGAGCCCTGAAGACGTCTCTTTGGAGACTAAACACATTGGCTAAATGGCACAATGGATTTTGTGAATATTGGATTTTAATGATTGCATTTATTTTTTCAATAAATAAAATAATTCTGATTATAAAGAAAAAATCTGGACCTGACATTCTTCTTCAAGTCGTTATGGACACTTTGATTTTGTTTGAATTAAGAACGATATTGTAACTTGATTTGTGCTGATTCCATTCACTCTACAAATCTATACTACATCTTGAAACTGTCCTAAACAGCTGGCTATCTTATCGTAACATGTAACAATATATTCTACACAGATAGCCATTATTAGTTCATGAAGTTATCCCACAGTGGTCCCACTACACTACTGCTCTATTCATCGATCCTACATACACCCACAAAACTAAGTGGAGCTGTTGTACACAGATGCAAATAATACTCTTTGAATCTATCCTACACCAATAGCAGCAGTGCTAAGTAAAGCTTCTCTATGCAGATGCCAATAATACACTCCCGTTTATCATGCCCAAATGACATAGATGCCGTAACTTACTCTGAATCTATTCTATTTGGATAGCAACAATATTCCACGATTCTGTTCCACATAGGTGTCCATATTTTTCTGCCAGTCTAGCCTACACAGAAACTAGTAATATTCTCGGAAACTAGCCTACATAGATGTCAATAATACTCTACTACTATATCCTGCATGTGTAATAGAGATCGTTTTACACACAACTCACAGATTTTTACTGAGCACAAGGTACACATTAGAAAACTCCATTGGCGTGTGTGAATGTTTGTGGGTGCAATCTTGCATGCCTACTTGAGCGAGCGGGGGAGAGATAGATTGAGTGTGCATGTGTGTGTGTGCACTTGCATGAGTGGTGCACCCACTGGACAATCTGGTAAATTGCTGGCCCTTGGCATAATAGTTGCAATTTTTGGGCAACTGTAGGATTATGCCAATTCCACATTACCAGTAAAATGCTGACTCTTGTAAAACGATTGTAATTCTTTACAAGATATGCGCATCACAGGTTAATGCCAATCGCCTAGTCTGATAAAATGATGGCCTTGGCACAATGTTGGTGATTCTCATATGCATCTATGGCATGGAGTTCACATATGATAAAACTGTGGACCTGTCGTCTTGATATTTGTTGTCAGTTAGCAGGTCTCCATACTGGTCCTGGTGGAAGAGGGTCATTTTTGGCATTTTGTGGGCATCAATGTTTCAATAGTGTCAATGTCAACCTTCCTTTAATTGATCCTGCAAGGAGGCAGAGCCAACAAGCACTGGCGTTGCCAATAGGTCTCGTAGTAGGAAAGTTGGAGCTATTGGTTTTGTAAATGACAACGCCCTTTATGTTTTGAAAATGAAAATAAAAATAAAAGGCATTGTTATTTGCAATTGTAATAGCTCCAACTTTCCTCCTGCGAGACCTATTGGCAACGCCAGTGCTTGTTTTGTTTCTTGGAGGGGGAGGCAAGACAGAGGCAAGGAGTGTGGCAAATGACCGGAGGGAAGCCGGGTGGGGGCAGGAGAGCCTGTTGGGGTGGCGGGAATGCGAGTGAGGGGAGGAGAAGAGTGAATGCAACACAGAGATGCAAGCTGCTCTTTAGTACTGGCAGTCGCAAAAATAATTTAAAAAATGTGAATGAAACATAAATAAAGCAAGGCGTGTTGGGGGTTGATTAATGTTTTGGAGCAAAAGAACAGTAGGAAGGCCCTGTCGGGAATGTGCAGCTGTCGGGTATTCACAAAAATAAAAAAATAAAAAATAACAGTGGGAGGAGTGAAGAAAGTAATGCCCTGTTATGGAGTGCTGAAACCTAAATTAAACCAGTGCTTACTGCATTAACCGTCAAATCCTGGTGGGACCAGCGCCACTTTTCTTTCAGCAGGATATGAAGGTATGCCTATAATATTCACCACCCGGGCAACTAGGTGAATAGACCAAGCTGCGTTCTCATAAGGGATATGCGGGGACAGCTTGCTAGGAGAAGTTGGGGGCTCAGGCCCGACCCAAAATGACAAAAAAATGGAGATATGAAGAAAATTGCCTTGGCTTCACGGCTCCCCACGTGTAAAACCATTTACGAGCATGGAGAGACCCTAGTTCAACACTTGCAACGCTATAGTCACAGAGGCGACAGATGGTTAATAGGCAAAGGGCTTGGATCGGGCAGAGAGCAATGCCCGCAATCAGGTTAATGTTAGATGGCGGCCTGGGGGCAGGGGCGCCGTTTCCTGTGATGGTAATCGCTGAGGTATCCGCTTACTGCATAATAAATCTACCTGACTAATGAAGTCCGCCCGAGCGCGGCTGGATGCAATGAGGAGCGAGGCGGCAGCAAACATGGCTTGAGTGAGGACGCGCTGCGAAGGGCTCTCCAGGGCACGAGCTCCGATGAGGGGAAGATGGACAAAGAGTGGGGAAATAAGTAACAGCACAGAGGGCCTGTCTGAGTGTCGCATGAAGCGAGAGAGGAAAGGGACATAGGAATTGTCACGATGCTCTGGTGCTCCAACTCTTCGCGGGGGCAGTAGTGACGAATGTCCCAATCACCCCTCCACCGGTACCCTCGCTTCTAGAGCAAGACCACCAGCAGAAGGGAAAGGGGAATTGGACAGGGAAGAGAATACCTTAACTCCGACTGACACCTGTATCTTCGAGAGACTGCTATTACTTCCTGCCGTCTACTCAGGAGGTGCCTAATACACAGAAGAGGGAGAGAAAGAGAATATAGCACAAACCTTTCTTCACTACGCAGTCTTTTCTTAAAGGTAAACAAAACTTGTCCTACCAGTTTTAGCCAAGGTATTTGCCCCTCTTCTAATATGTTGATAAATATCTGGCTGAGCTTCTTGCTGTGAAGAAATACATAACATTAGACTCTCTACCTCGAAGATACCCTTCTACTCTCTCTCTCTCTGACTGAACTAATACCTGTGAAGCCTTCTGCCAGACGTGGTCTTGGGGGTTCTGTTAGAAGGTTGGAATTCTTTAATGCAGTTCAAGGAATTGTTTCTTCAGCCTTTTCCGAAGCGAGCAAAAAGGAAATAGGAAGGAAGGGGAGGGAAAAATGAGGGGAAGCGCAAGGGGAATGTCCAGGGACAATCCGTATGGAAGTTCAAATTAAGGTTCTGGTACACGAAGGCTTTGTTATTATGACCGTTAACACCTTACTTGTCGAATTCTGCAACCTCTTCTCCAGAATAGAAGGTTCTACTCCTCGTAGTCGAGTCTTATAGGATTCAGGAATTTCTCTGGAACCTGCTATGACGTGCTTGCTGGCCAACCTCTTGCCCCTTCAGTATGTAGGGCAGTCTGAACACAGAACCACTGAGAATTCTGTCAAAAACGCTGTTGCCTCTCTGGACTGTGAGAGCGCACTGCGGGAAATTTACTGTTTACAAATAACCTCTGAGATACTCTGCTTGTATCTCTAAACTCTCTACCATTCCTCACTCCGACTACTCCCGTCATGAATTTCTGACGCGGAGTGGCGGCAAGGAACAGCTACTCGAACGGAATCTTTGTTGAAGTGCGCAGTTTGAAGCGCGCGACTTTCCGATACCCACTAGAGGGCGCACCACCCAGGTTGCTCTTAACGGGACATTGCGCGGCCATCTTAGGGAGGTGAACTATTTACAATCTTAAGCAGCTTTCTGTTTAATATTCCTGATTCCCCCTAGAATTTCTAAGCTTCCCAGAGGAGCAAGGGAACCAAACATTGGCCCGTGTAAAACGGGGCATAGCAGGGGAACTAACTAGTTGTCTTGAGGAAACTACAGTGGCTACCCGGTGAATCCTGACAGTACCCCCTCTCAAGGACCAAGTCATCGGTTCTGGTTTGTGTGGAAATCTAGAATGAAAGCGTTTTAGCAGTTGAGGGGCATGGATATTATTTACAGGTTCCCAAGACCTTTCTTCTGGGCCAAACCCCTTCCAATCCACTAAGTACCTCAATTTTCCTTTCTGGTACTTGGAATCTAAAATATCCTTGACCTCATACTCAGTATGTCCTTGAATGTTAAGTGGGTCAGGAGGTTTATTTAGTCGCATGGGTGATTTGATCTTCTTCAATAAGGACACATGAAAAACTGGATGCACACCTATCTTGGCTGGTAGTTTCAATCGCACAGTAACTGGTCCTAACACCTTGTCTACTGTATACGGACCCACAAATCTCGGTTGAAACTTCCTGTTACCCTTCAAATGTAGATTCTTAGTGGACAACCACACCGGATATCCTTCCTGGTACTGTGGGGACTTTTGCCTATGTGTATCTGCAAATCTTTTGTAGGAGGATTTAGCTTTTTCCAGATTTTGCTCTGCCGATTTATGCAAAGAACTCAGATCTGTGACGGCTCCCTTTGGTGCTGGAACACCTAACTCTTCCTGGGGGACTAAGAAGTTTGGATGGTGGCCAAAGTTTAAATAAAACGGAGAGTAACCAGTAGATGCACTCTTCGCATTATTGCAAGCAAACTCTGCCATCCACAATTTTTCCGACCACTCCCCACCCTGATCTAACAAAAACAGCCTCAGGTACTGTTCTAATTCCTGATTTATCCTTTCTGTCTGACCGTCTGATTCTGGGTGCTAGCTAGTGGGCAATCTACTCTCAATCCCCAACCCTTTTAGAAAAGCCCGCCAGAAATGAGAAATAAATTGGGGTCCACGATCTGAAACCACAATCTTGGGGACACCATGAATCTTTACAATATTCTCACTGAAAACTCTAGCCAACTCTACCGCGGTTGGAGTGCCTGACATAGGGATGAAATGACTAATTTTGGTGAAGGTATCTACGATCACCAATATTGTATCAAATCCTTTACTTAACGGCAGATCTACTATGAGATCCAGGGAAATAGTATGCCATGGATAAGTTGGAGTGGGCAGAGGCTGCAATAAACCCTGTGGAGCCTGTCTACTAGGTTTACTTCGAGCACTAGACTCACAAGACTGAACATATCTCTTGATCCGATCGGACATCCCAGGCCACCAAAAATAACGCAGCACTAACTCTTGGGTCTTAGCAATTCCTTTGTGACCAGCCAGTGGATGATCATGGCAGCTCCGTAATGCCTTTTCCTGAAAACTGATTGTAGGAAGATATAAAGCTTCTTTAAAATAGGGTAGCTGATGCCGACACTGTCTTTCTTCTCCTTGTTGGACCCACTGCTGAATTTCCTCTGTAGTTAAACTCTTACGAACCTCTTCCTGGAAATTATCTAAAGAAAGTGCACACACAATCTTTACTTCAGGAATGATTGGTTTAGCTTCTACAGTATGTTCGGATTCTTCAGTATGCAATCGGGACAGCGCGTCCGCTTTCCCATTCTTCGGACCTGGTCGATAGGTAATCACGAAATCAAAATCCGCAAAATAAAGGGACCAACGCAGCTGTTGTGGTGTCAAGGTTTTTGCGGTTTTTAGGAACTGTAAGTTCGTGTGATCTGAAAAGACTGTAACAGTATGCCGAGCTCCTAGCAAGTAATGTCTCCAGTCCTCGAAGGCATCTTTCACTGCTAATAGCTCTTTCTCAGTGATGGTGTAGTTCACTTCAGCAGAATTCAATTTCCTTGAACGATAAGCCACCGGATGAAGTTGTCCAGTTTCTGGGTGGCGCTGCGAAAGAATTTCCCCAATAGCCTGATCCGAAGCATCAGCTTCCACGTAAAAAGGTTCAGCAGGATCTGCATGCAAGAGAATGGGGGCTGTTACAAACTTTTTCTTCAGAACCAAAAAAGCTGTATTAGTCTCAGTAGTCCATTCAAATCTTACTCCTTTCTTCAGAAGGCCAGTGATGGGAGTGATCAACTGAGAAAATCCCTGAATAAATCGTCGGTAAAAATTGGCAAAGCCCAGAAATCTTTGAATTTCTTTAACATTCTTGGGTGCCGGCCAGTCCTCCATAGCTTTCACCTTTCCAGGATCCATAGTAACTCCCTGAGGAGAGACTACAAATCCCAAAAACTCCACCTTGGAAGCGTGAAATACACACTTTTCCAGTTTTACAAAGAGATGATTAGCTTGCAATCGCTCCAAGACCATCCTCACATGCCGAGTGTGTTCCTGAGTGTTTTGAGAGTAAATTAAAATATCATCCAAATTGATGATCGCAATCTTATCAATCAGATCACTCATGATGTCATTGATGAAATGTTGGAACACAGCAGGAGCATTACAAAGACCGAATGGCATGACACAGTATTCAAAAAGACCGAACTTAGTTCGAAAAGCGGTCTTCCATTCATGCCCTTCCTTCATGCGGACCAAGTGATAAGCTCCTCGCAAATCAAGTTTGGTGAAAATTTGAGCTTCTTTTATTTGATCCAGCAAGACAGAAATCAACGGTAACGGGTATCTATTTTTAATGGTGATCTGATTTAGTGCTCGATAATCTATGCAAGTTCTCAAACTTCCTTCTTGCTTCTTCGGAATAAAGACCAGCGGCGAAGATACTGGAGACTGGAAGGTCTAATAAAGCCGTTTGCAAGATATCGATCCAGGTATTCCTTTAGATGCTCGTTTTCGGCTTCCGTAAGGGCATAAATCCGGCTACAAGGGAGAACTGCTCCGGGTTCCAAATCAATGGTGCAATAATACGCACGGTGGGGCGGCAACAAATCTGCTTCCTGCTCACTGAATACTGTCTCTAAATCTCGATACTCTGGAGGAATTTCTTCAGTAGTCACCGCTCCAATGGATTGACCTCCAAAAGACAACAGCATAGATTGTGTGGGTTCTTCCTCCAGGGTCTTAGGACCATAACAGTGAGGTAAGCAAAATTTCAAATGTAGACTGACTGTTCGATTTTCCCAGTCTATGGTCGGGTTATGAAGGGCTAACCAAGGCAATCCGAGAATCAGTTGGAACTGTGGAGCGTCGATTAAATTAAATTGTAACACCTCACGATGTCCATCCGCTTGAGTTATTTCCAATTCCTCCGTGTGACTAGTAATGGGACCGGAAGTCAGATTGGTACCATCTACAGCACGTACAGGCTCTGGACGGTCTTTCTCAATTGCTCTAATTCCCATCTGTCTAGCATATCGTATATCACAAAAATTTCCAGTGGCACCAGAGTCCAGCATGATGGCCACTCCTAATATTTGATGTTCACGAAATTGCATAGTCACATGGAGAATCACGTGAGGTGTCATAGTTTGGAGAGAATTCAAAATTAGGTGAGGTTCCGGAGTCGTTTTGTCTTCCTGCACCACCAGAGCGACTCCGCCTACTGATGGTTCACCTCGTTTCCCTTAAACGGAGTCTTAGGCCGCTTGACGCACTCCTTGACAAAATGGCCTGAAGCACCACAATATAAGCACAACTTCTTTAACCTCCTTTGTTCCTTTTCTTCTTTACTCAATGGACCTCGAACTGATCCTATCTGCATTGGCTCCGATTCTGAGTTTCCTCCTGATCCTTTCTCAATCTTTGCTCTGTCAAAACGAGGGAAATTCATCTTCCAATCTCTCTTCTTTTCACCCTTACGTTCAGAATTGCGAAAATCCAATTCTAGCACCAAATCCACCAAAGCTGATAATTCTGTGGGTCTATTGGGAATTTGAGCCAATGCATCTTTGATTTCGTCCCTTAAGCCACGATAGAATAGGGCTGCTCTCTTTTCCTCTGGCCAGCTGGTCTCCAGGATCAATTTGTTAAACTGCGTAAGGTAAGTAATTAGATCTTTCGACCCCTGACGCAGCTCCAACAATTCATTATCGGTGGCCTGAGAAATCCTTCTCCGATCAAAAATTCTGAGAAACTCAGCCTTAAATTTAGTAAAGTCACAAAGCAAAGGATCATCCTCACTAACCAAAGGCATGGCCCAATTGGCGGCATCCCCGCTCAAATATGATAAAATAAACGCTACTCTAGATTGAGCATCTGGGAAAAGGGTGGGACGGCACATGAAGTGGAGGGAGCACTGAGTCAAAAAATATTGGGCCTTTTGAGGATCCCCGGAAAACCTTTCTGGGGCAGCCAAAGGAATCAAAGGTGATACGGAATGAATTACCTGAGCCACGGACTTAGGGTCAGTAGTTACTCCACTAGGACCAGGGACTGCGGAACTCTGTACTGGATTTCCCATAGCTAACCCATCCACCTTTTGTGCTAATAGTCTTGTCTCCTGACGGGAGGCCACTAACTCTAATTTTAAACTCTGATTTTCCTCCCGAACTGCTCCCAAGTCTCTTTGAATTCCTACTAATATTGCGCCTAATTCCTTCAAATCCATTCCTTCAGCCATAATGCCCAGGCGAAGAAAAATACGTGGGCACTTCAATCTGTCACGATGCTCTGGTGCTCCAACTCTTCGCGGGGGCAGTAGTGACGAATGTCCCAGTCACCCCTCCACCGGTACCCTCGCTTCTAGAGCAAGACCACCAGCAGAAGGGAAAGGGGAATTGGACAGGGAAGAGAATACCTTAACTCCGACTGAAACCTGTATCTTCGAGAGACTGCTATTACTTCCTGACGTCTACTCAGGAGGTGCCTAATACACAGAAGAGGGAGAGAAAGAGAATATACCACAAACCTTTCTTCACTACGCAGTCTTTTCTTAAAGGTAAACAAAACTTGTCCTACCAGTTTTAGCCAAGGTATTTGCCCCTCTTCTATTATGTTGATAAATAGCTGGCTGAGCTTCTTGCTGTGAAGAAATACATAACATTAGACTCTCTACCTCGAAGATACCCTTCTACTCTCTCTCTCTCTGACTGAACTAATACCTGTGAAGCCTTCTGCCAGACGTGGTCTTGGGGGTTCTGTTAGAAGGTTGGAATTCTTTAATGCAGTTCAAGGAATTGTTTCTTCAAGCCTTTTCCGAAGCGCGCAAAAAGGAAATAGGAAGGAAGGAAGGGGAGGGAAAAATGAGGGGAAACGCAAGGGGAATGTCCAGGGACAATCCGTATGGAAGTTCAAATTAAGGTTCTGGTACACGAAGGCTTAGTTATTATGAGCGTTAACACCTTACTTGTCGAATTCTGCAACCTCTTCTCCAGAATAGAAGGTTCTACTCCTCGTAGTCGAGTCTTATAGGATTCAGGAATTTCTCTGGAACCTGCTATGACGTGCTTGCTGGTCAACCTCTTGCCCCTTCAGTATGTAGGGCAGTCTGAACACAGAACCACTGAGAATTCTGTCAAAAACACTGTTGCCTCTCTGGACTGTGAGAGCGCACTGCGGGAAATTTACTGTTTACAAATAACCTCTGAGATACTCTGCTTGTATCTCTAAACTCTCTACCATTCCTCACTCCGACTACTCCCGTCATGAATTTCTGACGCGGAGCAGCGGCAAGGAACAGCTACTCGAACGGAATCTTTGTTGAAGTGCGCAGTTTGAAGCGCGCGACTTCCTGATACCCACTAGAGGGCGCACCACCCAGGTTGCTCTTAACGGGACATTGCGCGGCCATCTTAGGGAGGTGAACTATTTACAATCTTAAGCAGCTTTCTGTTTAATATTCCCGATTCCCCCTAGAATTTCTAAGCTTCACAGAGGAGCAAGGGAACCAAAAATTGGCCCGTGTAAAACGGGGCATAGCAGGGGAACTAACTAGTTGTCTTGAGGAAACTACAGTGGCTACCCGGTGAATCCTGACAGGAATCAGACAACGCAAGTTTATTGCCCGGAGGTTATTCAATAGGTTATTTGCAGGCTGATCCGGGAGTGGTTTAATCCAATCTCCGGGACATAAGAGTGTCCTCGGGAGAGACATATCTTCACTTATAGAACTCCCCGAGATTAGGGGACGGCATGACTGAGTTGCGGGATTGGGACTTTTCTCTTTACGCATAATTTGAATACATTGATTGGTTCCTGTTTTCACTCTCCAGAGACACCTCTTGGGAACGCGCATGCGTGGGCCCGCCTTTGGAAATGCGGTTTCCGCTGTGCACTATTTGCTAAGAGGGTACTGTGTTTCTCTGTGTCTATTTACACTCGGTGATCCCATGCTGTTTTCCAGCCGATATCTCCATCCTTGTCGTGGGGGGCCACTTTTTAAAATATCAGGCAATGTGATTGGCTGTAAAAATTCCGTTTCCGAAAACCGATGCGAGTGCAAGCACGCTCAGGGGTGTATTGTTTCATCAGGATGTGTGCACTACTAGGCAGTGTGCCCGTTGTAAATAGTGCTTGCACATCACACAGAAAAGAACCCGTGCAAAGAGAGATCACAAGTCTTATCTGGTGCAGCAGCTAAGGGCTCCGGGAGCCGTCCCTGCTACGTTGACACACACTGGAAGCGGACCCCTACTAAAGTGGCAGCACTCTGGTAGCTGTAATTATTAGTTACATGAGATAAGTTTTGTTTTCATGGCCCAAAATGACTGAAATGAAGAGCTGCGCGTAAGCCAGTTTACAGTCATTTGCGTCGACATGACACGTGTAAACTTCGAGGGCAATGCGGTTTCTCTTCTTCAGACGACACGAAAGAAGAAATACATAGTGGCACTTTTGGAACGTGCAGGGCAAAATATTCCTCAAGAAATGTCTTGTCGGGTGAGAGTTAAACCAAGGAACGGGAGAGCAGAAGGGTCTAACAGGGAAAGCGAGAAAGGACGAAATTGAGGCTGATTACAGGCAGGGAAACTGAAAGTACGGCCGGCCTGCGGCCGGCCATCAATAATTAGGGGAGGAGAAGCCCTTTGATGTGCTGTGTGAACTGAAAGTACGGCCGTCCGCAAGCCGGCCATGAATAATTAGAGGAGGAGAAGCACTTTGATTTGCTGTGCTGGGCGTGAATGCGCGTGCTTGTTTGCTCACGTGATTCACGTGAACTTCAAGAAAACCGCGGCTGAAAGCCCTTGGTTTGACGAGGATTTTGCCGACTTGAATTCTCGCTCCCTCAATGCGCTTGCGCGCATTGTAGGTCACGAGACCTAAAAACCATGAGGGCTGGCAGAGAGCGGCCTTGTCGTCTTTTCCCTCCTCCTGTGAAGGTGCGCCAAAGGTAAGCCCGTCTACGCCCGTCCGCGCCTGGACCGCGCCCAGCGCCATACCCCCTGCCCCTCGCGCTGCCCAGCCCCCCCGCGTTACCTACGATGCCGCCACCCTCCTAGCCCTCAACCCCGGTCGTGCCCCCAACTGCGTCCAAGCCGCTCCTGGACGCACCCATGGACCTTTCTCATGCTACTCCTGCAAATTCATCGGCACCGACAACATCTCCGCTACGACCACACCACAGATTCCCGACCCCAATCTCCTACAATGCATCCTTCTCAACACCCGCTCGATCCACAGACACGCCATTGACCTATGGAATCTACTAGACACCATCTCTCCAGACGTCGCCTTCCTAACGGAAACATGGATGAACGCTTCCTCCGCCCCAGACATCACCATCGCTATCCCTGATGACTATAAGATCACACGCAAGGACCGCACCGACCATACAGGAGGAGGAATCGCTATCGTCCATAAGAAATCCATCCGCATCTCTACCAGCTCTGACGCCAACCTCGCTAACTCCGAACACCTTCACTTCCAGATCCACATCGACCCCAAGACAACTCTTAGAGGCACCCTCCTCTACAGACCACCAGGACCCCGCGCAAAATTCAGTGAAGACATCACAGACTTCATCACCCCACACGCGCTCCCCTCCAAAGACTACATCCTTCTGGGAGACCTCAACTTTCACCTCGAAAAGATCAACGACCGCAACACCGCCACCCTCTTAGACAACCTCGCCAACCTCGGACTTAAACAACTGGTCACTTCCCCCACCCACATCGCAGGTCACACACTCGACCCTATCTTCACCTCCAGCAACCATGTCTCCTTCAGCCACACTACGGATCTCCTCTGGACTGACCACAGCTGCGTTCACTTCACCTACAACAAGCCGAAACCCATCATCCACCTCCAACCAACTCTACAAAGAAACTGGAACAAAATCACCACGGATCAGATCTCCGCATCGCTCCTTCGAACCTCCCCAGCCCTCTCTTCTAACGCCAACGAAGCCGCCTCCAACCTCACCCTTTGGTTATCCAACACCGCTGACTCCTTAGCACCACTGAAAAAACGTCAACACAAACTTGGCAACAAGAAGGCCTCATGGTTCAACGATGATCTCAAGAAGTCCAAAAAACTATGCCGCTCCCTTGAAAAGACCTGGAAAAAAGACCCATCCACCAGCAACAAGGACGCCTTCAAAAGCGCCACCCGCACTCACCACCAACTGATCCGAAAAGCCAAGAAAATAGCATTCAAGGATCGACTTGACAACAACGCCCACAACAGCAAGGAACTTTTCAACATCGTCAAGGAATTTTCCATCCCCTCGGCCAACTCCAACGACATCACCCCCTCTCAAACCCTCTGCGACTCCCTAGCCTCTTTTTTCCACAACAAGATTGCTGACATCCACAACAGCTTCGACAACCAACCCGGAAGCCAACCCACCCTACCATCTGCTGACCATCTTCCCCCCGTAAACACCCTTAACGCCTGGAACCCAATCTCCACTGAGGACACCATCCGCCTGATGAATTCCATCCACTCTGGATCCCCCACAGACCCATGCCCTCACCACATCTTCAACAAAGCAGACTCCGTCATAGCACCGCACCTCCGAGACGTCATCAACTGCTCCTTCAACTCCGCTACCTTCCCAGAAGACTGGAAATACGCTGAACTCACCGCCCTTCTGAAAAAACCAACAGCAGACCCCACCGAACTCAAAAACTACCGCCCCATCTCGCTTCTTCCATTCCCGGCCAAAGTCATCGAGAAAGCCGTCAACAACCAGCTCGCCGCCTTCCTCGAAGCCAACAAATCCCTCGACCCCTCACAATCTGGCTTCCGAGCCAAACACAGCACTGAGACCGCCCTCATCGCAGCAACAGACGACATTCGAACTCTACTGGACAATGGTGACACAGTCGCCCTCATCCTCCTCGACCTCTCTGCAGCATTCGACACAGTCTGCCACAGCACCCTTCTACAACGCCTCAATAACATCGGAATACAAGGAAAACCACTTGATTGGATCACCTCGTTCCTCACCGGAAGAACCCAGAGAGTCCGCCTCCCACCATTCAAGTCCGAGGCCACTGAAGTCATCTGTGGCGTACCTCAAGGATCCTCACTCAGCCCCACCCTCTTCAACGTATACATGAGCCCCCTCGCGGCCATCGCCCGCCAACACAACCTCAACATCATCTCTTACGCGGATGACACTCAACTGATCCTTTCTCTCACCAAGGACCCCAGCACCGCCAAAACTAACTTACACGAAGGAATGAAAGAAGTCGCCGAATGGATGAAACAAAGCCGTCTGAAACTGAACTCAGACAAAACAGAAGTCCTCATCTTAGGTACATCCCCCTCTGCATGGGACGACTCCTGGTGGCCGGAAGCCCTCGGAAAAGCACCCATCCCGACAGACCACGCACGGAACCTTGGCGTCATCCTGGATTCTTCACTCTCAATGAACAGACAAGTCAGCGCCGTATCCTCTTCCTGCTTTAACATTCTTCGCATGCTCAGAAAAACATTTCGCTGGATCCCCTCCGAAACAAGGAAAACAGTCACCCACGCTCTAGTCACGAGCCGACTGGACTACGGAAACACCCTCTACGCAGGTACCACCGCTAAACTCCAGAAGAAACTACAACAAATCCAAAACGCCTCAGCCAGGCTCATATTAGACATCCCACGCAACGAACACATCTCTGGTCACCTTAAAGACCTCCACTGGCTACCCGTCAATAAGAGGATCACTTTTCGACTGCTTACCCACGCACACAAATCACTCTACGACATCGGACCAGATTGCCTCAACTCTCGACTGTCCTTCTACACCCCCTCCCGCCAACTTCGCTCTTCCAGCCAAGCCTTCGCCACTGTACCTCGCATCAACAAGACCACCATGGGAGGCAGATCCTTTTCATACCTGGCTGCTAAAACATGGAACTCACTCCCCGCTTACCTTCGCCTCACCCAGAACCACCTAGCGTTCAGAAAGCAGCTTAAAACGTGGATATTTGACAAATAATCCTCCTCCCCTTCCTAAGCGCCTTGAAACCCTCTGGGTATGTAGTGCGCTATACAAATTTTATGACTTGACTTGACTTGACCCAAAGGTGAAATCATGGATGCTGCAAGAAGCAGCTCTTGTGACCGGGGACTCAGATGATATGCAATCGGCTCGATTTCCTCTGTCAGCCATTACCCTGCATGCAACTTTTTAAAAACCTCACCTTCCCCCAGGGCCCGCTGAGCTCCCAGCACCACCTTTGCCCCCAGGCAACACTTTTTCTATCCCTTCACCCCATGCGCTCTTCGTCCTCTGCCCCGCAGCGCCTTCTTTCTGCCACCTCCAGTGTGCTCCTCCCTTCGTCTCATGCGCCATTGACGGTGTGAAACACACAGAGCTGGATGGTGCTGTTAAATTAAGATGGAGGACGGTGCAGGGCCAACAGTAACAGTTCCCTCCAGCACCGTGTACGTCATACTAGGAAGCGAGATGCCAAGATGGGGCCAGTCTTTGGCACCAGCCTAGACATTCTACTGCTGTAAGCAGGAGGGTGGTGGTTTACTGTCTCTGCCTACGAGCCAAAATATATTTGTGACAATAACAGAGATCCCACACAATTTGCTCTTCTAGGGCCCGATGTAGGTAAAATTGATTTACCGATTTTCAATTACCGAATTTTACCGATTCGGTAATTGAAAATCGGGAAATCAATGTGGTGGACATGTAGGTATTTCCAGATGTGTAAATACCGAATCTGTCACATTCGGTATTTACCGATTCTGTAAATACAGAATCGGTATTTACCATTGATTCCTATGGGCTTCAAAGCCCATAGGAATCAATGGGAAATACCAATTCTGTATTTACAGAATCGGTAAATACCGATTTTTGCAAGGGTGCAGGGGGTGTCACTTTGACACCCTCTGGCACCCCACAAATAGGCATGTGCGCCATGTGGCACACAGACATGCCCTAAGGGCATGTCTGTCTGTCACATGGCTAGGTGTGCATGCACACATGTGCATGCACACCTGAAATCGGTATTTTACCACACAATAGGATTGTGTGGTAAAATACCGATTTTGTAGGGCCTTTGGGACTCAGAAGAGTCCCACCTACATCAGAGATTTACCGAATCGGTAAAAAATACCGATTCGGTATTTTACAGAATCGGTAACTTTACCGAATCGGTAAAGTTACCGATTCTGAAAAAATTGTGCCCCTACATGCTAAATCATGTATACCGGTCGGTAACGGCCGAAAATACCGATTTTCGGCCGTTACCGACCGACCTACATCTGGCCCCTAGGCCGCTGGTTTGTTTGATGGCTTCAAAATGTAGAGAACCGACCACATGCCTGTGGGATCTGAAGGTCAGGCATAGTGCTGGCCCTGTCGTTCTTAGCACATTATAGGCATCTCTGCTATGATGGGGCCCTTCTGTGGCATAACGTTGGCCCTTATAGAATGGCCAATGCAGGATGATAAAAGACTACGGACCAATGACAGAACTGGGACATTATGTTCAAAGTGGCACAGTGGGGACAATTCCTGGTGTAATATGGGCATCAATTGCACATTGGGGTCAGTTCTTGACATACAATGGGTGCTCATACCACCCACACCCGCTATAATGTTTGTCTTCAGTTATAATGGGAATTCATGACATATTGTGGGCATCCATGGCATGATGATACCCCTCCAACTGGTTGTGGCTTAATGGCGTAATTGCTGGCATATTGTAGATAGCTATGGTATGTTTGAGAGAAAGCACAAATGTAATTAATTTAAAGTCGTTAACATTGAAACAGGTCAGAGAAACCAGTGCAAGTGAATATATGTAATATGTATCCTAGAGTACATGCTTAGCCAACCCTCTCTCCGAATACTACAGATATATAATTTGCATTTTTTGTGATTAGGTTGTTATTATTCCCTTCTCCAAGAGTATTTGCTCGAGGGGTATGAGCGTGTGTGTGTTGTTGTCATTTGTGTTTCCGTCTCCACCACTGGTTGACCCTTCTAAAGCAAAGTCACTGTAAGCATGAATTGCTTTTTATAACTTAGAAACTAGAGATGCTGTGATCCATCCCAATGCGCACTCATCAAAATTCACAACTTTATATGAAATAGCTGTTTACAGTAGATAGGCGTCACTACAAACACTAACACCTCACTAGAGCTTCACTCACTCTGGTCCTTTTCTTAGTTAAAAAGGGACCGGACCAAAACCAGCAAATTTAGTCAAGAAATGTTTTGCAGAGCAGGTTTTTAAGTTATTCTGAAAACACATAAGAGACAGGAATTTAATCTCTACCTGATGAAAGAGTATTCGATAGGGATGTTGCAGGTATCAAACGGAATTTCCACCATTCCTGGTTTTCCAAACTCGAGGGATCACTTAGTGGACACAGAATGCCAAAGTCTCTTCGGATAGTAAAGGATGAGATGTTTACGCCAAATGGTAGGAGGCCAACCATGAACAGCCTTGTGCGCCCTGCAGAGTACTTGAAAATGATTCTTGCTATACGTTTGCTGAGAGTTATTTATACACTATGTGCCTCCCTCTTTTACCACTCAGGAAACACAGTGGGTTAGCAGTGTCACTTCTACCCAGCTCTCTGCAATGAGGAGGCTTGGCCTGAGTCTCAGAACATTTTGTGCACCTAAATGTTTTTCATCTGTAGAAAAAAAGTGAACAAATGTGCCAATGTACATTATCTGTAACACTGAGGATTGTGTGCTGGTGGACAGTCTTCTGTCCACCAAATAGGGAGAGTAGCAGTAAACTTCGAAATGTAATATTTTTTTCAGTGTCGGAGTTGAACAGGCTCGTTTGAAATTTTGTGACTACAAAAACACGCGTCTTTGACACAAAGACCTTTGACTGGCAGTTTTATTGTTGTTTTAAGCATTGGCTTTGAAATCCTTTTTGAATTTTATTTTGTGCGATTAGGGTTCTACAAATTATCCTTCAAATAAGCTTGCTAATGCCCCTTCCTTTCATCTTGGCCATGCATGACTTCACTGTTCCTCTACTAGTTATGATGCAACAGGCTTCGATGAGCAGTCTGGGGAATCAGCAGCACGTCCTTGCCACATCAGAGGATTCCCCAACCCTTGGCATTGGGACTGTCCTTGGAAACAGGGCATGAAGCACCAACTGGTGCTTAATGTCCTTGGTCCAGAGCTCCATGCTCAAGAATTGCCTGTATGGTCAGGCTGAGAAGAGATGTAAAGCCCTCTCCTCCATAGTGCACCCTACGGAACGTTCGCTGACTCCGTGGACATCTATCAATAGCCACAACAACCTGTCGTGGAGTTGCTTTGTGGATCTATCTGCTCTTCAGCCCTTGGGCCGACCACAGGAGATGATCCCAGGGGTCCGCAAGGCTGTGCTGATGCCACTCAAATTGAACTGATCCACCTCCTTGTAGTGACAGAGACGAGGCGAGCGATACAGTAAGGCGATTTAATATCCCAGCTAATGATGCACCAGCCTGGGAGGAGAAGTGAATGAGCACAAGCAATGCTGAGCGCTCCAAGCAGCGAAGCCAGAGACATTTCAGACAAAGGGACCTGGACTCAGATCTTCTTTTAAAATCCTTGCAAGATGGTGTGTGTAATGAGATACTGTCTCGCCTCACAGATATGACCTATTGTACCCACGTTCTGCCTGCACGTCACTATCAGCTACTCAGAAGTTAGAGCATGACAAAGATCCCCTACAGCATACAAAATGTATGGATAACTAAATATTGTGATACACAGCAACTACCTAAAAAGAGATAGAGTAGAAATTTGAAGAGGTGAAAGTAGCACATTTTTTTGGGAGGGTGGGGGAGGGGTGGAGTACAGCTACCATGTGCATTAGAAGAACTTAATTGAGCACATCACCCAATTTGAGTGTGGGCCCACCAGGAACACCCAGGGGTCAGAAGTGACTCACCTCTGATGTGCACCGTCAATGATGTCTGCGTTCCTCTGGTACTGGTCACCTACGCATTTGCTGCAAGAAAACATATGAATGTTACTGCTGTTGCATTAATCTGATTTTGCAGGTACAATCCAGTAGATAGACCATTATTTGCAGACTCTAAACATATTCATATGTCACTGTAATACTTCTGAGTTTGGATGTAATACTGTTTGGTAGCAGTGCCTCATTATTGTAGGAAAGTGGGGTATTATGTAGTCATGCTGGTTAGTTATGTATGTAATGCTCTCACAACAAGCCAAAGTTGGTCCTTGGATTCACAATAATAAATCCTTAGCACAGTCCTGGTAATGTGGCAAAGAGCAGTCAGGCCTTAATAAAGTGAATATGTGTTAAGCTTTGTAGGGTCAAAAAACACAACAGAGAAATTAGGGTCAAAGGGATATTTTACCGACCAGCCACAGTTCCAATCCCCAATTTACATAACCCTACTAACCAACTGAACTGGGGGTCCAATAAAAAACAAGCTGCCAAGTGCTATAAATATCCACAGAGTCAAGAGAAGTAAAAGTTGAAAAAACAGAGAAAACAGGCATGATGAAGGGACCAGAGATCCTGGAGCAAGACTTGGATTCCCATCAATTATCAGAGTGATCAATCTTATCATCTGGGTTTCCATCAATATGGATGATATGTCTCCTGATCATGAAGACAGACCTCCAAAAGAGGGATTTGCTCAATGGAATCTACTGCCGGGCCCCAGAGAAAAGTGAGCCAGACTATGCAGTGTTTTCAGTCTGTGATCACATGGAAATCAAAAACGCAGTGCAAACCAAAATAAAGGTGTGTGATATTAAAATAGAGTCATGACCAGAAAGTACAGACTTTATTAGAGTTATCACCCCACCCTCTAATCTAAAAACAGAACAGTGCAAAGGAGCAGAATTAACAAATAATTGCCAGATTTAATAAGGCCAACATGTTTCAGCCAATGGGGTATCAGTGCCCTAGGCTTTCATCAGGACCTCTGTTCTTAACACTTGCTACTTGGCAATAGCAGCTGCAGGCCGCCAGTCAGAGTACAGGAAAGGGGTGCCACTCGTAACTGACTCTGCTGCCTTTGCTGTTTTTTGGAGCCCTGATTCACCGCCTAAGCTACAGGAGTAGCTAAACCATCTTCACCCTGCGTTTGCTGGAGCGGCTGGGACGCCGGTAAATACCGCGTGGCCGCAGAGGAGGGTGAGGCGCCGGCCCCGGGACTGCGAGGACCAGCATACAACAGCTCCAGCTGGTCCTCTTCCCGTGAGAGCCGCGCCCTCTCACAGTGCCACGCCCCCAGCCAAGCCCTTTAACATCTCGCGGCACCCGCTTCGCGGGTGCCACTCGTAACTGACTCTGCTGCCTTTGCTGTTTTTTGGAGCCCTGATTCACCGCCTAAGCTACAGGAGTAGCTAAACCATCTTCACCCTGCGTTTGCTGGAGCGGCTGGGACGCCGGTAAATACCGCGTGGCCGCAGAGGAGGGTGAGTCGCCGGCCCCGGGACTGCGAGGACCAGCATACAACAGCTCCAGCTGGTCCTCTTCCCGTGAGAGCCGCGCCCCCTCACAGTGCCACGCCCCCAGCCAAGCCCTTTAACATCTCGCGGCACCCGCTTCGCGGGTGCCACTCGTAACTGACTCTGCTGCCTTTGCTGTTTTTTGGAGCCCTGATTCACCGCCTAAGCTACAGGAGTAGCTAAATCATCTTCACCCTGCGTTTGCTGGAGCGGCTGGGACGCCGGTAAATACCGCGTGGCCGCAGAGGAGGGTGAGGCGCCGGCCCCGGGACTGCGAGGACCAGCATACAACAGCTCCAGCTGGTCCTCTTCCCGTGAGAGCCGCGCCCCCTCACAGTGCCACGACCCCAGCCAAGCCCTTTAACATCTCGCGGCACCCGCTTCGCGGGTGCCACTCGTAACTGACTCTGCTGCCTTTGCTGTTTTTTGGAGCCCTGATTCACCGCCTAAGCTACAGGAGTAGCTAAACCATCTTCACCCTGCGTTTGCTTGAGCGGCTGGGACGCCGGTAAATACCGCTTGGCCGCAGAGGGGGGTGAGGCGCCGGCCCCGGGACTGCGAGGACCAGCATACAACAGCTCCAGCTGGTCCTCTTCCCGTGAGAGCCGCGCCCCCTCACAGTGCCACGCCCCCAGCCAAGCCCTTTAACATCTCGCGGCACCCGCTTCGCGGGTGCCACTCGTAACTGACTCTGCTGCCTTTGCTGTTTTTTGGAGCCCTGATTCACCGCCTAAGCTACAGGAGTAGCTAAACCATCTTCACCCTGCGTTTGCTGGAGCGGCTGGGACGCCGGTAAATACCGCGTGGCCGCAGAGGAGGGTGAGGCGCCGGCCCCGGGACTGCGAGGACCAGCATACAACAGCTCCAGCTGGTCCTCTTCCTGTGAGAGCCGCGCCCCCTCACAGTGCCACGCCCCCACAACCCGCCACATCCTAAAAGCGAACCTTGAAACGCGGGACGCGGGACGCGTGCGGGTCGCAGCCCGGGGCGAAGACCGGGCAAAGAGCGGGCCGTTTGAGGCCGTTAGAGACCGTGGGGAGACCGGGCCGGGCTCTCCCTCTAAGCCCGAGTTCCCTGAGTATTTCTACTTCCTCCCTCTGCATTCCAAACAGACCATCTCCTCCAAACTATCCCACGAAAAATGAATACCAGGAGTAACAAACTAAAGAAATTAAAAAAGAGAGGCATTGGAGAACAGCTTTTAGGTCCAATGGATGACTTTTTGGCCAAGGCTAACACCTTTATCGACCAAAGCATTAGCCTGATAGAGGGAAGAGTATCCACAGATCTCGCGATCGCAAGGCGATCCTCTATGGGACCATTGGCCACAGCAAGAACTCCAGAGGTGGGAAACGCCCTAGCCGATCCACCACAAAGTAATAAGAGGCTTAGCCTGCCGAACAACGTAGATCTCTCAGCCTCTCAACTATCCCTCTCACTTACCAACTCAGACTTAGAAAAAACACCTGAACTTCTACGCGAGCAAACGCCAGAAGAAGTAAGACAGGCAAGAGGGAGGAGGGAGGGGGCTGTAAAGAAAAGGAAGGATAAGGGGAAAGCAGACCTAGCTAATGGGATCGAAATAGCTGAGACAACTGATCTAATTACGCCCCCCAACCTGGCTTGCTCGTCACCAAGAGCGGCGGACCATACTAATCATCAGGTTCTAGTACACCATTCTTCCCCCAATAACAATATAAATACTACTGTCATAGGTTCACCCGTTATCATCTCCCACAGCAATGAACCAGATTCTCCTGATCTGGTAAACAAAATTACCTCAGTATTAAAAACTCTATTTCAACCTCTTGAAATGAGATTAATAAATATAGAAACCCAAATGCTAAAAATTACCAAATCCCTACAACATAACCCAACCTGTGAACCCCCAAAAAAGGGAACAAATAATCAATCTGCACCCCCCCACAAAGTAAAAAAGTTACACAAACCCGTCCTGTAACAAAACCACAACCTGCTGCAAAAGACTCTGTAGTAGGCAAACCACCCGCGGTAACAATAGTACCAACTCCTAACGCTGACTCACTCCCAAAAGTCACAGCTACTAACTTAACAAAAGTAAACACGCCAGCCCCAAAAACACCAGCCGCTACTAACCCTCCCCAGAGCAAACCAAACCCCACAGTTAATAAAGGTACCTCTAGAGGAGCTAACGATGGTAGAACTTACACGCATTTACCACCTGAAGCATCACCATATGTGGTCGTAATGACGGGTGTACCAGAATTAACAGGGGAGATAACTGAGCCTAACTGGTCCCTAAAGAATAAGGTCCAATATTGGCTAAACACGAACCGCCCTTCTCCCCCTAATTGGACAAGTAGGATTGCAACAGTCAGTAGGACTCCTTGGGTGGGACACACTAAAAAACTAATACAGGGTGACTGCATTGTCATCACCTTCGAGGATCCCAAGGTTGTCGAGTACATATGCTCCTGGGAACAACATAATCCAAGTGGGGGAATTGACACAAAGAGTCTTTCTTTCTTTTATCCTAAAAATCATTATAATAGCCACTTTAACGAACAAGACAACTTGTGGCGTAAAGCAGTCCCACAGCCCTGGGACTTTACTAACGCTAGACCCAAAATCCCCCCACAGCACAATGGTCTAGACCCCTCATGGTGGTCGGCCGACCCAAATTACTATCAACAGGAAGCCCCATGGCAGGTAATGGGTCCCCGCAACAGAAGAAGAGACTGGGAACAATGGGGCGCCCCACCTCAACGGCCCTTTAGACCTAGATATGGAGAAACACCGTACTGGGAAAACTGGTCAGGTATACCAACTATGAACCGATACAGTAGTCTGGAGATGGTCGATTGACCACCACCGATTCTACCAACGACAACCCAAATACTCCACCTAGTGTCCCGGAAAGGAAAGTGACCACGAGACAAGATAATAGACAACGATCTTTGTCTGTCATTTTCTGGAACATAGCGGGACTTCGCACCAAAATAGATGATGGCTCAGCAGGCCAATTTCTCGAGGATGGAAAAATAATATGCCTCCAGGAAACATGGGCCATAAAAGAGCTACATATCGCAGGCTATAAAACCCTTTTTTCCCCAGCTACTCCTAGTACTGCGGGTAGGCCCAAGGGGGGGTTTGATCACCTACATAGCTAACACAATTCCTAGCCTGAAACTCCTCAAAATTGAAAACTCTCCAAACTTCCAACTTATCACCATCTCAGTTGGCAAAGATGTTATTGTCATCCTAGTAAACTTCTACAACAACCTAGAAGAAGAAAACTTTATCAAAACTCTACAGACAATCCAGGAAAAAATCGCTAGATATACCAAGACATATAGTAAAAAGGCAACTGTTCACTTACTATGGGAGGAGATTTTAATATCCATCCCTGCCCACATCTGAACAATCTTAACTGTGGGATAGTGGACGAGCACGATAACCCCCTTGCCCATTTCTCACACGATGGAAAAGGGGAAGCGATGAACAATCTCCTCACAGACCTGGAATTGTCACTAACAAACAAGCAAAATCCAGATGATAATACTCTCTACCCCACATATCTAGGGCGGGGACATGAGACTACTGTAGATTATGTCCTAACAACGGATGGGCTGAGACAGTTAACTACGGACTTTACCCTATTGGCAAACAACTTAAGCGATCATTCTGCGCTTAGAGTGGATCTGGATCTTCTAGATCACCCATCACAGACAACCCTAATTGCACACACTCTTTCTCAAAATCAGATAGAAGTGGGCAGACCAAATGGTTTCACATTGAAATGGGGCAAGACGGATCCAACCCAACTAAGCAGTAGTATAATAAAGACGCTATATCCTAACATAATAATCTGCTTAGACCTGGAATCTGATGACAACGCTATCCTCCAAAACTTCAAGATCATTTTGGATAAAACCAAACTAATGCTGACCAGGGAAAATAAATCAAATGACCCAAATAATCCAACAATCCCAGGCTGGTTCAATCACGACTGTACGAGCTCCCTAACCAAATTAAAGGAGGCCCTAAGGCAACCAAAAAGAGACATACAACTGATCAAACATCTAAGACACCAGTACAAAATTGCCAGGAAACAAAGAAAACAGGAGCTAAAACAATCCTTATGGAATGAACTACATAAAAGCTCACTCACAAAAAACAGTGAGTCTTTTTGGCGGACAGTGAAAACCCCTTTTCTTTCTGACTCCAGTAGACCTCAAATTGATGTAGCGATAGAAGAGGAAACATGGGTACAACATTTCTCCCATATATTTAAACTAACATCTCCCAACGAAGAAACAACTCATTCTCATCCTCCTGTCGACTTTCCAATAAACATTCAGTTTGATATCCTTGAGGTAATGCAAGCACTAAATCTCAGCAAAGGGGGCAAAGCTCCAGGACCTGACGGGGTCCCTGTGGATCTCTTCAAACAGCATCCGGATCTGTGGGCTCCTATACTCACTAGAGTATGTTCTGCAACAGCGAGATTGGGTTTAATGAAGTCTTGGTCCAACTCCATTATGGTTCCCATCTTTAAAAAGGGGGACCGGCAAGATGTTAAATGTTACCGACCGATCTCTCTATTAGATTCCGCAGGAAAAGTAGTCGGCAGAGTAATCCTGGAACAACTGCAACAATGGGCTGACGACAGTAAGATCTTATCGGACCTTCAATTTGGTTTCAGAGAAGGGTTCTGAACCGTCGAACAGGCCCTTAACCTAAGTCTAATTGTCTCCAAGTACATCCACGCAAAGCAGGGGACAATGTACATGGTGTACGTGGACTTGTCCTCTGCTTTTGACTGCGTATCACACTCAAAGCTATGGACTCTCCTGCGAAATATGGGGGTGGATCCCCCACTATTGGACTTCCTAAGGGAATTATATACGAATGCCACTGCGAGAGTGCGCTACGGGACAAAGGGTGAGCTTACTCCGTCATTCAAGGTAGAGCGAGGAGTCAGGCAGGGGTGCGTCCTGGCCCCTTTCCTCTTCTCCCTGTATACAAATGGGTTGGAAGAGAGGATGTTGAGAGGGGCACAGGACCTCCCAAGAATAAAACAACGCATGATCCCGGCATTGCTCTACGCGGATGACACAGTAATTCTGGCTCGCACCCCCATAGAACTTCAGAAATCCTTAAACAAATATGCTGATTTCATGGGCGCGCTGGACTTACATATAAACGTGAAAAAAACGTTTGTAATGGTGGCCGGTGGAGGGAGTAAACGGATAAAGAACATCACCCTCAACAATCAAAATCTTGAGAGAACGCCACAATATCCCTACCTGGGCATAATGATCGACGAGAAACTAAAATGGAAAGCTGCCATTGAGTCGAGAAAATTACAAAAAACAATTTGATGGACAGAATGTAGATCAATGTCTTACATTCACCACAGTACAAGGATCTGGGCCTAAATCCATCGTTTTTTGCACTCCACACCACCCTGGGTCAGATAATGGCTTTATGCAAATCAGCTCTGACCCTGTGCCCCATGGGAACAGTCCAGTCCGAACTACAGCAGCCATATCATTCCCAGACCGGAATCAAGCATCCGAGGACCGGACCGGTTTCGAGGTAACACCTCTCATCAGCCCGGCTAGCTTGACTCCAGTGGTGTGGAGGCTCTGGGACCCACGTCTGGGCTACCCCAGTACACTCAGGGAGAAAATTACAAAAAACAATTTGATGGACAGAATGTAGATCAATGTCTTACATTCACCCCAGTACAAGGATCTGGGCCTAAATCCATCGTTTTTTGCACTCCACACCACCCTGGGTCAGATAATGGCTTTATGCAAATCAGCTCTGACCCTGTGCCCCATGGGAACAGTCCAGTCCGAACTACAGCAGCCATATCTTTCCAAGACCGGAATCAAGCATCCGAGGACCGGACCGGTTTCGAGGTAACACCTCTCATCAGCCCGGCTAGCTTGACTCCAGTGGTGTGGAGGCTCTGGGACCCACGTCTGGGCTACCCCAGTACACTCAGGGAGAAACTTACAAAAAACAATTTGATGGACAGAATGTAGATCAATGTCTTACATTCACCCCAGTACAAGGTTCTGGGCCTAAAATCCATCGTTTTTTGCACTCCACACCACCCTGGGTCAGATAATGGCTTTATGCAAATCAGCTCTGACCCTGTGCCCCATGGGAACAGTCCAGTCCGAACTACAGCAGCCATATCTTTCCCAGACCGGAATCAAGCATCCGAGGACCGGACCGAATTCGAGGTAACACCTCTCATCAGCCCGGCTAGCTTGACTCCAGTGGTGTGGAGGCTCTGGGACCCACGTCTGGGCTACCCCAGTACACTCAGGGAGAAAATTACAAAAAACAATTTGATGGACAGAAAGTAGATCAATGTCTTACATTCACCCCAGTACAAGGATCTGGGCCTAAATCCATCGTTTTTTGCACTCCACACCACCCTGGGTCAGATAATGGCTTTATGCAAATCAGCTCTGACCCTGTGCCCCATGGGAACAGTCCAGTCCGAACTACAGCAGCCATATCTTTCCCAGACCGGAATCAAGCATCCGAGGACCGGACCGGTTTCGAGGTAACCGAAACTGTAATTTTCTCCCTGAGTGTACTGGGGTAGCCCAGACGTGGGTCCCAGAGCCTCCACACCACTGGAGTCAAGCTAGCCGGGCTGATGAGAGGTGTTACCTCGAAACCGGTCCGGTCCTCGGATGCTTGATTCCGGTCTGGGAAAGATATTGCTGTTGTAGTTCGGACTGGACTGTTCCCATGGGGCACAGGGTCAGAGCTGATTTGCATAAAGCCATTATTTGACCCAGGGTGGTGTGGAGTGCAAAAACCGATGGATTTAGGCCCAGATCCTTGTACTGGGGTGAATGTAAGACATTGATCTACATTCTGTCCATCAAATTGTTTTTTGTAATTTTCTCCCTGAGTGTACTGGGGTAGCCCAGACGTGGGTCCCAGAGCCTCCACACCACTGGAGTCAAGCTAGCCGGGCTGATGAGAGGTGTTACCTCGAAACCGGTCCGGTCCTCGGATGCTTGATTCCGGTCTGGGAAAGATATGGCTGTTGTAGTTCGGACTGGACTGTTCCCATGGGGCACAGGGTCAGAGCTGATTTGCATAAAGCCATTATTTGACCCAGGGTGGTGTGGAGTGCAAAAAACGATGGATTTAGGCCCAGATCCTTGTACTGGGGTGAATGTAAGACATTGATCTACATTCTGTCCATCAAATTGTTTTTTGTAATTTTCTCCCTGAGTGTACTTGGGTAGCCCAGACGTGGGTCCCAGAGCCTCCACACCACTGGAGTCAAGCTAGCCGGGCTGATGAGAGGTGTTACCTCGAAACCGGTCCGGTCCTCGGATGCTTGATTCCGGTCTGGGAAAGATATGGCTGTTATTGTTTGGACTGGACTGTTCCCATGGGGCACAGGGTCAGAGCTGATTTGCATAAAGCCATTATTTGACCCAGGGTGGTGTGGAGTGCAAAAAACGATGGATTTAGGCCCAGATCCTTGTACTGGGGTGAATGTAAGACATTGATCTACATTCTGTCCATCAAATTGTTTTTTGTAATTTTCTCCCTGAGTGTACTGGGGTAGCCCAGACGTGGGTCCCAGAGCCTCCACACCACTGGAGTCAAGCTAGCCGGGCTGATGAGAGGTGTTACCTCGAAACCGGTCCGGTCCTCGGATGCTTGATTCCGGTCTGGGAAAGATATGGCTGTTGTAGTTCGGACTGGACTGTTCCCATGGGGCACAGGGTCAGAGCTGATTTGCATAAAGCCATTATTTGACCCAGGGTGGTGTGGAGTGCAAAAAACGATGGATTTAGGCCCAGATCCTTGTACTGGGGTGAATGTAAGACATTGATCTACATTCTGTCCATCAAATTATTTTTTGTAATTTTCTCCCTGAGTGTACTGGGGTAGCCCAGACGTGGATCCCAGAGCCTCCACACCACTGGAGTCAAGCTAGCCGGGCTGATGAGAGGTGTTACCTCGAAACTGGTCCGGTCCTCGGATGCTTGATTCCGGTCTGGGAAAGATATGGCTGTTGTAGTTCGGACTGGACTGTTCCCATGGGGCACAGGGTCAGAGCTGATTTGCATAAAGCCATTATTTGACCCAGGGTGGTGTGGAGTGCAAAAAACGATGGATTTAGGCCCAGATCCTTGTACTGGGGTGAATGTAAGACATTGATCTACATTCTGTCCATCAAATTGTTTTTTGTAATTTTCTCCCTGAGTGTACTTGGGTAGCCCAGACGTGGGTCCCAGAGCCTCCACACCACTGGAGTCAAGCTAGCCGGGCTGATGAGAGGTGTTACCTCGAAACCGGTCCGGTCCTCGGATGCTTGATTCCGGTCTGGGAAAGATATGGCTGCTGTAGTTCGGACTGGACTGTTCCCATGGGGCACAGGGTCAGAGCTGATTTGCATAAAGCCATTATTTGACCCAGGGTGGTGTGGAGTGCAAAAAACGATGGATTTAGGCCCAGATCCTTGTACTGGGGTGAATGTAAGACATTGATCTACATTCTGTCCATCAAATTGTTTTTTGTAATTTTCTCCCTGAGTGTACTGGGGTAGCCCAGACGTGGGTCCCAGAGCCTCCACACCACTGGAGTCAAGCTAGCCGGGCTGATGAGAGGTGTTACCTCGAAACCGGTCCGGTCCTCGGATGCTTGATTCCGGTCTGGGAAAGATATGGCTGTTGTAGTTCGGACTGGACTGTTCCCATGGGGCACAGGGTCAGAGCTGATTTGCATAAAGCCATTATTTGACCCAGGGTGGTGTGGAGTGCAAAAAACGATGGATTTAGGCCCAGATCCTTGTACTGGGGTGAATTTAAGACATTGATCTACATTCTGTCCATCAAATTGTTTTTTGTAATTTTCTCCCTGAGTGTACTGGGGTAGCCCAGACGTGGGTCCCAGAGCCTCCACACCACTGGAGTCAAGCTAGCCGGGCTGATGAGAGGTGTTACCTCGAAACCGGTCCGGTCCTCGGATGCTTGATTCCGGTCTGGGAAAGATATGGCTGTTGTAGTTCGGACTGGACTGTTCCCATGGGGCACAGGGTCAGAGCTGATTTGCATAAAGCCATTATTTGACCCAGGGTGGTGTGGAGTGCAAAAAACGATGGATTTAGGCCCAGATCCTTGTACTGGGGTGAATTTAAGACATTGATCTACATTCTGTCCATCATATTGTTTTTTGTAATTTTCTCCCTGAGTGTACTGGGGTAGCCCAGACGTGGGTCCCAGAGCCTCCACACCACTGGAGTCAAGCTAGCCGGGCTGATGAGAGGTGTTACCTCGAAACCGGTCCGGTCCTCGGATGCTTGATTCCGATCTGGGAAAGATATGGCTGTTGTAGTTCGGACTGGACTGTTCCCATGGGGCACAGGGTCAGAGCTGATTTGCATAAAGCCATTATTTGACCCAGGGTGGTGTGGAGTGCAAAAAACGATGGATTTAGGCCCAGATCCTTGTACTGGGGTGAATGTAAGACATTGATCTACATTCTGTCCATCAAATTGTTTTTTGTAATTTTCTCCCTGAGTGTACTGGGGTAGCCCAGACGTGGGTCCCAGAGCCTCCACACCACTGGAGTCAAGCTAGCCGGGCTGATGAGAGGTGTTACCTCGAAACCGGTCCGGTCCTCGGATGCTTGATTCTGGTCTGGGAAAGATATGGCTGTTGTAGTTCGGACTGGACTGTTCCCATGTGGCACAGGGTCAGAGCTGATTTGCATAAAGCCATTATTTGACCCAGGGTGGTGTGGAGTGCAAAAAACGATGGATTTAGGCCCAGATCCTTGTACTGGGGTGAATGTAAGACCTTGATCTACATTCTGTCCATCAAATTGTTTTTTGTAATTTTCTCCCTGAGTGTACTGGGGTAGCCCAGACGTGGGTCCCAGAGCCTCCACACCACTGGAGTCAAGCTAGCCGGGCTGATGAGAGGTGTTACCTCGAAACCGGTCCGGTCCTCAGATGCTTGATTCCGGTCAGGGAAAGATATGGCTGTTGTAGTTCGGACTGGACTGTTCCCATGGGGCACAGGGTCAGAGCTGATTTGCATAAAGCCATTATTTGACCCAGGGTAGTGTGGAGTGCAAAAAACGATGGATTTAGGCCCAGATCCTTGTACTGGGGTGAATGTAAGACATTGATCTACATTCTGTCCATCAAATTGTTTTTTGTAATTTTCTCCCTGAGTGTACTGGGGTAGCCCAGACGTGGGTCCCAGAGCCTCCACACCACTGGAGTCAAGCTAGCCGGGCTGATGAGAGGTGTTACCTCGAAACCGGTCCGGTCCTCGGATGCTTGATTCCGGTCTGGGAAAGATATGGCTGTTGTAGTTCGGACTGGACTGTTCCCATGGGGCACAGGGTCAGAGCTGATTTGCATAAAGCCATTATTTGACCCAGGGTGGTGTGGAGTGCAAAAAACGATGGATTTAGGCCCAGATCCTTGTACTGGGGTGAATGTAAGACATTGATCTACATTCTGTCCATCAAATTGTTTTTTGTAATTTTCTCCCTGAGTGTACTGGGGTAGCCCAGACGTGGGTCCCAGAGCCTCCACACCACTGGAGTCAAGCTAGCCGGGCTGATGAGAGGTGTTACCTCGAAACCGGTCCGGTCCTCGGATGCTTGATTCCGGTCTGGGAAAGATATGGCTGTTGTAGTTCGGACTGGACTGTTCCCATGGGGCACAGGGTCAGAGCTGATTTGCATAAAGCCATTATTTGACCCAGGGTGGTGTGGAGTGCAAAAAACGATGGATTTAGGCCCCGATCCTTGTACTGGGGTGAATGTAAGACATTGATCTACATTCTGTCCATCAAATTGTTTTTTGTAATTTTCTCCCTGAGTGTACTGGGGTAGCCCAGACGTGGGTCCCAGAGCCTCCACACCACTGGAGTCAAGCTAGCCGGGCTGATGAGAGGTGTTACCTCGAAACCGGTCCGGTCCTCGGATGCTTGATTCCGGTCTGGGAAAGATATGGCTGTTGTAGTTCGGACTGGACTGTTCCCATGGGGCACAGGGTCAGAGCTGATTTGCATAAAGCCATTATTTGACCCAGGGTGGTGTGGAGTGCAAAAAACGATGGATTTAGGCCCAGATCCTTGTACTGGGGTGAATGTAAGACATTGATCTACATTCTGTCCATCAAATTGTTTTTTGTAATTTTCTCCCTGAGTGTACTTGGGTAGCCCAGACGTGGGTCCCAGAGCCTCCACACCACTGGAGTCAAGCTAGCCGGGCTGATGAGAGGTGTTACCTCGAAACCGGTCCGGTCCTCGGATGCTTGATTCCGGTCAGGGAAAGATATGGCTGTTGTAGTTCGGACTGGACTGTTCCCATGGGGCACAGGGTCAGAGCTGATTTGCATAAAGCCATTATTTGACCCAGGGTGGTGTGGAGTGCAAAAAACGATGGATTTAGGCCCAGATCCTTGTACTGGGGTGAATATAAGACATTGATCTACATTCTGTCCATCAAATTGTTTTTTGTAATTTTCTCCCTGAGTGTACTGGGGTAGCCCAGACGTGGGTCCCAGAGCCTCCACACCACTGGAGTCAAGCTAGCCGGGCTGATGAGAGGTGTTACCTCGAAACCGGTCCGGTCCTCGGATGCTTGATTCCGGTCTGGGAAAGATATGGCTGTTGTAGTTCGGACTGGACTGTTCCCATGGGGCACAGGGTCAGAGCTGATTTGCATAAAGCCATTATTTGACCCAGGGTGGTGTGGAGTGCAAAAAACGATGGATTTAGGCCCAGATCCTTGTACTGGGGTGAATGTAAGACATTGATCTACATTCTGTCCATCAAATTGTTTTTTGTAATTTTCTCCCTGAGTGTACTGGGGTAGCCCAGACGTGGGTCCCAGAGCCTCCACACCACTGGAGTCAAGCTAGCCGGGCTGATGAGAGGTGTTACCTCGAAACCGGTCCGGTCCTCGGATGCTTGATTCCGGTCTGGGAAAGATATGGCTGTTGTAGTTCGGACTGGACTGTTCCCATGGGGCACAGGGTCAGAGCTGATTTGCATAAAGCCATTATTTGACCCAGGGTGGTGTGGAGTGCAAAAAACGATGGATTTAGGCCCCGATCCTTGTACTGGGGTGAATGTAAGACATTGATCTACATTCTGTCCATCAAATTGTTTTTTGTAATTTTCTCCCTGAGTGTACTGGGGTAGCCCAGACATGGGTCCCAGAGCCTCCACACCACTGGAGTCAAGCTAGCCGGGCTGATGAGAGGTGTTACCTCGAAACCGGTCCGGTCCTCGGATGCTTGATTCCGGTCTGGGAAAGATATGGCTGTTGTAGTTCGGACTGGACTGTTCCCATGGGGCACAGGGTCAGAGCTGATTTGCATAAAGCCATTATTTGACCCAGGGTGGTGTGGAGTGCAAAAAACGATGGATTTAGGCCCAGATCCTTGTACTGGGGTGAATGTAAGACATTGATCTACATTCTGTCCATCAAAGTGTTTTTTGTAATTTTCTCCCTGAGTGTACTGGGGTAGCCCAGACGTGGGTCCCAGAGCCTCCACACCACTGGAGTCAAGCTAGCCGGGCTGATGAGAGGTGTTACCTTGAAACCGGTCCGGTCCTCGGATGCTTGATTCCGGTCTGGGAAAGATATGGCTGTTGTAGTTCGGACTGGACTGTTCCCATGGGGCACAGGGTCAGAGCTGATTTGCATAAAGCCATTATTTGACCCAGGGTGGTGTGGAGTGCAAAAAACGATGGATTTAGGCCCCGATCCTTGTACTGGGGTGAATGTAAGACATTGATCTACATTCTGTCCATCAAATTGTTTTTTGTAATTTTCTCCCTGAGTGTACTGGGGTAGCCCAGACGTGGGTCCCAGAGCCTCCACACCACTGGAGTCAAGCTAGCGGGGCTGATGAGAGGTGTTACCTCGAAACCGGTCCGGTCCTCGGATGCTTGATTCCGGTCTGGGAAAGATATGGCTGTTGTAGTTCGGACTGGACTGTTCCCATGGGGCACAGGGTCAGAGCTGATTTGCATAAAGCCATTATTTGACCCAGGGTGGTGTGGAGTGCAAAAAACGATGGATTTAGGCCCAGATCCTTGTACTGGGGTGAATGTAAGACATTGATCTACATTCTGTCCATCAAATTGTTTTTTGTAATTTTCTCCCTGAGTGTACTGGGGTAGCCCAGACGTGGGTCCCAGAGCCTCCACACCACTGGAGTCAAGCTAGCCGGGCTGATGAGAGGTGTTACCTCGAAACCGGTCCGGTCCTCGGATGCTTGATTCTGGTCTGGGAAAGATATGGCTGTTGTAGTTCGGACTGGACTGTTCCCATGTGGCACAGGGTCAGAGCTGATTTGCATAAAGCCATTATTTGACCCAGGGTGGTGTGGAGTGCAAAAAACGATGGATTTAGGCCCAGATCCTTGTACTGGGGTGAATGTAAGACCTTGATCTACATTCTGTCCATCAAATTGTTTTTTGTAATTTTCTCCCTGAGTGTACTGGGGTAGCCCAGACGTGGGTCCCAGAGCCTCCACACCACTGGAGTCAAGCTAGCCGGGCTGATGAGAGGTGTTACCTCGAAACCGGTCCGGTCCTCGGATGCTTGATTCCGGTCAGGGAAAGATATGGCTGTTGTAGTTCGGACTGGACTGTTCCCATGGGGCACAGGGTCAGAGCTGATTTGCATAAAGCCATTATTTGACCCAGGGTAGTGTGGAGTGCAAAAAACGATGGATTTAGGCCCAGATCCTTGTACTGGGGTGAATGTAAGACATTGATCTACATTCTGTCCATCAAATTGTTTTTTGTAATTTTCTCCCTGAGTGTACTGGGGTAGCCCAGACGTGGGTCCCAGAGCCTCCACACCACTGGAGTCAAGCTAGCCGGGCTGATGAGAGGTGTTACCTCGAAACCGGTCCGGTCCTCGGATGCTTGATTCCGGTCTGGGAAAGATATGGCTGTTGTAGTTCGGACTGGACTGTTCCCATGGGGCACAGGGTCAGAGCTGATTTGCATAAAGCCATTATTTGACCCAGGGTGGTGTGGAGTGCAAAAAACGATGGATTTAGGCCCCGATCCTTGTACTGGGGTGAATGTAAGACATTGATCTACATTCTGTCCATCAAATTGTTTTTTGTAATTTTCTCCCTGAGTGTACTGGGGTAGCCCAGACGTGGGTCCCAGAGCCTCCACACCACTGGAGTCAAGCTAGCCGGGCTGATGAGAGGTGTTACCTCGAAACCGGTCCGGTCCTCGGATGCTTGATTCCGGTCTGGGAAAGATATGGCTGTTGTAGTTCGGACTGGACTGTTCCCATGGGGCACAGGGTCAGAGCTGATTTGCATAAAGCCATTATTTGACCCAGGGTGGTGTGGAGTGCAAAAAACGATGGATTTAGGCCCAGATCCTTGTACTGGGGTGAATGTAAGACATTGATCTACATTCTGTCCATCAAAGTGTTTTTTGTAATTTTCTCCCTGAGTGTACTGGGGTAGCCCAGACGTGGGTCCCAGAGCCTCCACACCACTGGAGTCAAGCTAGCCGGGCTGATGAGAGGTGTTACCTCGAAACCGGTCCGGTCCTCGGATGCTTGATTCCGGTCTGGGAAAGATATGGCTGTTGTAGTTCGGACTGGACTGTTCCCATGGGGCAAAGGGTCAGAGCTGATTTGCATAAAGCCATTATTTGACCCAGGGTGGTGTGGAGTGCAAAAAACGATGGATTTAGGCCCCGATCCTTGTACTGGGGTGAATGTAAGACATTGATCTACATTCTGTCCATCAAATTGTTTTTTGTAATTTTCTCCCTGAGTGTACTGGGGTAGCCCAGACGTGGGTCCCAGAGCCTCCACACCACTGGAGTCAAGCTAGCGGGGCTGATGAGAGGTGTTACCTCGAAACCGGTCCGGTCCTCGGATGCTTGATTCCGGTCTGGGAAAGATATGGCTGTTGTAGTTCGGACTGGACTGTTCCCATGGGGCACAGGGTCAGAGCTGATTTGCATAAAGCCATTATTTGACCCAGGGTGGTGTGGAGTGCAAAAAACGATGGATTTAGGCCCAGATCCTTGTACTGGGGTGAATGTAAGACATTGATCTACATTCTGTCCATCAAATTGTTTTTTGTAATTTTCTCCCTGAGTGTACTGGGGTAGCCCAGACGTGGGTCCCAGAGCCTCCACACCACTGGAGTCAAGCTAGCCGGGCTGATGAGAGGTGTTACCTCGAAACCGGTCCGGTCCTCGGATGCTTGATTCTGGTCTGGGAAAGATATGGCTGTTGTAGTTCGGACTGGACTGTTCCCATGTGGCACAGGGTCAGAGCTGATTTGCATAAAGCCATTATTTGACCCAGGGTGGTGTGGAGTGCAAAAAACGATGGATTTAGGCCCAGATCCTTGTACTGGGGTGAATGTAAGACCTTGATCTACATTCTGTCCATCAAATTGTTTTTTGTAATTTTCTCCCTGAGTGTACTGGGGTAGCCCAGACGTGGGTCCCAGAGCCTCCACACCACTGGAGTCAAGCTAGCCGGGCTGATGAGAGGTGTTACCTCGAAACCGGTCCGGTCCTCGGATGCTTGATTCCGGTCAGGGAAAGATATGGCTGTTGTAGTTCGGACTGGACTGTTCCCATGGGGCACAGGGTCAGAGCTGATTTGCATAAAGCCATTATTTGACCCAGGGTAGTGTGGAGTGCAAAAAACGATGGATTTAGGCCCAGATCCTTGTACTGGGGTGAATGTAAGACATTGATCTACATTCTGTCCATCAAATTGTTTTTGTAATTTTCTCCCTGAGTGTACTGGGGTAGCCCAGACGTGGGTCCCAGAGCCTCCACACCACTGGAGTCAAGCTAGCCGGGCTGATGAGAGGTGTTACCTCGAAACCGGTCCGGTCCTCGGATGCTTGATTCCGGTCTGGGAAAGATATGGCTGTTGTAGTTCGGACTGGACTGTTCCCATGGGGCACAGGGTCAGAGCTGATTTGCATAAAGCCATTATTTGACCCAGGGTGGTGTGGAGTGCAAAAAACGATGGATTTAGGCCCAGATCCTTGTACTGGGGTGAATGTAAGACATTGATCTACATTCTGTCCATCAAATTGTTTTTTGTAATTTTCTCCCTGAGTGTACTGGGGTAGCCCAGACGTGGGTCCCAGAGCCTCCACACCACTGGAGTCAAGCTAGCCGGGCTGATGAGAGGTGTTACCTCGAAACCGGTCCGGTCCTCGGATGCTTGATTCCGGTCTGGGAAAGATATGGCTGTTGTAGTTCGGACTGGACTGTTCCCATGGGGCACAGGGTCAGAGCTGATTTGCATAAAGCCATTATTTGACCCAGGGTGGTGTGGAGTGCAAAAAACGATGGATTTAGGCCCCGATCCTTGTACTGGGGTGAATGTAAGACATTGATCTACATTCTGTCCATCAAATTGTTTTTTGTAATTTTCTCCCTGAGTGTACTGGGGTAGCCCAGACGTGGGTCCCAGAGCCTCCACACCACTGGAGTCAAGCTAGCCGGGCTGATGAGAGGTGTTACCTCGAAACCGGTCCGGTCCTCGGATGCTTGATTCCGGTCTGGGAAAGATATGGCTGTTGTAGTTCGGACTGGACTGTTCCCATGGGGCACAGGGTCAGAGCTGATTTGCATAAAGCCATTATTTGACCCAGGGTGGTGTGGAGTGCAAAAAACGATGGATTTAGGCCCAGATCCTTGTACTGGGGTGAATGTAAGACATTGATCTACATTCTGTCCATCAAATTGTTTTTTGTAATTTTCTCCCTGAGTGTACTTGGGTAGCCCAGACGTGGGTCCCAGAGCCTCCACACCACTGGAGTCAAGCTAGCCGGGCTGATGAGAGGTGTTACCTCGAAACCGGTCCGGTCCTCGGATGCTTGATTCCGGTCAGGGAAAGATATGGCTGTTGTAGTTCGGACTGGACTGTTCCCATGGGGCACAGGGTCAGAGCTGATTTGCATAAAGCCATTATTTGACCCAGGGTGGTGTGGAGTGCAAAAAACGATGGATTTAGGCCCAGATCCTTGTACTGGGGTGAATATAAGACATTGATCTACATTCTGTCCATCAAATTGTTTTTTGTAATTTTCTCCCTGAGTGTACTGGGGTAGCCCAGACGTGGGTCCCAGAGCCTCCACACCACTGGAGTCAAGCTAGCCGGGCTGATGAGAGGTGTTACCTCGAAACCGGTCCGGTCCTCGGATGCTTGATTCCGGTCTGGGAAAGATATGGCTGTTGTAGTTCGGACTGGACTGTTCCCATGGGGCACAGGGTCAGAGCTGATTTGCATAAAGCCATTATTTGACCCAGGGTGGTGTGGAGTGCAAAAAACGATGGATTTAGGCCCAGATCCTTGTACTGGGGTGAATGTAAGACATTGATCTACATTCTGTCCATCAAATTGTTTTTTGTAATTTTCTCCCTGAGTGTACTGGGGTAGCCCAGACGTGGGTCCCAGAGCCTCCACACCACTGGAGTCAAGCTAGCCGGGCTGATGAGAGGTGTTACCTCGAAACCGGTCCGGTCCTCGGATGCTTGATTCCGGTCTGGGAAAGATATGGCTGTTGTAGTTCGGACTGGACTGTTCCCATGGGGCACAGGGTCAGAGCTGATTTGCATAAAGCCATTATTTGACCCAGGGTGGTGTGGAGTGCAAAAAACGATGGATTTAGGCCCCGATCCTTGTACTGGGGTGAATGTAAGACATTGATCTACATTCTGTCCATCAAATTGTTTTTTGTAATTTTCTCCCTGAGTGTACTGGGGTAGCCCAGACGTGGGTCCCAGAGCCTCCACACCACTGGAGTCAAGCTAGCCGGGCTGATGAGAGGTGTTACCTCGAAACCGGTCCGGTCCTCGGATGCTTGATTCCGGTCTGGGAAAGATATGGCTGTTGTAGTTCGGACTGGACTGTTCCCATGGGGCACAGGGTCAGAGCTGATTTGCATAAAGCCATTATTTGACCCAGGGTGGTGTGGAGTGCAAAAAACGATGGATTTAGGCCCAGATCCTTGTACTGGGGTGAATGTAAGACATTGATCTACATTCTGTCCATCAAAGTGTTTTTTGTAATTTTCTCCCTGAGTGTACTGGGGTAGCCCAGACGTGGGTCCCAGAGCCTCCACACCACTGGAGTCAAGCTAGCCGGGCTGATGAGAGGTGTTACCTCGAAACCGGTCCGGTCCTCGGATGCTTGATTCCGGTCTGGGAAAGATATGGCTGTTGTAGTTCGGACTGGACTGTTCCCATGGGGCACAGGGTCAGAGCTGATTTGCATAAAGCCATTATTTGACCCAGGGTGGTGTGGAGTGCAAAAAACGATGGATTTAGGCCCCGATCCTTGTACTGGGGTGAATGTAAGACATTGATCTACATTCTGTCCATCAAATTGTTTTTTGTAATTTTCTCCCTGAGTGTACTGGGGTAGCCCAGACGTGGGTCCCAGAGCCTCCACACCACTGGAGTCAAGCTAGCGGGGCTGATGAGAGGTGTTACCTCGAAACCGGTCCGGTCCTCGGATGCTTGATTCCGGTCTGGGAAAGATATGGCTGTTGTAGTTCGGACTGGACTGTTCCCATGGGGCACAGGGTCAGAGCTGATTTGCATAAAGCCATTATTTGACCCAGGGTGGTGTGGAGTGCAAAAAACGATGGATTTAGACCCAGATCCTTGTACTGGGGTGAATGTAAGACATTGATCTACATTCTGTCCATCAAATTGTTTTTTGTAATTTTCTCCCTGAGTGTACTGGGGTAGCCCAGACGTGGGTCCCAGAGCCTCCACACCACTGGAGTCAAGCTAGCCGGGCTGATGAGAGGTGTTACCTCAAAACTGGTCCGGTCCTCGGATGCTTGATTCCGGTCTGGGAAAGATATGGCTGTTGTAGTTCGGACTGGACTGTTCCCATGGGGCACAGGGTCAGAGCTGATTTGCATAAAGCCATTATTTGACCCAGGGTGGTGTGGAGTGCAAAAAACGATGGATTTAGGCCCAGATCCTTGTACTGGGGTGAAAGTAAGACATTGATCTACATTCTGTCCATCAAATTGTTTTTTGTAATTGTCTCCCTGAGTGTACTGGGGTAGCCCAGACGTGGTTCCCAGAGCCTCCACACCACTGGAGTCAAGCTAGCCGGGCTGATGAGAGGTGTTACCTCGAGACCGGTCCGGTCCTCGGATGCTTGATTCCGGTCTGGGAAAGATATGGCTGTTGTAGTTCGGACTGGACTGTTCCCATGGGGCACAGGGTCAGAGCTGATTTGCATAAAGCCATTATTTGACCCAGGGTGGTGTGGAGTGCAAAAAACGATGGATTTAGGCCCAGATCCTTGTACTGGGGTGAATGTAAGACATTGATCTACATTCTGTCCATCAAATTGTTTTTTGTAATTTTCTCCCTGAGTGTACTGGGGTAGCCCAGATGTGGGTCCCAGAGCCTCCACACCACTGGAGTCAAGCTAGCCGGGCTGATGAGAGGTGTTACCTCGAAACCGGTCCGGTCCTCGGATGCTTGATTCCGGTCTGGGAAAGATATGGTTGTTGTAGTTCGGACTGGACTGTTCCCATGGGGCACAGGGTCAGAGCTGATTTGCATAAAGCCATTATTTGACCCAGGGTGGTGTGGAGTGCAAAAAACGATGGATTTAGGCCCAGATCCTTGTACTGGGGTGAATGTAAGACATTGATCTACATTCTGTCCATCAAATTGTTTTTTGTAATTTTCTCATTGAGTCGAGAAGGCACCTTTTTAGAAGAGCCAACACTGCCTTGATTAGTTTTTCACAAAGACTCGGAAGGAGATCCCCAGTGGAGATGTTGCAAATCTATTCCGCAAAATGCCTATCCACTGCCCTATATGGGGCCGGTGTTTGGGGACATGTCGATGCCGCATCTCTACAAACAGCTGAGAACTCATTCATCAGATTCCTCTTATCCGCCCCCAAGTGTTCAGCCACATACGCATGCCACATGGAACTGGGAATCCCCTACATTGAGGACCTAATAAAAGTACAGCCATTGCTACTCTGGAGGCGCATATGGCTCTCTGACAAGAACATGTTGACCAAAGCCATTATAGAGGATTCAATGGCCCTTGATAATGTTCACAGAATAGCCTGGCTTACCTACGTGAAGCGATTTTTTACGGATATGGGTTTAGAAAGATTCTACTTCAGTCCACAATCTCTGACCGAGATAAGCAAGAAAGAGCTGAAACTGAAAGCAATGAGCCATCTTGAGTCACTCAGAATCTCCCTGCTCTCAAACAAACAATCTGTACAACACGCGAACATGGTACAGTTATCGCTACAAATCCAGCCTTATCTTGCACTGGAAATTAACTCTTATGAAAGGATGCTCTTAACTAGACTCAGACTCAATCTGTTTCACAGACTTGTCGCTTTCCCGCAAATGAACACTTGGGAATCAAAACTGTCTGTATGCCCCTGTGATGAGACTTCCGTTCAAACATGTATGCATACGATACTGTTTTGTAAATACTACCATCCCCACAGGAGAACCTGGCTATTTCCATTACTAAAAGACTGGGGCCTTAGACAATGCCGTCCGGCCATGATCCTTTTGCAGATGTTAGACTCTGAGCGCACCTGCTATCATGTATTGAACTTTTTAAAATGCATTATTAGACATCGAAGGAATCTTTAAAAAGAAATCTTTTTTTGTATTAATTGTTTTAATGCTGTAAATTTCATATTGCTGCTTTTATGGTTTTATAATTGACAAAAACCGAATAAAGGAATTTATATACAGGAAAAGCTGAGGCACCTAGGTGGGCAACCTCTAATGTAGACACCTGGGTGCATGCCACATCAACCTTGGCATGAGAATCATGTCTGGGGTGTTGATACAAGTTTTTTGATACCAAACATAATATAACACAACATAACATTGTGAGAAGATGGCCTGGTATATGCTGTCCACTAATTAAAGTGGGCACCCTGTACCAGTCCACACAACCCTTATGATGTTTGAGGTCAAAGATAACCTTTAGAAAGCTATCCTAGTGGTAGCTGTGAAGAGCAGTCTTTAGGCTTAATCTTGAAGGAATGTAAAGCAGCTTGCTTTACCAGAATATCCCCTCCTGAATGACTAAATCAAAGGAGAACCACACAGTAGTCATATAAAAATATGTATTTATTAATATAACACTCTTCTAGTCTCTATACAAGACTAGGGGCACAAAGTACACAATACTGAATCAATAGAACATTCGTAAGTAGCAAATTGGCACAGCGGGCTCCAGGGAGAGACCGAACCATATACTAAAAAAATGGTATAACAATAACGACTTGACTAGACACAGTGCCTAGAGCACGTAGAATATCTGGGACCCCAAGGAACCGCCCAGAGGAGTGACACACGGAGGCCCCAGAGGACGGGTGCAGTGAGGAAACACAACGCGTGCTCTGTACAACTCTATGGGAATGTCACGGTTGTAAAGTTACAAGTTAAGGACACATCTACGAGGACTTCGTGCAAACACCTTGGAACATAAGAGGTTCTATGCCCAACCCACCAGTGAGTACCGAGGTACCCGTGTTACCTATCCCAGAGGAGCCGGGTGCATAGGGGTCAAGTGGTGTTAGAAACCTTTGTTGTTTTCAATGGAGAGTTTCAAAGAAGTACTGCTGCCAGGAGGGCGAAGAGTGTTCAGTGGAATCCAAGCCTGGATTCTAGGTGAGAGGAACCCGAAAGCAGAGGGGACGGAGTCTGGGTCACTTCAGGTAACCAGGGACTCGGTAGTCGAATGCCCATCGATGTTGAATGCTTCAGGTGCAAAGAAGGCTTGCTTGACTCTACAGCCACGGGGACCAGGAGATGTTGAGGATGACCAGGATCTGGAGGTGAGCTGTCCCATAAAGAATGTCGAGTGCTCAGGGGTCGGTGTCTTGCTGGAGCACCAACAAACCTTGGCAAATGCAACCCATGTGGTTAGAGTAAACAGGTTACTGTGTGGACCAGCAAGGTCGAGGGGACTCTCCAAGTAATGTAGAGTCAGGGCACATCTAGAGCAAACAGGTAAACCCAAGAACAAACAAGGTGACCCTCGCCTGGACCCACAGACCAAAGAACCAGGGATCACAAGAAGACCTCAGGCTAGTTTGCAAAGTACCAGCCCACAGGACACTCATAGGGTGGAGGCCGTATATCTTCGGTGGAAATACTGCTTGGGGTCGGGGCTACACGGAGTCCAATACACAAGCTCAGGAATTGTGAACAAGCATATGGAATTGCAAATGTATGTGGTGCACAGGGGTTCTAGTTGCACGGTCCCCATGAGGGATACTGGTCTCAGAATCGCTGAGAGGTCAGATCAACCGGAGGGACCTTCAGAAACCCACCTCCTTTGTTGCTGAAATCTTTGGAGTCCTCAGGAGCTTGGGAGAAGCAAACCGGTTCGATGCATGTAGGTGCCTGCTTTTGCAGGGTAGTAACTCCTTTACTCCAAGGGAGATTCTTCAGTCGTCCAGCGTTGTGCAGGCAGTCAAAGTACTTGGTTTCTTCTTAGCAGAATCTTGACCAGGTAGCCCACTTTATACCCATGGGAAGGGGTAGGAAAGATTCTGTGGACCTTCCTAGGTGAGGGGCAGGACAGAGGGGTGGCTACACCCATGTCCTTTTTAAAGTTTTGCACCAGGGTAGGAGCCAATGGCTTCCAGAACTAGTTTGAGCTGGACTATGTACATGGACACCAAATGTGCCCCCAGTGCTGAATTTCTGGCACACTCAGAGTGCACCCACCCAGCCCTAACACACTAAACCCTTTCTGGGAGGTGGTCACAACTCCCTGTGGCAGGATGCCTATTGTCATGCCTTCTTCTGATAGAGCTTGGCTCAGCAGCAGGAGAACAGAATCATGTTTGTGGCTTTCAGCGTACATTTTGTCCTGCCCAGCTCGAGAAAGCTGGTACCGGGTAGACCGGTGACACACATATTCCTTTTGGAAGGGTGGAATCATACTTCCCACAAGAGTTACTGGTGAGGAGGAGATATGAGTCCAAAGTGTTTGACACCAAACAAAACATGTTTCTAAGCAGCCGTTTTAAAGTTAGCATTTACCGCAAGGTTATAAAGAACTTAAACATATATGTCTGGCTGCATCTTAGACAACCCAGGAGAATGGTTTTCGAAGGCTGCAGAGGGGCTTTGCTCATGCAGGGGCACCCTCTTACGTAAAACCCAGCACCCTGCCTTCAGGATTGATGAGGCCTTATTCTGCCCTTTCTGGCACTTGGTGGCCTTGATAGTGAGGCCTGCCTTTTGCAGGGCCTCTAGAACATTTCTCAGGTGGACCAGGTGATCCTCCCAGGTGGAATTAAAGACAGCAATGTCATCTAGATAAGCTGCGCTATAGGCTTCCAGACCTGTGAGAACTTTATTCACCAGCCTTTGAAATGTGGCAGGTGCATTCTTCAAGCCAAAATGTATCACCACAAATTGGTAGTGCCCGCTAGGGGTTGAAAATGTTGTTTTTGGTTTAGCATCTTCAGCAAATCTGATTTGCCAGTAACCAGCTGTCAGGTCAAATGTACTTAAGAACTTGACAAGGGCAATCAGTTCATCTGCCCTTGGAATTGGATGAACATCAGTCCTACTGACTCCATTGAGTCCCCTGTAGTCAACACAGAACCTCATCTCTAGGTGTGAGGTTTTGGCACCAAGACTACTGGACTAGCCCAAGGGCTTTCTGAGGACTCAATCACTCCCAGTTCTAACATCTTCTGGACTGCAGTCCTGATATTGTCCCTGACATGATCAGGTTGCCTGTAAATCTTATTTTTAATGGGCACACTGTGTACACCAGGTAGTCTGGCTAGGAGCCAGTGAAAACAAGTGTCTGTACTGATTGAGAACTTTCCTACAATCAGTCTGTTGCTGTTCAGCGAGGCTGCCTGCCAAGGCTACACCATCCACCAAACCATCATCAGGGTTCTGTGAGAGGAGATCAGGGAGTAGATCACTCTCTTCTTCCTGTCCCTCATCAGTAGCCATGAGCATGCTCATGTCTGCCCTGTTCATATATGGCTTGAGCCTGTTCACACGGAGCACCCTATGGGGGCTCCTGGGAGTTCCAAGGTCTACCAGGTAGGTAACCTCTCCCTTTTGCTCAAGAATGGTATGGAGCCCACTCCACTTGTCTTGGAGAGCTGCCGGGGCCACAGGCTCCAACACCCATACCTTCTGTCCTGGCTGATAAACAGTATAAACAGGCTTTGGGTCATGCCAGACCTTTTGCAATTCCTGGCTAGCCTCAAGGTTTTTGGATGCCGTCTTCATGTACTCAGCCATCCTGGAGCGGAAACCAAGTACATAGTCCACTGTGTCATGTTTAGGTGGTTTGAGAGGTAACTCCCAACCCTCCTTAACCAAACATAAGGGACCCCTAACTGAATGCCCAAACAGAAGTTAAAAAGGGCTGTAGCCAACCCCCTTTTGTGGAACCTCTATGTAGGCAAAAAGAAGACAGGGCAAAAAGATATCCCATCTACGCCTAAGCTTTTCAGGCATACCTTTTATCATACCCTTGAGGGTTTTGTTGAATCTCTCAACTAACCCATTGCATTGTGGTTGATAGGGTGTGGTGAATTTGTAATTCAGTCCACACTCCCTCCACATAGCAGTCAAATAACCAAACATAAAGGTTGCATCTCTGTCTGATACTACCTCCTTAGGGAAACCCACCTTGGAAAATGTATTTATTTATTTTATTTTAACATATTTATAGAGCGCACAGCTACTCAGATGAGTGTCCCGGCGCTAGTGAAAGGAGGCACGAGTACGGAGTAGCGCCCGGATTACTGCTGAAACAACCATGTCTTCAGTAGTTTCCTGAAGTGCAGAATATTAGGCACTTGTCTGACTGTTACCGGAAGTTCATTCCAAAGGTGAGCGACCTGGACCTGGAAGGAGCACCCTCCCAAGCGGCATGGTTGAATTAAGGCACACTCAGCCGATGTTGGTGAGATGATCTGAGGGCTCTACCAAGTATGTAGTAGCTCACTCTTTTCCTAATATAGGTGGCCCCAAACCCATGAAGGGCCTTAAAGGTGATGGATAGGGCTTTAAACTTGATTCTATGTCGGATGGGAAGCCAGTGCAGCTTCTTTAGGTGGGGCGAGATATGGACTCTGGGTCCCAGCATCAGGATGGCTCTTGCGGCCGTATTCTGCACGACCTGGAGTTTCCTAAGGAGGCATTCTGGGAGACCCAAATAGAGGGCATTGGCGTAGTCCAGCCAGGAGGTGATAAGGGCCTGAACCACGGTTCTTCTATGGGAGAGGGACAGAAGTGGAAGAAATCTTCGGAGCATTTTCAGGGTTCCGTAACAGGTGCCGATCACAGATCGAACTTGGGTCTTCATGTTCAATGAGTTGTCCAGTTTTACCCCTACGTTTTTGGCTACTTCCACTGAGGTCTGTGGGGGGGACATATCACGTGGCCACCTTTGTCTCCAGATATCCCGGTCAAGAGCTCCGTAAAGAATAACTTCGGGTTTAGCGGAGTTGCACTGAACCTGGTTGTGACTAAACCTGGAAAAGACCTTTCTTAAACAGTTCCTTATTTTGTCGCCATCCAGAGCCTCACCCTTCTTACAGGTAAACAGAAGCTGGGTGTCGTCCAACAGGGCAAGAGGAGCCATGTAGAGATTGAATAATAATGGGCTCAGAATAGAGCCCTGAGGGACACCCCCCTTCATTAGAGGCATGAGGGAGGAGAAAGGTGGGTTCCAGACTTCCTGCCTTCGGTCTTCTAAGAATGAAGCGAACCACTTCAACACCGTGCCCCCCACCCCACAGTCTCTCAGTCTCTGTAGGAGTCTCACATGGGGCACAGTGTCGAAAGCTGCAGATAGATCAAGCAGAATCAGAGCCGCTCTCCCGCCTGAGTCAAGAGTCATTTTAATAGATTCCGATATTTCGAGGAGAGCTGATTCGGTGCTCAAGCCAGCTCGGAATCCTGATTGGCTCGCATGGAGACAGTTGTTCGACTCTATAAATTCGGTGGTGACAGAGTTCACATGGTTTTCAATGACCTTGGCAATGAAAGGCAGGAGTGAGATGGGTCTATAGTTAGACACTATTACAGGATCTGCTGTAGGCTTTTTTAACAGTGGCAGGATTTTGGCGTGTTTCCAGATGGCTGGGACCTGGCCACTGCTCAGAGATAGGTTCAACACCGTATTAACCTCGGCATTGATCACCTCAGCCACTGATGCCAATGTTTTAGCTGGGCAGGGGTCTAATGGTGAGCCGGATTTTAAATTCTTCATGATTTTCAGGGATTGAGCCAATGTAATAGAAGGGAATTGGAGGAAGGTGGCAGTAGGTAGTGGTTTGACGTGTGGAGGTAATGAGTTAGTCAGTATCTAAGTGGAAGAGTTGAGAGAAGTCTGTAAATCAACTATCTTCGTGTGGAAGAAGTCTGCTATTTGGTGTGTCCATACTTCAGAAACTTCGCAATTGGCGCTGGCGGTGAGGTGAAGTGTTTGACGATTTAAAATATTTTCTTACTTTTACTGGCTGATATCTCAATTTTAGTTTCGAAGAACCGTTTCTTTTCCTCCAGGATTTTCTGGTGGTAAATTTTTAGTTCTTTTTTATAAAGGGATTTGCTATTGTCACTAAAGTTTTTCCTCCATGTCCTTTCCAGCTGTTTACAGACACTATTACACTTGCGCAAGGTTTCCTTAAACCAGGGTGCAGAGCGATGTAGAGTCCGTTGGGACCGAAGGGTCTCGGGTGCTATGGTCCCCACTCCCTGTTTTATCCAGTTTTCCAGGTTGGGGACATCTAGTTCTATTTTTTTATTTTAATTTTTTTTAACAAATCTTTATTGAGATTTTAGCCCTTCTTCTTTTTTTTTACAGCGTGGTTACCCCCCCCCCCCTCCCCCGACAACCCCTCTTCCCGGTACAGGGTGCATTTTGAAATATTTGAAAATTAACAATAAGAATAAAGAGTTATAAAGAAAATTAGAAAAATACAGGCTTCGAAGAGTAAAAAACAAAGCAAAAAGAAATACATAATAACATTCCGAGAGCACTCGATATATCTCAACCTAGTTTGTCTATGCTGGGTTCCCTAGCCATAATCTAACTGGTTCCCAAATTTTCAATCCCTTTACTTTTTTTCTGATACCTTTCCGGCTATAAATGGAAATTTCGAGATTATATGTTGCTAAGAAGCGCATCAGCCACTGTTGAAATGTGGGTGGGCATTGGCCCATCCATGCGGAGGTTAAACAGATTCTAAAGACTGCCAAGCAATATATATGAGTCCCTGCATGGCTATAGGTCTAGTAGCTTTATCTACCCCTAACACGATTTCTGCTATGCTGATCTCTATATCAACTTTGAATATTTCCGATAGGCAGTTGGAGACTTCTCGTTTAAAATTATCTAGAGTAAGACATGTCGCCAACATATGTATCAAATCGGCTTTAGGTCTATTGCATCTGGGGCAGAGAGTCCCCTTCCCCACTCCCCATTTTGAAATTTTTTCAGGTGTATAATAGAGATCGAAAAAGGTTTTGTAAAACTGAGCTTGTAGCTTGGTGGACATTAGAATAGAACTGGATAATTTGAGTGCTTTGTGGGCTAGATCCTCTATGATATTGATACTATTTTGCCAAATATTTGCATGTTTATCGATATCGTCTGGTAGTGCAGCAATTAATTCTTTATATATGTCCCCAATTTTTACCCTATCAGAACTAACCACAGTGTTAATTGTTGGGATTTTCTTAAAGCAACCATTGGGTCCCCCCTTTTTGAGAATAAAATCTCTTGATTGTAAAAACTTTAAAAAATCGTGCGGATTCAGCCCATATTTAGTTTTTAGCGATTCAAATGAACAAAAACCCTGAATCAAAAAAAGAGCCGAGTTGCGAAATTCCCAAGCTAACCCATCGCCGCATGCAGGAATCCAAAAAAATTTCGGGCAGGTTGGTGTTATTATCTATCGGAGTATAGAATGAAAACCTGCCTATCGCCAAATGTTTCCGAACCATATTCCAAACAGTATAGATACCCTTAAGTGTTTTAAATCGTTCTTTTTTAAGATGGCATTCATAGGGTAGCTTCCAGAGATGATTATTGGCATTATTACCCAAAATTAATTCCTGTGGGGTTGGAGTCAAGCAAGTTGGCGTTGAGTCTTGTTTGGGGATTAACAGTAAGCGACTGTATTTGATGGTTGTAGCCCACCAATATAGTTTGAAATTAGGGAGGGCTAGGCCACCTCTGTCCCTGGAGTGTGTGATATGTTTGTAGGTTCTTTGTGTTTTTCAATAGCCCCAAACGAAGCGAGATAGCATATTATCTATTTCGTTAAAGAGTGATAAGTCAAAGTTGAGACAAATTGCCCGGAATAAGTACAGAAATTTGGGCAAAAAAACCATTTTAATGAGATTACATCTTCCGATTATTGTTAAATGTAGGTTATGAAGTCTCGATAAGGTTTTTTTTGTCTGTTTGACTAAAGGGTCTAGGTTCAGAGCCACTAGTTTATTTAGGTCGGATGTAATATTAATGCCGAGATATAATGCATTATCAGTAACTCTTGCATCATCCATATTGATATTATTATTTATTATAATCTGGGTTTTGGTTTGATTTAATTTGTATCCCGAAATCTCTCCAAACTTTTTGGCTTCTTCCTCCATTATCCCTACTGTTGTCATTGGATCAGATGTCACAATCGCGATATCATCTGCGAAGGCTAGAGTTTTAGTTTCATCATTCGATGTCTTCATGGGTAGTATGGTCGGATTAGTTTCTAGCTTGGCGATAAAGGGGTCGATGTAAATGGCGAAGAGTAGGGGAGAACATGGACACCCTTGTCTTGTGCCTCTTGTCACTTTGATAGTATCCGATGTGACCCCATTAATCGTAACGACCGCTTCGGGAGCAATGTACATTTTCTGTACTGCTTTGATAAAATGCTCCCCGATCCCACTCTTTGCCATGACCGACCATAGATATGGCCAGGAGACCCTGTCGAATGCTTTTTCAGCATCTAATAAAATAAGCCCCATAGGGTCTCCTGCGACCTCGGCGATGTCGAAGAGGGTTATCACCCTCTGAACGTGGTCTGTGGTTGATCTTCCAGGAACAAACCCGTGTTTTCTGGCCGATACAATTTTATGGATCAAAGGTGCCAATCTGCTTGCTAGCAGTTTGGAATATATTTTGGAGTCATTATTAATTAGGGTAATTGGACGATATGAGCCTAATTCTGTCGGATCTTTATTTTTTTTAGGGAACACTATAATTTTTGCACGTGCCCAAGACGCCGGAGGATTTCCATTCATAAAGACCTGGATAAACCGCTGGGTTAGGATATCTTTGAGTGAGCTACTAAATCTGACATAAAATTCCACGGGGATACCGTCCAGACCTGATGCCTTGCCTGATGGAAGACTATTTATGGATAGTAAAATTTCTATCCAGTCTGGTGCTTCAGCGAGAGTTTCCTCATCTGTTTTGGATAGGCAGGTCCTTATATCCGAAATTAGATACTCATCGATTTTATCTTGTTTAATAATTGTTTCAGAATATAGCTCAGCATAATATCTCCTAAAGGCATCTCTGATGTCATTTGTGTCGTGAGTTAGGCCCAAAATTGGGTCTCTTATGGCTTTAATCGTATTTTTAGTATTTTGTTCTCTTACACTAATGGCTAATTGGTGCCCTACCTGTTCGCTCCATTCATAAATGTTTTCCCTATTTGCTGTAGCTTTAAGAATTGCTTTGCGAGTGTATATTTCGGATATTAGGTTTTTTGCTATTGCTACATCTCTATTAGCCTCATCGATATTGTTCCCCCCTTGTAGTACTCTGATTAAATCTTCTTCTTTCCTGGCCAAATTCTCCTCAAGATCTTTTAAGTTTTTTTTTTTGTTATGTTGAATAGAAAATCCGAGGGTTTCTCCCCTTATCCCTGCCTTTAATGAGTCCCATACAACCTCTAACGGGGCGCTACCCATGTTGAAGCTTAAAAATTCTGGGATCCATTGATCCATATGTGTGCAATAATGGTCATTGGTTAGCAAAGCTCTTTCAAAGGTCCAGTTACTGCGATCAGATTTAATAATGTCGATATCGACGCTCAAAAGCAGAGGATTATGGTCTGAAAAAACCCTCGGCAGCTTATTTATAGAGCATTTGGATAGTATTACATTGGAGATAAACATATAGTCCAATCTAGCCAGTTTGCGATGGGGGTGGGAAAAAAAAGTATATCCATGGTTTTGCGGCGCTTTCATCTCCCAGCAATCTACCAGCCCATGAACATGACAGAGTTCCATCAAGGCCTTGTATGTTCTAGGTTTCCGGCCATGATATTTGAATGTTAGTTCCGAAAGCCAAATTGGTGGGAGATTGATATTGATATCCCCACACATAATCATTGGAACTGGCCAGTGTGCTAGTTCATTAGATAGGAACTGTAACAATATTGGATCATCTGTGACATTGCCATAGATTGAAGAGACAGTGAATTTTTTCCCGCTTATACATTGCCATTCTGTAATGGCCCATCTACCCAATGGATCTGAAGCTGATCTTAAAAAGCTCAAACCCCCACCTCGCGCTAAAATAGCTACCCCACGAGTTTTGTTTGGTTGGGTGGTGGCAACAACAACTCTATATCCCAAATCTTTAAGCAGATGTCTTTGTGACCCCTCTACATGTGTTTCTTTTTTTTTTTTAAATTTTTGGAAAACCTTTATTAGAGGTAAAAGCAGTTACAATCGATACAAAGCAGAACATCATAATCAGCCATCGGAACAGGTTTAAACAAGGCAAGCAATTAGACCATGGCAGTGCAAGTCTCCGTCCCACAGATGTTCGGTTGCAACCCCGGAGAGCAAAGTCGTCGGAAAACAACAGGATCAATGAAGGTTTAATTTTAAATTAAATATAAAGGGCAGGATCTGTGGCAGTATATGTAGATCAAAGCAAGCAGGGGAAGCACAAGAGGCAGGATGATCGTAGTCCGGGAGAGCTGCCAGTGGGGCGTAGTGATATCACCCGGTACAGGATAGACGTGAAGCAGCAGTTCGCCCCCCAAGCAAGACCCCGGTCGCCTTAGCAAAGCAATCGAAATCCCCCTTACTAGTCGAAAGGAGGCAAATGTGCAGAGAACTACCACCACAAAGATCTCGAAGAAAAGAAAAAGGAGAAAATAGAAATAGCCAGAGGCGAAAGAATAAGAAGGCCATAGAACAAAGAAAAATAAGAAAACAACAACACCCTTCCCCCATCCCCCCACCCTGCACCCCTGCATGTGGCCATGGCCTACCCCCCAGGAGCGTGCCTGTCGCCCATTATGAACCCAAAATATAGACAAGAGAATAAGAGAAATAAGGAGATAGAAAAGGAAAAGAAAGAAAGGAACCAACAGCCCACGATAGGGAAGGAAACATGGGGGAGACTCCCGGTGCGGGAACCCCAACCTCCCCCCCCCCACCCACCTTTAAATCGATCAGGGAGCAAGTTACAATATTGGGAGCACCAACTTAAACAGGATGTATCAATCGGTACGCAGTCCAAGTCCCACGGGGGGGCAGAATGCACCCCCAGTCGCAGAAACGGCGCCCCAGGCACAACCGACTCTCACAGGTCAAAAGGATTACTGATGCAGGTCCCACCCGCCCCAAAATGCCGGACCGGGGTAGACATCACAAAGTGAAACAGTCACGGCAGTCCAGGAGTAACCAAAACCTCTCCAAAGTCTCATGGATCAATCAGCCACCAGCAATCGTAGTCCTCTGAGTTCGCCATCCTGTAGCCGAATCGCTTCGAGACACCAGAAGCCTCCCCATAGAGCAAGTACGAAGTGTCGCCAACAGCAAAGCATCTTCACACCGCGTCACAGCCCTGCAAACACCCCTACCATAATGAAGGTGACGAGCAAAATCGGTTACGGCCACAGCGATCCATCGATTCAATAACAATCCCAACTACATCCCGCCATCACCAGAACGTAGGTCCGAGGCCCCTCAGAGAGGTACAGTCTCCATTCAGACTTCCAGCACATCCAGCCGTCCCCACAAGGTATAATCCAGTGAATCGCCAATGTTTTAGCAAGCAGCTCCACGGCACATTACAGGCAGGCATGGGAGTCCTCGGTCCCTTCCCAGTCAAGATGGCGAAGTGCCCGTGTATCAACAATAGGCAACACAAAATGTCCGGCTCCCCGCCACTGATGGTTGATTGCGGGCCCCCCCAGCACAAGAAGGCACATTGGAATCGTGCTCTCGCCAGCGCCAATGAGCTAGAGACACAGCAGCAGTTCAATTTGCAGGCATGTGAAATGCTCCGGGTAAACAAGGAGCAAGTCTCGAAATCCGCCAGCAGTCAAGAGGGCTCTGGGGGGGGGGGGGGAGTAGAGGGGGGGGAGAAGCAGGACGCACAGTAGAAATTGTGCAATGCACCTGGGAAGGGCTTCGGCGGCGTCGAGGTTATTTTCAGGGTCACCGGCGGAGGACCGGCGCCCCAGTGGTCAATGCGGCCGTTGTTGTTGCTGTGGCAGGCGGGTGCAGCAGAACGCAAGGTCCCGGTCTCCGGCATCTGGCAGGCCGCCCTGCGCTGGGAAGCATATCTCCGTCCCCGGAGTCAGGAATCACGCAGGAGTAGGACGCCCCACCTCGGCGTTCCTTCCGACGGACAAAGGCTCCGCGTTTTCTCAAATCAGGCAAGCGGATCAGGCGGCGAAGAGAGAAGGTCGGCGGAGCCGGGACTCGGTGCGGCCATCTTGGCCGCCGGCCCGGCTCCGCCCCCCCTCTACATGTGTTTCTTGAAGACATATTATTTCTGCTCCTATCGAATTTAAACCTATTGCTAATCTTTGCCTTTTTTTGATGTCATTAAGCGCACATATATTCATAGTTAGTATTCTCAATTTAGCCATTTATTTTGTATGTTTGGTGTACTAGAATTAGTCTTTTTTTATTCATTTGACAGTGTGCTCTTCTTGTCCTATACCTTATCCTGATCATTAGTTCCACCCTTTCAATTTGCCTGTACCGTTGTCCCCTTCCCCCTCTCCCGTCTTCCCCACAACAACTAAAATCCACCCCCCTCCATCTAATGAGGCTACCTGTTGCCCGTGGGCCCAGGTTGTGGGCATCTCGCAGGTCCTTCGGAAGTAGGTGGCTCTAGGCCCTGACCCCTGTAACTTCTAAAGAGCTGTTGGCCCTAATCTGTCATTTTTATTCAACGACTATCTTTTATATGCGTTTACTTATTCCACAATAATCTTGCCTGTCAACCCATTTTTTCAAGGAGAATCTAGGCTCTCCCTCTCTACCTATCTCTCAACACATTAACTGCAGACGTATAGTCTCTATTTATTGTGTTTTTTCCCTTTCGAAAGATTAGTTTTGTCTTTACTGTGGTCGGAGATCTCTTCCAAATAGGATTGCACTTGAATCTCGCTGGAGAAGCTTCTCGTTATGCCATTAAATATAACTTTTAGTCTTGCTGGATTGAGTAAGAAGACTGTTGCGCCAATCTTTTCGAATGGGGAAAAAAGTTGCCGTAATCGCCATCTTCTCTCGACAGTTGCATGGGCAAAATCGGGTCTGCTAAAGAAAGCATATCCTTTGTATTGTCTTTTTTTGGTCGGTCTTGCCAAATCGAAGATTGCTTCCCATAAAAGAAAGTTACCGAAGTTGACAAGCATTGCTCTGGGATATTGCTCTGATCCTTGTGACTTTTTGTTGATGGTAAAAGGAAAGCGATGGACTCGTTGGATCTCCTTCTCCCAATCCCATGAAGCAAGCTCGGGGAATGAGTCTTTAAACAGGGATAACATATAGCTCCTTGGATCGTTCCCCTCTAGTCCCTCGGGGATCCTCAAAATGCGTAGATTATTGCGGCGGGCTCGGTTTTCATGATCTTCTACCTTCATCATTAGATCACGAATAACCTCTTCTTGTGATTGAGGGGCATCTAGTTCTAATTTATTACTGCTGACAAAGGAGTGCGTTTGCAGTGCGGAGCTGAGGGCCTCTAGAGTTATCTTGTGGAGAGCTCTACATTTGAGAAGGGGGGGTTTAGTGTTGCTGTATACTGGTTTCATGATTTTAGCCATTGAAATTTTTAGCAGGAAGTGATCGGTCCAGACCAAAGGGGTGGGTTCTTCAGTTTGGCACGGGGTGTTAGAGAAAATTTGGTCTAATATATGTCCCTTCTCATGAGTGGGTCTATTTATTAGGGGAAGCAGGAAAAAGAGTCCCAGGAGAGCTCTAGCCACAGCAGGAGCTGTGGTAGTCCTAAGGGGTATTGCCTTTGGATACCTAGTGGCATGGCCCACCACCACTAGTATACATCTGTGCCCAGATGCAGTTGGAGGATCCATGGGACCAACAATGTCAATCCCAGCACTCTCAAAGGGAACCCCCACCACAGGTGGTGGTATCATGGGGGCCTTTGTAGTACCACCTATCTTCACTGGCTTGGCAAGTGATACAGGAGCGACAAAACTCCTTTGTGTCTTCTGACATGTGAGGCCAGTGCAAGTGAGGGACAAGCCTGTCCCAGGTCTTACTTTGGCCTAAGTGTCCTGCTAATGGGATGTCATGGAGGAGTGTGGCTCACTGGTTAGAGGAGGCAGACCTGGAAGCAGAGGTCAGCCTGGGACCAGGGTTCAATTCCCGGCTCGGCGGGGTCTTGAGTCCTAAAATGTCCATGGACTCGACTATTCTCGCTCGGGTGCCTACTCGATTCACAGGTTCACACTCTGCGACTCTGGGCAATAGCTTGCTTAATCTCCACAACGGCCCCTCGCGGCGGGATGCCTGGCTTTCACCTTGTGGATACCCTGCCGGGGTTATCTCACAGGGGAATACCAGGACGGGTTCCCTAAGCAAGCGCTTAGAAACCGCTCTGTGATTTGCGCTATATAAAATTCCTGTACATGATCCAGTGTTAATAGGAAGCCTCTAAACTTCAGAGGTATAACCAACTTCCTGGTAGCACCAGACTTTGGGTCTCTACCCTCTGAATACAGAAGTCCATCATCCCAGTAGATTCTGTGGGACTCACTGGTACTCCCAGCAGCCTCTGCAGCAGCTTGCTGTCTGAGGGATACAAGAAAGGGGCTGCTCAGCTGCTCTTGGTTCAGATCTGCCCTGAAAGGGCCCCTCTGTCTCCAAGAACTCAACCTGGTCAGGTTCAAGTTCCTCTGATACAGTTCCTTCACAGGGACTGATATCATCTCCCTCAAGAGACTGATCCTCACTCTGAGGCAGGGGGGGAAGACACTTCCTTACCCCTTCTGCTCCTTCTCTTGGAAGGCACCTGGTCTATCTTTTCAGGATCAAGGACCTGTTCAGTGGAAGACATTTTTGCCTGTGACCTAGTCATGGCAAACACATCTGCAGGGATGCCCAACATTTCTGCATGTGTCCTGAGTTCCACTTCAGCTCAAGCTGTAGTTTCCAAATCGTTGTCCAACAAGCATTCTACAGGAAGGTCTGAGCTAACCACAACTTTCCTATGGCAGTTACCCCTCCCCAGGTGAAATTCACAACTGCCAAGGAATGGTCTGTCCTCATATTGCTTGCATTGGTCACTTGGTACATCTCACCAAGTATGATCTGTTCAGGGTCCACTAGATCTTTTGTCACCATGGTGACACTTGCACCTGTGTCCCTGTATGCCATGGCCTCCTTACCACTTATTAAAGGCCGTTGTCTGAACTTGCTCAGGTCAGGTTACTGGGACTGAAAATTAAGGATGCAATATCCATGCCTCCTTACAGACCAAAACAGCCTGAGTTGGAATTCTGACTAGACCAGATTCTATCTCAGATCTCAAGGTTAACGCTACTATACCCTTGTTCTGTACACCACCACTTCAAGTTTATTTATTTGCATAGTTCGTTAAAACCATTGCAATACAAAAATATTTCATTTCAAAACGATATACACGTATAAAACACCATACTTCTAAAAGCATTATAATAAAAATTATTTTTAAAACTTTGCTATATTTGTGCAAATTTACAAATCCAGTGTCAAAATCTTAGCCTCATTATGTCCGACTGTGCGCATCTCAATTATTATCCAAGATATCTGATTAAAGTCAGTTTATTCCTTTATATATCAAAAATGAATACGTTCAAAATAGGGCTCTTTAGTGCTTAACATCGAGCTCCTCCTGTTCCTTTATTTTGCTTGTGTATCTGGGCTGAGTGTGAGGTTTGATTTTTTTTTCCAATAACTACGTTTACGGCATTTTTTTTTTTCGCATATCCTCAAGAACTTTACCAAGGAACAGTTCAATTGTCAGTCGCTAGATGTAAAACATGTCAGACTGCCTGGATCCTGGTTTGAACCCCTCAACGGTTAAATTTACCTTTCAGTAGTTGTTTTCGTTCTTGTAAAAGTTCTTTGCAGGAGCATAGTAGATGCAGCAGATCTTCCAGTGCTGAGCCGCATAAGCAGCACCTGGGGTCTGCCTTCTCCTTTAGCCGGGTCGGGACTACTTTATGCAGGGTAGCAGACAAAATCTATACTTCATAAAGCTAATTTTCATATGCTTGGCATAGTCAAATTGAAGTACTTTTGAGCAACTGGCTCACAGTAGATGTTCAGAGTCATCCATCCGTGAGCTCTTTCTGAGAGTGAGGCTTTATCCTCCAGCCATGAAAGATGTTTGACTGTTTTCCAAACCAGTTTCTTGAGCACACTGGTATTTGTAGGTGTTTCCCCGAGTTGGTTCAATCCCAAATTGAGTAAGCCTTTTTTAAGATATCTTGCTGCGGGTGAAGTGGTATGGCGTTCTATATCTTTCTATAGCTGTTCATTTAAAGTTTCCGGAGGGACTTTCCGTACTTTATCCCAGGCAATGATGTATGCCCCATGTCTTGCGATAGATTGATTCTGTATTCCAAAGATGAGTCTGATTTTCGAGGGTGAAGTATTTTCAGGCAGCCCAAATTTGACCCTTTCCTCGCCTCACTGCCATAAGTAACTATTGGCAGTAGCTTTGCATGAACCACCTGCACTATAGGCAGACTCGATAAACCGGTTAGTTCAAAGTTCAAAGCTTTTAAAGAAGTTGCCAGGGCCATGACTTTATGCCTGATGCTGTTCCTCTGTGCTAGAAATTGCCCACCTTTGTCTATCTTCACGCCAAGATATTTATAATCCAAAGTGTCCTCAATTTGGGTCTTCCCCAGAACCATGCTGCAAATTTTTTTCTTTTTTTGCTGACTGTCATGGTGTTTGTTTTGTCAAGATTTATCGTTAGGCAATTTTCTTTGGAATAGTCCTGTGTAGCGTTTATAAGATGTTGAAGGCCTACATTCGTTTGGCTAATCAGGACTATATCGTCCGCATATAGTAGACATGGAAATAAGATGTTGCCTAGTTTTGGAGCGTGTGAGTTACAGGAATTTAATATTGGTACAAGATCAGCTGTGAACAAATTAAAGAGTGTGGGTGCTAAAACACATCCTTGTTTGAGTCCTTTGTCCGTTGGTATGCGTCTCGACAGGAATGATCTGTCGCCCAATGTGAGAAGTTGGCTTGGTATATGATGACCACTAATTCTAGTGAGCACCTTGTACCAGTCCAAACGACCCTCATGGTGATTGGTTGTAAGTCAACCTTATAGACCAGCTATCCTAATGGTAGCGTGGACAAAGCAGTCTTAGGCTAAACTCAAGAGGGCATGTGAAGCCAGCTGTTTTACCATATGCAATCCCTTTTAATACCAAATGAAAGGACCCAACACAAGTTATATATTACAAAATATATGTATTTATTTCTAGAATAATCCCCTTAACTCTTTATGAGCACAGGATCACAAGCGTTAAACAAAGAACACAGTATAACATACAATAAGCTGCACAATTATGGATAGGCCGGGTGGCCACTCAAACCATATATTAAGAAAGTGGTATAAGTACCACGTCACAAACAATGAACAGGTCTGGGGCCTTGGGAATCGCTGGGCCTAAACTGGACTAACGAAGGTTAGGTCAGGAGAGGCCCACAGGAAACGGGTGCATAGTCTATAGGCAACCGCGTTTACTATACAAGTCAATGGTGCGTAAAAATGAGAAAGTTATATGTTTCGGAGACTTCCGACTGGACTAGAACTTAGCCACTTTAAACTAGGACACTAGAGGTGTAATCCACTATAGTAGCACCGGAGTTAGATCGTTACCTCAACCACAGGAAGCGGGTGCATAGATGCCAAAGTGTGTCGGGTTTCGTCGTGAAGTTCTATGGAGCCTGGAGATAAAGATGCTGCAGGCGGCCAGGAGAGAAGAGTCCGGTTGGATCCAAGGGTGGATCGAAGATGTAGAGTACCTGAGAGCAGAGGGGACAGAGTTCAGGTCACTAGCCAGTGACCAGCGAGGAACCAGGAAGGAACCAGGCGATGTCGGGTTGCGATCAGGTGATGTTGAGGTGGTTGTCTCCGCTGCCACGTGCACGAGGAAGGATCGAGGATGACCAGCTTGTGAACACGAGCTGTCCCACAAAGGCTCTTGCTGTCGGCGGTGTTGGTACTCTATTCGGAGTCACCAAGCCTTGGCAAAGGCAACCCATGTAGGATTCAAAGATGTCTTCTTGATCGGACCGGGAAGGTCAGATCAATGGCTCCTTTTCAGCGGAGCTGGGGGCAGTCTGGAGCAACCAGACCAGCAGTGTAGTTTTGATGTTTCGTCCTCACAGAGGCCACTAGCCAACGGGCAAGCGACCGGACAACACGTCAAGCAGGAAAAGTGCTAAAGGGCCCCACACAGCACTCGGAGAGTGTGGAGAGGTGATCTTTGGAGCACAGGCTGCTCGGGGCTGGGGCTTCTCAAACCCCAAAGATCAGCATCGAGGAAACCTTGGGAGCTGCACAGGAAGCACTTTGTCAACTTTTCAAGATGGCCGGTCCCACATTTCTCGTCACCTCCACGGGTCTAAGCTTTGCTAGGGCTGTGGATTGGGCTGTTGGAAGTCTGGGAGTCCAGGTCTTGTCGGTCTCTGTCATTTGAGCTCCGGCGGGAGCAACGGCAAAGAAAGTCTTGTCGCGCTGATGGTGCCTGCTTGCACAGGGTGGCCACTCCTTGACCACAAGGGAGATTTTTCAGTCTTCTACGTTGAGTAGGATGTCGAAGGGTCCAGAGTTTCGTTTCAAAGTTTCAGTCAGGATGATCTAAATTGCATTGGCACAGCTCCTACCTTTATTCCAAATCAAGGGGCTGGATCACCTGCTAGGTCCCTCCTATGGGTGGGACCCAGGAAGGGGGTGGTTACACCCCTTTTCCTTTGTTCAGTTTCGCGCCAGAGCTGGGGCTGGAGTGCCCCAGCACCGGTTTGAACTGGGCTATGCATGGGACGCCTTGTGCGCCCCAGGCAGTGTCTAGTGTCATTTAACCCTCCCTGCTACAAACCACTATCTCCTGTCTGGGGTGGTGTAACACCTCCCTGTGACGGGATACCATTTTTCCAGGGAGGCCCTGCTGGAGTTTCGGTCAGCAGCAGGAGGCCAGACTTGTGTCTGTGGGAGCAGCATCCATTTTGTGATGCTGGGGCTCTGGTTAGAGTTAACCGCGTTTAAGCAAAGAAACCACCCCCTAGCCAGAACTGGCGAGGGGGTAGTATTCCAAAGTGTATGACACCTTACACAACATGTTTTGATAAAGCCAAACCAAAGTTAGCAAGTAACCGCGAGGATTATAATGCACTTAAGAGTATATGGTATGGCAATATCCCAGAACAGCTAAGGGAGTTGGTCCCGAAGCTGCAGACAGGCTCAGCTCATGCTAGAGCACCATCTCACATAAAACCAAGCACTCTGCCTCCTGGATTGATAAGGCCTGCCAAAGGAGTGACTTATAGGTGCATATGTGTCCAGATATAGGTTTAGATATAGGCATACTATATCTAAGCATGGGGTGATTACACGACCTTGTCCCAGCTGAGTGATCAGCCAGTTGTGTCAGTTTGGATAGCCAGCCAGGGGTGGCAAAAGATATGCTGCAGCCCCTGGTAGGCCTTGAATGCACCTATGCCCTGGGTACCTATAGTACACTGTACAGGGGCTGATAAGGTGACCCAATGTCCAATTGGTTATGTACCTAAAGTACATGGATGTGAATTTACAGAGAGAACAGCAGGCTGTGGGTCTGATTAGCAGGCCCACAGCCACATTAAGTCGAAAACCAGTGAAGCAAAAAGCAAAACAATGGGGTGACCACAGTAAAGCAGACCCTACTCTCCTACATAACCCCCCCCCCCAACGCAGGGACATTAAACTTAACCTTGACCAGATAAGTCTTCATGTTCTAAGTGGAAATACCTGAAGAGACCATCTGCATTACCATGGTCAGCCCCTGGTCTGTGTTCCACTGTAAAGTCCGTCCCCTGTAGGGAAATGGACCAGCTGAGAATTTTGGGATTTTCACACTTCATCTGATTTAGCCTCAAGAGGGGCTTATGGTCTGTCTGAATTCGGAAGGGAGTGCCAAACAAGTATGGTCTCAACTTCTTCAGGGCCCAAACCACAGCAAAGGCAAAGGCCTCCCTCTCAATGGCTGACCAACGTTTCTCTCTAGGGGTCAGCCTTCTGCTAATGAAAGCAATGGGCTGGTCTTGACCATCTACATTAAGTTGTGAAAGCACAGCTCCCACCCCCAACTCAGAAGCATCTGTTTGGACAATGAACTCTTTGGAGTAGTCAGGACTCTTTAGGATAGGTGCAGAGCACATGGCCTTCTTCAGGTCATCAAATGCCTTTTGACAGCTAACTGTCCACTGAACCTTCTTTGGCATCTTTTTGGATGTCAGATCATTTATTGGTGTCACAATGGACCCATAGTTCTTTACAAATTTCCTGTAATACCCAGTCAGGCCCAAGAAAGCTCTGCCCTGTGTCTGGGTGGTTGGAGGAGCCCAGTCCTGTATGGTCTGGGTCTTACTCTCCAGTGGTTGAACCTGACCCCCACCTACCAGGTGGCCCATGTACACAACCTTGCTCTGCCCTATCTGGCACCTGGTAGCCTTGATAGTCAGGCCTGCCTTTTGCAGGGCCTCCAGAACCTTCTTCAGGTGGATCAGGTGATCCTCCCAGGTGGAGCTGAAGACAGCAATATCATCTAGATATGCTGCACAAAAGTCATCCAACCCAGCAAGGACTTGATTCACCAACCTTTGGAAAGTGGCAGGTGCATTCTTCAAACCAAAGGGCATTACCACAAACTGATAATGTCCACTGGGGGTGGAGAATGCTGTTTTGGCCTTTGACTCCTCAGCTAACCTGATTTGCCAATAGCCAGCTGTCGGATCAAATGTGCTCAGAAATTTGGCAGAAGCCAACTTATCTATGAGCTCATCTGCCCTTGGAATAGGATGAGCATCTGTCCTGGCAGCATTGAGACCTCTATAGTCCACACAGAACCTCATTTCTCTCTTTCCATCTTTGGTATGAGGTTTTGGCACAAGGACTACTGGGCTGGCCCAGGGGCTCTCTGATGGCTCAATTACTCCAAGTTCAAGCATTTTCTGCACCTCAGCCTTTATACAATCCCTGACATGGTCAGGTTGCCTGTAGATTTTAGTCTTCACAGGCAAGGTGTCACCAGTGTCCACCTCATGGTGCACCAGTTAGTTTGACTGGGTGTTAGTGAAAACATGTGTCTGAAAGACTGTAGAACTTGTCTACAGTCTTGTTGCTGCTGGACAGTGAGGCTGCCATCTAATGCCACACCATCAACTGAACCATCATCAGGGTTATGGGATAACAAGTCTGGGAGAGGGTCACTCTCTTCCTCTTGCTCCCCATCTGTAGCCATGAGCAAGCCCATGTCTGCCCTGTCAACAATCTGTTTACATGGAGCACCCTGTGGGGGCTCCTAGGGGTGCCAATGTTCACCAAGTAGGTGACCTCTCCCTTTTTCTCAATGATAGTGTGGGGTCCAGACCATTTGTCTTGGAGAGCTGCTGGGGCCACTGGCTCCAACACCCACACCTTCTGTCCTGGCTGGTACTCAGTCAGCACAGCCTTTTGGTCATGCCAAGCTTTTTGGAGTTCTTGGCTAGCCTCAAGGTTTTTGGATGCTTTCTCCATGTTTTCAGCCATCCTGGAGTGGAGACCAAGTACATAATCCACTATGTCAAGTTTAGGCTTTTTGAGAGGTAACTCCCATCCTTCCTTCACAAGACACAAGGGACCCCTTACAGGATGCCCAAACAAAAGCTCAAAAGGGCTGTAGCCAACCCCATTTTGTAGGACCTCTCTGTAAGCAAAGAGAAGGCAGGGTAAAAGGATGTCCCATCTTCGCCTAAGCTTTTCAGGTAACTCTTTTATCATCCCTTTTAGGTTCTTGTTGAATCTTTCAACAAGGCTATTGCACTGTGGATGGTAGGGTGTAGTGAATTTGTAGTTAACACCACACTCCTTCCACATTGCCTTTAGATATCCAGACATGAAGTTGGTACCTCTGTCTGAAAGAACCTCCTTTGGAAAGCCCACTCTGGAAAAAACTCCAAGTAGGGCCTTTGCCACAACAGGAGCTGTTGTGGTCCTCAGGGTAATTGCCTCTGGATACCTGGTGGCATGATCCACTACCACCAGTATACATCTGTGCCCAGATGCTGTTTGGGGTCCATTGGTCCAACAATGTCTATCCCCACTCTTTCAAGGGTACCCCCACCACAGGTAGTGGTATGAGGGGGGCCTTTGTGGTGCCACCTGATTTGCCACTGGCTTGGCAGGTGACACAGGACCGACAAAACTCCTTGGTATCTTCTAACATGTGAGGCCAGTGAAAGTGAGGGACAAGCCTGTCCCAAGTCTTGTTCTGGCCTAAATGTCCTGCTAAAGGAATATCATGTGCCAAGGTTAGAAGGAAGCCCCTAAATTGCAGAGGTATGACCAACCTCCTTGCAGCACCAGGCTTGGGGTCTCTAGCCTCTGAATAAAGGAGCCCATCATCCCAATACACTCTATGGGTACCTTGAGCATTCCCAGCAGCCTCATCAGCAGCCTGCTGTCTGAGGGGTTCAAGAGAAGGGCAAGTTAATTGAGCCAGCCCCAGATCTGCCCTTGAGGGTCCCCCTGTCTCCAGAAACTCAACATGATCAGGTTCAAGGTCTTTAGGGACAGTCTCCTCTTGGATCACAGAATCAGCCTCCTGTGAGGTCTGTCCTCAACCTGGGGCAAGTGGGAAGGCACTGCCTTAACCCTCTTGCTCTTTCTCTTGGGTTGTGCTTGGTCTATTGTTCCAAGATCCAGCACAGGTTCAGGTAAGCACTTTGTGGCCTGTGGCCTGGTCACAGCAAGGACATGTGCTGAAATACCTAGCATCTCCGCATGAGTCCTGTACTCCACTTCTGACCACAGTGAATCCTCTAGATCATTGCCCAAAAGACAGTCAACTGGGAGGTCTACACTTACCACAACTCTCTTGAGGCCATTTACCCCTCCCCAGGAGAAGTTAACAACTGCCACACTATGGGGAGTAGTTACATTGCTAGCATTGGTCACCAGGTAATTATCACCCAGTATAAATTGTCCAGGGTCCACAAAGTTAGGTGTCACCATTGTGACACTGGCACATGTGTCCCTGTAGGCCTGAGCCACTTTACCATCAATCAAAGGCGTCTGCCTGTACTTGCTCAGAGTACTGGGACTCATAGTAAGGGATATGTCCATGTCCCCCTCACAGATTAAGACTACCTGAGTAGGAACTCGGACTAGGCCAGGCTCCATCTCAGTACCCATGGTTAAACCCACTATAGCTTTAGTTTGGGGACCACCACTGCTGATTGTACTAGGGGGTGCAGTTGCCTTAGGGGCTGCAGTGGCAGGGGCTCTACCTTTCTTAGTGCACTCACTAAACCAGTGAGAAACTGATTTACAGTAATTACACCAAGGTTTCTTTGGGCCATCATTCTTCTTCTTTTTTCCATTTTGGGACCTCCCCTCTTTATTACTATTTTGGGGGCCTGAAGAAGACTTCTGGTCTTTTTGTTTCTGATCTCAACCCTTCTGGTCTGCCTTCTTCTGATCACCACCTTGGTTCTGGGGTTTCTGCTTAACCCCAGTTCTGACCGATTTGTCTGCCTTCTTTCCCAATTCTTGGGGAGAGGTCAGATCTGAGTCAATCAGGTGCTGATGCAACAACTGGTTCTGGCAATTATTATTATTTTTTTAAAGTTTTTGAAAACCTTTATTTGAGGAAATGGATGCATATAAATACGGGCCTACAACCCGGGGGGCGGCCACGGAACAAAACTGAAAAGCACCATTATCAATTAAAGGCACGGAGTGGTTAGACGATATTACCTAACGCTGCAAGTCAATGATACTAACTAACTGGAACCACTTGACATAGGATCAAAGGAGGTTAATTTTTATATATTAAAAGAATAAAGGATCAGTTGTATAGGTAGCAACCTGGTGTACGTGGCGGGGAACAAACCAACTGTATCATAGCAGTACAGCCAAAAAGCAATAATCAGAAAGGTACAGAGCATGCAAAGCATAGGTTCGCTTACAGTTCCTCATTGGTAGTGTCCACGCACGATCATTTGTACCCAGAGACAAACTGAACAGCGTTTCCGTAATAATAAAAACCATCAGGGAAACAGATAAGTTGCAATCATTATACAACCCAACCCGAGAAATAAGAAAACAAAAGTACTAAAGAAAAAGGGAAGTAGGGGGACTCCACATTACTGTACTCGCCCCACGGTGGTAATGGCGATCAATAATACAAATAGGGAACGTGCTTGGGGGCGAAGCAACTAATTCAGGATAAACAGAGCCATGGGTACCATATTACATATAATACCTATTCCTCCCCCCCAGTAACTCACCCCGCGGGATTACGCACAGTCGTGGAGATCCAAGAAAAGGATACAAAAGAGCCATAGAAACAAAGAACTATCTAATAGACCCTAATCCACCCGCCCCACCCTGCACCCCTGCAGAAGGCTACGGCCTACCCCCCCAGCAGCATGCCTGTCGCCCTAATTATGAACCCGAAATATAGATGAGATGATATTGAGAAAAGGAAAAAGAAAGAGAAAAAAGGAAAGCCTGGGGAGAGGAACCATGTAGCAGATGATGCGGCCCCCGCCCCCCGCCCACACAAACCATGAGTGTGGCCCAAAACGAAACTGGCAAGTGTTCAGTTATACGTAAATATGAAGGAATCAACAAAGTATCACAATTTGGGGCAGTCCATAACTCCGTTCACCGATTAGTAGTCCTCCGAAGTAAGAACCGGACTCATCCTAGTCCTTTCTTAGCTAACGTCACGATGTGTGTCGATCCATTGGGCATAAGACATGGCGATGAGAAAAGGCCGTGGAAAAGTCGCTTGACGATCGATGGAAGCAACCCATGGGACCTCCCCTGCCGATCGCAATGCAGGAGCTGTTCACGGCAGTCGTGTATACCAGTGTCAATGATCACCAGCGGTTCTACCCGCTCACATATCGGATCATCGCTACTCCAACCAGTAAGCAGGGAGCAATCAACGACCACCTCGGGCCAAACCGCGCCCTCAAGAGATGACACGGGAGCAATGGCGGCCATCACATCGTCCCGTACACAAGAGTCCTGGGCCATGGTCAATTTCCAATTCTTCAACGCTTGCAGGACGTCGCCAATCGTGGGTTCGAGCTCACCAGTGCAGGTCCAAGCGGAGCACAAGGGCAAAGAATCGGCATCCCGGGACGTTACACAGGACATGGCACCAGCCGCCATTTTGCGACAATTGCGCCGTCTCTTCGGAACCATCTCCAGGGGTGGGCTCACCAGTAGGGCCCCGGCGGGATCCCCCTCAAGTGCACAAACCGCACCCACGGCGCTAAAATGATGACCACCAAAAGAGGGGGACCCGCCGGCGACACCACTCCGCTAGGATCACTCTCCGCCACCGAGCGATGGAGTCCGGTACGGCCGGGCGGCAACAAAGGGGGGAGCCACCAACACGGCGTCCCCCACCCACAACTTGCCGCACACCACCTCTGGAGTACCGGACGGTAGTCCCAGGCGCGTTCATTTGCCTCCGGGCTCTTCGCACATCGGCATCTTCCGGCCGGCCCCAATCCTCCACACGAGGCCGCCGCCGACACCGCCTCGCCGGCAACTTGCTAAGGGCGAGGCCCCGGTCTCAACCCCGGAGAGGCCGCACTTTCCGGGAGGACGCCGCTGCGGATCTACTGAGCGCCGGACCCACAAGGATGGATGGTAAGTGACTGCGGAGCTTTGCATATAAGTTGTTGTCCTTTTTGGGTAGGATGAGTGACAGGATATTCGAGTTTAGGCAGGTAGGACAGCGGTTCTGGCAATTATTAAGGATCTGTTCTCTCATTATTAGATTGTACAATCCTGTATAGTCTGTAACTTTACTTCCCAGCAACCAACCTTCCAGAGCCTTAATGGCACAATCAACAAAGTGAGTCCAGTCCTGGGTCTGAGCCTTTTGGGTATCTCTGAACAACAACCTGTATTGCTCAGTGGTTAGGCCAAACCCTTCAATCAGAGCACTCTTCAGGACAGAGTAGTTTTCAGCATCCTCAGGTCTAACAGTGAGGAGCTTGTCTCTTCCTTTTTCTGAAAAGTAGAGCCTCAAGATTGCTGCCCACTGATCCTGAGGAACCTGCTGTACCATGCAGGCTCTCTCAAGAGCAGTTATCCATGTGTGGATGTCATCCCCATCTCTGTAGGGGTGGGCACAATCTTACTCAGGTTTCTATGATCATAGGACCTGTCTTTATCCTTGGGGATAATGCTGCCACCAGTGGAATCTAATCCACTTCATTTTTGCTCCCTTGCTAAAGCAAGTTTAGCTTGGGCCAGGGTTACCTCTTCCTTTTCAATCTGTAGTTGGACAGCCCTCATCCTAGCCTCATGTTCTTTTCTCTGGGGGGAAATCATTCCCCTTTGAGATCCCCTAGAGGCATTAGACTGGTTAGCTTCCCTGGAACGAGATCTAACCCTTCTATTGCCAGGGTTAAGTCTACTATTGGGCCTGGAAAGTGGACACCTTCTCCATTCCCATGTAGGCTTAAGTTGGCCTTCTTCAACATTCTAACTTGAACCTGGTCATCATCCCCCTGATCTTCTGACTCATTTCCATCCTCATCCTCATCTACCTCTTCAGGGTCAACTTCTGGGGCATCAGTATTATCAGGTGGGTTTCCCTCTCCTATCTTACTTGAAGGGCCTGAAGCAGATTCCTTCTCAAGATCACTTTCTCTAGGATTGCTATGAAGATAGGGGTGGTGGGTTGTGATCCCTTTTCAGCCCCCTTGAAGTGCATAGGGCACTCATGTCCTTGTGGCTGAGTTTTTCATAACTGGATAGTGCTTTTTGAGAGTCACCCGCAGGTAGAGAACTGGAGGGTTCCCCTGTTTCAGGCATGACTAGTGAGGTTCAAGTGGTGCACTTGCCTACACTATTTGTTTTCTTACTGGAACCTCTCTAGAGGTTGTAGTCAGGGTGTGCTAAGCCCTTTGGTCTACAACCACTAAGTTCAGTAGAACTTAAGTATGCTAAGCTTTGTTTATATGTACCTAGGTACTTGATGTGATCTTTCAAATGATATTGTCAAAGATTACAATTGGTAACACAACAGCAAGCTCAAATCCCACCACTGCCACCAATGTGAGAAATTGGCCTGGTATATGATGACCACTAATTCCAGTGAGCACCTTGTACCAGTACAAACGACCCTTATGGTGATTGGTTGTAAGTCAACCTTATAGACCAGCTATCCTAATGGTAGCGTGGACAAAGCAGTCTTAGGCTAAACTCAAGAGGGCATGTGAAGCCAGCTGTTTTACCATATGCAATCCCTTTTAATACCAAATGAAAGGACACCACACAAGTTATATATTACAAAATATATGTATTTATTTCTAGAATAATCCCCTTAACACTTTATGAGCACAGGAGCACAAGCGTTAAACAAAGAACACAGTATAACATACAATAAGCTGCACAATTATGGATAGGCCGGGTGGCCACTCCAACCATAAATTAAGAAAGTGGTATAAGTACCAGGTCACGAACAATGAACAGGCCTAGGGCCTTGGGAATCGCTGGGCCTACACTGGACTAATGAAGGTTAGGTCGGGAGAGGCCCACAGGATACGGGTGCAGAGTCTATAGGCAACTGCGTTTACCATACAAGTCAATGGTGCGTAAAAATCAGAAAGTTATTGGTTTCGGAGACTTCCGACTGGACTAGAACTTAGCCACTTAAAACCAGGACACTAGAGGTGTAATGCACTATAGGAGCACTGGAGTTAGATCGTTACCTCACCCACAGGAAGCGGGTGCATAGGTGCCAAAGTGTGTCGGGTTTCCTCGTGAAGTTCTATGGAGCCTGGAGATGAAGATGCTGCAGGCGGCCAGGAGAGAAGAGTCCGGTTGGATCCAAGGGTGGATCGAAGATGTAGAGTACCTGAAAGCAGAGGGGACAGAGTTCAGGTCACATTAATAGTGACCAGCGAGGAACCAGGAAGGAACCAGGCGATGTCGGGTTGCAATCAGGTGATGTTGAGGTGTTTGTCTCCACTGCCACGTAGACCAGGAAGGATCGAGGATGACCAGCTGGTGAAAACGAGCTGTCCCACAAAGGCTCTTGCTGTCGGCAGTGTCGGTACTCGATTCGGAGTCACCAAGCCTTGGTAAAGGCAACCCACGCAGGATTCAAAGATGTCTTCTTGATCGGACCGGGAAAGTCAGATGGATGGCTCCTTATCAGGGGATCTGGGGCCAGTCTGGAGCAACCAGACCAGCAGTGTAGTTTTGATGTTTCGTTGTCACAGAGGCCACTAGCCAACGGGCAAGCGATCGGACAACGCGTCAAGCAGGAAAAGTGCAAAAGGGCCAGACGCAGCACTCGGAGAGTATGGAGAGGTGATCTTTGGAGCACAGGCTGCTCGGGGCTGGGGCTTCTCAAACCCCAAAGCACAGCGTCGAGGAAACCTAGGGAGCTGCACAGGAAGCACTTTGGCGACTTTTCAAGATGGCCGGTCCCACCTCTCTCGTCACCTCCACGGGTCTAAGCTTTGCTCGGACTGTGGATCGGGCTGTTGGAAGTCTGGAAGTCCAGGTCTTGTTGGTGTCTGTTGTTCGAGCTCCAGCTGGAGCAACGGCAAAGAAAGTCTTGTTGCGCTGATGGTGCCTGCTTGCACAGGGTGTCCACGCCTTGACCACAAGGGAGATTCTTCAGTCTTCTACGTTGAGTAGGATGTCGAAGGGTCCAGAGTTTCATTTCAAAGTTTCAGTCAGGATGATCTAAATTGCATTGGCACAGCTCCTACCTTTATTCCAAATCAAGGGTCTGGATCACCTGCTAGGTCCCTCTTATGGGTGGGACCCAGGAAGGGGGTGGTTACACCCCTTTCCCTTTGTCGAGTTTCGCGCCAGAGCTGGGGCTGGAGTGCCCCAGCACCGGTTTGGACTGGGCTATGCATGGGACGCCTTGTGAGCCCCAGGCAGTGTCTAGTTTCATTCAACCCTCCCTGCTACAATCCACTATCTCCTGTCTGGGGTGGCGTAACACCTCCCTGTGACAGGATACCATTTGTCCAGGCCTCCCCTGCCGGAGTTTCGGTCAGCAGCAGGAGGCCAGACTTGTGTCTGTGGCAGCAGCATCCATTTTGTGATGCTGGGGCTCTGGTTAGATTTAACCGCGTTTAAGCAAAGTAACATGTCTTCTCCCTCTAGAAGGGTGGAATGCTACCCCCGTCGCCAAAACTGGTGAGGGGGTAGTATTCCAAAGCGTATGACACCTTACACAACATATTTTGATAAATCCAAACCAAAGTTAGCAAGGATTATAATGCATTTAAGAGTATATGGTATGGCAATATCATAGAACAGCTAAGGGAGTTGGTCCCGAAAGCTGCAGACAGGCTCAGCTCATGCTAGAGCACCATCTCACATAAAACCAAGCACTCTGCCTCCAGGATTGATAAGGCCTGCCATAGGAGTGACTTATAGGTGCATATGTGTCCAGATATAGGTTTAGATATAGGCATACTATATCTAAGCAAGGGGTGATTACACGACCTTGCCCCAGCTGAGTGATCAGCCAGTTGTGTCAGTTTGGATAGCCAGCCAGGGGTGGCAAAAGATATGCTGCAGCCCTTGGTAGGCCTTGGATGCACCTATGCCCTGGGTACCTATAGTACACTGTACAGGGGCTGATAAGGTGACCCAATGTCCAATTGGTTATGTACCTAAAGTACATGGATGTGAATTTACAGAGAGAACAGCAGGCTGTGGGTCTGATTAGCAGGCCCACAGCCACATTAAGTCGAAAACCAGTGAAGCAAAAAGCAAATAAATGGGGTGACCATAGGAAAGCAGACCCTACTCTCCTACACCCAACTTAATCTGAACCCAAGTATCGGTATGTAGATTTATCAGCAAGTTTGAAAGGGATTGGGGAGCCCCCAGCTATGCAGTTTGGACCATAGTCTGTTGTGATTGACATGGCCAAAGGCTGCTTTATAATCAATAAAACATAGGGCCTCCTTGCCGTTTCAGCCTTGTCAAAAAGCATTGCCATTTTTATTCAAGTCAAGTCAAGAATAACTTTATTCGGTTTACAAGATTGACCATTAAAGTGTAACATACATACAAAGTGAATAAAATGTACATATTAGATTTGTTCAACGATATGTCATTTGACTCAAAAGCTCCAAAGGGTTTTCTTTTAAAAAAGTTATAAAAATCAATTTGCTAAAAAAGGGCAAACATCCATTTCATTTACAATTCATACAGTTTCCTTATTAAAATTGCAATTCTGATAAAATGTAATACTGCGGTGCAAATAACTTCAAAGGACAACAAACGCAAGAGGTTGAAAACCTCCTGGTAATTGCGTGGGCAAACTTTTCTTAAAAATGGGATAAGGAACCGTGACCGAGGCTCTTTATAACGTGCACAGAAAAGAATAAAGTGCACGGTGCTTTGGTGTGCTGAACTATGACAGGGGCAAGGAGTAAGGTTATTACACCAACTGGCCTGTTTGGGGAAGGCCACCAAAAAGTGCAATGTGCAAACCGAAACCTAGTCAATAAAAATCTATACTGCGAGTTTGTGGTAAAGGACAAATAAAATTGTTGTTGTTGAGAAAGGTGCCGATCTGTATGGGGATGCAGCCCTGGCTGCTGTTCGCGATTGTCAAGCTCAACATAATATGTGTTTTTTTATGATCAGTTTCATATTTGGGTCGATGTTAGAAGGATTATCATAATAGTGTCCTAGGCCTATTTCGTAAAATTTTCTTTTCACATAGCAAAGCCAGGGGATGGCCTTGGCATTATCCAGGGACATGCAATCCTTGATAATCGCCCTTGTGAGCTTTAAATATTCTGACTACCAGACTTTGGCCCATAGAATCAATGCAGCAATGTTGATCAGATGTACAATAAAACCCATCCCTACCTCAGAAAGCAGAATGCTGTGGAGGCGCTTTTTGGGAGCATCAACAATCTTTTTTAAAACTTGTTTTCTAGTATTTGCAGTTGAGTGCTTTTGTGAACTCCCCAAACTCCAGCCCTGTAGGTACCAATAGACAAGCATTTTGCTTTGTATAAAGTGATCATTTCAGTTACAGGTTTATGGCCTAACTTGCATGCGAAGCGGATAAGGTCTTCCACTTCACGATTAGTATTCAGCACCCTAGATGTAATAAGGGTGTCCCAGTTCAATTTATTATTTAATACATTCCTCAGGTAATTAAAATTGGATACCTTATCAATTATCTTGCAATTTACAGTACATTTCCTTGATTTAGTATGGCTTGGACCACAGACCATAATGCAGGATTTGGTAAAATGTACTTTTAGGTCCAAGGCTAACATAAAATCAGTAAAGGTATTCAGGGACTTTTGTAAGCTATTTGCAGTTAAGGCCATTAGAACTGTGTTGTCTGCATATGACAACAACAGGACCGAATTGCCACCAATTATCGGGAAGTCTCATTTCTGTTCTAAGTGCTAATTCTAGGCAGTTTATATACACGAGGAAGAGAAAGGGTGCCAATATGCACCCTTGTAGAATTCCCTCTGTGGAAACAATGGGTCCGGTCCTCTCTCCCCCTAAACCAAATTGTATGGCTACCGTGGTGAATGCGTGCAGCTTACGCAGGAGGTTAATGAGGGGTTCATCGAAGCCCATTTCTACCATCGTGGACCACAATTATTCCCTGATGACCATATCGAAGGCGCTGGACAAGTCCATGAAAGCAAGGTAGATTGACCCCTTCCTTGCCTTCATGAACTTGCCCATAATCAGGGCTACATTGAGACACTGTTCATTTGTCCCCATACCTCTTCTAAATCCATATTGAGTTTGTGATATTAGCCCCGATGAATCTGCCCAAGTCTCAAGACGCGCCAAGATGACCCTTCCCTTCACCTTCACCGTAGCTTCAATTAAGGAAATGGGCCCATAACAGGCCGGGTCTTCCTTCTTTCCCACTATGGCCTCTTTCCATGAAGTTGGAATGGGGCCAGTTATTGCCGCTCTAAAAACATTTGTCAGGAGGGGTACCCAAAGTTGGATATTGGTTTTAATTAAATCAAGGGGTACCCCATCAGGCCCTGCGGCTTTAGTTTGCATGCTTTTCATGAGGGCCTCCTCAACCTCACTCACTGATAGGGAAGAGCTCAGGAAGATGTGCAGTAACTGGATTTAATGGGACGTCATGGCTTATTTTTTGACTATTGATACTCTTTGGGTTAAAATATTTGTGAAGTGCGATTCCCACACTTTCCCTGGTATTAATGAATACATTCCCCATTGTATGTAGTGCCTTTTTTAAATCCTTTTGGACATTTGAACACTGTGCGTTGAACCATTTGGTGCCCCCTAGATTCCCTTGATACTGTTTGGTTTGTCAGGTTGTCCCTGTATAACCATTTCCGGAGGGGGGGGGGGGGGCGAGGGGAGCGAGGGTTATTGGTCCAAGCATTTCAATATGGAGCTTAAGTTTGCTTTGACAATGCTCTCCTCAAATTGAGGGGAATTTATCTTATTCCATTTAATTCTCACCCCTTGGTTTCGGTTATACTGGAGAAGGTGACCATCACCTTTCTCCTGGGCAATTACATATAAAGAGGCGAAAAGGGGGTTATGGTCGCTGGCATTGTTGGGCTCCACTTCAAAACTGTCTACCAGGGAGGCAGATTTTCTAGATATTAGCATAAAGTCAATGACACTTTCACTCCCTCTCCCCATAAAGATAGGATATTTTTTAATGTGTTACTTACTAGGGTGTCGACAAAAAGTAAATCATTCACAATAATGTCATTTAAAGCGTCTCCCTGTGATGTGTGGTATAAAATGCGTCAGGGGATGACCCTCAGTGCCCGTTAACCCACATACTCTATCTGTGCTATGCTGACATATAGAGCAAATAAAATCCCCCACCCTATAGATACACAGGGGCTACCACATTTCCTCTTGATCATATCAATTTCCTCTATAAGGGAAATCATTGTCGATAATCCTCCTTTTGCTCTCCCCGCCGGAGAGGCGATGGCATGGACATTAAAGATGGAATTGGAATGAAAGACGTCGCCGAGTGGATGACGAACAGCCGCCTGAAACTGAATTCAGATAAGACGGAAGTCCTCATCCTAGGAACATCGCCCTCCGCCTGGGACGACTCCTGGTGGCCCCCTGCCCTGGGCACCACTCTCAAGCCAAGGGACCACGCACGCAACCTGGGCTTCATCCTGGACCCCTCCCTCTTGATGACCAGACAAGTCAACGCCGTCTCATCATCATGCTTCAACACCCTGCGCATGCTCCGTAAGATCTTCGGATGGATCCTCACCGAAACCAGGAAAACGATCACCCAGGCACTCGTCACCAGCCGACTGGACTACGGAAACACCCTCTACGCTGGAACCACAGCCAAACTTCAGAAAAGACTCCAGCGCATCCAGAATGCCTCCGCACGACTCGTCCTGTACGTCCCCCGACACAGCCACATCTCCGGCCACCTGAGGGACCTGCACTGGCTCCCCATCAGCAAGAGGATCACGTTCAGGCTCCTCACCCACGCACACAAGGCCCTCCACGACCTGGGCCCCAAGCTCCTCAACAACCGCCTGACCTTCTACACGCCCACCTGCCAGCTACGATCGACCAGCCTCGCCCTCGCCGCCGTACCACGCATTCGCAAAGCCACCGCCGGGGGAAGATCCTTCTCCTACCTGGCAGCCAAGACATGGAACTCCCTCCCCCTCCACCTCCGGCTGACCCAGGATCACCTTTCCTTCAGGAAGCTCCTCAAGACCTGGCTCTTTGAGCAGTAGCAGACCCCGGCCCCCCAGCGCCTTGAGACCCTGCCGGGTGAGTAGCGCGCTATACAAATGTCCATGATTGATTGATTGATTGAATGATTAAGGGAACAGAAGCCATCTAGTGCGATGTTCTCCCTGGACCATGTTTCTTGAGTACAGATAATATCAAAACCATTTATATACTTTAACCACATTTCATCTTCTAGTTTTGAGCGAATGCTGGCGATGTTCCAGGAGAGGATTCTAAAAGGGCAAGTTTTATGTGGCCTTATGCCTAAGTCCTCCCTATGACTGACAATCAAGCCATTGTTATTGTGTTTGTAGTTGTCCCCACTTTTTTCGCAAATACAGTCCGGTTTAATGGTTTAATGGGATTGCGGATTTCTCTTCCGCCCATGCCTGGAGCTCCTCTAGTAACATACCAGCAAAAAATGTGCCCGTTGTACATTAATACCACTACCTGATAGTTCTGTGGAGTTGACCTTTCCCCCTGACTTGTGAATTGGTGAAATAATAGATCCTCTCCAAGAGCCCGGCAAGATGTTTGTTATCCTCATTTCCCTGAACAGTGGTTCTAGCGCTTCAGCCCAAAAAGTTGACTCTTACTTATAGAGTACCGGTGGTATTCCATTTGGGCTGGGTGCCCCTTCTCTCCTGCCCTTGCCTATTTGCCTTTTAATGATTTTAAATCGGTTTGTTGGCAAATCCTCATTTAAGACATCTTCTAATTTCCCAAGTTTGGTCTGATTGCTTTTTGCTTACACCATGCTGATGGTATGACCTTCCTATACATCCGGGAATTCTTTACCCTTTTCACCAAACTCTATGTCTTGATGGCAATGAGACCTACGATATTTTACCCATACTTCCTCTGAAATATTCGAAGAAATCCCATCATGATTAGGAGGAACACATTGATTTATTGTTCTCCAAAAATTTGCTCTGTTATTTTGTTAGATGTCGGCATGTAATTTTGCCCAAAGGTCGTTCTCTGCTTCTCTGTTTGCATCCCTTTTTTGTTTTTTCAATAGTGCCTTGTTTTTGTGCAGTAAGTTTAATTGTATTGTATCATGTGGCTTACACTGAAGCTGTCTTAATGAGCGATAGATGGTATTCTTAGTAAGCTTGATTTCTTTCTTTGCGGTTTGTGATATGGACTTCACCCCTCCAAATCTCTGCTGGGTTTGGGGTTTGATCTTAGTCGCATAAACTGCCATAGTTTCTGTGAAAGTTTCCCACTTCCTAAGTTCGTCTTGTCCAGTCCTCAAGTCAAAGTGTTCTTTTGCAATTTCCATCATTCTGCAATCTGTAGCAGTCCCAAATTTGATTCTTTTAAGGTCAATGGTGAAGTCTGTTCCTCGAGGAGCCCGGCAGAGCTCAAACATAGGAACAATTGTCCTGAGCTCGATTTCTTGTGGCCGGTGATCGCTATCTCCTTTATCACCCAGTTGAAATTAGATAATTTGATGGAAAAACTCTAGGGAGATAAAAGTATTGTCCAGTATGGTGTTCATTCTTGCTGTGCTGTGTGTTGTTACAGGGGGGTTGTCTCCCCTTGATCTGCTGTTTAGTGCTCTTAACCTTATCGCTGCGGATGATATTTTCCTCCTGTGCTGGGCCCCTGTGATAATGGGAGTGGTCGTGACGGAACCATTCCGTCATCAGCACAGCCCAACCGTGACTGATGACGGAATGGTTCCGTCACCAGCATCGAATGTAATGTATGTAAATGTATTGGCATTTATATAGCGCGCTACTTACCCGTAGGGTCCCAAGGCGCTTCGACCGCTGCGAAACCCTTCCTGGCTTCCCTGAGAGATGGTCCCTTAATGGGTATCTCCAGGGTGAGACCAGGCATCCCCGGCGGTCTGGTGGGGCCGTTAGTGAAGATGAGGCAAGCTAATGCCCAGAGTTGCCGAGTGTGATCGCTGATCAGAGTGGGCACCAAGGCGAGAGAATTATCGAGTCCGCTGACCCTGGTCCAGAAACCTGCCGCGCCAGGAATCGAACCCTGGTCCCGGGCCGTCCTCTGCTCTCGGGTCTGCCGCCTCTAACCAGTGAGGTTAAGTTTAAATGTTCCAGTTCTTCCAGGGCCAACTGTCCTGTCTTAGTTTGTTTGCACGGATGCAGTTTCCCTTGCATTGGGATGTTCCAAATAGTTTTTTGTAAGGACACTTCTTCATCCAAGGAGGAGCCCATTAGATTTATGTTTAGGTCCCCTGTAAGAGCAAGTTCAGTTGAAGGCCCTTGGTTAATACAGGTTTCTACAAAATTACACATTTCTTTCACTAGTTTGTTTTTTAGTTTTGGCTGAATGTAAACATTTATTATTATTATGTTGGTGTCCATTACATGTGTTGATGTTGGAGAAAATAACTTTACAGCCAGAGTTGTTGATGATGTAGGACCAAATTCAGAGGCGATAAGATTGATTGTGCTTGCAACATATATGACCAGATCTCCCTGGAAGTGTCCGTACTTTTCCCCTGCTAGTACACTTGTGTAGAAACGCACATGTGGAGGATCAATCAGCCAGGTCTCTTGTAGAGCCACAATATCAAACGCCCTGATATTGGTGATAAAATCCAGATCTGATAATTTATTTGCCAGTCCATTCACATTTCATGAGCATATCCGTATAGACCCTTTCGTGCCCGACCTTGTTGGTGGGCCAGGAAGTTGTCAATCTTTTTTATTGTTATTTATTGTTCTCGAGATCCATCTCATATCAGAATCCAAATTCTACAATGTAATGGAGTCGTGGTAGATTTTAATTTCTGCTGGATGGAGCTCCCCATTCGTTTTACAGTGCCCCATGGCTCCTTTCAGTACAGATGCGGTAGACCTGTTTGCGGTCACATCATTTTCCCTTGTGTGCCTTGGCCTTAACAGGTCGGGGTATCCTGGCTTGATATATGGGATAATAGTTATCCCCAGGTCTTAAAATTATTGTTTTCTTGAAATATTTTTTGTGCAAATTGTAAATGAGCTCCATGTTGCTCTAGGTTATGCTCCTGCCATGGAGTCCTTGCATTTGAGGAATTCTATTGAGTCTAGGTCGTTGTCTTGATCTCAGTCAAGGATGGAATGCTGGATAGCAGACATAGTATATTGTCTCGATTCATAATATCATACCTTCTTTTAGAGGTACATTCTGGTATAAATCATAAGGTTCTTGTTTCCCTCCCATTTATCCCTTTAGAGTAATTTCTATGCTTTGTAATTTGTAGGGCAGCGTTGTTCTGACATCCTCCTATTTCCCGCAGGTTCCCTTCTGCTCTTGTCTGTTGTGCCTTTTGTTCAGTTTCCATCCATCGTCCTGCAGATTCTCTCTGATTTAATTCCCAACTAATTCGCTTAGGCTCTGGGAGTGCCTCAGGATGCTGTCCCCGGTCATGCTCTGTATTTATAGAGGAAGATGTTTGTGTGTCTATCATATTCTTATGGAGAAAATGACTGGTCCTTGTATTCTCCATTTCCCTATGAACCATGACCTTATACAAAAAAAAGGGCTCTTCCTTGTCTTCTCTGGTTCCATACATTTAATTTCCTGGTTGTCCAAGCTAACCTTACTTCCCCCAGAGACTTGACCATTTGTACTAGAATTTCAAAGAATTCCAGATGGCGTGTCATCCTGGTTCGAGTCTTGCAGCTGTGTTCCCATCATAGTTTCTACTTCAATCTTTTTGGAATAATTTATAGAGCTGTTCCTTTCCGAAGGTGGCTGTGTAGATTCTATATCCACTGCCTCCCCTGATTGCTCTATCATTCTAACTTCTTGAAACCTGGTTGGAGACTTTTGACTTAATCCCACTTTTATTTTTGTACTTTTTGTTTTTGTTATTTCTGGTGTGGATGAATTGTGTTGATTTATTTCTTTGAGGGATGATGTTTCCCAGAAGAGGCGCATAAATCCGTTTTTATCACAAATTTGTTTTTGATTCTGACCTTTCCGTTTTTGTGCACATCTTTGTTTTGCATTCATTTTGTTTTCCCCTTTCTCCTCTCCTAGGGTACACTTTACTTGATGTGTATGTTTTTTTGCTGTTCATATTTTACCCATTGTTTTGAGTTTGTTTAAATGTGGTAGGTAGGTTCTCATCCTTGGTGATTTCATTTGGGTGAGTTGTTGTGACTTTGTAATTCCCATTTAATGATTATTCCACTGATAACTGAGTACGGCCGTTGTTTGAACACTTTTTGATTTGTGAACATAAGTCACTCAACATTATTGGCAGAGTAGCTAGTTTATCGACAATCGGACTGCATCCACAGGTTCGACTATTGGCTAGGACATAGTCCTGGATGCTTTGCAATGAGGTGTTCAACGTGCCTAGCTTGCTGTCAATTGCAACCATAAAGACTGCCAAAGTACTCATTAAGGTTAGTTGTGTGTCCATTTTATCGGATTGATATTGCAGGGCCTCTACCAGAAGTTGCACTGTTTTTAGCAGACTTGCCCAGGCTTTTCCATTATCTGATTGGTGTATGTCTTCGTGTTGATCTCTGGATGCGCTCTTTAGGCATCATGATAGGTTTGCTTTTACTTGCATCCCCTCCCCTGCATTATGGGCCGTATGTCCCATTTTCCCCTCTGTTTTTATATCTGCCGGGATGTTATTCCTACAATTATCCTGTGAGTAGGTTACGAGGAGACCCTCCCATTCCTCCTTATCGAGTTATGAGAAATTGTCCAGATCTTCACTAGCATCCAATTCGCTGGGATGGGATATCGCGGGTTTATGTTGAGTTGGTGATATTGCAAGCAATTTTTTGTGCACTGAGCCCAGATTTTCATTTAGGATTTCGGGGACACCCGCTGTTGTTTTTGTTTTTTCTATTTCATCTGCAGGCATGTATGTTCTTTTCATTGCCTGTGGGTTTTCTTTTGGGCTGTCTAGCTCACAAATAGTAATGCATCTGTTATAACACGATTTCTTCGATTTTATTTCGTGGTATCATCCTAGGCGATGGAGCATTTGAGAAGGCCGTTACATCAAGGTTGTAAACGCCTATTCCTTCTGTAGTGGATTCCCACTTGTCAGTGGTCCAATTTTTTGAGTTTGCCTCCTGAGTTATCTCCGTAGCTTCTTCTTTGGGTTTATTTCCCAGGGTCTGAGACATCCAGGAGGTGGAGATAACTTGACACTGTAGGATTGTTTGTAGGGTTGTTGGTGAACTGACTAGACTGGCTGGACCAGAAGTCGCCACCCTACTACTTTGATCTATGTTTCCTTCCCTCTCTCCACTTTCCATCGGGTGTAGGGTCTGGAGGGGAGGCAGAAGCCACGTTGCTGGTATAGAGCCTGAAAGAAGAGTTTCTCCTGCATTTTTTAGGAAGCAAAAATTTGTATCTATATTTGGCTGGCAAGAGTGATATTTTAAGATTTTGTTTTCTGGAGTTATGTTGTTTATGTTGCTTGTCCTTTTTATTTCTGAAGTTAATTCAATTATAGCATCAGGTTTCTGTTTAGCAGGTCTGGTTTTTGCCTGCGGTTCACCCACTTTACCAGCAGATGGCTTCAGCTTCCTTTTGCGCTTACTGATATTATATGTAGATGGAGTCCCTCCACACACACGTCCTGACCTCATGTTTTGCAGTACTGTTACTGGCTTATTGTGGTTTTATGGATTTTGTGACTTTACAGTTCGATCACACCCTTTTTTATATTTGTAAAATTGTGTAAAATTGATGTTTGATATAAAAAGTTAGGTCCTTTAAATGATACTCCAAGTGAGACCCTGGTCCCCAGTGTCCCACAGTCAATGCTCAAGACGGCTGGCCGCAAGTAACAGTCAACAGCAGGAGGCAGCAGGAGTCAATGTCAATGTCAATTTCAATTTGTAGGGCGCAACAGCTACCCCGAAGGGCTTCCCGGTGCCAGCCAGAAAGAGCCGAAAGGAGACAAAGGAAAGAGTCAGACAAGGGAAAGCTATTGGTTAAAGAAACAGGTTTTTAAGGATTTGCGGAATTTTACGTAATCGGTTTCGCTACAGAGCGATATGGAGAGAGAATTCCACAGTGAAGGTCCCAAGCAAGCAAACGATCTACCACCCAACTGTGACAATCTGCTTCTGGGAACTGAGAATTTCTCCTGGGTGGACGAGCAGAGAGGATGTGAAGGTACGTAGGAATGGACTAAGGTCTGTAGGTACTGGGGGACTTTCTCACTCTGATTTTGAACATATAGCTCAGGGCTTTGAACTTAATTCAGTTCTCTACCCTGAGCCAACGAAGATCACCCAAATGTCCGGACACAGAGGCACTCTCGGGACCTGGCATATCAGTCTAGCAGTGGAATTCTGTACTACCTGTAGCTTTCGTGTTACATCCTTGTGAGTCAGCAGGCAGGCAGGCAGGCAGGCATGCTCCACCAACTCTACGCCTTACCACCTGTCAGAATGATGCCCTCTGCCCTCCGCACGTCACTCTGCTTCTTTACTCTCCTTTTCCCCGTTCCTCCAGGAATAGCAGCCAAAAAGGTCCATGCATTGAAAACCCTTCTTTTCACCTCCAAAACCACCAGTTACTAGTCACAGTCATGTCTTACCGCAGACTTAACTTACTTTTTGTGGCTTTTGCAGCTTTTTTAGCTTATGTAGCGGTACCTGGTTCCTGATTCTGAGCTGGGGCTGGGGATCGTGGGTAAGTCCAGGCTCCACTCTGCTCGGGAACTGGTTTTGCTTGCCTTCTGAGCCTTCTGGGCCCCCTAGGTCCTCAAGGAGTCACTGGCTGGTGTAAAGTATTGTGCCGTGCCAGCAGTCCCTGTATTGTGCCTTGCTGCGCCGACAGTCCTGGCACCCTCGAAGCACCCCCTGAGGCAGGGTCAGGATCAGCGAGTCCACTGCCTGCAGTCCGCAAAACCGCAAGGGGCCACAAGAGATGGCCCGCCGGAGGCCTCAAAGAAAGCTCAGCTGTCTGGGGGGAGCAACTGAGCTCCAGGAGCAGCGCAGCACCACCTTGGTCTTAGTGCGGCACCAAGCTGCGATGGCGACGTCTCTCCTCTCCTCCTCTCCCTGCTCCTGCTCACAGAGCGCAAAGTGCAGCAGCAGCAGCTATGGCCTCTGCAACCTCATAAACGTCCACCAACACTTGAAACTGAGCTAGGGGGACAGTTGCCTTAGGGGCAGTGGTGGCTGGAGTAGATTCCTTGGTCCTTGGACAGTTGGCATCCTTTGTCCAATGTGTCTTCTCTCAACGGATATGACACCAAGGTTTCTTTTGTCTTTTCTCTTTTCCCTTGTTAGATTGTGACTCCCTTCCAGAAGGAGGTTTTTGGGGCCCTTGTGAAGACTTCTGGTCTTTACCCTCCCCCCCCCCCTTATCTGAAATTTTAGAATCTTGCTTCTTGTGGCCACCACCTTGATTCTGAGCTTTCTGCTTCACCCTGGTTCTGACCCATTTGTCTACCTTCTTTCCCAATTCTTGGGGAGAGGTCAGATCAGAATCAACCAAGTACTGATGCAACAACTGGTTTTGGCAATTATTAAGGATCTGCTCCCTCATACTTAAATTGTACAATCCTTTAAAATCATTCACTTTACTGCCAAGTAACTAGTCTTCCAGAGCCTTAGTAGCACAATCTACGGAGTCTGTGTCTTCCTGGTGTCTCTAAATTAATCCTATACTGTTCAGTGGCTAAGCCAAACCCATCAATCAGAGCATTCTTCAGGACTGAATAATTGTCAGCATCCTCTTCTCTAACAGTGAGGAGCTTATCCCTACCTTTGTCAGCAAAGGAGAGCAACAAGATAGCTGCCCACTGCTCCCGAGGGACCCTCTGTACTTTACAGGCCCTCTCTAGTACAGTTATCCATTTGTGGATATCATCCCTACTCTGTTAGGGAGGGACTATCTTGTTCAGGTTCCTATGATCATGAGTATACTCTTTAACCCTAGGGACACAGTTGTTGCTACCATGGGACTCTAGTCCCAATCTCTTTGTTGCTCTCTGGAGCTCTAGGGATTCCCTGTCTAGGGCCAACTGCTCCTTCTTGTGCCTAAGCTTGATTCTCTTAAGCTCCAGAAGTTGGCAATGTCTTTCACAAGAGGATTCCCTCTAATTTGATATGGATGTCCCCACAGAAGTTCCCGAGTGATGAGATTCTACAGAGGGAGTTCTGTACCTCCTAGGTAAACTCTGTACTCTTCCTGGTGGAGTAAAGAGAGGGCCACTTGATCCTTCTTCCCCACCTAAAGGAAGATATATGTTCTCCAGGTTACAATCATTTTGATTCTCCTGGTCAGGGTTTGAGTCCAGATCAAAGAAGGTTTCACTTCCTGGCCTTTCCTCATTCTCTGCCCCACCCACTCTATCTACCTCACGATACCCTGGGGTCTTCCTGAGGTCATCTAAGAGCAAAATTTCAATGAGACATTGGGCGTTTGCTGTTCTCCCTGTTCTTAACTTCCTAGATGCACACATGGCTCTCGATTCTAGGAATGAGAGGCCATTGTATCTAGTTTATTTATTTATTTATATAAGAAGTTTTCTATAGCGCTGTCAAGACCCAAAGGTATCAGAGCGCTTTACAGTAGGAGCATAGCATATAGTCAACAGAAACATGACATAAGAGCCACTGGCTTCGCCTCTAGAAGACTTACTAGTGTTATGTGGTGCAGGCACCTACCCAACCTAGTCGAGACGTAACTCTCTTGAGTTGGAGAAAGGGTGTGCTAGACCCTTGTCTTACCCAACTCCAAGTTCAGTAGAACTTACTTATTCTAATCTTGATGTATTATATGTACCTAAAACTTAACGGTTTTCAGTTCATCATTCAATGAGATTTATCTGGTAAAACAATAGCAAGCTTGAATTCCAACTGCTGCACACCAATGTGAGAAGGTGGCCTGGTATATGCTGTCCACTAATTAAAGTGGGCACCCTGTACCAGCCTACACGGCCCTTATGATATATGAGGTCAAGGAGAACCTTTATAAAGCTATCCTAGTTGTAGCTGTGGAGAGTAGCCTTCAGGCTTAAACTTGAAGGAATGTAAAACAGCTTGTTTTACCAGAATATCATCTCCTGAATGACTAAATGAAAGGAGAACCACACAGTAGTTATATGAAAATATGTATTTATTAATATATCACTCTCTCCTAGTCTCTATACGAGACTAGGGCACAAAGTACACAATACTGAATCAATAGAACATTCGTAAGTAGCAAATTACACAGTGGTCTCCAGAGGGAGACCAAACCATATGCTAAAAAAATTGTATAACAATAAAGACTTGACTAGACACAGTGCCTAGAGCACGTATAATCAACGGGACCCACAGGAACCACCCAGTGGAGTGACACAGGGAGCCCACGGAGGACGGGTGCAGTGAGGAAACACGACTGTGTGCTCCGTATAGCTCTATGGGAAAGTCGCGGTTGTAAAGTTACAAGTTAAGGACACTTCTACGAGGACTTCGAGCAAACCCTTTGGAACATAGGAGGTTCTGAGGCTCACCCACCAGTGAGTACCGAGGTACCTGTGTTACCTATCCCAGAGGAGCTGGGTGCATAGGGGTCAAGCGGTGTTGGAAACCTTTGTCGTTTTCAATGGCGAGTTACAAAGAAGTATTGCTGCCAGGAGGGTGAAGAGTGTCCGTGGAATCCAAGCCTGATTCTAGGTGAGAGGAACCTGAAGGCAGAGGGGACAGAGTCTAGGTCACTTCAGATGACCAGGGAGGTAGTCGAATGCCAACCGATGTCGGATGCTTCAGGTGCAAAGGACGGTTGCTTGACTCTGCAGCCACGGGGACCAGAAGTTGTCGAGGATGGCCAGGATCCGGAGGTGAACTGTCACACGAAGGATGTCGAGTGCTGAGGGGTTGATGTCTGGCTGGAGCACCAACAAGCTTTGGCAAATGCAACCAACATGGTTAGAGTAAACAGGTTACGGTGTGGACCAGCAAGGTCCAGGGGACTCTCCATGCAATGAAGAGTCAGGGGACGTCTGCAGCAACGATGTAAGCCCAAGAACGAACAAGGTGACCCTAGCCAGGACCCACAGGCCAACGGACCAGGGATCGAGGGGAGACCTCAAGCTAGTTTGCAAAGTACCAGCCCACAGGACACTCGGTGAGTGGAGGCCGGATATCTTCGGTGCAAATACTGCTCGGGGTCAGGACTACATGGAGTCTAATGCAAAAGCTCAGGAATTGTCAACAAGCATATGCAATTGCACATGTATGCTGTGTACAGGGGTTCGGAAGACGGTTCCTCAAGGGATACTGGTCTCAGAATCACTAGGAGGACAGATCTACCTCAGGGACCTTCGGGAACCCACCTCCTGTGTTGCTGAAATCTTTGGAGTCCTCAGGAGCTCTGGAGATGCAAACTGGTCAGATGCGTTTAGGTTGTAGTGTAGTTCCTATTTTCCCTATAGGCCCTGCGCATTGGAATAACATAAACAGCAGTGTAGACGTAGGACTGAGGTCTTCTAGGTCTCTACTGACTATGTTAGACTTAATTTAGGTTTGCGCCAGCTAGCTCAGAGGTCACTGGAAACTTTTTTGACTGAATAGGAAGTGATCAGCTTCCTTGGCTCAGACAAGAAGGGATTCAGCTTCCGACAACCGCATAAACATGACAACTTTGCTCCCTCAGAATAAGAGTCAATCTCCAAAGTCGTGTGAAACAATAGACAGCTATTTCACTCAGTCAGATGTGCATATTTAATTTCACCAGGGTGCAGAGAATAGAGAGACTGGCGTTTTCAATAAAAGGTATTATTTATTGAGCAGTCTTCCTTCTCATGCAAGAGAAATGAATTGCCACAATTGCAATACTTAATGTAAAGTAAAGTACGTACAGTAAAAGGAGTATTATGAAATAATACTGTAAAAGCATTGATATGGTTTCTTAGCCATAAGACACTTTAAAATGAATAAAATATATATACATATATACATAGGCTAACGTGCTCAACTGGTGCTTCTAAACTACGCCTACCCCGGTGTACCTGACCTAAGCCTAATACGTGGGAAAGAGTAAGTAAGTAGCAGTTTAAGTTAAATAGGTTTGTTGCCAAGGATCTGTTCAAGAATTCTCTCTAAGGGTTTAGTCAGCACTGTACCTTGGGAATAGAATGTAGGAGGTCTGGTATCTCTCTCTCAGGACTCGATATTCCAGTCACCCGCAAGGGTAGGCTGGAAACGCCGGAGCTGGATTTTCTCAGCAGGAGAAAAGACAGCGTCTTTCTCAGCGCGTCAAAGAGGAGGGGCAGCGTCCGTGGGCTTCTCGCTTCTGCTGGGCTCTCGGAAAGTAGATTAGCTGCTCTTCTCCAGAATCACCACCGTGTGTTTGCTTAAGGCAACGTTGGTATATTTATACCTGAAAGGTGCCGAGTTTGATGTAAGGTTTGGACATAAGACGTCAATAAAGATGTCACTAAGAACTGGCCGTTCTTACAGTGCTCACAGGAGTTCTATTACAAATTTAAAAAAAAGCAAGCGGGGCTTTCCCAGGTTGCTGGAGGTTTGGTGTGTCGAAAGAACTCGGTGTGCTCTCTAGGAATCTAAGGAAGTAGCTTTTGCCATGCCTTGGGCTGCAAGGGCGATTTACTGAAAATATGGATCTGATTATTATGCCATTATAGGGATATTATTGATTATAGCCTTATAGGGGCATAAAGTCACAATATTGAATCGGGTTCCTAGATAAAACACATCACCCACTCCACGGTTTTATGTCCATCAATTACTAAAAACTAAGCAATAAAGATGCATGTGTATTCCAACCCACCCCAAAATACATTTTGCATTCAAAATGGTGTATGCGAAATACACGGAACGTTATAGGTACTGTACGTTTTTAAGCAGTGTAATCATTCAAAAAAATTGCATATCTTTAGCTGAAAGATTTGCGAAAATTACACATGAAATGTCTCTTAAATACAGAAAAGAAGGTCGAGACTATTTCATCACATATAAATGAAATTGCTTGTGAGTGTGCTAGAGGCTGCGGTAATATATTGTCTCTTGATTTGCTAAAAATAGAAGCTCTGTTTTTTATGAATAGTTCTACTTCAAGCAGAGTACAAGTGCCAAAAAAAAGGTAAATATTTTGGAATTTGGAAAAAAATAATTTCGTTATCAGGGGAAAAAATACTTCCAAATGTTTTCAGTAGCTTTTGTTTTTTCAAAGCTGAAGGCCGAATTCAGAATTCATGGGAACGCCGTGTGCTGGTTGGCTTAAAAGTTATTCTTTTGGTTCAGGGGAGAACATGACTTCAGATAGATGTGCAAAAAAACAGTCTACAGCTTCAGGTGAAAGTTCGACAATGGTTGAAAATGCTGTAACTGGGCAGTCGTGAGAATGATTGCTATCATCGATTTCGGTATCAGCAATGCTCACAGAAGGTCGTACCTGGGTGATGTTGCTCTCATTTCTTGCTTCACTGCCACCACCTAATCGTAGTGCAGAAGTCTCAACGAATGCCGTCATCAGGATTGGTAACCGCTGGGGACAACACGATGCATGAGCCGTTACAGGACTTAGCAAAGTATCGACATCCATTTGCACTGCTGATTGTAGTGTAAGACAGGTGTCTAACACGCATTCTTCTCCGCATAGCATACATCGAAGCACAGGTAAGATACAGTTCTGCCATATAGGTCTGAAGGAAAGAAACCAGGTCATATTCAGATGTCTTAGCCGGGCTAATCCAAGGACTTTAGTTATGCGGTCCCGGTAGCGTATTGCTAGGATCGTTTCTTCCATCGTTGCTGGAGTCATGTCTGCGTTTTGGCTTGCCATATCGGAGCAGAAGGGTCAAAAATAAGATTCCTGCCACGAGTCCCAAAAGTAGTGGTAGGCCGCCAAAGACCGAATGGACAAAATTGGGAAAGATGCCCAGGACTGCTTCGAAGGGTGTTAACAGTCCCGAAAAAATTGTCTTAAATACATTTGCGATACCACTGGCATCTGACATATTTAGGATTTGGCTTAGCATTTCTACGAAATGCACGGGACAGTTAGTTGATAAAAGTGTATGTATCTCTGCCGTTGTCCTTGCAACTTGAAGATCATACGTTTCTTTTGATGACGTGATGGGCACTGTTGTCTGTAAAAGCACAGACTTCATTCTGCTTAAAGTATCAATTCGTACAGAAGAGATATTCAACGGAGGCCAAATCGTCGCCTCTGAGTCTCCAGGGCCGTTTGGATACAATGCTTGCATACAGCAAGTGACCATGGAACTAACGCTTATGAGATATGCTTTCCCTGGCACCATGCCACAACAGCTGTGGTCCGTTATTAGAACGTAACTCCCGTTAGAAAGCTGTCTAAAAAATGGCTCTATCTGTGTTGTAGGTGTTCCGTGCTGGTGGCATGAAAGGTTATTTGAAGTCCCTTCACAGGCCCCATGTAAATTAATACCTTGGCATAGAAGTATGCCGCTTAGTGATTGTTTACAATTATTACCACTAAGAAATACATTCTGGTTTTTGTCACTGTAACATGTGTGTGTATAAGGTAATTTCCATGATGATTTAATGTACCCTTTTGTGAGAAGTTGGCCTGATATATGATGTTTCCAATACTGGAACCACCTTGTATCAGTCCAAACAATCCCTTATGGTGTCTGGTTGTAATTCAACCTTATAGACAAGCTATCCTAGGGGTAGCATGGACTAAGCAGCCTGAAAGGCTAAACTCAAGAGGTCGTGTTAAGCGAGCTGTTTTACCAATCACAATCCTGTAATACCAAATGAAAGGACACCACACAAGTATATAATATAAAAATATATGTATTTATTACTAAATAATCCCCAGTACTCTTTATGAGCAAAGGGGCACAAGCGTTAAATCAAAAGCACAGTATAACATATGAAAGTTGCACAATTATGGATGAGGGCGGGTGGCCACTCAAACCATACATTAAGAAAGTGGTATAAGAGATACCAATCGAACAGTGGTTAGGCCTAGGGCCTAGGGAATCGCTGGGAGCAGTCGGGACAAGCATTGCTGAAGTCGGGAAAAGCCCGCGGGATTCGGGTGCAGCGCTTAAAGCACACGCATGCACCAATGCAAAGTCAATGGTGCGTAAAAGTTACACAAATAGAGTTTAAGGATACTTCTGCTGAACCTAGAAGGACAAAACTTTAGACACAGACCCTAGAGGTGTGTACCAGTGTGGGAACACCGGCATTGCTGAGTTACCTCACCCACAGGAAGCGGGTGCATAGGGTCGAAGTGGCGTCGGGTTTCGTCACGCAGGTTGTTGGTGCTTGAAGCTGAAGATGTTGTAGGCGATGTGAAGGAGAAGTGTCCGGTGTGATCCAAGGGTGGATCAGAGTCGTAAAGTACCTGAAAGCAGAAGGGACAGAGTCTGGGTCACTCAGCAGTGACCAGCAGGCAGGCTTTCACTGTCGGCGCTGTCGGCTTCAAGATCTGAGCAAGCAACACTTGGCAAGAGCAATCCACGCAGGACTGGAAGATTGCTTCTCACTCGGACCAGGAGGGTCAGAGCGGGTGCTCCTTTTCAGAGGAGCGGGTGCCAGTCTGGAGCACCCAGAATCACAAGTCGTATTTCAAGTTTCGTCGGCACAGGGGCCACAAGCCAGCTGGCAAGTGACCGGGCCAACGCTTTGAGCCAATGTAAGCAGAAGGGCCCCACGCAGCACTCGGTGAGTGTAGAGGGGTGAGCTTCGGTGCAAAAGTGGCTCAGTGCTGGGGCTTCTCAAACCCCGGTGTACAGCTTTGAGGGTCACTCGTGGGCTGCACGGTCAGCGTCTCGTGGTATTTTCAAGATGGCGTGCCCCACGCTTCCGGTCGCCTCCACGGGTCTCAGCTCTGCAGGGACTGTGGATCGGGCTGTAAGAAGGCAGGCAAGCTTGATCTCGTCGATCTCTGTTGCTCGAGTTCCGGCTGGAACTGCAACAAAGCAGACGTCAAGGTCCTGGATGGTGCCTGTTTGCACAGGGTGGTCCCTCCTTGACGACAAGGAAGATTCTTCAGTCTCCTACGTCGAGTAGGATGTCGAAGCGTCCAGAGTTTCATTTCAAATGTTTCATCAGGATAATCGGAGTGCGTTGGCACTGCTCCCATTCTTATACCTATCTAGGGGGCTGGATTACCTGCTAGGTCCCCTCCTATGGGTGGGACCCAGGAAGGGGGTGGATAGACCCCTTTCCCTTTGATCCAGGCCGCGCTGGGACTGGGGCTGGTGTGCCCCAGAACCGGTTTGGCCGGATTATGCAAGGGGCAGCCTTGTGCTCCCCAGGCAGTGTCTGGTTTCTTTCAAACCTCCCTGCTACAATCCACTATCTCCTGTCTGGGGTGGTGTAACACCTCCCTGCGACAGGAAAGCCTTTGTCCAGGCCTCCTCTGCTGAGTTTCGGTCAGCAGCAGGAGGTCAGACTTGTGTCTGTGGCAGAAGCATCCATTTTGTGGATCTGAGGCTCTTTTAAAAATCAACCATGTTTCAGTAAAGTAACATGTCTTCTCCCTCTAGAGGGGTGGAATGCTATTCCCGTTGACAGGACTGTCGAGGGGATAGTATTCCAAATCGTATGACACCTTACACGACATGTTTTGATAAAGCCAAACCAAAGTTGCTATATAACCGCAAGGATTATAATGCACTTAATAGTATATGGTATGGCATTATCCCGGAACAGCTTAGGGAGTTGTTCCCGACAGCTGCAGACAGGCTCAGCTCATGCCAGAGCTCCATCTCACATAAAACCACGCACTCTGCCTCCAGGATTGATAAGGCCTTCCATAGGAGTGGCTCACAGGTTTATATGTGTCCAGATATAGGTTTAGATATAGGTATACTATATCTAAGCAAGGGGTGATTACACCCGCTTGCCCCAGCTGAGTGATCAGCCAGTTGTGTCAATTTAAGAACCAGCCAGGGGTGGCAAAAGCTATGCTTCAGCCCCTGGTAGGCCTTGATGGCACCTATGCCCTGAGCACCTATAGTGCATGGTACAGGGGCTGACAAGGAGTCCATTTTCCAATTGGGTTATGTACCTATAGTACATGTATGTGAATTTAGAGAGAGAACAGCAGGCTGGGGGTCTGATTAGCAGGCCCACAGCCTCAGTAAGTCAAAAACCAGTGAAGCAAAAAGCAAAAATTGGGGTGACCATAGGATAGCAGACTCTACTCTCCTACACAACCTCCCCAAATGCAGGGACATTAAACTTAACCTTGACCAGATAAGTCTTCATGTTCTAAGTGGAAGTACCTGGAGAGACCATCTGCATTACCATGGTCAGTCCTTGGGCGGTGCTCCACTGTAAAGTCCATCCCCTGTAGGGAAATGGACCACCGGAGCAGTTTGGGATTTTCACCCTTCATCTGATTTAGCCACAAGAGGGGCTTATGGTCTGTCTGAATTAGGAAGTGAGTTCCAAACAAGTATGGCCTCAACTTCTTCAGGGCCCAAACCACAGCAAAGGCCTCCCTCTCAATAGCTGACCAACGTTTCTCCCTGGGGGTTAGCCTTCTGCTAATAAAAGCAATGGGCTGGTCTTGACTATCTGTATTCAGTTGTGAAAGCACAGCTCCCACCCCCAACTCAGAAGCATCTGTCTGGAGTAGTCAGGACTCTTCAGGATAGGTGCAGAGCACAATGCCTTCTTCAGGTCATCAAATGCCTTTTGACAGCTAACTGTCCACTGAACTTATTTGGGCATCTTCTTGGATGTCAAGTCATTCAATGGTGTCACAATGGACCCATAGTTCCTTACAAATTTTCTGTAATACCCAGTCAGGCCCAAGAAGGCTCTGACTTGTGTCTGGGTAGTTGGAGGAGCGCAGTCCTGTATGGTCTGGATCTTGCTCTCCAATGCTTGAACCTGACCCCCACCTACTAGGTGGCCCAGGTACACAACCTTGCTCTGCCCTATCTGGCACTTGGTAGCCTTGATAGTCAGGCCTGCCTTTTGCAGGGCCTCCAGAACCTTCTTCAGGTGGATCAGGTGATCCTCCCAGGTGGAGCTAAAGACAGCAATATCATCTAGATATGCTGCACAAAAGTCATCCAACCCAGCAAGGACTTGATTCACCAACCTTTGGAAGGTGGCAGGTGCATTCTTCAAACCAAAGGGCATTACCACAAATTGATAATGTCCACTAGGGGTAGAGAATGCTGTCTTGGCTTTTGACTCTTCAGCTAGTCTGATCTGCCAGTAGCCAGCTGTCAAATCAAATGTGCTCAGAATCTTGGCAGAAGCCAATTTATCAATGAGCTCATCTGCTCTTGGAATGGGATGTGCATCAGTCCTAGTGATAGCATTGAGACCTCTGTAGTCCACACAAAACCTAATTTCTCTCTTTCCATCTTTGGTATGAGGTTTTGGCACAAGGACCACTGGGCTAGACCATGGGCTCTCTGATGGCTCAATCACTCCAAGCTCCAACATCTTTTGCACCTCAGCCTTTATACAATCCCTGACATGGTCAGGTTGCCTTTAGATTTTATTCTTCACAAGCAGACTGTCACCAGTGTCCACCTCATGGGTGCACCAGTTAGTTTGACTGGGTGTGGGTGACAACATATGTCTGTGGGCCTGCAACACCTGTCTGTCCTCCCTGTCAACAAATGCTTTCAAACGATTTACATGGAGCACCCTGTGGGGGCTACTAGGGGTTCCAAAGTCAACCACATGGGTGACTTCTCCCTTCTTTTCAACAATTGGGTAGGGTCCAGTCCATTTGTCCTGGAGTGCTGCTGGGGCCACTGGCTCCAACACCCACACCATCTGCCCTGGTTTGTATTCCACCAGAACAGCCTTTTGGTCATGCCAAGCTTTCTGTAGTTCTTGACTGGCCTCCAGGTTTTTGGATGCTCTCTCCATATACTCAGCCATCCTGGAGCGGAGACCAAGTACATAGTCCACAACATCTGGCTTAGGCTTTTTGAGAGGTAACTCCCATCCTTCCTTCACCAAACATAGTGGACCCCTCACAGGGTGGCCAAACAAAAGTTCAAAAGGGCTGTAGCCAACCCCCTTCTGTGGGACCTCTCTGTAAGCAAAGAGCAAGCAGGGTAAAAGGGTGTCCCATTTCCGCCTAAGCTTCTCTGGTAATCCTTTTATCATTTCCTTGAGGGTCTTGTTGAATCTCTCCACAAGCCCATTGCACTGTGGTTGATAGGGTGTGGAAAACTTGTAGTTTACTCCACACTCCTTCCACATTGTTTTTAAGTATCCAGACATGAAGTTGGTACCTCTGTCTGAAAGAACCTCCTTTGGAAAACTCACTCTTGAGAAAACGGCAAGAAGGGCCTTTGCCACAACAGGTGCTGTTGTGATCCTCAGGGGAATTGCCTCTGGGTACCTGGTGGCATGATCCACTACCACCAGTATAAATCTGTGCCCAGATGCTGTTTGAGGATCCATGGGACCCACAATATCTATTCCAACTCTTTCAAAGGGTACCCCCACCACAGGTAGTGGTATCAGGGGGGCCTTTGTTGTGCCACCTGACTTACCACTGGCTTGGCAAGTGACACATGAGCGACAAAACTCCTTGACATTTTCTGACATGTGAGGCCAGTGAAAGTGAGGGACAAGCCTGTCCCAAGTCTTGTTCTGGCCTAAGTGTCCTGCAACGGGCATATCATGGGCCAAGGTAAGAAGGAAGCCCCTAAACTTCAAAGGTATAACCAACCTCCTGGTGGCACCAGGCTTGGGGTCTCTAGCCTCTGAGTAAAGGAGCCCATCATCCCAATATACTTTATGGGTACCTTGAGCATTCCCTGCAGCCTCAGCAGCAGCTTGCTGTCTGAGGGGTTCAAGTGAAGGGCACTCTAATTGGGCCTGCCCCAGGTCTGCCCTGAGGGTCCTCCTGTCCACAGAAACTCAACCTGATCAGGCTCCAGTTCCTCAGAGACAGTCTCCTCTTGGACTGCAGAATCAGCTTCCTGTGAAGTCTGATCCTCAACCTGGGGCAAGTGGGAAGGCACAGACTTTACCCTCTTGCTCCTTCTCTTGGGTTGTGGTTGGTCTATTGTTTTCAAGATCCACCACTGGTTCAGGAAGGCACTTCTTAGCCTGAGACCTTGTCACTGCAAAGACATGAGCTGAAATCCCTAGCATTTCTGCATGAGTCCTGTACTCCACTTCTGACCAAACTGAGCTTTCAAGATCGTTGCCTAACAGACAGTCTACTGGGAGGTCTGCACTTACCACAACTTTCTTTAGGCCATTTACCCCTCCCCAGGAGAAGTTCACAACTGTGGTACTGAAAATTCTAGACTCTGCCATAATGTGGTACCGAAGCCCAACCCTCGTGTCAGAAAATATCATCATATCTTGACGAATTTGGTATCGACAGACCGGTAATGATTGGGACATTACACCTGTGCATTTGCGTCATGATTGAGTGATGCAATCACCCTTAAATCGTAGATTCCGTCTTGAACCCTCGGGTTCCATTTTGTGAGCGGCATCCATCTTGTGGTTGCCTTTACATAGTCAATTGACCAAGGCCGAATTCGAGCTGAAGGGACACGTAGACCTTTCCTGACTCCTCTGTGACCTGGGCGAGCTGCCTCTACTGCCTCCAGCCAAACCTGTTCGGGCAGTCCCCAACCCAATGGCCGAGTGAGATTCGCATCAAGGCACAACATGTCATAAACCGTTTACCGCATACAAACCATGCTTTTTCATACACACACCTGTCCCTGTTTCTTCTTCATGGCTAGTTTTACAAGGAGGAGGAGCCCGATTTTATTGGGGTTTCATCGATATCTGATGGAAGTTCTGGGCCTGGCCGGGTAATCTATCACGAACTGGACATACGAAAAAGTGGGCTTGTCATCATGACTTTGCTTTTTCTTTACTGTGGAAATATGTTTATGGTCGAATTGTAAAACCAAGAATTCTTGCCTGAAGTTTATATTTTTATATAAAAAGAGAAGGCTGGCTCTGTAAAAACGAAGTCTCCTGAGAATATACACACCGTGCTGTTGTACTTCTAGGACGCTTGTTACTTGGTTGCAGCCAATAAACTCGATCCTTGACATCACCTAGAAGACTCTGTGTTTCTGTGGTCCAGAACAGGAAGAACTCAAGAGGTCTCTGGGTGTTCCCCTTGGCACCGCTGGGTTCCTAAAAACCCGATACCTCAGTTTGGCGCCCATCGTGGGGCGGTATCAAGCGGTGTCGGTCCAAGCCAGATGTTCGTGAGGAGCTTCATGTGAAAATTCCAGAGGACGGCCAGCCACTTCAGCGACCCCTGTATGTCGACGTGGTTCCGAAGGTCTTTGCTGCGAGGTTCCCCGCGTCCCGACGGCTACGAAGGACTGCTGCCCTGACTATCGCCCTGTTTTGGACCCATTGATGCTTGGTAGAGCGAAACGATAGACGAGTCTTCTAGTGACGTCATCGATCATCGATACTTCAGTTAAGTATAAGTGGAGCGTCTCCCAGTCCTTAGTTTGATTTTTAGTTTTGGTATCCTTGAGATACGCTTTGTTTGGAACTTGCAAGCGCCAAAACCAAGGGATTCGTGTATTCACGAGAATATCGTAATCGATAATCCTTTGAAGTTTGAAGCTAGACTAGAGAGCGAAGATGCCTGGTCTTAGCAGACTTGGAAACTTGTTCTGTCTTGGTTGTAGTAGGGACTCCCGATTAGAGGATTCATGTCCGGTTCCTCCGATTGGAACTCCAACATATGAGCTCTATGTGAAGCACGGAGTATGCCCCATCACATATAATGAAGTTTGGATAAAATACACCAGAAAAGATGGTGTTTTAAAATGGCCCCAATATGGTAGCTTTGATACAGAAATTTTAGATAATCTAGAGGTGAAATTGTTCAAGAAGAAAGCCCGGCCGGCGATGTTTGACTCCTTTCGCCTATGGCGCAAGGAAGCCAAACAGAAAGAAATGAAATTAGCAAAGAAAAATAAAAGAGGTATGTCAATGGTACAAGCTGCCTTTGCATACAGGGATAATGAGGAAGATCAGGAGAGTGAACAAATGCTTAGAAGTAGGAAGTTAGCAGTAGATAAATGCTACCCAGTGTTGCCACGTAAAGGACAAGGATCAACTGAGAAACTTGATAGCGATCCTCTAATGTCCCACTTGTTGAGTTCACCACCCCCCTATGCACAAGATGCTACTGCACCCCCGCAACGCTTTGTTATACCACGCCCCGCTCCAGTTCTTCCAAAAGCACCAGCTCCTCTTCAGCTGGTTTCTACTCCTCCGGCACAGCCCTCTCAAGGGCCGCCGCCTTTGCTACATACTCCATTTACTTTTTCTGCGACTTCGCCTACTGCTCCAATTGCTTATCCTAATCCTCTTTCTGCTACTGCCTCGACTTCTACTTTACATCAGCCTGTCTTTTCTGGCGCATCTGCCGTCCCGTCAGCTTCTCCTTCTGTTCGACAGAGAGTAGCAAACACTGTCACTGGTCTTTTCTCACCTTTCTTTGGGTCGCCTAATACGACCCCTAGGACAGAACGTAGACAGTTGCAGAGTCGACTGCCTGACTATCAGGAAAGAGAAGTGCTGAATGAGTTAGCACCTAAATGGGTTACTGATACTGTAAAGTATGATGTTCAGTCCGTTATGGAAGTCTTCCATCAGTGGGAAGCATCTACACAGAGATATGTATTTGAACAAATGTGTGTATATCTCTGTGAAGATTTGAAGGGAAATGATCCAGAGTACAATATGCAAGAATTATTCCGCGTGCGATTCAAGTTCGGAGAAGGCATGATTGTGGGTGCCGATGTTGAACAAGCAATTGAGATGTTATTGTCATATAGGAGTAAGGGAAGCAATTCCCGATCACTGTATGAGCATGACATGCCAGGTAGGAAAAAGGCGCAACAGTATCCCATGAGAGAGGTTCCTCCAGTTTGGAGGGAAGGTGATGCAAATGCGAATCCAGCCATTCCGTCGCATTTCCAGCGGGAATGGGTACATGTCCCATGGAAAAGATCAGAGGTTTTGGCTCTAAAGCAGACATTGCCTGATCCCCGCAAAAATCCTGCAGGGTATTATAAGGAGTTATCAAATTCAAATTCAAAAGTGCTTTATTCGAGTATTACTCATAAAAGCAGACATACAAACATGTAATAAAAAAGTCAATTAAATTACAGAAGTCATTTTAGACATAAGCAAATATCACATTATAAAAAAGTTGTTTCTCAACATGATCACAGGTGTAAAGTTCATTACTGTTAAAAATACAGTTAAAAATGATTACAGTAACATTGTGCTAAAAATCATTAAAATTTCGTTCCGAATGACACATAAGATGAACCGTTACAGAGAATAGACAATAGTCTAGCAGTCTCTGAACAACTAGGCAGAGAGTAGTTACCCTACTAGCAATCTCTGCCTTATTACCCACGCCCACCCCAAATACTTTGCGGTGGCAATTGTGATCCAAGTCAAAGAAGTAGATCTAACAATACGCAACGCTACCATGCTACTTTTTGTACCTAAGTTCCTGCACATAGGTGCCAACCAGGCTCGCCTTGGAGCAGAATATACTTGGCAGGAGAACAAAAAGTGACCAAGGGTTTCGTTTCCTTCCCCACAAACTGGACAAGTAGCTGGACCTCCTGCTTTCCACTTAGATGTTAAATTACGGAGAGGGAGGGAACCAACCCTTAGTTGGAAAAGCAGTTTCCTATCCATGGGGTTCGATATGTAATCCCAATACAATTCATATATAGGGTACAGTTTAACTTCAAGAAAACTGGTGGTCATGGACCCGCTGTTGGTGCTGAGCAAACTCCTTTTAGCAACCTGTTCCCAAAAGATATTTTTTAAGGTTGACTTGGTGGGAAATGATGCCCCAACTGGATCGGACCATAATACATTTAGTCCTAGTTCAAATAGTGCAAGTTTTAGTGATTTGAACCATCTAATTTTATTAAAGCGGTCTGCTTTAATGACGTCAATGAACCCATCCGCGTAGTGGGAGAGGTCAGGCGTGGTCCAGAGCCTACGCCAGTATAGAATCGGTCGTAGTTTGGCCATTTCAGAGATTTCTCTCCTGCCAAGCTCATATCTCAGGGGCAATAACGGACTACTCTGTGGGGTACCTGTGAGTGTCCTAAAGAATTTATTCTCTGATGTTTGGAGTTCCTGCAGATTTTCATGCCCCCACAGCTCAGCCCCATACAAAGCTGACCCAATTGCTTTTGCCTCGTATATGATCAGGGGTGGTTTAATCGGTTTGGTCAGCGATTTCCTATGTTCCTTTATGATGTTACCAGCTAATTGCTTGTGCCTTAATGTAGCAATGTTAAGATGTTGGTGCCACCTGTTGTCATTAGAGATAAGGATCCCCAGGTAAGTAAATGATTTTACAACCTCAAGAATGCGTCCACTCATGGAGATTTTGGGTTTAAAATTTCTATGCGGATTAAAAACCATGAGTTTTGTTTTAGAAGCGTTCACCTCCAAACCGTGATCCTCACAGAACTCGTCAAATATTGCCAATGCTTTTTGCAAACCACTTGGGGTTTTAGATAAAATTAACGTGTCATCGGCGAACATTAAAATAAGAACTTTTACACCTGCGAGAGAGGGAGCATCCACTACCTGAGATTGCATGCGGGGGACGATACCATTAATAAAAAGGGTGAACAAAGTTGGGGCCATTGAGCACCCTTGCCGAACCCCGCGCTCAACAGGAAATTCGGCGGTATCATTACCGTACCCACCCCATTGGATTTTGGCATAAGTACCTTCGTGCAATCTCATGATCAAGGACAACAAGACCCCTGGGACCCCTAAAGCCGCAAGCACTTCCCACAGTTTTGCCCGTGGTACCAGGTCGAAGGCAGCCCGCAGATCGACAAATGCCGCATAAAGGCTGCCTCCACCTAGCACCACGGTCCTCCACTGGATCAGTTGAAAGCGAAAGACTTGATCCACAGTGCTGGTTGCCCTGCGGAACCCAGCCTGGAAGGGAGATAAAATATTGTGATCCTCCGCCCAATCGAGCAATCTATTGACAATCACTCGCCCCACAATTTTTTGAACAGTATCAATTAAACTGATTGGGCGGTAGTTGCAAGACTGGGCACGATCTCCCTTTTTGTATACCGGAATGATTACAGCACCCCGTCATGATACCGGTATATCTGCACCTCTGGCAATGTGGTTTATTAGCAGATAAATGTATTTACACCACCTTCCAGTGTCATTTAGAAAAACATCCGCTGGAACCCCATCAATGCCAGGAGCACGGCCACTATGAACAGTTTTAAGGGCAGACAGTATTTCACTCTGCGTTATCTTCAGCCAATAAAAGGGTCGGGCAACTACTATTTACAGTCTGATCCCTAGTTGCATACTGTTCACTGAAGAATTTGACCCAGGCGTCCTGTGGGACGTTGTTGGTACTTGCCTCTTCAATCCTTTCTTGACCCCATTTGACAATGTGCCAAAATAATCTAGAGTGTTTTCGATCACTTGCACATTTCAACTTGTTCCAATGGGCTTCGTCCCAGTCTCTTTTCGCTTTGACAGTACAGTTTTTATAATGTTTCCTAGAAGATCTAATAGCCCCCACATTTTTACTCTTAATTGCGGCTCCCAGAGAGGTTTGTGCCACCTTACAGTCATGATTATACTATTTAGCAGCTCTATAAGCACATACCCTCTTTCTGTTTACAGGTTTTAAGAAATGACATTTGATTTCATTAAAGAGATTCTCATGAACCTTAGTAGTATTGTCTTGGCTCGGGTAATACCCAGCCACACACTCTAGGGCCATAATAGCCTTATCAGTCGCCACTCCTATTTTTTCTAAAACCAGCTGATCTGTCCTAACACTTGTCCACCTCAGCTTGCGCATGTCATTTGTTGGTACAATTAACGGGGGTAAAGGTTCGTCACAGGGACAAGGAGCAATATCATCAGACAACCACCATTTGTGAGAAACACATAAAGGGTTATGATCGCTCTCAAGCCTTTCCATTACAACCATATCGCTAACAAATGACCAAAGAGACATGCTACAGATGACATAATCAATGCGGCTTTTGTTACTCCCGTTGTTGAAAGTCATAGCTGGTACTCTATCTGACTTTGTCCGACCGTTCAGAGCTCTTAACCCTTGTTCGAGGCACATTGCATTTAGACCTAAAATATCCTCAGTCCAGCGAGTTACTGGAGTAGTGTCTAGTGCGGGAATATCCCATTGCTTATCTTCCTCTGCACCCAAGAAAGCCTCGCCAGTATCTAGAGGTTCAAACGTGCGATTTAAGTCGCCTGCAATTATTATGTTCTTCCTAGAAGAATGTGTCTCTAAAAGATTATACAGGGTCAGAAGGACCTCTGATTTTCCTGCACTTCCACCTCTAGCATATATATTATAGATATCGATGGAGATGGATGAAACACTCGTGAGTCTAATGAGCTGGATATCTTTTTGATGGAGCTACACATATTTCCTTACAACCTTTAGGGACTGACGGACCCATATGGTGAGGCCCCCCATCGGGCGCCCTTTAGGGCCCTTAGTGGCCGGAACATAGAAATTTAAGTACCCCAGAGCGAAAACAGGATCACAGGCCCATGTCTCTTGAAAAATACAAACATAGTACTGGCTAACAAACCCAAACCAGTCTCCGCAATCCAGTTTGGAGCATAGCCCAGCCACATTCCAGGACAATAGATTCCCAGTGACGTTTGCCGTGATTGGTTTAGAGCTGGGAACAGACCCGTTCAACATTGCGTCATCAGTACCATTATCATTTACATTTACATTAGTTGGTCCTACTATGACCTCAGGGTTGTGAATCTCATTTTGAACACCTGTTAAATGACTGGGCTCCCCAGTAGTACATGCATCAAGGGTAATTTGCAACAAAGGCATGGGGTTAAATGGTTGTCAATCACAGGCAACTAAGTTTGAAAGGGCAGAGAATCTGTTTTCCAAGCCTAGTCCCCACTCAGTAAAACCAACATCCTTACTGCCCCTTTTGGTCACAACGTTCCATTTTGTTCTTAAGGTACTTGAATTTGGGCCTCTACCTTTCAGAGGATAGAAAAAGTCCAAAGTCAGTGGAACAATTGAAGTGGATCTTCGCTGTGGAGGTAAGATGTTAGGCAAGATGTTTGGCAAGACCTCAGGGTCTGAAAAGTTGAGCACAACGCAATCCCCCTTGAACCTTTTTACCCTGTTACCAATCCACTCTACCCTTCTGGCATTTACAAGTTCTTCAGATAATTGCTGCTTTCCCCAGGGAGAAATTACCATATTGTTAGTGAGCCATGATAAAGATTTATTTAATAAAGATGATGTTGATTCAACCTCACCAGAGGAGGGACATTTGCAAGTACGAGAACTAGTGGCGAAGCTTCCTCTACAAGCTTGAAAGACCCTTTCCCAGTATTAGAATCACCAATTGGAGGAACGGGGAGTACAACACCAGAGGGACCACCAGGTGGATTAATCAGTGGTACCATTGGAGGATTTGGCGCAGCAATAGGAATAGGTCCACTGATTTCGCATGATTGTATTTTACTCACTAATGGCTCTACACTGGACACGATGACTTCAGGGAGGTTTCCTACCTCCCCCAGAGTTTTTTCTAGTAAACCTTCCAGTTTGCTGACCTCAGCAGTTAGTTTGTCTATTTTGCTAACCAGGGGTTTAACTATACCTTTAATTTTTGTGTCCATCATGCTCCATAGTTTATTGAATTGAGCATTGGAGAGGGTCACATAAGCTTCCCCAGTCAGATCGTCCTCCTCATCTTCAGGTATTTTCCTTGGTGGTGTTGCAACTTTGTTTCTAGCAGACCTTAAACCCCCCCGTTTTTGTATGGCCTTTCTTTTGCCCCCAGTAACCCTCGGGGCTGGAACAGGGACGGCAGTAGGGATATGGGACTCGTTATTAGGAGTGGAGAAGTGTGGCTCAGGGGTTAGAGGCGGCAGACCCGGAAGCTGAGATCGGTCCTGGACCTGGGTTCAATTCCCCGCCTCGGCGGGTCTTGGGCTAAAAAATTCCACGGACTCGATAATTCTCGTTCCTGTTCCTACTCGACTCACGGGTTCACACTCTGCGACTCTGGGCAAGAGCTTGCTTAATCTCCACTACGGCCCCTCGCGGCGGGATGCCTGGCTTTCACCTTGTGCTGGGGTTATCTCACAGGGGAATACCAGGACGGGTTCCCAAGGCAAGCGCCTTGATGCCTTCGGGTGATACGTGCGCTATATAAATCGCAATACATTTACAATTACATTTAGATATCACAGCCACTACTTCGCTGTCACTATTGTCTTCGGTAGTAGCAACTATGCCACTAGGCTGGATGGTAATTGTATCGTGGAGAGAGTCATGTACCACACCGGAGATGCTACTATTTAGTAGTGCAAAAGAATCCTCTGTCTCTTTATCGGCCAGAGGAGATTGGTTAGATGAGTCTAATCCCAGTGAGGATCTCCTTTCGCTATTTATTTTTGCCACGACTTGAACAAGATAGTTCTCCATGGTGTTATTAACTGGGGTTTGCTTTTTCCCGGGCATAATTGAGATGGACAATACACTCGGAGCAAGATGGTTACTCACAGGATTCAGCAGTAGTTTTAATTACCTGATGCAGTGTAGACCAGGAAGGGCTGTATCCAGAAGTGTGCAAAGGAATTTTCAGGCAGGGTCCCTGGCCCAACCCAACCTAGTCCGACCTCGGCTTCGCCCGGCGTCCCACTCGCGTCCCGCGAGACGGGGGTGGCTGCAAACTTAAGCGCCTCCTGGGGCGCGAATGACGCGGCTTGCGCCGCAGAGGATGCTGGGTGATGTAGTTTGTTCTCCCCACACCGCGCTCCGCTCGGCGGCCAGACCCCGAGGTGAAGCAGGAGTCAGGCGGCGGGAGGCGGGTGGGCAAAGGCACAAGAGACAAGAAATCCAAATGGCCTTAAGATCGCCAAAGGGTTCTGGCAGCAACAGCAGTTCACTTCAGAAATGGTTCCTCCCCTCGACCGGGGTGACTGCAAACTTAAGCGCCTCCTGGCGTGCGAATGACGCGGCTTGCGCCGCAGAGGATGCTGGGTGATGTAGTTTGTTCTCCCCACACCGCGCTCCGCTCGGCGGCCCGACCCTGAGGTGAAGCAGGAGTCAGGCGGAGGGAGGCGGGTGGGCAAAGGCACAAGAGACAAGAAATCCAAATGGCCTTAAGATCGCCAACGGGTTCTGGCAGCAACAGCAGTTCGCTTCAGAAATGGTTCCCCCCCTCGACCGGGTCAACTGCAAACTTAAGCGCCTCCTGGCGCGCGAATGACGCGGCTTGCGCCGCAGAGGATGCAGTGTGATGTAGTTTGTTCTCCCCACACCACGCTCCGCTCGGCGGCCAGACCCCGAGGTGAAGCAGGAGTCAGGCGGCGGGAGGCGGGTGGGCAAAGGCCCAAGAGACAAGAAATCCAAATGGCCTTAAGATCGCCAAAGGGTTCTGGCAGCAACAGCAGTTCGCTTCAGAAATGGTTCCCCCTTTCAGAAATGGTTCCTGCAGGGTACTATAAGGAGTTATCACAAACTGCCAGTTCATGTATCATGAATTTAGCGGATGTAGACAGATTGTTTAGAAATGTTGTTCCACAGCCTTTATGGGGAAAGATTCGTCATGCAGATCATGACCAAGAGTTAGGTGATACATGGGTCAATATTGCTGCTGCTGGTGCTAGACAAGTTGGTGGCTCTAAGCCCGAGCCTTTGGTAGCAGAACTTCCTGGTAGAATTATCACGTATATGAAGACTTTAATGCCCGAATTGCGTGTGAATTGGGACAAGTTGTCTGCATGCAAGCAGAAGAAAGATGAGAATGTGTCTGACTTTTTCACGAGGTTTGAAGAGACTTTCGTCGATCGTAGTGGTCAGGATATGGCTACTGAGGGTGGCCAAAGATTGTTTGTTGACAAATTTGTACATAATTTACTTCCTGAACTGTGTAATAAGTTGAAGGATTCCGAGAGTGCTTGGGCTGTTTCCACGTCAGCGCAGATTCTAGCCACAGCCCAGTACTATGAGAATAGACGCAAAGACGAGCTAGAGAAGGCAGACAAAAAGACTAAAGAATTGAAAACTAAAGCCCTCCTCCAGCAAGCTTATCCGCCTCGTACTGCTAGTCAGCACGATTATCTGCAACCTCAGCAGTATTCGAGAAACTCGCAAAGAAACGAGTCTTCTCAACAGCGTTTACCGTATGGTCCGAATCAGTGTGCGTATTGCAAGGAAGAGGGTCATTTCAAGAATAGTTGTCCAGCTTTATTGCGACGTTTGAATGGTGTTTCTGGTGCAAGAGGTAGAGGTGTTCAGCAAGCTCCTAGAGGTAGGGGCTGTGGAAACGTCCCCCAGAATGCTCGTCCCTTTCCACCTCAGAACTCTATGAACAACAGAATAATGAGAGAGGAAGTTGTTTCAGTTCCAGTAGATCAAAATGGACCTTATGTTGAGGTGATTACATCAGGTGTGTCAGAGCCTTTTCTGCTAGATACTGGTGCTACAAAGAGTTCTATTATGCACTCAAAACTTCCTGGCACACCTTTGTCTGGTGAAATGAATGTTTCAGTAGGTTTTTCTGGCGCCTCGGTTAGGAACCCGATCTCTAGTCCTATGTCCCTTTCTGTTGGGCCATGTGAATTAGAAGCACCTCTCATTCTTACAACAGGTTGTGGTGAGAACTTGTTGGGATTGGATCTGTTAAAGAGATTATATGCGACTTTTTACTGTTCCCCTTCGGGAGTACAACTTACCCTAGGTAAGAAAGTGGTTTCTCCAATGTATTTGTCAAGGGAAAATATTCCAACAGAATTGTCTTCTCTTCCAGATATGCTTTGGGCTAATGGATCCAATGATGTGGGTCTTTTGGAGATAGCACCATATGTTATAACATTGCGAGCCAATGTTAGGTTGCCACGTATTCCCCAGTACAAGATCTCTAGCGAAGGTGAAAAAGCGTTGTTAGCAATCATTTACGATCTGATTGAGAAAGATGTCATTGAAGAAACAACAGGCAACATCTGTAATAGTCCTGTTTTGCCGGTTTTGAAGCTTACTGATCCTTCCCAACCACCTGTCTATAGATTTGTGATTGATCTTAGAGAAGTGAACAAGATTGTTGTGCCGCAGTTTCCAGTTGCTCCTGATATCACTGCCTTATTGACTATGGTTCCAGCTTCAGCCACTTGGTTCTCGGTGATTGATTTGAAGAATGCTTTCTTCAGCATCCCGATTGCTGAGGAGAGCGGAGATATTTTTGGCTTCAATTTAGAAGGTCGAAGCTTCCGCTTCAAACGCGGTCCTCAGGGCTACTGTGAAAGTCCATCGATATTCAGTCAGGCTCTGAAATCACAGCTTGACACGATTGTTCTACCTGATGGTGCGACTCTTATTCAGTATGTAGATGATTTGCTGGTCGCTGCAGATACTGCAGAGATTTGCAAGCAAGCCACTTTGTCATTGTTGCGTCATTTATGTGATATGAAGCACAAAGTCTCTCTTTCGAAATTACAATTTTGTCGACAAGAAGTGACCTACTTAGTTATGTTATGTTATGTTATGTTAAATTAAATTTATTAAGCGCACGTACGCCCGTAGGCTTCATGGCGCTGTGGAAGACTGGCAAAACATAACATGTAACAGAAAGAAACGGAGTTAACTAAGGGTAAGCTTGCTTAAAGAGCCAAGTTTTAAAAGCCTGTCTAAAGGCTAACAGATCTTCATGAAGCCTTAGCGTCAGTGGCAGAGAGTTCCACAGGGAGGAGGCCAAGAAGTGGAAAGATCCGCCTCCCTGGCGTTGTTTCCTGATCCGAGGCACCACTAACAAGTTCTTCTGACCTGAGCGGAGAGCACGAGAGGGAGTGTAACTGACAAGCAGGCTGCTAATGAATCTAGGACCCTTGCCTTGTAGAGCCCTGAAGATAATGCATCCCGCTTTAAATGCTGCTCTCTGCGCTACTGGCAGCCAGTGGAGACTGGCCAGTCCCGGTCTGATGGACTGCCACTTAGGAATCTTACAAATCAACCTGGCCGCTTGGTTCTGGACCAGTTGAAGTCTCTTGAGCTGCCCCGCTGGAAGACCCAAGTACAAACTATTGGAATAGTCCAGACGGGACAGCACAAGAGCAATGATGACCTGAATCAGAGCAGGGTGGGTTAAAAGGTGGGCGATCTTCTTAATCTTGCGAAGTTGGAAAAAACTAGCAGATACCACAGTCCCTACCTGACTTTTGAGCGAGAGATCTTGGTTGAAAGTGATTCCTAGGCTTTTAACTGTTTGGGACTTAGCTGGGGGGTTTCCCATTTCTGGAGGCCAAAAGTGTGGCCCCCAGTACAGTTCACTCTTCCCAGGCAAAATCAATTCAGTTTTGCCTGGGTTGAGTTTCAAGTGATTTAGGCCCATCCATCTCTGAATGTGGACCATGGCCTCCCGAAATTCGGTGGCCGCACCAGGGGAGTCCAAACAGAAGATCAGTTGCAGATCATCTGCATAATTGAAAATTAAGGCTCTAAACTTTTTTAATGAAAATAACAGGGGTCGTAAGTACAAATTAAATAAAAGTGGGGACAGGGACGAGCCCTGAGGGATTCCGCATTCGTTTTTGATTTTGGGGGCTGTAAAGGTTCCTAATCTAACTGCCTGGGTGCGTTCCGAGATAAATGACTTCAGCCATCTAAGTGCCGAGCCTCTCAGGCCTGCCTGTTCGACACGGTCGACCAAGATGGTATGGTCGACCGTGTCGAATGCGGCCGACAGGTCAAGAAGTACCAGTGCTTGGTGAGTGTCCTTGTCTGCATTGCATCTTAGTACATTCTGGACCGCCAGTGTCACCATCTCCGTAGAATGCCCCGGTCGAAACCCTGCTTGATTGGGCTCCAGGTATCGAGTGGTTTCAACGAAGCTAGAGACAGCTAGCAACGTGTGCCTCCAGAATTTTTGAAAGGAATGGCAACAGGGATATCGGGCGATAGTTAGATGGATCGTGAGGATCAAGACCAGGTTTTTTGATCAAGGGAATCAAGGTCACATCTTTTCGAAGGAGGGAAGGAAGTTGACCCCAGAGAGAATACAGGCAATTGTGAAATTGAGTGTCCCAAGGACACAGAGAGAAGTGCGTGCTTTCTTGGGCATTACATCATATTGCAGACAATGGATACCAAATTTCTCATTGTTGGCCAAACCTTTGGTGGCGTTAACTTGCAAGGATACACCAAAACCCATTCCGTGGTCTGAAGATTGTCAGAAAAGCTTTCACGAATTGCGTGATGCATTGTGTTCGGCTCCTGTGTTGGGTACCCCCGACTACAGTAAGCCTTTAACGTTGTATGTCCACGAGAAGGAAGGTTGTGCATTATCAGTCCTGACACAGTCTTTTGGGGGCAAACAGCGTCCATGCGCGTACTTTTCAGCGACTTTAGATCCGGTAGCTAAGGCATTACCAAGTTGCTTGAGGGCTACTGCGGCAGCAGATGTCTGTATTCGACAGTCTGCTGGGTTAGTAATGAATGATACACTAGTCGTTATGGTCCCACATGCAGTAGACATTTTGCTAAACAGAACAAGGACACAGCACTTAACTAGTGCTCGACTGTCAAGCTATGAGCTGACACTGTTAGCGAGTCACATACACATAAAGAGGTGTGATACATTAAACCCAGCCACATTATTGCCCATTCCAGCTGAGACAGATGAGGTCGAAAAACATGACTGCTGTTTTAGGACAGAAGAAGAGACAAAAGGGAGAGTAGACTTGCAGGACACTCCTCTTCCTGACTGTAATGATACCCTATGGGTTGATGGTTCGTGTTTCAAGTTGCCGAATGGTGATACGACTGCAGCATATGCTGTGACGACGTTGCATACGATTGTAGAAACTGCACGTATCTCACACAATTCTGCGCAAGCAGCAGAGTTGATTGCACTTACAAGAGCGTGTGTGTTGGCAAAAGGAAAACGAGTGAATGTGTACACAGACAGCCAATACGCCTTTGGCGTGGCTCACAGTTTTGGACGATTGTGGCTTGAACGTGGGTTCCTGACTTCGCATGGTACGAAGATACAACATGGTCAGCTAGTGAATGAGCTTCTCGAGTCACTGACCTTGCCACTACAAGTTGCGATTGTGAAGTGCAGTGCACACAAAAAGATTCAAGATGATGTTGGTCGTGGGAATGCATTTGAGGATGAAGTTGCAAAAGATACTGCAAGGAATGTGATGAGTCGAATGTATGTTGCAGGCCCTGCGAAATGGATTGGTGAAGTGGGTATGTGTGAGGACACGATTGAGAGTGTGAAGTCTATACAATCCGAAGCCACAGAGAAAGAGGTGAATGAATGGAGAGAAAGTAAGGGTAGATTGGATGCGAATGGTTGTTGGGTTGAATTGTCAGAGCATCAAAGATGGCTGTTACCCGATGCGTATGTGCTTGCAGTGGTGACAATGGCTCATGGGGTGGCTCACATTAGTGTGAAAGGGATCTGTAAGTTGTTAGCTCCAGTATGGCAGAATAGTGGAATCCCTAAATATGCAGAGAATGTGGTCAAGAACTGTATGGTGTGTCTGAAGTACAATCCTGGTAGGGGAACCCCAACTCCAGCTGGTCATTTTGCGCCTCCAACGTATCCGTTCGAGGTTTTGCAGCTAGATTTCATACACATGGAAAGGTGCAACAATCTGAAATACGTATTCGTTGTTGTTTGTGCCTTTTCCAGGTGGGTGGAAGCGTATCCCCTTAAGGACAATACTGCCTTATCAACAGCCAAAGCCCTTGTCAAAGAGTTCTTTCCTAGGTTCGGAATGCCTAGAACGGTCTGGAGTGATAATGGGAGTGAATTCATGGGACGAGTGATGAAGAGAGTGTGTGAGAGTCTAGGCATACACCAGAAGTTCCACGCTGCAAATCACCCCCAATCAGCTGGATTAGTAGAGCGCTATAACGGCACTCGAAAGTTGAAATTGGCCAAGATACAAGCAAGCACAGGTCTTAAATGGCCTGACGCCCTGCCTTTGGCACTCCTATCTACCAGAATGACCGTCCACTCTAGAGTGGGACTTAGTCCACACGAAATCGTGTTCGGTCGCCCAGCTAACATATGGGGAGTGCCAAGGCCCACAAAGCTCAGTGAGATAGAGCATCCTGTACTGCTTGACTATTTGTACGAATTGACGGCTAAATTGCGTGTTTTACACCAACAGGTCCATGACTCTCTGCCTCCAGTCTCTGAAGCTCCAGGACATCAAATCGATCCTGGATCCTGGGTGTTGGTGAAAAACTTTCAGCGAACAAAGAACGAACAGCCCAGGTGGACCGGCCCACACCTCATCCTTCTTTACACAAGATCAGCCGTTCGTGTGGAAGGAAAGAAGAACTGGATCCACGGGATCCACTGCAAACGGATCCCTCTGCCTCTGCCCTATGACCGGTGGGTCCAGGAGGGTGTCGCCGACTAGGAGACTGAATCTGTGCCACGATTTGTACCTTTCAGTGATGCACGTTTGAAAGGAACTACTACAGAAAAGGAGAGTGATAACCTTCTGCAAGGATCTGTGCCACCGTCAATGCAATTGGACACTACTGAGCCTGAACTCTTATTTATCGACCACACAGCACCTGGTCGAGACCGCTATAAATTAAGGCCAATACCTATGACTATGGACTAATAAAAACATTTTTCTTTTTTGATTGTGCAGCTCTCTCATCCAGGAAACTTGCTCATTTTTGATTTTCGAACCGCCATCCGGTTCTGCTGCTAGGGTCGCGGTTGCCACAGTCTTTGGAGTGCAGCGGGAGACGGTTAGGTCGACAGTTCTGTTGGTTCAAGGGAATTACCCTGGGTTGACAGAAGCACTCCTTAGCAGAATCAATCTCCCACCGTGGGCAGCAACTTAGAGGATGGAGTTTCCAAAGATGGAGAGACCTGCTAGATCAGCGAACTTTGAAAAGAAAATATGCACTGTGATGGCAAGAAAACAATTTTTAATAATATGCATTTTAATGTTGTGTAGCATAATGATGTTTTTGGTGGGATATACTTTATTCACCTTTCGAGTTTCATTTGCATACACTACACAGCCCACACCTCCTCCTACTGTTTCCCCGCACTCTTTTCACCCTCTGCCTGAACACGAGTCTGCCAGACGATTAGAATTTGTCAACAACTTATTCGTCCAGCTCCTACACCAGCACCAGTCTGTAATGAACACCACGAATTGTTGGGTATGTGGACTTATGCCACACACGACAGATAAGGGTATCCTGTATTTCGTCCTGCCATTTAGCTACTATGGTTCTCTGTGGGTTTTCCAAACCATGTTCCTGTTTGCCATAGAACCGTATCCCCCACGTCCCACAGGAAGAAATTCAAGCAACAAGGCACTAGTGGCGGGAATAAGAAAAATGAGTAGGGATATCGACACGGTTAGAACAATTCCCAGAGATGAATTGACGCCTTACAGTAGATGGAATATAACTAAGTATGAGATTTCCTTAGCTGAGAGCCAGAAAGCAAAGAAATCCTCCCCAATCTGGATAGTACCCCACCAAGGTCACCTATGTCTGCAGGGAAATGGCAAAAACCCTAGAGCTCAGTTAGGGAAGAGTGTCTGCACTGAGACTTACGTCTTCTCGTCTCAGACATCTCCTTCATTCCTAGCAGCTAAGGTACCTACTTCGTCTGCCATGATAGAGCATATACATGGTTGCCCCCTGACTTTTCGGGCACATGTTTTATCTCGTTTCTGCTGCCACCCACCTACACGGCCGAGGCAGATTACCATCAGACAAGGACAGTTAGAGGTGTTGTGAGTAAAGACGACACTGCGGAACAGGAGTTTGGAGATTTCGCAAAAGGTTTTCTGCCGTTTTGGGGGCCTATGGTGAACAGCAGGAACATTCACCAATTGACGAGGGTAGTTGAATCCGCCGTGATTGAAACAGCTGGTGCCCTTAGTAACTTGACTGCGGAGCTCCAGTCGGACCGCCTTATGACTCTTCAGAACAGGGTTGCTCTAGATGTCATACTTGCAGACCGTGGTGGGGTATGTAAAGTGATCCAATCCAGTTGCTGCATTTTCATCCCTGACAATGCTCCGACAGTATACCAGGCCATCTCCAAACTGCACAAGATTTCTGAATCCATTCACATGGATAAAGGGGACTGGTCCTTACTGGGGTGGTTCTGGGAACTGATATCTGCCTAGGGATGGAAAACTCTGATATTCATTGGAATGATCTTAGCCATTCTGTTTATGTTCTGCCTGTGTGTGCAGTGCGCTCCTGCAATATGTGGCCTCTGTGCTACATCATGTGTAAGGAAGCCTGTGTCAAGGGACGAACTGAGCAACAGGATGATGCTACAGCAGCATCTCAATGACTTCATGAACACAGATTTGGACTCAGATTAGCATGAGTTATTGCCTATATAAGGGCAAAAGGAGGGTCTGTGGTTCTGAAAATTCTGGACCCTGCCATAATGTGGTACCGAAGCCCAACCCTCATGTCAGAAAATATCATCATATCTTGACGAATTTTTTGCAAGCTCCTGGGAGAAGGTATCTTAAAAGACAGACCGGATATTGATTTGGAGCGCGAAATTCAGAGAGCCCATAGAGATCCCTTTCGTAGACATTCTAATAGAAATGCCCCAAGGAAAATTTTGGTTAACTTCCTATCTTATTCTGTTAAAGAATTAATATTAAGTAGGGCTCTGAGGGACTCTTCACTTCAGATAGGGTCCTCAAAGTATTTAATTCGTTCTGATGTGGGTAGAGTGACGGCCCGAAGACAGTGGGAGTTAGGATCCAGAATGCTGGAATTGAGAGGTCTGGGTGCTCAGGTGATGATGAAATTTCCTGCCTCCCTACGAGTGGTATGGAATAATAAGACTTATAATTTCACATTCCCCCACGAAGTAGATGACTTTGTAATAAGTCTGAAAGAGGCTCGGAAAGTATGAGAATAACGGAATGTTTAAATTTGAGACTTTAGTGGATTATATTAATAGAATAATCACCACTTCGTAGAAATACCATTATAAATAGTTACATTAAAGTTGTAGTTTTGGAATATAAGGGGAGATGAAGGAGAAATAAACCATAAAGAGATGCTTTAAAAAAAAAAAAAAAAAAACTTTATGTAAAGCACAGGAAAGAAGGGGGGAAAAAAAAAAGGATTTTTTTATTTTGTGACTAGATGGGTGAAGGTACATATGATTTGTATAGTATGCATAGATAGGACCAGAATTCCAGTTGGGGGGAGGGGCCTCGAATGGCGATATCTTCGCCAAAGGTAATAAGGGAAGGTTCCTCATGGGGGGAGGAGGGTGGGGAAGGTAGGGAGGGAGCGTTTAAAAAAAAAAATTCCTCATATAGCTAGAAACTCCGAGAGTCAATATGCAACTAAGATCCACTTCCCCTTAGGGGATAATCAAGGAATATGGAGAATAAATTAAAAATAATTAGCTGGAATGTCAATGGACTGAGGGAAAGCAGAAAAATCGGTAGAATTTGTGAATTCCTAAATAAGTCTGGCGCCCATATTCTTCTATTAGAAGAAACCCACCTTAATCCACAGGAGTGTAGATTGGCTTTTAAAAATCAAAAATGGATACAGGATATTCTATGTTCTCAGCGGAGCAATAATACTAGAGGAGTGATGATAATTATCAGAATCAATAGTGGAATAAGGGTTGAGAAGTATGAAACAGATAATACAGGCAGATGGCTGACTGCATCATTGGTAGTGAAAAACATAAAGATAACATGTACTGTATATTATGGCCCAAACCAAGATGCGCCAGAGGCCTTGGTTAGTCTGAAAACTAGCCTTATCGATTTGAATGCCCCCATCATATTAGGTGGCGATTTTAATTTGGTATTCGATCCTAGATTGGATCGCACTTCTAAGGCTCCTGTACCTCCACTACTTAGATCTAAAAGGGAGCTTGGAAACATAATAAAGGATTTCAATTTGATAGATGTCTGGAGGACTAAGAATCGGAATAACAGAGACTATTCATTTTATAGCCACAGACATAAGCACCACTCACAAATTGATTTTTTTCTTATCGATCAAAGTCTTCTTTCTGAGACCCTTTCCACTGCTTATATCTCGGCAATATTATCAGATCATTCCTTAGTGGAGCTAGTGCTTAAGCTCCCACAGAATTTACAAGTTAGGAGATGGACCTTAGATAGATCCTTATTATCACAAGAGAATCTAAAGCTTGAACTATTGAAACATATGACAGAATATTTTCAACTAAATAAGAGCACTGTATCGGAGCAAATATTATGGGATGCTTTCAAGCCTTTCTTAAGAGGTATATATACATCCGAAATGATAAGAAGAAATAAAATTAGAAAAAAGGAAAATGAAGACTCTTTATCTCTTATAAAGCAAAAAGAGCAAGATTTACAGAAAGCTTCCTTAGAACAACGGATCGATGTGACATCCATTCAAAAGGAGTTAGAGAACTTAAAAATTAAATACCGGGCCAACCTAGATAAAATTATTAAATTAAGGTGGGATACGAGTAGACTCCAGAATTTTTCTTATGGGGAGAAATGTGGGCGAATACTAGCTTGGAAGGCCAGAGCAGATCGTGTTAGGAATCAGATATCCGGATTGAGGATACAGAGCTCTGGCGATATATCATCAGATAGCGGTGAGATCTTGAGTGAAGTTAAAACCTACATGCAAAATCTATATATGGGGAGCAATGACAAAATATCTTTGGAAGAGGTAGCTCAATGGTTGGAGGGAGTAAGTATACCACGCCTAACAGAGACGGATAGCTCTTTTTTAAGCTCACCAATTAAAGAGGGAGAGGTACATGATCAACTTAAGAGGATGGCCAGCGGTAAGGCTGCAGGCCCAGATGGGCTCCCAGCCGAAATATACCAAATAGGGGCGGAAATGTTATGTCCCATTTTAACAGCCCTTTTTAATGGAATACATTTAGAAGGAGATCCTATACCCCCGACATGGTCAGAGGCCACAGTAACCCTGGTTTTGAAACCTAATAAAGACCCCTCATTGGTTGAGTCGTTTAGTCCAATCTCGCTGCTGAACGTGGACTATAAAATCTTTGCAGGGGTTTTGGCAGCGAGATTGGCCAAAGTTATTAAGACTATTGTTCATGAGGACCAGAGGGGCTTTATGCCGGGCAGACAATTAAATGAATTGACCTTTCAGGCCATTGCGGCAATTGACTTTGCTTCAGTGGAGGAGGTACCATTAAGTATAGTAGCCATCGACGCCGCTAAGGCCTTTGACCAAGTAAGTTGGATGTACCTGTGGGAAGCTCTGTCAAAGTTTGGCATACCGACTAACTTTATAACATCGATAAAAGCGTTATATTGCCAGCCCAAAGCTAAATTCTTAGTAAATAACTTGCTTACAGATTGGGTTAAAATTACACGTGGCACTAGGCAGGGTTGTCCCCTATCCCCCTTATTATTTAATTTATACTTGGAGCCCTTTGTTATCAAATTACGATCAGATGATCTAATTGAACCTTTTCGCCTGAATGAGCTAAATTTGAAATTTGCCCTATATGCTGATGATCTCCTAATGTTCACATCTAATCCCGAAACGTCAATCCCTCAATTATTTGAACAAGCAGAAGCATTTGGAGAAGTTTCTGGGTACAAAGTTAACAAAGAAAAAACTGAGGTCATGCAATGGAACCAGGAGGTTAGGTTTCCTGGTGTAAAGAGCCGTATGAGATATCTTGGCATCCAGCTTGTACAAAACATTACAGACATACCCAAAGTTAATTTGGAGAGGATACTTAAGGATATCAATACACTTTTACACCGTTGGTCGGGATTGGCGTTAAACATCTTTGGTAGAGTTAATCTGTTGAAGATGATCATCTTACCAAAGATCACCTTCCTTTTTAACTCGATACCTCTTTCATTTAGCCCTAAAGATATTGCCAAAATACAGGGACGGGTAGGGTCCTTTATTTGGAACTCCAAATCGCCCAGAATTTCTATGAAAAAACTTAGAAGAAAGATTAAAACAGGCGGGCTAGCTTTGCCAGACATTCTCCACTACTGTCAAGCTTTTCACTTTAAAAACTTTAGGTCAATGGCCGATAAAGCTGACACATCTTGTTTGGGTCAACTATTTCAAGCTTTGCTACATAACATTCCTCAAGGTAAAGAATTTTTTTTATTTAAGTTCGGAGACCCGAAGTTCTACAAGAAGGTCAGATTAAAGGTCTTGGGAACAGCTTTGAGAAATTGGGTGTTTATCAGGAAAAAATTGGACATTTCTTACTACACTCCCCTTGCCCCCATATGGGATTCGCCGGGAACGCCGGAATGCCTTAGGGATCAATTATCGATTCCTCTTAGAACAGCGGGCATTGGACAGTGGCAAGACCTCATCGTAGACTCAACTAATGGAGTGGGATTCATTATCCAGATTAACAAATGGAACCCTTACTAGATTCAAATTTTATCAGTTATCCAACTGGTGTAGTACTATAACTTGGAATCTTACAACTAATCCTAAATTTGATCTAGTAAAGAGAAAAGGGAGCTGGAAAAAAGAAGTTTCCTTTTGGTACGACGCACTAAATGAGAAAGATCAAGCCACGGAATCTGAACTTAATAAATTATGGGGAGAAGTAATAGCTCTACAACATGGCGAATTACAAGGTCTTTGGGGAGATTCTTTTAAATTGTTGCATACGGTTGTTAAATCTGCCCCCTTAAAGCGAAACCACTTGTTCACATTATATAGAGCGTATTTTTCACCCAAGAAGCTGTCCAAGTTTACGAATATGGAATACTCTTGTTTGCGCTGTAAACTTTCCAAGGCAGACGACATACATATGTTCGCTGAGTGCCCTAAATTATCTCTTTTTTGGTCCAAAATAGAGGAATTTATAATAGAAGTGTGCAATATACGGTTTAAAATTACTCCGATTACCATTTTCTTTGGGTTAGAGTTTGGATCTCCGCTTAATGAGATGAGGACTAAATTTATATTCTATGCAATGATTATAGCTAGACGAGAAATATGTAAACTTTGGAAGTCAGAGATTATTCCTACCTTCGCAGATTTTTTAAGCTATATTATATATATCAGTGAAGCTGATCTTGCATGTGATAATTCTTGCCTTGACAAAACTTGGGCGGCCCTGGTGGCCTGGCGGAACCGATGATATATATTCCTATGATTTCACCTGGGTCCTGTGGACGCTTGGTATCCTACCCAACTGAGGGCCGTATAGACTGCAGGGTATGGAGTGGACCTAGCTCACAGTGGAGACTGGAGGGGTATCCCACCTCCTCTCCCAATCTGGAGCCAAGATGGTAGTTTTGGTCCAGTTGGACGGAACATCGCACTGAGGAGAGGAGGAGATACCCTTTCTAGAATACCCACTTCTGGTATATGAGGAATACAAAAAATTTTAAAAAAAAATATATATATCTTGACGAATTTGGTATCGACAGACCGGTAATGATTGGGACATTACACCTGTGCATTTGTGTCATGATTGAGTGATGCAATCACCCTTAAATCGTAGATTCCGTCTTGAACCCTCGGGTTCCATTTTGTGAGCGGCATCCATCTTGTGGTTGCCCTTACATAGTCAATTGACCAAGGCCGAATTCGAGCTGAAGGGACACGTAGACCTTTCCTGACTCCTCTGTGACCTGGGCGAGCTGCCTCCACTGCCTCCAGCCAAACCTGTTTGGGCAGTCCCCAACCCAATGGCCGAGTGAGATTCGCATCAAGGCACAACATGTCATAAACCGTTTACCGCATACAAACCATGCTTTTTCATACACACACCTGTCCCTGTTTCTTCTTTATGGCTAGTTTTACAAGGAGGAGGTGCCAGATTTTATTGGGGTTTCATCGATATCGGATGAAAGTTCTGGGCCTGGCCGGGTAATCTATCACAAACTGGACATACGAAAATGTGGGCTTGTCATCATGACTTTGCTTTTCCTTTATTGTGGCAATATGTTTATGGCCGAATTGTAAAACCAAGAATTCTTGCCTGAAGCTTATATTTTTGTATAAAAAGAGAAGGCTGGCTCTGTAAAAACGAACAGTCTCCTGAGAATATACACACCGTGCTGTAGTACTTCTAGGACGCTTGTTACTTGGTTGCAGCCAATAAACTCGATCCTTGACATCACCTAGAAGACTCTGTGTTTCTGTGGTCCAGAACAGGAAGAACTCAAGAGTTCTCTGGGTGTTCCCCCTGGCACCGCCGGGTTCCTAAAAACCCGGTACCTCACAACAACCACACTATGTGTAGTAGTGGTGTTGCTTGCAGTGGTCACTAGGTAATTCTCACCTAGTACAATCTGACCAGGGTCCACAAAGTCAGGAGTCACCATAGTGACACTGGCACAAGTGTCCCTGTAGGCCTGAGCCAGTTTCTCATTTATCAAAGGAGTCTACCTATACTTGCCCAGGTTACTGGGACTCACAGTAGTGGACAAAGATAAGTCCACATCATATAGGAGAACTGCCTGAGTAGGGGCTCTGACTAGGCCAGATTCCATCTCAGTACCCAAGGTTCACCCTACTATCCACTTAGGTTGTGCACTACCACTGCTAACTGTACTAGGGGGTGCAGGTGCTTTAGGAGCTGCAGTGGTAGGAACTGGATTTTTCTTGGTGCATTCACTGCCCCAGTGTGAAACTGATTCGCAGGTATTACACCAAGGTTTCTTTGGGCCATCATTCTTCTTCTTTTTGTTACCATTTTGGGAACCACCCTCCTTATTAGAATTTTGTGGGCCTGAAGAAGACTTCTGGTCTTTTTCTTTACCTTTCTTATCCCCACCCTTCTGGTCTGTTTTCTTCTGGTCACCACCATGGTTCTGGGGTTTCTGCTTAATCCTTGTTCTGACCCATTTGTCTGCCTTCTTTCCCAATTCTTGGGGAGAGGTCAGATCAGAGTCAATAAGGTATTGATGCAACAGCTGGTTCTGACAGTTATTAAGGATCTGCTCTCTCATTATAAGATTGTACAATCCTGTATAGTCTGAGACTTTACTTCCCTGCAGCCAACCCTCCAGAGCCTTAGTGGCACAATCAACAAAATCAGTCCAGTCCTGAGTCTGTGCTTTTTGGGTGTCTCTGAACAACAACCTGTATTGCTCAGTGGTTAGGCCGAGCACTTCAATAGGAGCACTCTTCAGGACAGAGTAGTTTTTGGCATCCTCAGGTCTAACTGTGAGGAGCCTATCCCTCCCTTTCTCAGAAAAGGAGTACCATAAAATTGTAGCCCACTGATCCTGAGGAACCTGCTGTACCATGCAGGCTCTCTCAAGAGCAGTCATCCATTTGTGGATGTCATCCCCTTCCTTGTAGGGGGGCACCATTTTTGTCAGGTTTCTATTGTCATAGCCCCTGTCTTTCTCTCTAGGAATATTGCTGCCACCAGTGGCATCTAAGCCACACAACTTCTGTTCTCTTGCTAAAGCAAGTTTAGCTTGAGCCAAGGCTATCTCTTCCCTCTCTATCTGGAGTTGGACATCCCTCATCCTGGCCCTATGCTCTTTTCTCTGGGGGGAAGTCGTTCCCCTTTGAGATTCCCTGGAGACACTAGAAATATGAGAGTCCCCTGAGGGAGATCTCAGCCTTCTATTGCCTGAAGGTACTATGGTATAGGATCTGGGAAGGTGCTGGCCCTCTCCATTACCATGTAGGTCTAAGTTGGCCTGGTTAAGCCTGGCAACTACAACCTGGTTACCCCTCTGATTCTGATCCGGCTCATCTACTTCTGAGCCTTCCTCCTCTGGAGTTTTCTCATTCTCAGGGGTGTTCACTCCATCTCCTGCATCTAAGGGAACTGTACTCGCCTTATCTAAGTCATCCTTTTCCAGGATGGCTATCAGGGAAGGAATGGTGGGTTGTGACCCCTTTTTAGCCCTCTTGTAATGCATAAGGCACTCAAGTCTTTATGGCTAAGGTTGTCATAACTGGAAGTTGCCTTGGTGAGGTCAACTGTCACAGGGGCAGAGCCTGAAGCTCCTCCTGTGCCAGACATGACTGCTAGTGAGGTGCAAGTGGTGCACTTACCTACACTAAGTGTTTTCCTACTGTACCTTGCTAGTGAGTTGTAGTCAGGGTGTGCTAATCCCTTTAATCTACAACTACTAAGTTCAGTAGAACTTAAATATGCTAAGCTTTTGATGTATATGTACCTAAGATACTTGATGTGATCTTTCAATTTGATAAAAAGATTGCAATGGTAAAACAACAGCAAGCTCAAATCCGCACCACTGCACACCAATGTGAGAAGTTGGCCTGATATATGATGTTTCCAATTCTAGAACCACCTTGTATCAGTCCAAACAATCCCTTATGGTGTCTGGTTGTAAGTCAACCTTATAGACAAGCTATCCTAGGGGTAGCATGGACTAAGCAGCCTGAAAGGCTAAACTCAAGAGGTCGTGTTAAGCGAGCTGTTTTACCAATCACAATCCTGTAATACCAAATGAAAGGACACCACACAAGTATATATTATAAAAATATATGTATTTATTACTAAATAATCCCCAGTACTCTTTATGCGCAAAGGGGCAAAGGGGCACAAGCGTTAAATCAAAGCTAGAGGGGTGGAATGCTATCCCCGTCGAGGGGATAGTATTCCAAAACGTATGACACCTTACACGACATGTTTTGATAAAGCCAAACCAAAGTTGCTATATAACAGCGAGGATTATAATGCACTTAATAGTATATGGTATGGCATTATCCCGGAACAGCTTAGGGAGTTGTTCCCGACAGCTGCAGAGAGGCTCAGCTCATGCCTGCGCTCCATCTCACATTAAACCACGCACTCTGCCTCCAGGATTGATAAGGCCTTCCACAGGAATGGCTCACAGGTTTATATGTGTCCAGATATAGGTTTAGATATAGGTATACTATATCTAAACAAGGGGTGATTACACCCACTTGCCCCAGCTGAGTGGTCAGCCAGTTGTGTCAATTTAAGAACCAGCCAGGGGTGGCAAAAGCTATGCTTCAGCCCCTGGTAGGCCTTGGTGACACCTATGCCCTGAGCACCTATAGTGCATGGTACAGGGGCTGACAAGGAGTCCATTTTCCAATTGGGTTATGTACCTATAGTGCATGTATGTGAATTTAGAGAGAGAACAGCAGGCTGGGGGTCTGATTAGCAGGCCCACAGCCTCAGTAAGTCGAAAACCAGTGAAGCAAAAAGCAAACATTGGGGTGATCATAGGATAGCAGACCCTACTCTCCTACACCTTTACCCAACCTTTCATACTGGCCTGCTGGTATATACTCTTGGCATTTTTTAAATTGGAAAGTTGTTATTGGAATTGTGATAATTCAGTGTATTATCCATTCAATGACATGTCTTTCTGACATTGTCAATGGTAATCTCTCAAGTTTTTCAATGCTCAGAATTGTATAGTCTGCTCCTTTCTGTGCCAAACTGATTTGTTTATCAGTAAGGTTAAAGATAGAGAACAATGACGTTCTGTTGATAAAACGCCACGGCACATAGCCTGAACGGAGGTTTTGCAATGTCCAGCCTAGCTGTACAATAGAACGCAATTGGGACTGACCATGTTGTAACATTAGCAAGTCCTGATCTATTATATCTATAGCAGATGATACAATACTGCCCAGTGAATATATTCTGGAGGACAGAGTCATTAACCCGTTGTCCACAACAGAAAGTGATTTTTCTAAATTAATATGATCAATTTCTCGTATTTTCTCTGCTGTCTCAATTTGAGTCACTTTCCATGCCTCGTTGTAAGCAGCGTATATACTGGCCGCTATGAAACGTTTTTGACGCTGTTTGCGTGGTCCCATTATGAAATCGCGCAAGTCAGCACCATCTTTAAGTAAAGACAAGTGTTGCTTAATTTCTGCCAGTGTGGATGTTTGTAGCCATTCAAGGCATAGTTTCCCTACACTGTATGTTGTTACTATCCCTGGTTGTTGTCTCTGGGAGTATCTAGGGTCTGGTCTGGTCATTTCTAACCCCTGTATTTTGTTCAGGAATCTATCTTTACATTTATTTGTGTCTGTTGGCCAGATTAACCACTTTTTCCAATCAGGATATGTTCTATTTTGATGTAAAATTTGGGATATGTCTATCTCAATATCTGTGGTTGTATTATCAGGTTTTGGCTTTGGAATAGACAGTTTGTTTAAGTCTTTGATTTTGGCTAGGCCAAAACAGGTAGTTTTTTGAATGGTGTCATTCAAGAACATTATTTGTTCTGGGATCATGCAGGCTCGATATAATGCTTCTAGGCCTTGTACCTGCCATTCTTTTGTACCCCAGATGGTTTTTGTTTCAATGTTATTTTTCCAGAAATCAAAACCAAATTAAATCATTTTTTCATAAAATGTTTCCAAATAGATCAATTTAGTATTTGTCAGCATGGTTTTTGTCCCTGCTTTATCTAACAGTTTATAATAAAATGTTTCTGCATCACTTGTGTTAAACCCTGAGAAGTATTGGAATGTCTCATAGAATGTTTTTGAACTGCTTTTAGGTGGAGTTGCACAATGTTCCCATTGATTATATTTAAAAACATTTCTAGGTTGAGCAGATTTATGTAAATAGTGGTCTGCATAGTGGGTACAGCAATACATCTGTTCATAATTCGATGAACCTTGCAAATAATCATGTTCTGTAAATTTTGCTGACATTACTAAATCTGACATCATATTATTTATGCTTTCAAAGTCCCAATCATCAGAGAATGTACTTGGTTTTACAAAGTCACTTAATGAAATCTTAAACTGATGAGGATATTTCAACAATTCGACCGGTCCATATATTTCGTAATCTGTTTTGTCCCAAACTACCCCGCCGGGTATTGGAATGGCTGTGACATTCAATGATGACAGTTCTCTTTTCTCGATGTGAGATGACTTGTGTGGCTTCAGAACTAAGTTGATGTTCTGACTTGCTGTGTCCATTATACTGTAATAACTTTTCCTAAAATAAGAACTAGAATTAGGAATAGTAGGAGTATGAGTACCCCTAATACAATCCAATATTCAATCAATGGTGTATTTAGATATGCTTCCTGGAGTTGATGAAAGAGTTCTGTTGCTTTGTCTTTAAAAGTCTTTGTTGCTGGTGTTTCTTCAGACTCGCTTTGATCTTCAGAAAAGTTATCGAAATTGATGAAGTAGCCAGATGCAGTTCTGTCAATTGTTGGAATTGTTTTTTCAATGTGCCTTTCGTTAGCACATTCTGATGCTACATCATTGTAGACTGGTGTTTCTTGACGAACTGTTTCCATTTGGGTTTCAAGAGGCACAAGTTCCATGACATTGTTGTTGCATAGTCCTTTTTTGTTCACTGCAGGTTTATCGAATGTGATTGGTCTCTCAGTTTGAACCTCTTGGATTGTAGCAAATTTCGGTATTCTGCTATTTCTTGGGAGTCCACTGGGCCTACTACTTATTATCGGCCACATGATTGTGGTTTTACCAGGTCGATGGATACAACTCGGTTCTCCTTTTTACCAGCAAGGGGCGGTAGTTCAACTGATGTTGTTCCGTTGATTGCTAAGACAGGTACTGCTTTTCTGTAAGAAGGCTCAAATTCCTTCTTCACCGCTATTTTCTCTCTGACCAGATCCCCAATCTTTGGAATCCGGACAGGTCTTGCTGGGACAGGTGGTGTGTCTTCAGTGGTTGTTGGCTGCTGTTTTAACTTTATGTTGCTCAGGGCTTTTCTTGTTTCATTTAAGTCCTGTAAAACAGCCAAACGATCTTTGATGTCAAAGCATTTTTTCTTATCTTCTACCACTGAAGCATGACTATCTAAGTCCTGAACATACATTCTAGTTCCGAACAATAGTTCGTACGGGCTGAAACCTTTCAGAGAATTTCTTGGCAGATTATTAAGACTACGTTGGACACTTGTTAAATGTTGGACCCACCCATCACCCGAACCTAATACCTTTGCCGTTATAGATTGCTTTATGTCTCGGTTTTTTCTTTCCACAACCCCGTTTCCCTCAGGATGGAAGGGACAAGAGTACCGCAATCCAATGCCCATGCTGGTCATGGCCTCCTTATAAGCTCGAGAGCTAAAAGCAGGACCCTGGTCAGAATGAAGCATGGCAATTGCGTATGTGCCGATAAAGACTCGCAAATCTTTTATAACAGTTCTGGCATCAGCCGAGCGCTGGGGCCACATTCTTAAGTGAATTTTAGTCTTAAAAGGAATTAATAGGACGCTGGATTTTATGTATAGATAGCCTTATGCTAACTACAGATATGGCCATGGCAATACTTCGGTTGACTCGTTACTGCGGTCTCTGTTGCAGTCTGGACAGCTCTTCGCAAATGTATAATGTTGCAGGCTCATCCCCGGCCACCAGTATTCTGATTGTAATTCTGTCAGAGATTCCTTCATCTGTTTGTGCCTTTGACCATCACCCATGTGTGCGTCTGCTATTAATAAGACTCTCCGGTTCGTGTTTGGAATTACCCTATCCCCCACTCCAGGGATTCGAGCAAAAGGAACGGAGTTTGCATCAATTACGTATGTATAATTGAGTGGATAGTTCACGGGTAGTGCTGCACAGTTGCCTTTTGAAGACGTTTTTACCGCCAGCATGTTTTCCCCGTCTATGTATTTTTCTGAACGCTTTTTTGTGGCTACGGAAGCCGGTTGAGTTGCTTCCTCTGTGGCTGTATTAGCCAATGAATTCCCTGCAACGTGAACACCATCATGTTGATGACTCAGAGTGTGTATCACGTGAGTCTTTTGTAGTTCTTTTTGTAAAAGAACTACCTGTTTCCAAATCATTTTATGCTTGATTGTGGCACCTGTGTTATCTTTGTAATCATTCTGAACCCAGTTCTGCAAATCATTATTGTAAGATTTGACGCAGAAATGCGAATCGCACACTATTAGTGTCGGGAATTCACGTTCGGCATTTTCAAGCGCCATCTTTAAAGATCTGATTTCAGCTCGCTGAGCCGAACAGTTTCTCAGTGATTCAGTTTTTGTTATTTTCGGTCTGAATTTACCGCAGAGCCAGCGACCTTTAACAATTGCGCAGGCTGCATTGTAGGATTTATCATGTACATTGTAATGCTGTACAAATCGGTCTGTATAGAATATACAAGAGTACTGTTGGAGAGGCAGAATTTCGATTGGCAGAGGATATTCTTCTTCATATTTCAAATCATTCAGTTTTTTCATGTTTGGGACATAATAGTATGTCACTTTTTCTGTATCAAGAGAATTTTCCCCCTGTATCCATTTTGGATCTAGTGCCACTGTTTTAAGATTTACTGGGCTGAATAGCGCCTCGAAGGCTGATTCTGCTGTGAAAACAGTTATTCTTTTGCCTTGGGCTAGGGCTCGTTCTCTTTCTCCAGCAGTTTGAACTGCCTTTACAGTATTTTCTGTAAGACTGAATGTTTTTTCTGCTTGTGTGTACAAATGTGATTTGTATGCTATTGGTACTGTTTCTCCCCCATTAGAGGTCAGGTACGTGAATCAGCATCTTCCTGGGATGACTCGGATTACAAGGTTGCGTGCATTGTCACGTGTTTCTAATTTTGTTTTAGCTAACATGTCTGTTTGCAGTGATCTCAAAAAACCCTCTCTGCATAATTTCGAATGTAAGTTCTTCCGAAATTCAGGAAGCCTAGAATCGATTGTAAGTTCTGCAGCATTTTTGGTGCTTGGAGTACAGCGCACTTCTCTAAGAAGTTGTCTGCTAGGCTTTTGCCTTCACTTGATAATTCGTATTCTAAAAACAGGACTGTTAGATGGGCAATTCGTGACTTTTTAAAGTTGAATTTGTTACCCTCTGCTGCGAACCCAAGTATTATGGTGTTCACTCTTTTCAAGTGAGTATCCAAGTCGTCGTCTGTGAGATAGATGTCATCGACATAAGATAATGCCTCATCATCATACATTTGTAGTAACTCTGTTACTCTGGCTATAATTATCCTGGGCTATTCTTGAATCCCTGTGGGAGTCTACAGAAATTTTTCTGTGACCCCATTATTGAGAAAGCGGTTAAGTACCTGCTTTCCAGTGCAATATTTTGACAAAAGAATCCATTAGAAATGTCTAATGTTGTTTTATATTTTTTGCGAACTATGTTATTCATTAGTGCCGCACTGTGCAAATTTTGTACCGCAAATGTTTTGCAACATGAGTTAAGATGTCTGTAGTCCAAAACTAGACAATATGAATCGTCTGGTTTGGAGACAGGAAACAAAGGATTGTTCATTTGAGAGGTGCATGTTTCAATCACCCCTTGGTATTCAAGTTGATCTAAAATCTCCCTGACCTGTTTTTTAGCTTCTTGCTTAATCGGGTACTGCCTTTGTGCAGTAGGTTGACATTTTAACTGGATTTTGTGAGGAGGAGAGTCCTCATCCCATCCTACATGATTCTTATATAATGCAGGTGCTTGAGCTACTGCCCATTTCCTTGCATATATATATTTTCTGTGAATTGGAATATGATTTGAGAAGGCAGGCATAATCATTTCTTCGCCATGAGGGCACTCCCTGACAAACTCTGGGGGCCAGTCTTTCTCGGCTAACAGGATGTCATAGCCTTTTGAGAGGTTATCCCAAAATAGACCACTTATTTTCCTAGTCTTATCTCCCTCTATACGCAATGTTATTTCGTATATTTTATGAGGTTTGCTAACTCTGGTATCTGCAGTTTCCACTTGAATGTATTCATTCGTGTCCACTGTCTCCAGATGATTTATCAAGATCTTGCGAGCTATGCTGATTTCTGCTGCGCTGTCTAGCATTGTCTGTGCCCACTCTCCGTTTTTCAGCTGTGTCCTCAGTATCCTCGGCATGTTTGATTACTTTAATACTGGCTACCTTCTTTCTTGGAAATTGTAATTTTTTACTTTGAGCAGGTTCCTTGTCTTTGGACTTGGCGTGCTCTTCCCTTTGTTCTGACCTCCCTCTTCTTTCCGATTTCTGCGAAAAAAGATCGAGAGGGACGTGTATCAATATCTTGATATCTATCAGGCTTTTTCAAATTATCCCTATTTCTAAGGTTGTATCTTATTTCAGAGGGTTCCCTTTGGGGAGACTGGTGTTCTCGGCTCGGAGCTCTTTCTCTCCGCTGAGGAGACCTTACTCTGGACTGGAAACCTTTTTCTTTGGTAGTGGATTGTTTATTTCCATCCCAGCTCTTTTTCGAAGTGTTTAGATTATTTTTAATAAATAATTTTTCAGGATTTTCAAGTAGTTGGGGTTTTACTGGTTTCCCACCCAAACTATCTCTACCTAGTTCTTCATAATATTTTTCTATGATTCTGGCAAGCTCAATAGGTTGATCTGTTATATCTGTTTCTTTCAATTTTTGGCGGATCGTTTTATCCTTTATTGCCAACTGAACTAACTCTCTATACGCCTTTGTTAATTCTTCTATTTTAACTAAGAGTTCCTCACTTGACATTTTATCAATGTCTGGATGTGGTGTGTAGCTGGCTAGAACCGGCCACGTTGCTCCTGGTCTACCTAGTGGACCGAGCCTGGTGATGTGATCAGTATGTTTTAGGGCGCCTTTAAACTAGAGCAGGTGCTCTTGGAAATTTAGTGGTATTTCAATATCCTCAAAAGGTGTATATTCTTCCAGTGGTTCCGCTATTTTGTAATAGTGGAATTCGTGTGTTGTAGCATTTGCCGCTGGAAAGTTTATCCATGAATAGAATACCTCTGTCTGCCGATATTCGTGTGCCTCTATCACGAAAATGACTGTACCACCTCGTAATGTCAGTCCGTTTTCTATAAGTTTTAAAGTTATAGGTTTTCTTATGTTTACCGGAATGAGGGTAGCATTCTGGTCATTCTGTAGGAGACTCGTGTCTTCCTCTAGTAGTCGGACTGCTTATCTAGCTGCTTCTCTTTCGTCTTCACTATCTGGCATTTTACTGTCAGAAAGGTTTTTGTGTTGCAGATCAAGTTTCAAGGAGACAAAAGATTAGGTGCACAATATTTTGGAACACTGTATCCTTCAACGTTGACTAAACCAAAAACTCTACATAGGAATCTCTTCCTCCTAAGTTCCGGTGGATTTTTACCTTTCACCCACTCCAGACGTCTATTGGAGTATTTATGGGAGAAAGGGTCTGTGTGAAAAAGCACGACTGAGTTACTCTAACGTCTTGCGTTAGTTTTATCGCCTTACCAAATGTTGGGCGCCATGTAGTGTAGTTCCTATTTTCCCTATAGGCCCTGCGCATTGGAATAACATAAACAGCAGTGTAGACGTAGGACTGAGGTCTTCTAGGTCTCTACTGACTATGTTAGACTTAACTTAGGTTTGCGCCAGCTAGCTCAGAGGTCCCTGGAAACTTTTTTGACTGAATAGGAAGTGATCAGCTTCCCTGGCTCAGACAAGAAGGGATTCAGCTTCCGACAACCGCATAAACATGACAACTTTGCTCCCTCAGAATAAGAGTCAATCTCTAGAGTCGTGTGAAACAATAGACAGCTATTTCACTCAGTCAGATGTGCATATTTAATTTCACCAGGGTGCAGAGATTAGAGAGACGGGCGTTTTCAATAAAAGGTATTATTTATTGAGCAGTCTTCCTTCTCATGCAAGAGAAATGAATTGCCACAATTGCAATACTTAATGTAAAGTAAAGTACGTACAGTAAAAGGAGTATTATGAAATAATACTGTAAAAGCATTGATATGGTTTCTTAGCCATAAGACACTTTAAAATGGATAAAATATATATACATATATACATAGGCTAACGTGCTCAACTGGTGCTTCTAAACTACGCCTACCCCGGTGTACCTGACCTAGGCCTAATACGTGGGAAGGAGTAAGTAAGCAGCAGTTTAAGTTAAGTAGGTTTGTTGCCAAGGATCTGTTCAAGAATTCTCTCTAAGGGTTTAGTCAGCACTGTACCTTGCGAATAGAATGTAGGAGGTCTGGTATCTCTCTCTCAGGACTCGATATTCCAGTCACCCGCAAGGGTAGGCTGGAAACGCCAGAGCTGGATTTTCTCGGCAGGAGAAAAGACAGCGTCTTTCTCAGCGCATCAAAGAGGAGGGGCAGCGTCCGTGGGCTTCTCGCTTCTGCTGGGCTCTCAGAAAGTAGATTAGCTGCTCTGCTCCGGAATCACCACCGTGTGTTTGCTTAAGGCAACGTTGGTATATTTATACCTGAAAGGTGCCGAGTTTGACGTAAGGTTTGGACATAATACGTCAATAAAGATGTCACTTAGAACTGGCCTTTCTTACAGTGCTCGCAGGAGTTCTGTTACAAATCAAAACAAAAGCAAGCGGGGCTTTCCCAGGTTGCTGGAGGTTTGGTGTGTCGAAAGAACTCGGTGTGCTCTCTAGGAATCTAAGGAAGTAGCTTTTGCCATGCCTTGGGCTGCAAGGGCGATTTACTGAAAATATGGATCTGATTATTATGCCATTATAGGGATATTATTGATATAGCCGTGTAGGGGCATAAAGTCACAATATTGAATCGGGTTCCTAGATAAAACACATCAAGGTGCCTACTTTTGCAGGTGGGTAACTCCTTTACTCCAAGGAAGATTCTTCAGTTGTCCAGCGTTGTGCAGGCAGTCGAAGTACTTGTTTAGTTTCTTAGCAGAATCTTGTCCAGGTACAATCTAAAGTCCTGTAGTCAGGTAACCCACTTTATACCTATGAGAAGGGGTTGAAAAGATTCTGCGGACCCTCCTGGGAGAGGGGCAGGACAGAGGGGTGGCTGCACCCATGTCCTTTGTCCAGTTTTGCACCAGAGCAGGAGCCAATGGCTCCAAGAACTGGTTTGAGCTGGACTATGCACAGGGACACTAAATGTGCCCCCAGTGCAGACTTTCTGGCACTCTCAGAGTGTACCCACCAAGCCCCAATATACTAAATCCTGTCTAAGAGGTGGTCACCTTGTGTCAGGATGCCTTTTGTCATGACTTCCTCTGCTGGAGCTTGGCTCAGCAGCAGGAGAGCAGAATTGTGTCTGTGGCTCGCAGTGTCCATTTTGTGCTTTCCAGGTCGAGAAAGCTTGTAACGGGTAGAGCGGTTGACCACATATGTCCCGTTAGAAGGGTGGAATCATACCTCCCACACAAGTTACTGGTGTGGAGGTATGATTCCAAGGTGTTTGAAACCAAACACAACATGTTTCTAAGGAGGCGTTTTAAAGTTTGCATTTACCGTGAGGTTATAATGCACTTAAACATATATGTCTGGCTGCATCAGAGACAATGCGATACAAAAGGGGATGATGGACGGAGTGTTTGAGCCAATCAAACACTCACCCCCAGTCAACTGATCTGGGTTTAATCCATCACCATTCTTTAGCTCACTCAGCCACCCCAGTTCAGACATGGCCATATGCAAATCAGTCTGACCCTGTGCCTCATGGGAACAGTCCAGCCCGAACTGCCAAGCCATGTCTTCCCTGGACCGGAAACAAGCATCCTGGGACCAGTTTCGGATTCATAATCCTCATCAGCCAGGCTATCTTGAATCCAGTGGCCAAGTGAGCAAAGGACTTAAATCAAATCAAATCAAAAAAAGTCTTTATTCGATTTTCATCATAAAAGACATGCTAGCATACAAGTAATACAATTTCATTAATAAAAACATCCCAATTATATTATCACCATAAAATCCATTCAATAAAATCCGATGCAAGTGATGTACATATTAATAAAATTCATAAAGATATAAACATAGATAAAAAAGTATTAAATCCAGAAAAGACTTTACAATGTATGTTAATTAAAACAGATGACACAAAGGTGCTAGAGAGAAAAACTATTCTCCACCCGGGGTGCAAGGGAACATTCTCGGGCAACCCTACATCGGATGATCCATGCCCAACTAATGTATTTGGCTACCCCAGTCACTATTACATTGGAAGTGACAGTTTTCAAGATTCTACTAGCTGTTAGAGCAGATCTTGTACCCAATAGACAGCATACTGGACGCAGCCACTTCCGCCTCGGAGCACAGTACAACGGGCAAACAAAGAGGAAATGGTCTAATGTTTCATCCTGGACAAGCATTTGCTACTGCCCCCCCCCCCCCCGCCCCAGGATTTGGTTAGTCCCCTTACGGGCAATGAACCAGCTCTAAATTGATGGAAGAGCTTACGATCAAAGCTCTTTGATATAATGCCCCAGTAGTCCTCCAAGAGGCAATTATCTTTAGCATTTAGAAAGCTAGCAGTATGAGAACCGACAGCTACACTAGAGTGACGTCTGCATGTTATCCACTTCCAGTATTGTTCTTTCATTACCTTTTTTGGGGGGAATAACACAGTTTCTGGATTAAACCACAACTCCCCCATCCCCATTCCAAGTAACAATGACTTGACTCCATCGAGCCACACGATCTTATGGGAGCCCCTTAGTTTTATAATCTCTAACAGACCCTTTGCGTACAACGACAGTTCAGGTACAGTCCACACGCGTCGCCAAAACGCCAGCGGTCTGTACTGAATTATGTCCTCTACAGACTGGCAACCCAGGTCATATAACATGGGTATACGGGGGAAGATTGTGGTAAACCCACTGCCGATCTTAAAAATGTGTTCTGGCCAATTTTCAGGGCATCCACATTACCAAAACCCCACAACTCTGCTCCATACAATACTGCTGGTAACATTTTTGAGCTATACATTTTAATAAGTGGAGCCAGTGGTTTCGTGAGGGATCTTTTGTGCTCACTAAGTAGGGCCCCTCCTAATTGGGTATGTTTAAGGGAAAACAGGTCAATTTGGGGCTTCTAGCTCAATGTCTCACTAAAAGTCACACCCAGATAAGTGAAGATGGGTGTTTGTTCGAGAGAGGTGCCTCCAATAAATACACTTGCTTTTATTGGTCTTGACCCCCTCAAAACCATCAACTTTGTCTTCCCCACATTAACCTCCAGCTCATGCTCGCGGCAGATCAGCTAAAACTGCGCCAGGGCCTTCTGCAGCCCCTGGCCAGTTTTGGATATTAAAAGCGTATCGTCCGCGAACATGAGCAGAGGTATCTTCATTCCCGCTAAGGAGGGGGCATCAGTATGGTTATTAGTAAAATAGTTCATAACCCCATTAATAAATAGGGAAAATAACGTGGGGGCCAGGACACACCCCTGTCTTACTCCCTTTAACACCTCAAACCTGACTGTCACTTCCCCTGGCTTACCCCATCGGACCTGTGCATTGGTGTGTTCATGTAATTTAACTAATATCCTCACCAGACCTACTGGCATCCCCATTTTTAATAATGTTTCCCATAATTTGGCCCTAGGGACCAAATCAAAGGCGGACCGAAGGTCCACAACGGCAGCAAAAAGCCGCCCCCCACCTAGGAAAACCTCCTTCCAGAACAACATAACAAACCTAAATGCCTGGTCAAGCGTCCCCATAGAGGTACGAAACCCTGCCTGCAGAGGTGTCAGGATGTCGTTATCTATAATCCAACCCTGAATCCTACCAAGAACTAGACGTGCAATGATCTTTTGAACAGCGCCGATCAGGCTGATTGGCCTGTAGTTGCCTGGGGCCGATCTATCGCCCTTCTTATAAATTGGCAAGATTTCAGCCCCAAACCACGAATCAGGGACTGGTGCACCCTCAACAATAGCATTAGCCAGACGGGTTAAATAGGGGACCCATAAATCCGGCTCACGGGTAAACAAATCCGCTGGGACACAGTCCGGTCCGGGAGCCTTCCCATTCAGAATCAGTTTTAAAACATGCCTAACCTCCAGCTGGGTAAACTGGAGCTGTTCGTCCACAGCGGGGATGTGAAAAGGCACATCCGCGGTCACGCCTGTTTTAAACTGTTTCTTGAAAAAAGATACCCACTGCTGAGGTTCGACATTCGCAGATGAACTCTGGGCCTTCATTCGGTCTTCCCTCTTTAGCAAATGCCAGAACTGTGTCATGTTTCGACCCCGAGCACGCTGCAGAGAGTTCTGTCCAGCTCGCTTCGTCCCAGCATTTCTTAGCTTTGAGCAGGGCTGCTTTATAATTCACCCTACACCTTTGCACACTACTAGGCGATTTAGATTTGATAGCCATAAGAAGCTCTCTATGGGTGGTCCTGCAACTGGCATCATACCAAGTGGCTTCCCTAGGTGGTTTAGGTTTACCATTATTTGCTATTATTTTTACGAATAGCTTTCTAAGCTTCTGAAAAAGGTCACTATGAACCACGGAAATCCTTTGATGGACCTGATCCTGCGATCCACAGCTATCAGGAGCCATCATAGATTCGTTAACTAGGGACCTAATAGTTACCATGGCTTCCTCATTCGTAGACATCTTTCGCCAGCGAACCCTACGCTCGTCATTCGTAAGGGTGACTAATGCCTGGATCTTTTCAGTGTCATCATTGGTTGACTTTCCCTTAAAACAATAACCAAGGATATTCATAACCAGAGGGTTGTGATCACTTTCCAGTCTAGATACGACCACTATATCGACAATTTCGGACCAAGATTCTACTCCAACCAAAATATAATCAATACGGCTAGACGCTCTCCCATTATCGAAGGTCACCTTCCCTATCTGATTTTACCCTCCCATTTACAGCTCGCATACCCAAATTAAGACATAATCCCTTTATGTACAGGGCTGCTTGCGTCCATCTGTTAATAGGGATTAATTCCAACTGGGAAATACCCCATGCCGAATCCTCAACTGCAGAGAGTTTACCATCGTCTATGTCCAAGGGTTCAAAGCAGATGTTAAAATCACCAGCGACCACCTTGTGACCCTTACACTGGATGGTACTAAGGAAATGATCCAAAAGCATAAGTGTTGGGGAGGTTTTACCACCAGGAAGCCCTCTTACATAGATGTTAATCAGCAAGAGGGAAAACCCCTTCGTAGATGTTAGCTTCACAACCAGTATGTCAGGGCTATTTATCGATATTTCAGCCACTGTCATATCCTCATGCTGTCTTACCCATATCGATTATATTGCTGGCAACATCTGATTAAGTTCCTTTCTAGCCTATTATTGGAGTAATTTGTAGTCAGTGAACCGGTATTCCCAAAGCGAGGATAATGGACGCGCTGCCAACCATGCGTAGTAGTGACACTTGGGTAGAAATAACTCAAGTCTAGGGTAACAATGCCCCCCAGACTGTCGGTATTCTGGAAACTACTAATGAACTGTGTAACTTCTGAGTTTTTTTAAATTCACTATTATGAAGTTTCCGTCAATGTTCTTTATATTAGGACCTACCCATCGTGTTCTCTTAACATTTAAAATTTCGCCTTGCATTGTAGGTGGGAGCGGTCTATGTTTTCCCAACTAATACATGACTTTATTTTTAATGCCATAATAGGTTTACTCTCTTTCGCGCTTCCACTCGGGGACCCCAGCCAGGACAATAACATATGGAAAGCATTCTGGTGGTAAATCTACACATTTCCATCTACCAATATTTGGGGGTCCATCAGATTCTAGTCGTTCAGCCACTGCACCTGTTTTTCCGATATTCTTATTGGTGGTCTTAATAGGGCTAGCTGACTGAAAAGACCTCGCCGCGGCTTTTACTTGCTGCGGCACCTTACAGGTCGGCTTACCACTTTGGGGATTGGATGTTCCTGTTTCCTTGGGACTAGTTCTATCACTAACTGCAGGCTTCATAGAATTGGAGGTAATACCAGGCTCACTAGGGACACTAGGGTACACAGTAATACTCTCTGACATCCTCTGTAAAGTCACGGTGTTATCATGAATAAGCTTCTCGAGGGCTTCTAGCTGAATACCAATCCGTTTAGTCCGTTCCACTAAGGGAAGGACCAGGGATTTTACCAGGGATTCAATGTTTTAAAGTGAGCACTATATAACAAGGGGAAAGTGCCTAAACTGATGCAATTGGTCAAACACTAGTTTAACTCAAAAGGAAGAAATCTCATTTCAACCAGAGGTTTTGCTATTTAATAGCTATTTAATAAATACATTTTTGAAAAAATATACTAAGAGAATTTTTGACATATTATGTACATTAAGACTCCAAAACATTAAACACAACACTGTTAGAGAAATTTAGATACACATTTATACTAATCAGACATATCACAGTCATTCAATACACATGCATACATTCATACAAGGCCTGACAAATCCTCAAATTGCGGAAGTGTCAGTAAGGGAAAAGTGAAAAAATGAAACAACAAAAGAGGGTTGCTCAATGAATCAAAACTGGGTATTATACATAGGTACTTTTCAACTGAAATAAACAGTACACTTTAAACAATTAGTTAAATACCAGTCAAATTGTTTTAACACAAAATTTTTTGACAATGTGTACAAATAAACTCAGGTGCAGTGTTTATCAGCACTTTAGTCTCTTTAGACAGGGGCCTACGCGTTTCAAATCCCAATCGGTATTAAATGGGACTCTCCTTAGGGCCAATGAATTTCTGAAAAACAGAAGAATAGATCTATATATCATATTGTTCTTAAAATGCCTACGTAAAAATCAAGAGTGAGGCCACCACCATCCTATACAGCTTACCCAACTGGTCTATGAGGCGACTTGAAGGTGTTGTGAAACAGAATTCTCTATAGGAGGGAAGGTAGAAAATATGGATTTAGGCTCCATTTCAACAGAGAGGCGATGAGTGTGCTACAAAAACAGGGGGGTGTTCCTATACCTGTCAATGAAGACTGGGAGTTGACGGCGGGGGTAGACTGTATTTTTGTGTCGGGCGCAGAGGGGCTGTCTTTTACTAGCAGTCGTGGAACCAAATCACGCGACGGATCAGTTGTGTTCTCACTGAAAGTGAAACACATTTCTAATTACCATCTAGGGATGGCGTCAAGCAGTGTTTAATAAATCTAAGGAAAAAACCACAGATCTCTTACCGCGGTGGAGTGTCGAACTAGGTGTCCGTCGTCTAATCTACGGATCCAGCAAAACCGATGAAGAATGGGTTCGCAGCGTCTCCAAGTTGGGAATTTCCTAAAAAGCCAATGTCAACATTACTTGACTGCACATGAATAGATACGCACTGAACGAGATCTATGGCGGTGAGGGTGTACCTGATTGGCGTGGAGACGATTTTCTATTTGTCCAGCGCAGAGGTCACGAAGTAGAATGGTCGGTTCCCAAACTACATAAATAGCCAAAAGTCTAAAAAAATGTGAGGCATAAACAAGAGTTAGAAAAAGTCCAAACTTTAATTTAAATATAAGTGTGTGGAGCACTAGGCAGTTTAAATATATACCTAGTCTGCGAGGTGGCGAACGCTTTACTTCAAAGACATGCGCAGTGAAGAGCCTTTAGATTTAACAGGCACCAAAGAGATTTCTCGTTTCTAGAGGTAAAAAACATATCGATTGTTTAAGCGGTTGTGGGGAAACTGGGAAGTTTACAAAGAGAAGCCGTGCTACAGGTTCAACACCAGAGGATCTTACCCGGGGGAAGTAAATCTTGCGCCGCAGCTACCGACTGGCGTTCCGTGGAGGCGTCAGTTAAGCGCTTTTCTCCCGCACATGCGCCGAAGAACGGGTGTCAAAATCTCATGTCCACCCTGAATATATACGCCGCTATGGGGTTGGACCTTTCGTCATAGTGTCTCAAGAACACTAATCTCCCGCGCAAGCGCTATTAAAAAATTAGACAAAAATTAGACAAAAAACGGCCAAGTGGCAAGAGGCTGAATTTATCGTGACTTTCAGTCTAATCTATTGAAACCTTCCAAAAAGAAGGCCTGCAGGTCAACAGGACAGCGTAGACAACAGAAAGGGATGTATTAAAGTTTATAAATCTCTGACAATTCATTTAGACCTATAACGGCAGTGTTAAACTTGACAATGAGGAGCGCTTCCCTTTTGGAGAGTTTAGCATCCCAATCTCCTCCTCGGGGATCACGTTCCACTTTAGAAATGATGGTCCATTTCAGGTCTTTAATTTGATGGTTTGATCTATGCCAGTGGTTGACCAGGGGTGCTGTCTCCACTCGATTCTTAAGCCTAGACTTATGTTGGGAAATTCTCTGGCGGACCTCCTGGTTCGTTTTTCCAATATATAGGAGTCCGCATGGACATAGGATACCATAAACGACATATCTGGACTTGCAGTTGCTAAATGTTTCGTGTTTCCACGAGACACCTTTGTGTTGAAATAGAGAACCCTCTATGGTTGTCTCACAACATAAGCAGGTCCCATACTTGTGGTGTCCTGTGATGGGATTTAAACCCATCATTTGTCGAATAGAAGGAGGGGCTTCCTTTACAGTCGCAGCTCTTACCACATAGTTGGAGATACTCTTTTCTTTCTTGAATGCAAAGAGTGGAGGCTTATTTAGGCACTCGTCTAGATTTTTGACCAAGTGCCAGTTTTGGCTGATTACTTTTTTCAGTTGATTGGCATTAGGGCAAAATGTGGTAACACAAACCTGGCGTTTTAGCTGAGGTTTAGTGCGTCGTTCCAGGAGAGTTTCCCTTGGAGTCCAGCGTGCCCTTTTCATACAATTGGATACCAGTTTTTTTGGATATCCTCGATCACATAGTTTAGTCATCAGATTGGTTGCATGAAACTTGTAGTCTTCATTTGATGTGCAATTTCTTCGTATTCGAAGAAATTGTCCTAGTGGTAAGTTCTCTCGAAGACTCCTCGCGTGATTACTTGAATATAAGAGGGCTTTATTGCGATCGGTTGGCTTTACATAAAGGGAAGTTGATAATTTGCCCTCAGTTGGAAACACTTCCACATCCAAAAAGGATATTCTTTCAACAGAGAGTGTCATGCTAAACTTGATGTCTGCCGTACGTGCATTCAGCCAATCATAGAAGCTTCTCAGTTCGTCCTCCCCACCTTTCCAAATCATAAAGACATCATCTATGAAGCGTAACCACGCTCCAATGTGGTCTTTGAAGGGGTTGTTGTTATACACATATGTGTCCTCATACAGTGACATAAAAAGGACTGCCAATTCTGGTGCGAATGGGTAGCCCATCGCTACTCCTTTTACTTGAAAAGAAAAGTCTTTTCCCAAAACAAAAAAAGTTTTTTTTCAGGGCAAAAGATGCAAGATCAATCAAAAATTCTGTTGGCACCTGTACCGGTCTTGGTCTCAATTCCAGGAAGTGAGTGAGCACTGCCATTGCTTCGTCCTGGGGGATCTGAGTGTAAAGCGAGGTGACATCTAGAGTAACCAAGATGTTTCTTCCTTCGCAGAACTCTATTGATTCCAGTTTGTTAATAAAATCTGTAGTGTCCTGCAGATATGATGTGACACAGGCCATAAATTGTTTTAAGAAACAGTCGACATATTTGGCGACTGGTTCAAGCAGGGAATCACAACCTGCCACGATTGGTCTACCAGGGGGTTTGTTTTGGTCTTTGTGTACCTTTGGTAGAATATAAAATAAAGGTACCTTCGGATGTTTATTCTTTAGATAATCCAGCTCTTTTGGACCCACAAAACCTTGTTCAAATCCATCTTTAATGATGGAGAACAATTGGTTCTGTAATTCTACAGTGGGGTCCCTACCGATTTTCCGATAGCAAACTGGATCATTAAGTTGCCTAAGGACTTCGTTGTTGTGATCTGTGGTATCCCAGATCACTATTACCCCGCCTTTATCAGCTTGTTTTATGGTAACAGTGGGGTCATTACGCAGATCAGTGAGGGCTTTGGTTCGTTCTTTTGTTATGTTAAATTTGACATATTTTTCTGTTTTTCCATTTCAGAAATGGCAGAGAGCACAGTTTTTTCAAAGACAATAAATTCTTAGGTAAAGTGAGCACAGCCTCCTCTTATCAACTTTGGGAGATAAATCAAATGTTAAAACATTTGGGGCAGTTTGGCCGAGGCGAACTGTCGCTGTCTCAGACTTTTTACTTTCGTTATTTGGTTTTACAAACAGGCTAATCTTTGGTGGGGCAACCTTAGACGTTTACGCTTTATACTCACTGTGGGTCCTGAAGCATCATCTGGTAGATTAGAAACTGTACTTGGAATAGTGACAGACTGAGTATCCTTAGTGTTGTTTGTCTCTACACTTGGATAGGTCATGAAGGAGTCCAGACTAATACTAATTCCACTAACATCTAGTATAGTGGGTAAATCCAAAGGGGTTTGGGAAATAGGGACAGATTGGGTAGAGCACAGTTCGGGAGATGGTGCTAAAGCTATGTTCCCAAGAGATGATCGCCTAAGAAACACTGGGTCAAGAGACAGGCGTTGTACAGTTAAGTCTATCTCTTTTTCCAATGCAAAGGCAGCCCTTGTAATAAATGCATCTAGAGTGCCCGAAAGTCCACCTCCCCCTCCCCTGCCACCTAATTACCCAACATTTTGTTTTTTGGCCGCCATCACTTGTTACACAGGCTAATACAACGCTAGATTAGAGAGTTACTCCACCTCCCATATAATTAACAATAAATAAAAATGAAGAGTGTACTAGCTAACACAGCTCGAAAGTCTTACTATAAGGAGAATTTAGGGGAGTGGCCCAGTCCAGTCTCTGTCGGTCTTTGACGGGCGCGGACGGGCCCGCCCTTGGCGCTGCGGGAGGGCCGGGCCGATTTTGAAGGCCCCCGGCTCCTCCTGATGACGCTGTGGCGGGTGCGCCACACGTAGCCCCCTGGGAGTTGAAGTTTGGGGGCTGCGGGCACAAGGGGGCGATGAAAGTCTCGGAGCTCAAGGTTGCACAAAGGCCGTTTCCCTCACGGCTGTGTCCCAGGCAAGAAGTCGGCTGAAGTAAGGTGAGCCCAGAAAAGCGTCCCGCGCTGCGGGAGGGCCGGGCCGAATTTGAAGGCCCCCGGCTCCTCCTGATGACGCTGTGGCGGGTGTGCCACACGCAGCTCCCTGGGAGTTGAAGTTTGGGGGCTGCAGGCACAAGGGGGCGATGAAAGTCTCGGAGCTCAAGGCTGCACAAAGGCCGTTTCCCTCACGGCTCTGTCCCAGGCAAGAAGTCGGCTGAAGTAAGGTGAGCCCAGAAAAGCGTCCCGTGCTGCGGGAGGGCCGGGCCGAATTTGAAGGCCCCCGGCTCCTCCTGATGACGCTGTGGCGGGTGCGCCACACACAGCCCCCTGGGAGTTGAAGTTTGGGGCTGCGTGCGCAAGGGGGCGATGAAAGTCTCAGAGCTCAAGGCTGCACAAAGGCCGTTTCCCTCACGGCTGTGACCCAGGCAAGAAGTTGGCTTAAGTAAGGTGAGCCCAGAAAAGCGTCCGTCCATCACCACCCTCTTTTGTACCGCTTTTGGCCACCATAAGTGTGGCAGGGTATGCTCAGACGTGAGTCCCTTGCTCACTTTGCAACTGGATTCAAGCAAGCCCGGCTGAAGACGGCTGGAATGCCAGAAACCGGTCCTCGGAAGCTTGTTTCCGGTCCAGGAAAGACATGGCTTGGCAGTTCGGGCTGGACTGTTCCCATGAGGCACAGGGTCGGACTGATTTGCTTATAGCCATGTCTGAACTGGGGTGGCAGAGTGGGCTAAAGAACGGTGATGGATTAAACCCAGATCTTTTGACTGGGTGTGAGTGTTTGATTGATTCAGATGCTTCGTCCATCACCACCCCCTTTTGTACTGCATCACAGACAACCCTGGAGAATGGTTTCTGAAGGCTGCAGAGGGGCTCTGCTCATGCAGGGGAACCCTCTCATGTAAAACCCAGTACTTCGCTTCAGGATTGAGGAGGCCTGCCATAGGGGTGACTGATAGGTTTTTAAGTGTTGTGATTTAGATAGATATAGTGAACCTACATCTTAAGTAAGTGGGGCAAGCACCAGCTTACACAGTGTCTGCTGGTGCAGGCTTATTGTGTCAATTTGAATGGCCTCTCATGGGTGGCATAATACATGCTTCAGCCCATGGGAGGTCTGTGGGGTACCTATGCCCTGGGTATATGGTGTACCATATGCACTTGGGACTGTTAATGGTACCCCAGTATCTAATCTGAAGTGTACCTAAATACATACTTAGCAATTTAAGGGAGAAAGCAGGTAGACTGGGGTCCTGAATAGCAGGATCCCAGTTAGACTAGTCCAAAAACAGTGTGACATCAGCAAAAAGTGGGGGTAACCATAAGAAGCAGATACTACTTTCCTACAAATATAACATAACATAACAACATAAGATAACATTTCAGTGAATCCACACAAAGAAAATGAAAGAGAGATTGAACCTTCCCTCATTCTCCCACCAAATTATAATACTCACTTCACGAGAAGGACATGTGAGCAAGGGTAATGAGTGAAATTTGTTATTATTATTACCCACTGTGATGCAGACCAACGTCGGAGGATCCCTCACAAAGTGGGTAACCGATCCTCAATAATGGTATCGGATACCCACTTAGACTATTTTAGATTTTTTTCTCTGTGTTAAGGATCCCTGTCTATGGATTTCTTACTTTTCTATACTTTTGTTCGCTTAGCGCTCCTCTCCGGACGTTGTTCTGCATCTAAGAGTCACACTGTCCCTATGATGAAGCATGCCACTCATTGAGTGGATGAGGGCAGTATTTACAACGCTTTGGGATTCCCCAATTAATTTGTCACTTTCATCTCTTGCCTCCTTCTTGGGGCTTGGTGATCACTCAAGTTTTCCCTCTTTCCTGGCATTGTGATAGATTATTTAAAAAGACATTTGTAACTAGTGTGGGACCGTTTGATCCACTTCACAGTGGGTAATAATCACGAAAATTAGCAGTCATTACCCTTGTTCACATGTCCTTCTCCTAAAGTGAGTACTATATTTCAGCGGAGCCATAATCGAGCTGGCAACCTCGGGGTGCCCGTGTGCCAGTCCATGTTATCCTATTATCCCTGATCACACACAGTAGTACTCAATGGAAAGGGCTTCTATAGGGACATATTAGCTTGCACTTATATGTCTAGACCTTTATTTTAATGAATTCTGCCTGCTAGGCTCAGGAGGGCTAGCTTAGTGGTGACTGGTATATATTAAAAATAGTGCTTTGACCTTGCCACACATGCTGAGGGCAAAGTCTAGTTTGTGCAGTTTGTACTGCTCCTGCAATCTGCAACGGCAGGACTGCTGTCATTTGTTTACTTGGGTCACTCAAGGAAGCACAAATAGCACTTCAGGCCCTGGTGACCCCCTTTAACTCCCATGCCCTTGGTACCACTGGTACTATCACCTGGGGCTTATAAAGGGATTAAAGTCCTTGCCAACTGGGGTTACCAATTCACATGTATCAGTTTTAGGGAGAGAGCACTGGCGCCAGGTTTTAGTGCAGTTTCAGATTCATAAACCAGTAGCTAATAGTCCAATTGAGGGCAAAGGGCAAACATTTGGGAGGCACCTGTAAAAAACTGTTTTCTTATAATTAGATCTTTGGTAGAACACCATTGGTAGAAGAGAAAACTCATTGAAAAAAGTAGTTGGAAATAAATTGTTAATGCATTTGTACACAAAACACTGTGGAGTGGAGTTATATTAAAACCATCACAATATTAATAACTAAACATAATGTTATATTGTTATATCTATATTCTGTGACTCAGATATTTTATCAATTATTCTAGGACTGAATTTAAAATAGAAATGGATCAATTCCAAAGTTACAGTTGGAGAATGTTTAGATACATTTCAAATTAAATGTTTCAAGGCAACACATGTAAACTAGATTATTCGGTTATGTGCCAAACTATTTCCTCCTATTAGACAGCTGTGTAACCGATCCTTGCTTAGTGGGATGGTTCCCGCCTGCTGGAAGCAAGCAGTTGTCTCCCCTTTATTGAAGAAGCCTTCACTGGACCCAGCCTGTCTTACAAATTACAGGCCTATTTCACTTTTTCCATATCCTGTGAAGATCATTGAGCGCCTTGTGAGCAGGGCACTTTCCCAGTTCCTGGAGACTAATGGCCTACTGGATGAGGTTCAGTTTGGTTTTTGCCCGGGTCATGGGACTGAGACTGCACTGCTGACCATGTTGGATGATCTTTGTTTGCATGCAGACAAGGGTCAACATGCCACCTTTGATCCTATTAGATCTGTCTGCCACATTCGACACAGTCAATCATAAGGTCCTATTAGAACAGTTGCAAGGAGTTGGGGTAGCAGGTCAGGCATTGAAATGGCTTCACTCGTATCTATTTGAAAGATGTCAGGCCGTGGCCCTCCCCCTTTTCAATCAAAGTTCACCAAGATCCACCATGGGGTGCCATAGGGCTCCGCATCAGCCCTATTCTCTTTAACATTTATATGAGGCCACTGGTGGATGTTATCAAATCTTTTGGTATAGGTGTGGTAAATTATGCTGATGACACCCAGCTGATCCTATCACTGGAGGGAGAACAGTCATCCTCACTGGAGAAGTTTCATACCTGCATGCAGAATGTGGTCCAATGGTTAAGAAACAACTCTCTGCAATTTAATGCAGATAAAACTGAAATTCTATGTACCAAGAGTGGGAGAGTGCCTTATTTCCTTCCGTTCGGCTACTGGCCTATCCCATGCGGACCCTCCAATGCAAGTATCTAAGTCGGTCCCCAATCTGGGAGTGTCATTTAACGAGGAGCTAACCTTGGAGCACATGTTAATAAAACCGTGGGGAATTGTTTCTCTCTTATTAGGGTTTTGAGGAAAATTCTTCCTTTGCTTCCTGCTCAAATGCGCTCCCTGGTAGTTAGGAGCGGGATTTTGAGCAGGATAGATTACTGTAACTCTCTCCTCCTGGAGTCTCCCAAGTTTTCAACTGGCAGACTGCAGAGAATTCAGAACATGGCAGCCAAGCTGGCCCTATTACGTCCCCGGTATTCTTGGGTCCCATACCTTTGCAGAGTAAATTCTGCTGGTATGCCTCTCCCCGCTGCCTCCGGTCCTCTGCAGCTAACTGGGTGAAAGTACCCCTTACTAGAAGAGGTAAGGGGGGGTCATGCTTTCAGTGTGGCTGCTGCAAGACTTTGGAACAAGCTACCCCTGGAGCTACGACAGATAAACGACCTTCTGCTCTTTCGTAAACAAATAAAAACCTGGCTTTTTCCTAGAATTTAACCTCTAGCTGACTCTTATCACAGTTGCTTTTGCTCTCCCTCTTTAGCGCCCGGATGCCGGATGGGTGGTAGTGCGCTTTATACATTTACCTTACATTGCATTACATTACATTACTTCCACGTTGTTTTGTGCTCTTTTTGTATTGTGAAGCATTCATCACCTTGGATTCTTGGCACTTTATGTTCTTGTGGTAGGCAGATTTCAGTGATTGTTGGGTTGTCTCTGTAAACTAGGCACATTTAATTTTCACCTGGCCAAAATAACTGGCTAATGTGGTTTGGAATATGAGCCTGATGCATGTAGTGTGATAGGTCTAGCTAAATTAAAACCTAATCTGTGCTAGCAAGAATTTTGGCTTGGGTAATCCGTGCAGGTTGCTCAGTCAAGCAAGACCTCTGACCTCCTGGTCAAGAAACTGCTCTACCCTCACGCAGCTCCGTCATTGAGACACTGACCCCATTGCCTTTCTGACTCTAGGGAGGTGTCCGAGGTCCTCCTCTACCCGCAGGCTCCTACCTGCGCCACATCCCTGTTGGTCCAGTGGGAAAGCCTGCTCTTCTGTTAGCCCACTATGCCAGTCGTTTTCTTTTTTTTTCTGTCTGCCTTCTTTTTTATTTCCTTTTCTGTTTTTGCCTTTTGCCTATTTTTGCCTTTTTCTTCTCTTGCCTTCTTTCCCGCTTTCCTCTATTTTGCCGCCACTGTTGCCCCCATGACCCCTCCCCCCTTGTGTGTTCCGCCTCCCAGCTGCTCTCATTCCCCCAGACCCCTACTTAATGGCGGTTGTTGTGCGGCCGAGCAGCGGACTTGCGGCTGGCGTACCAAAGGCAAGCCCATCTGTGCCCGTCCATGTCCTGACCGTGGCCTGCGCCAGGGACCCTGGTCCTTCGACCCCCGTCACTACAACTCCACATGCGCCATGCTCTCAACCCTGGACGCATCAACTTCTGCCAGCTCTCAACGCCGAACAACTCCCAAGGCCCATTCTCCTGCCAACACTGCTCCTTCACCCACCTCCAGACCCAGCTAACTCACCGGACGCCAGCGCACCCTGAGCTGCATCCTCCTCAACCTGCTCCCTGCACAGACACGCATTAGAAATCTGGGACCTCCTCAACATCTTCTCACCCGACGTTGCCTTCCTCGCAGAGACCTGTACCAACATCAGCTCCACTCCCGACATCGCAACCGCCATCCCCGACGGGTAAAAGATCCTGAGGAAGGACCACCTCAACCACCCTGGAGGAGGAATGACGCCGCGCCCCCCCATGGAGCACATGCCTTTCCAGATCCAGCCCAAACCCATGACGACTCTACATGGAACTCTCGCCTATAGACCTCCCGTACCCCGTTCCCCGCTCACTAACACTATTGCAGACTACAGCGCACCCCACGCCCTCGCCTCCACGGACTATGTACTGCTTGGTTACCAGAACTTCCACCTTGACAACCTCAGCGACCCCAACTCCACTGCCCTCATAGAGAACCTCGCCAACATCGGACTGAAGCAACTCGTCACCACCCCAACCGACATGGCAGGCCACACTCTCGACCCCATCTTCCCCAGAGGAAACAACATCCGCTTCTGTCACATCATGCAACCTCTCTGGACGGATCACAACTTAGTCCATTTCTCCTTCGCGAAACCCATGGCACATAAGCCTTCGCCATGCCTCCCAAGCCGACACTGGAACAAGATCATCAAGAGCACTTTACCTCCACCCTCAGTTGCACTCCTACCCCTACCACGACTGATGCCAACTCTGTAGCCAACGACCTCCACCAGTGGATCTCCGACTGCGCTAACAAGCTCGCCCTCCTCCAGAACTCTGACAGACGACACAACACGAAAACCACCTGGTTCACCACGAGCCTCCGAGAATCCAAGCACACGTGCGGATGACTGAGGAAAGCAAGGAGAAACAACAAAACCCCGAAAGCACGCACCCCCTAAAAAGCCGCCACCATACCACACCACCAGCTCATCAGATCTACGAAAAGAAACTTTATTGAGGACAGAATCTTTTCCAACTTCCACAACTCAAAGGAACTCTGCACCATCATACAAGAATTCCCCAGACCACACAGCGAAACCTCGGATGCCCGTCCCTCCCAGGACCTCTGAAACAAACTCAGCTCCTTCTTCTACCACAAGACCTTGACACTCTACCACAACTTTAACAACCAAGACCAAGGCACTGACCCAACACATCCACCAGCAACGCCACCCAGCCAACCCTCTTCACCTAGACCCCTGTCACTACAGAAGACACCGCAAAGACAAAGAGGAGCATCTACTCTGGAGTACCCACTGGCCCCTGCCCGCCACACATCGTCCATAGGGCCGCCTCTGCCATCACACCAGAACTATGATGGACAATCAGTTGCACCCTTGAAACAGACACGTTCCCTGCCAACTGGAAACATGCTGAAGTCAATCCCTTCCTCAAGAAGCCCTTTGCAGACCTGATGGACCTCAAGAACTACAGGGCCATCTCTCTTCTCCCTTTTGCCGCCAAAGTCACAGAGAAAATCATCAACACCCTGCTAACGCACTTCATAGAATCCAACAACATCCTCGAACCATCTCAATCTGGATTCCACAGCAACCACAGCACCAAGACCACCCTCCTAGCCACCACAGATGACATACGCAATCTCCTCGATCAAGGCCACACTGCAGCCCTCATTCTACTAGACCTTTCAGCAGCCTTCAACACCATCTCCCACCGCACACTAGCCACCAGACTCCACAACGCTGGCATACAGGGTACTGCCTTAGACTGGATCCGCTCTTTCCTCTCTGGCAAAACACAAAGAATAAGAGTCCGCCCTTCCTCTCCGAACCCACGGAGATCAGATGCAGAGTACCACAAGGATCCTCCTTCAGCCCCAGGCTCTTCAATATCTACATGGCCCACCTTGCAATCATAGTCAGAAAGCATGGACTCAGCATAGTATCCTAAGCTGACACCTCCCAGCTCATCCTCTCCCTCACTAAGGAACCTGACATCCCCAGGCACAGTTTTCAGGAAGGAATGAAGGACATCGCATAGTGGATGAGCAGCAGCTGCCTGAAGCTCAACTCGGAAAAAACTGAAGGCCTCATCCTCGGATCCACCCCGCCATGTAGGACAACACCTGGTGGTCCTCAGAAACCCTCCGAACCCCCACGGACCATTCCCACAACCTCGGCATCATACTCAACTCCTCTCTCACCAGGAGCCGACAGATCAACAGCAAATCGTCCACATGCTTCAACACCCTCTGCATACTCCGCAAGACCTTCCAATGGATCCCCCAGAATCCAGGGAAACTGTCACCCACACTCTCATCAGCAGCAATCGGCACTATGAAAATGCTCTGTACACCAGAATCAACACATCTTTCCTTCACAAACTCCAGACCTTCCAGAACGCTCCAGCCAGACTCATCCTCACCATCCCCAGACATGACAACATCACCCAGCACCTCTGTAGGAGAGTAGGGTCTGCTATCCTATGGTCACCCCAATTTTTGCTTTTTGCTTCACTGGTTTTCGACTTACTGAGGCTGTGGGCCTGCTAATCAGACCCCCAGCCTGCTGTTCTCTCTCTAAATTTATAATACATGTGCTATAGGTACATACCACAATTGGAAATGGACTCCTTGTCAGCCCCTGTACCATGCACTATAGGTGCTCAGGGCATAGGTGCCACCAAGGCCTACCAGGGGCTGAAGCATAGCTTTTGCCACCCCTGGCTGGTTCTTAAATTGACACAACTGGCTGATCACTCAGCTGGGGCAAGTGGGTGTAATCACCCCTTGCTTAGATATAGTATACCTATATCTAAACCTATATCTGGACACATATATAGCCTGTAAGCCACTCCTATGGAAGGCCTCATCAATCCTGGGGGCAGAGTGCGTGGTTTTATGTGAGATGGAGCTCTGGCATGAGCTGAGCCTGTCTGCAGCTGTCGGGAACAACTCCCTAAGCTGATCCGGGATAATGCCATACCATATACTCTTAAGCGCCTTATAATCCTCGCGGTTATATAGCAACTTTGGTTTGGCTTTATCAAAACATGTCGTGTAAGGTGTCATACGAATTGGAATACTACCCCCTCGCCAGTTCTGGCGACGGGGGTAGCATTCCACCCTTCTAGAGGGATAAGACATGTTACTTTACTGAAACGCGGTTGATTTAAAATGAGCCTCAGATCCACAAAATGGATGCCCCTGCCACAGACACGGGTCTGGCCTCCTGCTGCTGACCGAAACTCAGCAAATGGTGGCCTGGACAAAGGGTTTCCTGTCTCAGGGCGGTGTTAAACCACCCCAGACAGGAGATAGTGGATTGTAGTAGGGAGGTTTCAAAGAAACCAGACACTGCCTGGGGAGCACAAGGCTGCCCCTTGCATAATCCGGCCAAACCGGTTCTGGGGCCTCCCAGCCCCTGTCCCAGCGCGGCCTGGATCAAAGGAAAGGGGTGTAACCACCCCCTTCCTGGGTCCCACCCATAGGAGGGGACCTAGCAGGATGTCCAGCCCACCAGATTCGAATAAGAGTGGGAGCAGTGCCAATGCAAATCAGATCATCCTGAAGAAACATAAGAAACGAATTCTGGACCCTTCGACTTTCTACTCAACATAGAAGACGGAAGAATCTCCCTTGTGGTCAAGGAGTGACCACCCTGTGCAAACAGGCACCATCCAGCCCTCGACCCTTGCTTTGTTGCAGTTCCCGCCGGAACTCGAGCGACAGAGATCGACGAGATCAAGCTTGCCTGCCTTCTCCCAGCCCGATCCACAGTCCCTGCAGAGCTGAGACCAGTGGAGGCGACCGGAAGCGTGGGGCACGCCATCTTGAAAAGGCCACGAGACGCTGACCGTGCAGCCCACGAGTGACCCTCGAAGCTGTACACCGGGGTTTGAGAAGCCCCCACCCGAGCTACACTTGCACCCAAGCTCACCCCTCCACACTCGACGAGTGCTGCGTGGGACCCTTCTGCTTGTGTTGGCTCGACGCGTTGGCCCGGTCACTTGCCAGCTGGCTTGTGGCCCCTGTGCCGACGAAAACTTGAATACGACTTGCTTTTCTGGTTGCTCCAGATCTGCACCAGCTCCTGTGAAAAGGAGCCCCCACTCTGACCCTCCTGGTTCGAGTGATAAGCAATCTCCCGGTTCCGCGTGGATTGCTTTTGGCAAGTGCTGTTTGCTGCAATCTTGAAGCCGACGGTGCTGACGGCGAGAGCCTACGTGGGACAGATCGTGACCTGCTCCTGGACGTCGCAGATGCCCCAGAGCCCACGTGACAGCGGAGAGAAGCCTATCAACAACCACCTGATTGCGCCCTTCATTGCCTGGTTCCGTCCTGGTTCCACCCTGGTCACTGCTGAGTGACCCAGACTCTGTCCCCTCTGCTTTCAGGTACTTTTCTACTTCGATCCACCCTTGGATCGCACCGGACACTTCTGCTTCACATCGCCTGCAGCTGCAACAGCTTCAAGCACCAAGAGCCTGCGTGTCAAGACCCGACGCCACTTCGACCCTGTGCACCCACGGCCTGTGGGTGAGGTAACATTGCAACGCCGGTGTTCCCACACTGGTACACACCTCTAGGGTCTGTGTCTAAAGTTTTGTTCCTCTAGGTTCAGCGGAAGTATCTTTTAACTCACTTTGTGTAACTTTTACGCACCATTGACATTGCATTGGTGCAAGCCGCACTTTCCGTGCTGCACCCGAGTTCCGTGGGCTACTCCCGACTTCAGCATTGCTAGTCCTGACTGCTCCCAGCGAATCTCTAGGCCCTAGGCCTAACCACTGTTCGATTGGTATCTCTTATACCACTTTCTTAATATATGGTTTGAGTGGTCACCCGCCCTCATCCATAATTGTGCAACTTTGTATGTTATACTGTGCTTTTGATTTAACGCTTGTGCCCCTTTCCTCATAAAGAGTACTGGGGATTATTTTAGAAATAAACACATATATTTTTATAATATATACTTGTGTGGTGTCCTTTCATTTGATTACAGGATTGTATGTGGTAAAACAGCTCGCTTAACACGACCTCTTAAGTTAAGCCTTTAAGGCTGCTTAGTCCATGCTACCCCTAGGATAGCTTGTCTAACAAGGTTGACTTACAACCAGACATCTTTGGGGTTTGTTTGGACTGATACCAAGTGGTTCCAGAATTGGAAACACTACATATCAGGCCAACTTCTCACATTGGTGGCAGCGGTGGGATTCGAACCCACGCCTCCGGAGAGACTGGAGGAGGTAGCCCTGGCTCAAGCTAAGCTTACCTTGCCTCAAGCTAAACTTACCTTGGCAAGGGAGCAGAAATTGAGTGGCTTAGATGCCACTGGTGGCAGCAAAGTTCCTAAAGAAAAAGGACAGGGCCTATGACAATAGAAACCTGACAAAAATTGTGCCCCCCTACAAGGAAGGGGATGACATCCACAAATGGATGACTGCTCTTGAGAGGGCCTGCATGGTACAGCAGGTCCCTGAGGATCAGTGGGCAGCAATTTTATGGTACTCCTTTTCTGAGAAAGGGAGGGACAGGCTCCTCACTGTTAGACCTGAGGATGCCAAAAACTACTCTGTTCTGAAGAGTGCTCTTATTGAAGGGTTTGGCCTAACCACTGAGCAATACAGGTTGTTGTTCAGAGACACCCAAAAAGCACAGACTCAGGACTGGACTGATTTTGTTGATTGTGCCACTAAGGCTCTGGAGGGTTGGCTGCAGGGAAGTAAAGTTTCAGACTATACAGGATTGTACAATCTTATGATGAGAGAGCAGATCCTTAATAACTGTCAGAACCAGCTGTTGCATCAATACCTTGTTGACTCGGATTTGACCTCTCCCCAAGAATTGGGAAAGAAGGCAGACAAATGGGTCAGAACAAGGATTAAGCAGAAAAACCAGAACCAAGGTGACCAGAAGAAAACAGACCAGAAGGGTGGGAATCAGAAAGATAAAGAAAAGGACCAGAAGTCTTCAGGCCCCCAAACTAGCAATAAGGAGGGGGGTTCCCAAACTGGAAACAAGAAAAAGAAGAATGATGGCCCAAAGAAACCTTGGTGTAATACCTGCAAATCAGTTTCACACTGGGGCAGTGGATGCACTAAGAAACATCCAGTTCCTGCCACTGCAGCTCCTAAAGCAACTGCACCCCCTACTACAGTTAGCAGTGGTGGTACACAGCCAAAGGGTTTAGTAGGGTTGACCCTGGGTACTGAGGTGGAATCTGGCCTAGTCAGAATCCCCACACAGGCAGTTCTCCTATATGATGTGGACTTATCTTTGACCACTGCAGTAAGCCCCAGTAACCTGGGCAAATATAGGCAGACTCCCTTAATCAATGAGAAACTGGCTCAGGCCTACAGGGACACTTGTGCCAGTGTCACTATGGTGACACCTGACTTTGTGGACCCTGGACAGATTGTACTAGGCGAAAGTTACCTAGTGACCAATGCAAGCAACTCCACTACTTCCCATAGTGTGGCTGTTGTGAACTTCTCCTGGGGAGGGGTAGATGGCCTAAAGAAAGTTGTTGTGAGTGCAGACCTCCCAGTAGACTGTCTGTTAGGCAATGATCTTGAAAGCTCAGTTTGGTCAGAAGTGGAGTACAGGACTCATGCAGAAATGCTAGGGATTTCAGCTCATGTCCTTGCAGTGACAAGGTCTCAGGCTAAGAAGTGCCTTCCTGAACCAGTGGTGGATCTTGAAACAATAGACCAACCACAACCCAAGAGAAGGAGCAAGAGGGTTAAGGCTGTGCCTTCCCACTTGCCCCAGGTTGAGGATCAAGTTTCACAGGAAACTGATTCTGCAGTCCAAGAGGAGACTGTCTCAGAGGAGCTTGAACCTGACCAGGTTGAGTTTCTGGGGACAGGGGGACCCTCAAGGGCAGACCTGGGGCAGGCCCAATTAGATTGCCCTTCACTTGAACCCCTCAGACAGCAGGCTGCTGCTGAGTCTGCAGGGAATGCTCAAGGTACCCATAGAGTGTATTGGGATGAAGGACTCCTTTATTCAGAGGCTAGAGACCCCAAGCCTGGCACAACCAGGAGGTTGGTTATACTTTTGAAGTTTAGGGGTTTCCTTCTTACCTTGGCCCATGATATTCCCCTTGCAGGACACCTAGGCCAGAATAAGACTTGGGACAGGCTTGTTCCACACTTTCACTGGCCTCACATGTCAGAAAATGTCAAGGAGTTTTGTCGCTCCTGTGTCACTTGCCAAGCCAGTGGTAAGTCAGGTGGCACAACAAAGGCCCCCCTGATACCACTACCTGTGGTGGGGGTACCCTTTGAAAGAGTTGGAATAGACATTGTGGGTCCCATGGATCCTCCAACAGCATCTGGGCACAGATTTATACTGGTGGTAGTGGATCATGCCACCAGGTACCCAGAGGCAATTCCCCTGAGGACCACCACAGCTCCTGTGGTGGCAAAAACCCTCATTGCAGTTTTCTCAAGAGTGGGCTTTCCAAAGGAGGTTCTTTCAGACAGAGGTACCAACTTTATGTCTGGATACTTGAAAGCAATGTGGAAAGAGTGTGGAGTAAACTATAAGTTTACCACACCCTACCATCCACAGTGCAATGGGCTTGTTGAAAGGTTCAACAAGACCCTAAAGGGAATGATAAAAGGTTTACCAGAGAAGCTTAGGCGGAAATGGGACATCCTTTTACCCTGCTTGCTCTTTGCTTACAGAGAGGTCCCACAGAAGGGGGTTGGCTACAGCCCTTTTGAACTTTTGTTTGGCCACCCTGTAAGGGGTCCATTGAGTTTGGTGAAGGAAGGATGGGAGTTACCTCTCAAAAAGCCTAAACTAGACATTGTGGACTATGTACTTGGTCTCCGCTCCAGGATGGCTGAATACATGGAGAGAGCATCCAAAAACCTTGAGGCCAGTCAAGAATTACAGAAAGCTTGGCATGACCAAAAGGCTGTTCTGGTTGAGTTCCAGCCAGGGCAGAAGGTGTGGGTGTTGGACCCAGTGGGCCCAGCAGCTCTCCAGGACCAATGGACTGGACCCTACCCTATCATTGAGAGAAAGGGAGAAGTCACCTATGTGGTTGACTTTGGTACCCCTAGGAGCCCCCACAGGGTGCTCCATGTAAACCGTTTGAAAGCATTTGTTGACAGGGAGGACATGAGTCTCCTCATGGCCACAGATGGGGATCAGGAGGAAGAGAGTGACCCTCTCCCAGACCTGCTTTCCCAGAACCCTGATGATGGTTCAGTTGATGGAGTAGCCTTGGCAGGCAGCCTCACTGAGCAGCAACAGGTGGACTGCAGACAGGTGTTGCAGGCCCACAGACATATGTTTTCACTCACACCCAGCCAGACTAACTGGTGCACCCATGAGGTGGACACTGGTGACAGTCTGCCTGTGAAGAATAAGATCTACAGGCAACCTGACCATGTCAGGGATTGTATAAAGGCTGAGGTGCAAAAGATGTTGGAGCTTGGAGTGATTGAGCCATCAGAGAGCCCATGGGCTAGCCCAGTGGTCCTTGTGCCAAAACCTCATACCAAAGATGGGAAGAGAGAAATGAGGTTTTGTGTGGACTACAGAGGTCTCAATGCTGTCACTAGGACAGATGCTCATCCCATTCCAAGAGCAGATGAGCTCATTGATAAATTGGCTTCTGCCAAGTTTCTGAGCACATTTGATTTGACAGCTGGCTACTGGCAAATCAGACTAGCTGAAGAGTCAAAACCAAAACAGCATTCTCTACCCCTAGTGGACATTATCAATTTGTGGTAATGCCCTTTGGTTTGAAGAATGCACCTGCCACCTTCCAAAGGCTGGTGAACCAAGTCCTTGCTGGGTTGGATGACTTTTGTGCAGCATATCTAGATGATATTGCTGTCTTTAGCTCCACCTGGGAGGATCACCTGATCCACCTGAAGACGGTTCTGGAGGCCCTGCAAAAGGCAGGCCTGACTATCAAGGCTACTAAGTGCCAGATAGGGCAGAGCAAGGTTGTGTACTTGGGCCACCTAGTAGGTGGGGGTCAAGTTCAACCACTGGAGAGCAAGATCCAGACCATACAGGACTGGGCTCCTCCAACTACCCAGACACAAGTCAGAGCCTTCTTGGGCCTGACTGGGTATTACAGAAAATTTGTAAAGAACTATGGGTCCATTGTGACACCACTGAATTACTTGACATCCAAGAAGATGCCCAAAAAGGTTCAGTGGACAGTTAGCTGTCAAAAGGCATTTGATGACCTGAAGAAGGCCATGTGCTCTGCACCTATCCTGAAGAGTCCTGACTACTCCAAACAGTTCATTGTACAGACAGATGCTTCTGAGTTGGGGGTGGGAGCTGTGCTTTCACAACTTAATCAAGATGGTCAAGACCAGCCCATTGCTTTTATTAGCAGAAGGCTGACCCCCAGGGAGAAACGTTGGTCAGCTATTGAGAGGGAGGCCTTTGCTGTGGTTTGGGCCCTGAAGAAGTTGAGGCCATACTTGTTTGGTACTCACTTCCTAATTCAGACAGACCATAAGCCCCTCTTGTGGCTAAAATCCCAAACTGCTCAGGTGGTCCATTTCCCTACAGGGGATGGACTTTACAGTGGAGCACCGCCCAGGGACTGACCATGGTAATGCAGATGGTCTCTCCAGGTACTTCCACTTAGAACATGAAGACTTATCTGGTCAAGGTTAAGTTTAATGTCCCTGCGTTTGGGGGGGGGGGGGTTGTGTAGGAGAGTAGGGTCTGCTATCCTATGGTCACCCCAATTTTTGCTTTTTGCTTCACTGGTTTTCGACTTACTGAGGCTGTGGGCCTGCTAATCAGACCCCCAGCCTGCTGTTCTCTCTCTAAATTTATAATACATGTGCTATAGGTACATACCACAATTGGAAATGGACTCCTTGTCAGCCCCTGTACCATGCACTATAGGTGCTCAGGGCATAGGTGCCACCAAGGCCTACCAGGGGCTGAAGCATAGCTTTTGCCACCCCTGGCTGGTTCTTAAATTGACACAACTGGCTGATCACTCAGCTGGGGCAAGTGGGTGTAATCACCCCTTGCTTAGATATAGTATACCTATATCTAAACCTATATCTGGACACATATATAGCCTGTAAGCCACTCCTATGGAAGGCCTCATCAATCCTGGGGGCAGAGTGCGTGGTTTTATGTGAGATGGAGCTCTGGCATGAGCTGAGCCTGTCTGCAGCTGTCGGGAACAACTCCCTAAGCTGATCCGGGATAATGCCATACCATATACTCCTAAGCGCCTTATAATCCTCGCGGTTATATAGCAACTTTGGTTTGGCTTTATCAAAACATGTCGTGTAAGGTGTCATACGAATTGGAATACTACCCCCTCGCCAGTTCTGGCGACGGGGGTAGCATTCCACCCTTTTAGAGGGATAAGACATGTTACTTTACTGAAACGCGGTTGATTTAAAATGAGCCTCAGATCCACAAAATGGATGCCCCTGCCACAGACACGGATCTGGCCTCCTGCTGCTGACCGAAACTCAGCAAATGGTGGCCTGGACAAAGGGTTTCCTGTCGCGGGGCGGTGTTAAACCACCCCAGACAGGAGATAGTGGATTGTAGTAGGGAGGTTTCAAAGAAACCAGACACTGCCTGGGGAGCACAAGGCTGCCCCTTGCATAATCCGGCCAAACCGGTTCTGGGGCCTCCCAGCCCCTGTCCCAGCGCGGCCTGGATCAAAGGAAAGGGGTGTAACCACCCCCTTCCTGGGTCCCACCCATAGGAGGGGACCTAGCAGGATGTCCAGCCCACCAGATTCGAATAAGAGTGGGAGCAGTGCCAATGCAACTCAGATCATCCTGAAGAAACATAAGAAACGAATTCTGGACCCTTCGACTTTCTACTCAACATAGAAGACAGAAGAATCTCCCTTGTGGTCAAGGAGTGACCACCCTGTGCAAACAGGCACCATCCAGCCCTCGACCCTTGCTTTGTTGCAGTTCCCGCCAAAACTCGAGCGACAGAGATCGACAAGATCAAGCTTGCCTGCCTTCTCCCAGCCCGATCCACAGTCCCTGCAGAGCTGAGACCAGTGGAGGCGACCGGAAGCGTGGGGCACGCCATCTTGAAAAGGCCACGAGACGCTGACCGTGCAGCCCACGAGTGACCCTCGAAGCTGTACACCGGGGTTTGAGAAGCCCCCACCCCAAGCTACACTTGCACCCAAGCTCACCCCTCCACACACGACGAGTGCTGCGTGGGGCCCTTCTGCTTGTGTTGGCTCGACGCGTTGGCCCGGTCACTTGCCAGCTGGCTTGTGGCCCCTGTGCCGACGAAAACTTGAATACAACTTGCTTTTCTGGTTGCTCCAGATCTGCACCAGCTCCTGTGAAAAGGAGCCCCCACTCTGACCCTCCTGGTTCGAGTGATAAGCAATCTCCCGGTTCCGCGTGGATTGCTTTTGCCAAGTGCTGTTTGCTGCAATCTTGAAGCCGACGGTGCTGACGGCGAGAGCCTACGTGGGACAGATCGTGACCTGCTCCTGGACGTCGCAGATGCCCCAGAGCCCACGTGACAGCGGACAGAAGCCTATCAACAACCACCTGATTGCGCCCGACATTGCCTGGTTCCGTCCTGGTTCCACCCTGGTCACTGCTGAGTGACCCAGACTCTGTCCCCTCTGCTTTCAGGTACTTTTCTACTTCGATCCACCCTTGGATCGCACCGGACACTTCTGCTTCACATCGCCTGCAGCTGCAACAGCTTCAAGCACCAAGAGCCTGCGTGTCAAGACCCAACGCCACTTCGACCCTGTGCACCCAAGGCCTGTGGGTGAGATAACATTGCAACGGCGGTGTTCCCACACTGGTACACACCTCTAGGGTCTGTGTCTAAAGTTTTGTTCCTCTAGGTTCAGCGGAAGTATCTTTTAACTCACTTTGTGTAACTTTTACGCACCATTGACATTGCATTGGTGCAAGCCGCACTTTCCGTGCTGCACCCGAGTTCCGTGGGCTACTCCCGACTTCAGCATTGCTAGTCCTGACTGCTCCCAGCGAATCTCTAGGCCCTAGGCCTAACCACTGTTCGATTGGTATCTCTTATACCACTTTCTTAATATATGGTTTGAGTGGCCACCCGCCCTCATCCATAATTGTGCAACTTTGTATGTTATACTGTGCTTTTGATTTAACGCTTGTGCCCCTTTCCTCATAAAGAGTACTGGGGATTATTTTAGAAATAAACACATATATTTTTATAATATATACTTGTGTGGTGTCCTTTCATTTGATTACAGGATTGTATGTGGTAAAACAGCTCGCTTAACACGACCTCTTAAGTTAAGCCTTTAAGGCTGCTTAGTCCATGCTACCCCTAGGATAGCTTGTCTAACAAGGTTGACTTACAACCAGACATCTTTGGGGTTTGTTTGGACTGATACCAAGTGGTTCCAGAATTGGAAACACTACATATCAGGCCAACTTCTCACAACCTTCGAGACCTCAACAAGCTCTCCGTCAAAAAGAGAATGACCTTCCAGCTGCTCACAGACACCTACAAAGCCCTCCACAAAACTCGACCCCACTAGCTCAGCGAAAGAATCTCCTTCCACACCCCCAAGAGAAACCTCTGATCCACTGACCTAGCCCTGACCAAAATCCCCTGCATCGACAGAGCCAGAATGGGGGGCAGAACCTTCTCCTACATCATAGTCAAGAGATTGAACAAACTCCCCTTCAGCTCAGATGAAGCCCTACACTGCAAGCTTTCAGAAAAGACTTCAAGACCTCGCTCTTCGGATGACCTCGGAGCTCACCGAACCCCATGCCCCCAGCGCCTTGAGACCCTCATGGGTGAGTAGTGCACTCTAAAAATTCCCTGATTTATTGATTGATTGAATGATGGGGGTTCAGCTCTTGCACGTTTTCCATCTGGATGTTGTCAGCGTTAGTAGTGTTGCTGTGTGTGAGGAATTGATTGTGTGCCCTTCCAGATTTCCTTGTCAGAGCCTTCATAGTGCCGCATATGTGGCTCTTCGGCTCTTCATCTGGGCTACAATGTTCAAATTTCACCATTAATTTCATCCTGGCTTTGGTTTCTCTTTCTAGCATTAGCACGTAGAGGAAAATGATCTATCCCTTGCTCCCTCTGTTTCTGTTAGTCTCCAATTCAAGACTTTGGGGTTGATTACAATGCCGATCAGAAGGACTCCGAATCAGATTCAAGTTTTCTGAATTGGATTCGGAATGCCTGTTTACAACCGATTCGGAAACCACTCTGAACGACCAATTACAATATTCAGACTTTCTGAATAGGTTCAGAATCTGAACTAAATGGCATTCGGAAAGTCTGAGTCGTTCGGAACCGAAACGTGTGTTTTTATGCGCCTCATTTTCGTACGCCTCGGAAGCTTTCCGAACGAGCGATTACGATGTCAGATTCAGATAGCCCTTCTGAATCAGTCATTTCGCTCAGATCGGCTGTCGGAATTTGAATTTTGGGGCCCATAGCAGGCCCTCCCTTCACCTGGGGCCTTCCAAATGAGGCCTGTGGAGGTAACCAAGGGACCCCCACTTGCAAGCCATGCACAGTGTGACAGGCACTAAGGGGTGCCTGCCACAGGATGTATGATTTTCTCTAGCCGCCCCATTCTTCATGCAAGCCTGTGTATTCGTTCGCAGCATAGGCTCCCAATAAATTCAATGGGATTCTGACTGAATCACATCCGGACGATTATGGAGGTATTGTAATCGGTTGCTCGGACTCCCTGAATCTGAGTAGGTCAAAAAGCATTCCGAGACCGGTTTGGTTGGAACGCTTTCTGAACAAGATCTTAATGAACCCCTTTATCATTTTTAATGAATGTTTCCTGGATAAGGTTGCTCAGTGTGTAGATCCATCAGTATCCATGCCCTCTCTACCCTTTGTTTCTAAGCCCCGTTGTTTTCACTGTTGTACCAGATTTACTGTATTTGGGGTTCCCTTTCTCCATTGATCCTTTTTCCTTTGATCCTTACCCATCGAGTGCGTGCAGCTTTCTGTCCAAGGGCGAACTGAGATACATGGATGAATGTAGACAGACAGTCAGACAGAAACAGACAAGTAGAGTGGTAACCATACTGTTAGGCAGACACGTATTTAGTGGTAACACAGAGGGCCAAGTCATGGTTGTGCTGAGTGTAACGAGAGAGGGCTTGGAGAAGTGACAAGTGAGTGCCTTGGAGAAAGGACTGCTACTTCCTCTCTCAAATAATACATTTATTTACCTGCATGCACAGATTAATTTTCCTGCTCCCTCTCACTAATCAATACACTTATCTGTGGATCCTAAAGTTGGAAAGGGGATTGGAAGGAGTAAGAGAAAGGGGAATGCTGCTCTTTCATTTTTGTACTTTTTAAAATCTATGTTAAATCAAACTGTTTCCATAAAAAAATACACTTCAAACCATTTACATTACAAAAGGCATCGATTTTAAAAACACAATGCCCTAACTGGGGTAATTGTGAAAGGGGAGTGTCCTCCATTGTCCAGAGTGACAATAAGCATTCCGTCATGCCCTAACTGCGAACCAAGTACAAGGGGATTGCCCATCACTGGCACATTCACTTTTCCTTCAGTCACCCACCAGCTGCAAGGGTTCGGGCCCAGTGAACGCTGAGGAAATGAAGTGGCAAAAATGAAATTTCTGTTTGCCATGAAATTACAAACAGAGCGAAACAATGATTAACAGAGAGAGAGACGGACAGAGAGGGAGACGAGGCAGAGAGGGAGAGAAAGATAGTCTTATCTGGCGCTCCTGCATCAACCAGTATTAAGGTGCTTTACATAGATATCAGTTGGGTACAGTTACAGTTAACCAGTTTGCAAGCAGATATAACCCTACAAAGAATTGTACAGAGATGGGTTCTTGCCTATCTTTAGTTGCTTTTTACATCATCTGATAAGACTGGAATCTGGATGCTAGAAATGTCACAATTCTGGCTTTCAACACCTTTTTAGGGCTCGACCTCTGCCAATGCGCTTGCGCATTGCAGATGTCGAGACATATTGGAGCTTACCGAGAGCTTAACCATTGAAGCGATTTGATGCTGTGCCCGTGAAAAAGCGCGTGCACGCATCAAAGCCACCAGCCTCCCTCCCACAGGCATCTCAAGCTCCCCCCAGCGTGCGCTCAGCCTCAGGCCAGCATTTCTCCTCTCATAAATATTCACTGCACGGCCGGCCGGCACATCAAAGGCTGCCCTTCTTCCCTTGTAATTATTTACTTCACTTTTCACGGCCGCAAGGCCGTGACTCGCATTTCTCCTCCCCCAGCAAATGATTTCGACAGTAGCCCGGTTTCTCGTCCCAAACTCCTCATTGTTTAACTTTATAACTCAAGAGTGGTGCTACGGGCGCAGTTATGGTTCAGAAATGCCACAACGAAAATTTATTTTATTAAATGTTAAAATACTTAACTAGGCAGAGAAGGGGGTATTTTTATGTTTTGACTTGTAATTGTTATCTGTTAAAGCAATAATTGTGACTTTTTTAAGCATGTTCGTTTTTGCTGCAACTTGTGTCCAGAGAACACGAGTAATAAAAAATTATGTAGTACTCTTTCCTCTGAAATGTGCATAGATTTACCAGTTTTCGGTGATTCACAAAACGCAATGTGAATGGTAAACTATGCACTACTTACTCCGTTTCACCCATGTTTAAGCATTGTTTAAACAATCCCCTGGAGTGCACGTGACTGAATTATACAAAGACACCCTTTATTTCTTTTTGAATACATTCTATTCATATTTGCGCACAGACACACAAGCTCCCTTGCACACGGACCAACAAACATACCTGCGCACAGACACAATGGTCACACAAGCACCCTTGCACACGGACCAACAAACATACATGCGCACAGACACAAAAGCTCCATTTCACACCGACTAACAACCATACATGCGCAAAGACACAACAGACACACAGGCACTTTTAATCATACAGGCACACATGACAGGGCATCCATTTGCTATCTGGTGTCACATTTAAAATTACTTTTGTGCCCACATAGGTGTCCATTTTTCTTCTTTCTTTCACTTCCCATCCATGTCCGACCTTTCCTTTTATTTAGTGAGTGCGCTCTTTTAGCTGTAAACATTGGTGCTGTTTGGCAGTTTAATTGTCGTTTTATTTGCAGAGTTTGGCTTCCTCTGAAAGGCTGTTTGCTTGTTCTGTGGACAGGCCCTTTTGTGACAGCCCCATGTAAAGGAAGCCCTAACTTACATACTGATGTCAAAATCTTTTTTTCTTCCGATGGGTGACGATGCCTTTCACTTCCTCCAGGCCACCACCCACTCCCCCCATTCCTTTCAGACTTTTCTTTCTTAAACGCTCCTGCCTGGCTTCTCCTTCCTGTTCATGCTACTGAAGTTCAGACGCGGGATTGGAAGTTTTCTTTGTGTATTTGCATAAATGTGTTTTTAATTGGCTGCTGACTTCTAAGAACATGTTGTGGAACTTCAAATGCCCGTGTGTCTTTTGTCTTTATGTTTGTGTTACAGCTTACTGTGTGGGTGTTTCAGTTGGCTCAGGATTTCAGCCTGATCCAGTGAGTGAAATCTGGAATTGTAGGCACGTGAACTTCTGAGGCCAAAATCAGTTGGTTACATTTACGACTTTTTCCAGGTTATTAGTGTTTTGTTTGTTTACGTTGTTTTCCACAGCATCACCACATCACTTTGGGACACTACTACATCACTCAGGGACTCCACCACATCACTGAGGGACTCCACCACATCACTCAGGGAAACCACCACATCACTCTGGAACACCGACACATTACTCAGGAACACCACCACATCACTCTAATACACCACCACATCACTCTGGGACACCACCACATCACTCAGGGACACACCACATCACTCAGGAACACCGCCACATCACTCAGGGACACCACCACATCACTCAGGAACACCACCACATCACTCAGGAAGAATACCACATCACTCAGGAACAACACCACATCACTTAGGGGCACCCCCACATCACTCAGGGACACCACCACATCCCTCAGGGACACCACCACATCACTCAGGGGCACCACTCAGGGGAACCACCACATAACTCAGCACTACCACAGCACCACTCAGCGCCACCACAGCATCACTCAGCACCACCACAGCATCACTCAGCACCACCACAGCATCACTCAGCACCAGCCCAGCATCACTCAGCGCTACCCCAGTATCACTCAGCGCTACCCCAGCATCACTCAGCGCTACCCCAGCATCACTCAGCACCACCACATATCACTCAGCACCACCACATTATCACTCAGCACCACCACAGCACCACTCAGCACCACCACATCATCACTCAGCACCACTCAGCATCACCACAGCACCACTCAGTGCCACCACAGCATCACACAACATCACTCAGCATCACCACAGCATCACTCAGCAATACCACAGCATCACTCAGCACCACCACAGCATAACTCAGCACCACCACAGCACAACCACAGCACCACTCAGCATTACCACAGCATCACTCAGCACCACCACAGCATCACTCAGCACCACCACAGCATCACTCAGCACCACCACAGCACCACTCAGCATCACTCAGCACCACCCCAGTAACACTCAGCACCACCACAGCATCACCACAGCATCCCTCAGCACCACCACAGCACCACTCAGCACCACCACAACATCACTCAGCACTATTACAGCATCACTCAGCGCAACCACAGCATCACTCAGTGCAGCCACAGCATCACTCAGCACAACCACAGCATCACTCAGCACCACCACAGCACCACTCAGCACCACCACAGCATCACTCAGCACCACTCAGCATCACCAAAGCACCACTCAGTGCCACCGCAGCATCACTCAGCATCACCACAGCATCACTCAGCACCACCACAGCATCACTCAGCACCACCACAGCATAACTCAGCACCACCACAGCATCACTCAGCACCACCACAGCACAACCACAGCACCACTCAGCATTACCACAGCATCACTCAGCACCACCACAGCATCACTCAGCACCACCACAGCATCACTCAGCACCACCACAGCACCACTCAGCATCACTCAGCACCACCCCAGTAACACTCAGCACCACCACAGCATCACCACAGCATCCCTCAGCACCACCACAGCACCACCACAACATCACTCAGCACCATCACAGCATCACTCAGCGCAACCACAGCATCACTCAGCGCAACCGCAGCATCACTCAGGTAACCACAGCATCACTCAGTGCAGCCACAGCATCACTCAGCACAACCACAGCATCACGCAGCACCACCACAGCATCACTGGTTCATGTTCTTTCAATGTTTCAAGCTGTTTTCAAGCTTTCACGCTTTATTACAAATCACAAAAAGATGTTAATATTTCACTTCTGTTCTTGGATTTTCGTCACAATAAAAAACACTGAACATAATCTTCACAAAAGTTATTAACAAAAGTTTAAGCTATTGCCATTACAAATTAAATAAATTATTTAAGTATTAATTATTTAAAAAAATTAAAAGCCATTGTTATTTGTAATATCAATACATCTAAGTCACGTAAATACAAAACATGTTGCATTACAAATGCTATAGGTGTCACATTTGCGAAAGTTATAACTATTGGCATTGTAAATGACAAAGCTATTAATTTAGCTATTTTAAAAAGTAACACATAAATAAAAAAAATTCATTTATAAGACCAATAGCTCAAACTTTCGTAATGCGAGCCCTATTGCATTTCCAATGCTTGTTTGTTCCAGTCCTTAAGTCATAAGCTCTGTCTTGTTATTTTAAACCATAGTCTTTCTCTTTACAGTCCCACTTTCCCTCCCCACTCGCCTGAGGAAAATCTAATAATTGTTATTTTTAAATGGACTCCTGAATAGTCATACATCTAGGAACTCAGAAAGAGGTGACCACAAAAATATATGATAGGTGAATTCTGCATAAGTATGAACAATATGTATGCTTATGATGGAGCAAGGTTTCACACATACAGAAACTTGCTTGTATTTAAACCTCTCGAAATAACATATAACATACTAATCAACATGTCCTGTCCATGAATATTTGCATTACACGACATATTTAGCAAGCTGTGGAAGCTTGTCAATGTGCTTTTACTAATAGTAACCCGAGTGTCCTAAAAATGGCAGCCCTAAACGCTTGAAATTTACTGCGCATGCGTCCGCTAAATCTACGTGGTGTGACGTACCGCTGCTTTTGGAGGGGAACTTCTTGCTTCTGCGCATTAGTGCCAGAAATGGCTGCTTCAAACCTCACATGCTAATGCTTATGCTGCTGCTTGTACTAAGCTTGTTCGTTCTGCTTAACTATTAATGCAAAAGTTCAACTAAAGTAATGGGGTTAGAATAGAGATAAGTGGTATACAGTGCATTTATTATTTTTTTTACTCTAAAATGTTTCTCTTTGACTTTGTTAATAGCTCGTATTTGGGCCTGAAGGGTGACTTGAGACACCATTTTGAAAATGCACCCCGCATGTGCCGGGAGAAATGAGAGACCTCGAGCTGTGGTATTGAATTCGTGCCAAGGATTGTCTTACCCACGATGCACCTGAGAAACTCATCCCATGAGCTGCAAAAAGGAAGACAACTTGCAAATTGTTACAACATTGTATGCTAAAATGAAATGGCCTTTGACTCAGAAAACCTTGCATAGATAAAACTTTTAAACTTTCCCTGAGTCTATGGTTATTACAGGAAAGGAAGAATTGTTTAAATACTGCCTGTTTATTCTAACTCCCTTTTCGATCCCTAGGACTTATAGCAAAAGTGACAAGGATTGGTAAGTCATGGTTTACAGGTATAAGTCCTAAAAGGACTCAAAGTACTGATAGGCGATTAGTTAGTAATTAAAGGTAGGACTGCTAGTTCAAGGTTCAAGCTAGTTCAGCTCCCCACGCCACCACACGGCCACCAGCTGCCTCGTGTCCTACTCCCTGCCGCCCGCTGGTTCCAACCGTTTCCCTATCCTTTCCCGCCACTGCGTCCCCGCCCCCCTGCTCCCCATTGGCCAGCCACTCCCGCCTCCCAGCTGCTCCTCCCTCTTATGGAGGCCATGCAGCGGCCGCGCCACTGGAGCGCCAAAGGTTTGCCGAAGACAAGCCCGTCTGCACCCGTCCGTGCCTGGACCGCGCCCAGCGCCAGAAAGCCTGGGCCCGCGAACTCCGCGAACGCATCAACACCAGACTCTGCTATGATGCCAGCACCCTACACACACTCAATGCCGGCCAAAACCACACCTGCTTCCATGCCGCCCAAAACGGACTCACGGATCTTTCACCTGCCACACCTGCAGCTTCACCTGCGAAAGAACCACCAAACCCCCACGCACTGGACCCAACCACCTCCTCTGCATACTTCTCAACACCTGCTCCGCACGCAAACACACCGTCGAACTCTGGGATCTGCTCGAGACCTCAAGTCCCAGACGTGGCCTTCCTGACCGAGACCTGGTCGAACGACTCCTCGGCGCCCGACATCGCCATAGCCATCCCGGACGGCTACAAGATCACCCGCAGGGATAGCGCCAACGGAATCAGAGGAGGAATAGCCATCGTCCACAAGTCCACCCTCAAGGTCACCACCCACGCAGACGACACCCTCAACACCGCCGAACACCTGCACTACCGGATCCACACCAACCCCAACACCACCCTCAGAGGAACACTCATCTACAGACCACCCGGACCCCGAGCCCAATTCAGTGACTCCATCGCCGACCTCACCAGCACCCATGCACTCGCCTCCACGGACTACATCCTCCTCTGGGACCTGAATTTCCACCTCGAGAACAACAACAACGCCAACTCCACCACCCTGATCGACAACCTCACCAACCTCGGCCTCAGACAACTAGTCACCCACGCCGCCGGCCACACGCTGGACCCAATCTTCTCCACAGGCACCCATGTCGCCTTCAACCACACCACCGAACTCCACTGGACCGACCACCACTGCATCCATTTCACCTTCAACAAACCAAGCACGCACCACCGCACCCAACAGCTACCTCGCCGCTGCTGGAGCACAGTCACCGAAGACCAGCTGATCCTCACCCAAAACCCACCCACTGACCCTACCAACCCAGACATCGCAGCCCGCAACCTCAGACAGTGGATCGACGACTGCGTCAACACCCTCGCCCCACTCAAGAAACCCTCCAACAACCATGCCAGCAAGAGAGCCACCTGGTTCACCGATGAGCTGCAGGCCTCCAAACGCACATGCCGGAAACTGGAGAAGATATGGCTCCACGAACGCACTCCAGACAATCAGGCAGCCCACAAGGACGCCACCCGCAGACATCACCACCTCATCAGATTAGCCAAGAGATCCTCCTTCAAAGACCCCCTGGACAACAACGCACACCACAGCAAAGAGCTCCTAAGCATCATAAAGGAACTCTCTAACCCCAGCGCCAAAGCCAACGACATACCGCCCTCACAAGAACTGTGCAACTCACTAGCCATCTTCTTCCACCGCAAGATCGCTGACATCCATGACAGCTTCAACGCCATGACCATCCCGACTACGCCAGACCCCACCTCCCCTGTGAAAAACCACCAGCACCAACCGCCTGACCTCCTGGTCCTACATCAACGACGATGAAACACGCAAGGTCATGAACTCCGTCCACTCAGGATCTATGTCAGACCCGTGCCCACACCACGTATTCAACAAACCAGACGCTGCCATCGCACCCCAACTACGGAAGGTCATCAACATCTCCTTTGAAACAGCAACATTCCCGGAAAGCTGGAAACACTCCAAAATCAACGCCCTCCTCAAGAAGCCCTAGGCGGACCCCAAGGACTTCAAGAACTTCTGGCCCATCTCCCTGCTCCCGTTCTATGCGAAGGTCATCGATAAAATCATCAAAATGCAACTGGCCCGCCACGTGGAAGACAACAACATCTTAGACCCGTCCCAGTCCGGATTCAGACGCAACCACAGCACAGAGATAGCCCTCATCGCCGCCACAGACGACATCAGGCGCCAACTAGACAATGGCGAAACATCAGCCCTCATCCTCCTGAACCTGTCAGCCGCCTTTGACACGGTCTGCCATCGCACTCTAAAGACACGTCTACTAGAAGCCAGAATCCAAGAGAAGGCCCTTGACTGGACCACGTCCTTCCTCTCTGGCAGAACCCAGAGCGTCCACTTCCTGCCCTTCCGATCCGAGGCCACTGACATCATCTGCGGCATCCCCCAGGGCTCATCCCTCAGCCCGACGCTGTTCAGCGTCTACATGGCCCCCCTCGCACAAGTAGGCTGCCAGCACAACCTCAAAATCATCTCCTACGCCGACGACACCCAGCTCATCCTCTCCCTCACCAAGGACCCGCACACCGCCAAAACCAACCTCCACAAGGGAATGAAGGCCGTCGCCGACTGAATGAGGAACAGCCGTCTGAAGCAGAACTCGGACAAGACGGAAGTACTCATCCTCGGACCCACCCCCTCAGCCTGGGATGACTCCTGGTGGCCGACCACACTTGGAACAGCACCGACACCCACCGACCATGCACGTAACCTGGAATTCATCCTCGACTCCTCCCTCTCCATGTCTAAACAGGTCGGAGCCGTCTCCTCCTCCTGCTACAACACCCTCCGCATGCTCTACAGTATCTACAAGTGGATCCCGACTGAAACAAGAAGAACGGTGACACAGGCCCTCGTCAGCAGCAGACTGGACTACAGCAACGCACTCTACAGCGAATCCGAGCCAAACACCTACGACGACTACAACGCATCCAAAACGCCTCCGCCTGAATGATCGTCAACATCCCCCGCCGCAGCCACATCACCCCCCACCTGAGAGACCTACACTGGCTACCCCTCGACAAGAGAATCACCTTCAAGCTCTTCACCCACGCACACAAAGCACTCCACAACACCGGTCCAGCCTACCTTAACAGCAGACTCAGCTTCTACACCCCCACCTGCCAGCTCCGCTCCTCCAGCCTCGCCCTCGTCGCTGTCCCCCAAATCCAACGAACAACCTCCGGCGGCAGATCCTTCTCCTACCTCACCGCCAAGACCTGGAACACCCTCACTACCTACCTACGGCAGACCCAGGACCTGCTCGCCTTCAGAAGACTCCTCAACCTGGCTCTTCGAGCAGTAGCGGCACCCCCTCCTCTTAGCGCCTTGAGACCCTCACCGCTAAGTAGCGTACTTTACAAGTACTTTGATTGATTGATTGAAGGTGTGAATGTTTTATGGGCCCAGGTGAGTATGGTAAAATTGAGCTAGTGGTTCCACATGCTCTATCAGTATACTTTTCTGGTAGCAGTAGTATGGTTCAGGTTTAGTAAAAAATAGGTAGTTAGTTATGTATCGATTATTGATTATATTGATTTTTACGTACTAACCAAAATCCGCTTGTATTGTTATTTGTTGTCTGGAATATCCCGCGATAAGAAAAGCAGTTGGAAAATAGGAGCCATACTGCTGTGAGGTTACTTGCCTTGAGGAAAAAGGTGCGTAAAGTTAGGTAAAACTTGAAGCACTAGTTAGGGTTTATTTTTCTAGTATAAAAGGGGGAGTGATTGGTAGCAAAGGAGTTCACTGATGATATTTTGGTCTTATATCACCTAGAAAGGGCAATTCTGAAGGAGTAGAAGGTTCTTTTTTGCTTAAGTAAAGAGTAAATGGAAGGTTGTATTACTCGTAGTGCATGAAGAGTAGGCAGAATTAGGTTTACTCATTGTGAAAGAAATGATCTTTTCTTTGAATTTAGTCAATCAGGCACAGTAGCGAACGTTTTCAAGTTGTCAATTAATGAGATGTATAATTGAATTGTAAAAGAAATTGAATTATGGTATTACCTTGCAAAGGAGGAAGTCAGTCGCGGGTGCTGCACTGACGTCATAGAGGGCCGCGCTGGGATTGGTAGAAACAGCGGGTGTGTAACCATGAGAAAATTGTAAAGGAGGGGTGAGTGCCGAGAGTGAGATTCACGTCACAGAAAAGCAGTGCAATCATTGGTTAACGCTGCTTGTAAGTTTAAACCTCATTGGTCATTGAAATTAAGGGACACACTGGTATTGGAGAAATATTTCTGCAAAGTAAAAAAACTGGATTAATTAAATTTACTGAAAATCCGTAGAAAATTAAATAGCAGTATTTACAAGAAATCGTCCTGATAGAAAATACTTAGGATTTGCTAAAGTACAACAGATTAGAGAAATACCCTATATCATGTACGGAGGAAAGAGAAAAAGTTTGTTTTTCAAGAAAATAAAGTATTACTTTATGAGGGACAAAGCTATTAAAACAAGGGAAGGGATTATTATTCCACCACCCAATACGCCCGCATCATACATATGGTAGAAAGGATCTACCACACTTGTGTGTGGTTAGAGAACGGATAGAATATACAAACAATGATGGCATATTAGCTTTTCTAGAACATGGTACATTTAATGGTAGAGTATTGCACAGTTTGTGAACTCTCATGAATGAGCTAGATCCCAGACCAAGATTAACTCAATATGAAGCCTTAGAGGAGTGGGAGACCGAAGCTTTTGAGAGAGATAGATCTTGAGGCAATAGAAGTCTTAGCAGATTTTATCCCAGATTTCCAAAGGATACTCGAGATAAGTAAATGAAAGGATCGAGACAGTCCATGTTAGTAGAAGGATTGTATCCTGTATTGACCCTAGAAGAACCATCAGGAAGTAAAAGTACAGAGAACACAAAAAATGTAATGACTAGTGGTGATTTGTATGATGAATATTTAGATGATTTGTTAATGAAAAATCCGCCACCTTACCAAGTAGAAACTCATAGAGTTACTTCCAGTGCTCTTTTTTTACAACCACGTTTAGTTCCGCAAATTATACACGAAACCTCATTGGAGAAGGTACTCCAAGAAAGGGAAAAAGAAGCTTTAAACAAACAGCGTAGTGAACTAATTCAGAAACCTTCTCAGTTAAATACAAGTCCTGCAGCCCTGACAATACCCGTAACAATAGGTCCGGTAGTCCCTTGATATGGAGATAAGCAAGCTAGCCCTAAAGCTTCCGTTCTGACTACATCCATAGTACAGCCTAGAAAAGAAACCCTAATAGTTGATGATCATGCAAGTGAATGCGAGTCAGTAATTTCCCTAATGGATTTACCTATACGAGAACCAGCAAGTGACTCGATCAGAAAAATTACTCCCCGATGATCAAAAGAAGTACAGATTGAGACATCCTCAGGAACGAGAAATGTAACTGTAGTAAGCCCAGAAGAATTAGATCGATAGACCCGAAACATAGAGAAGCCAAAATCACAGTCAAAGGTATTGGACATATTCAAATTAAGGATAGAATTGGAAGAAATGGTAGCTGGAAATGTGGGATTGGAAAGGTTAAATTCTTTTGATGAAAATGAACTGTTGTTTATATGCAGAAGTATTACTCGAAATACTAAAATATAACATGAAAAGCTAATGAATTTGGCTTCTGAAATGGGAATTGACATTGGAAAATCAAATGAATTACAGAAACCATATAGAGCTGAATTTTCTGACAAGGATTTGGAAAATATGAATGTGTCAGGACGGAAATTGCAGATAAAGGAATTGTTGTCTTGTTGCAAAAATGGGAAGATTTAGACAAATGGAAAGCTAGTTGGACAAAGAAAAAGGAAGAGGCACAGGCACCACATCTGAGTATTTACTAAAAGAAGCATAAAAGGTCGAAAGATTGTGTCAGATGGGAGTAGTGCCAGGAGTAGGTTATGTACATGTCCATTGGTCCCGGCAGGATATTTTATCATTTACTAATGACTTCCCCAGCTAAGAGAAAAACCTGTAGAATGGTATCAACAAGTTGAAAGATTTGTGAAAGTAGCAAAAGTACTGTTAAAAGATTTAGTTGTTTTATTTGACATTGTTGTTCCAGCTGATTTGTGGTCCAAGTGTAAAATTACAGTAGATTGGCCAAATTATATACCCTGACGGTGCCTTAGAGGGGGGAAGAGGATTGCGTACGTGGCGCATCCTTACCAGTAGATCAGTCAGGTCCTTACATTGAGGGAAAAGGGGAGAGAAATTGTGTTACCTTTTTGTTAGACACTGGTGCTACCCGTTCTACTGTGAGAACAGCATATATCCCAAACCTACCCCTCTCGGGAGAAGCGATCCAAGTAGTGGGCGTTTCTAATAAACAAATCAGGACCGCTGTCACAGAACCAATGGAAGTCTGTATCGGTAACTTTAGTGAAATGCACAAATTCGGAATGTGCAATTCCAGCCCTGTAAACTTGTTAGGAGGAGATTTATTGTGCAAGATGAATTTCACAATCTTTTGCACACCAAATGGTGTCGAAATTCAGACTCCAGATGAAGACGGAGTGTACAAAATTATGCTAGCCAGACAAGAAACAGAAGGTGAAAAGATGTCTTTAGAAGATTTACCAGGAGAACTGACAACTTTTGTTAACCCTGATGTGTGGGATTTTTCAGGAAAAGAAGTAGGTCTAATGGCAAATGTCGATCCCTTAAAAGTGACAGTGAAAGAAAGTGCAGTTTACCCAAATATTCCAAATATAATTGTTGTCCCATGTTGCCCAGTAGTACCAAATCCAGCAGTAATTCTATATCAAATATCATTAGGAGCAGGATGGCTCACTGTAGCTCACTGTAGCTGATTTATGCAATGCCTTAGTTTCTATCCCACTGCATCCAGACAGCAAGTTTTTATTTTCGTTCAAATTTGATGAGCATGTTTACGTTTGGAATCGTGTTCCACAAGGGTACACAGAAAGTCCATCAATTTTTAATCAGACTTTAAAGAGGTGTCTTGAATCACTAGTGCTGCCAGGACAATCAGTACTGGTGCAGTATATCGATGACTTATTATTGGCATCGAGAACCCGAAATGACTGTGTAATTGAATCCATTGCATTATTGAACCATCTAGCAAAAGGTGGACATAAATTGACTCCAGAAAAATTGCAATATTGTACAACCTCAGTCAAGTATCTGAGACACCAGATAGAAAGAGGGGTCATGAGAGTAACATCCGAAAGAATCAAAATAATTCAAAACATGAAATTACCACAAACTCAGAAAGAAATCAGAATGTTTCTTGGAGTTGTAGGTTACTGCAGGTAGTGGATTGTGGGATTTGCAGTGCTAGCAAAACCCTTGATTCAAATGACAACGAAACAAGCAAAAGATCCAGTTGAATGGAATGATGAAAGCATGATTGCTTTCTTAAAATTGCGTAACAGTCTGTGTGAAGCTCCAGCATTAGGGATGCCTGATTATTCAAAAGAGTTTGCACTATTTTGTGACACAAGAGACAATTGTGCTCTCTCAGTTCTAACCCAGACTCATGGTTTAATGCGACGACCTGTGGCCTATTTTTCTGCCACATTAGACCCAGTGGCATCAGCACTGCCAGGTTGTCTGACAGCGGAAGCTTCAACTTGTATGATTCTTGAGCAAAGTGAATCCACTATCCAGGGACACCCTGTAACAGTGTATGTCCCACATTCAGTTGTGATTCTGCTAACAAGAACACGTACTCAGCACTCAACTCCTAGTTGGATTACTAAATGTGAAAGAATTATCATTGGTTCAGAAAATGTGACAATAGTGAGGTGCACTGTTTTAAATCCAGCAACCTTATTGCCAGATTCTCACTTTGAGGAAGTGAGAGAGGAAGTTGAACGTGATTGTATCGACTTAACTGAATTCAGTACTAAACCTCGCGCAGACATGGGAGGGCGCTAGAGGGCGCACTGCGGAATGGCTGCCTTCTAAGACAGCTCCGCCGGTCAGGTCAAACCTGCGGCTAAATAGAGCGTTCAGCGGACTCCGACCCGACTGCAACTAGCAGAAATGGCAATCGGAATGCCTTGGCCCTAAAATGAACTGATCAACGAGCTGGCAGCGAGTGGTTAACGCTGGAATATCAAGTGAGGCGCCCGGGAGCAAGACGGGGCCTGGAGGGTGCAAAATGGCATTGCCCTGGCGTGCCGGGGACTTGTGACAGACACAGAGCGAAATGCGGCGATGCAGCAAACAGCAGTGAGTGTCTGTAATACTTCTTATGCAGTGGGGGGAAGACATTTCACGCCACGCTAACAAAGCAAACCCTAGACATTGCACGGCGCAAGTGAGGTATTTATGGTGTGTGCCCCGTGTCCCAGCACGAAATGGCGATCAGTAAAATGGCGGGACCTAAGATGGAATGAAGCATGCGGATGCAGAGGGTGTTGCAGACCTCCATTACTCCATACCAGCCGACTTTTGCTCATCTGTGCCGTACCAAATCTCAGGGTCATGTGATGTGAGATGCCTGTTAGTGGTGATTCTGCTCTCTGCTTTCGTGACTGTATTCCATGCCTCACGCTCACTGCATTGTGATTAACCTGCAAGGTACACAGAGGAAAATGGTGATGCACCCTTCATGGAGGCTCTATGTTGGCACTCACTCAATGGCAGCACTGTAAAATTATGAATGGATGTCGCTTATAATTGCTCACGAACCTGGCACTGCTACTATCTGCTCCTGCTGTGGTGCGGTAAATAGACTGTAACAGTTATTACTTTCATATCCTGCCGCCCCCATAATGCACGAACGCATGCATGTGGCTCATGTCATTGGGATACACTGCTAATCGAGCCAAGACTCTGGCAAACGAGGAGCTCATCTACAATACGACTGCGCCATTGGATGTCTAGCCAGCTGATATATCTCTGTGACAGAGGAATTCAGTCCTGACGTGACATTGCCCTGCAATCCATGAAACTCTCCCGCTACTATTTGGAAGATTAATATGCTGTGAAGTGTCGATGGGTCAGTGGCTCTGAGGTTTTATCAGCTGAATATCCACCTCCAGGGGAGCTGTGGCCGGCGCACCTCTACACACACACTAACTAAACGGCCGGCACAATACATCCGCGGCTAGAGGGCAGCCTTCTGCAAAAATGGGGAAGCTGGATGAGTAACAGTCTAGGCTACCATTTGAAACGAAAAGACATGCCAAGGGTGCAACGGCGCATTCGGACACAGAGCTTGAAACTGAAACTATGGCACACACTGGCATGGAAGATGTTCAGCAGGCCATTCAACAGAGTCTGCAAGATATTAATGGAAAATTGGACACCATTACTCTCTGGGTCAACAACATGGCGGCTAAACTGGACAAGCATCGGGAATGCCTCGTGGAGGCCGAAAACCGTATCACAGCGGTGGAGGAAGAATCGCATGCCACAACACAAAAGTGCACGGACATTGAAAAATTGTTGGATGCTATCAAAAACAAAGCGGAAGATTTAGAAGCGAGATCTCGGTGCAATAATATCGGATTCGCAAACACTGGAAAAATGGAAACATAGAGGACATGCTCTGCAAAGTGTTCGGTGCAGTACATTTTTCAACAGTCTTCCTGATAGAGCAAGCACATAAGTCACTAGCCCCGAGACCGAAACCCGGCACTACTCCACGACCCATCATTGCCCCAGTTCTCAACTATAGGGACCGATGTAATTCTGAGACTGGCTTGAGAAAAACGTCAGATAAATTATCAGGGTAATGCACTGGAGTTCTACCCAGATTTCACCATGTCGGTCCAACTGGCGTGAAAGCAATTCAACCCAGCAAAAAAGAAACTGCGATAACTCGGAATACAATACGCTAGGCTCTACCCAGCTCCACTGCGGGTGGCACATGATGGCCGGTCTACACTTCTCCAGACACCGAGGGCAGCACAAGACTTTCTCAAAAAAACGTAACAACAAGCGTAAAGAACAGAAGCGGGCGAACAAACCCAAGACTCGGAATAAGTGCCGATGGAAAGGATAAGTTCATTGAACCTCGTACAATGTAAACTGGTAATGCTCGAGAGTGTTCTGTGTTAGCAGGCTATATTGCTGGTGAACCTATACAACCATGAGGGAATTCACAGAAAGCACCACTTGGGAACTAATGCAGGCGGCCACAGATGAACCTCTTCTATACTGGGCCTGCACCAGCATGGAACCCCAAACTGATGATATATGTATGGTATCACTGCCTGCATCAGGTGGAAGTGCCTTTACTTTGCATATTTGTTCTGGTTTTGTCAGACATTCTAGATACTGTGGAATGTTGTACCCAGGTTAACTAGTTAACTCTGATGCTCTGTGTTTGCTGATCTATGCAATGTCTATGTTTGTGGTGCGGAAGGAGATTTGCAAAGGTTATGATGCTGTGGTTATATGGTACATTTAGACAAAGAAGTTATCGCACTAATAAGTGTCCATTCACCCCAAAACATATCATATTGCGAACTGTATTGGTCATGTGGTGACATGAGAGGGCAACCATGACAGTGCATTATGTGGACCAGGTATGGCCATGCCCAATGGTGGTCTTCATGCTAACTCGTATGTTGCAGCGACTGTTGGAATCTGCATCACTAATGCACATCTGACCACATCCACTTTGCTGGATGGAGTTGTGTGCACTTGGCAGGCCCCCCAAGTGCGTGCTCCCCCAACAAAGTTAAGTTATGTTGTTTCTTTACCATGGGGTATGTCTTTGGCATAGTTGGGATGCTGAAGTGGGTGGTATGTGGAAGGGTTGGGTTGGGTTGGGTATTGTTAGACAGGCATATGTACATGAGAAACATCGCTGAAATCCAGAGTAACAACAAAATACACAATGCTGATAAATCTTACTTAGAACGCGTCTATGGTGCATGCTGCCACATTTGCAATCTCTCTACAAGGGATATACAGAGTCAGTGATGTCTACTGTGAGGGTACAACCTAAACATCTAAATCTGTTAACTTGGAACATTAGAGGGTTCAATAACCCGAAAAAAAATCGGCAGGTATTTGCATATTTTGACAGGTGGCAAATTGATATTGCACTCTTGCAAGAAACACATCTTGCGCCCTACTCTACTGCTAATATCGGGCGTAGGTGGGCGGAGACGATTCACTGCTCATCATACTCCTCCTATTCAAGAGGGGTCGTCATATTGATTAAAAAGGACTGCACCTTAATATAGACGCTACTGTGAAGGATGAGCTGGGGTGTTATGTTATTATAACAGGTACACTCAGGGGACAGAGACTCGCTATAATTAACACATATGGCCCCAACATTGATTATCCTGGCTTTTACCACACACTATGGCGCATAATCAGTGACTTACCATACATTCCACGGCTTTGGGGCGGTGATCTCAATATTGCACTCCACCACAACCTTGACAGATCAGGTACAACAGTAGAACCCCATAAAAGGGCATTGGGCACCTTACAAGATATTATGTCTGACATGCGTCTTACTGACATCTGTAGAAATCAGCACCCTGGGCGTATGGAAGCCACCCACACATCAGCTGCGCATAGCAGCTGGTCTCTCATAGATTACTGGCTGGGCTCCGATGATATATTACTGTGGACACGTTCTGTGTCTCATTTGCCTAGAACACGGTCTGACCACAACCCGGTATTGCTATCCATCATTATGCCACAGTATGTACCGCCCCCATTTAGCTGGAGTTTTAATGCGAAATCATTACTAGACTCAGTATATTCTGACACTATTAGTCAGGCAATAACAGAATATTTTGACCTAAATGCACCTACTGCTAAGGATCCTGGCCTGTTAGGGGAGGCTTTTAAAGCTACGACTAGGGGTGTCTGTATAAGTACTACTGCGGGCATTTTCAAAGATTACTATCTATACATGAGGATAAGCTCCGCACATTGCACGCAAGACACAAAGATATTGGGGGATATTGGGGTTGTGTTGTCGGAATACCAAACATATGCGGAAGACAAACTCAAATATGTCTCAAAACATCACATAGCGAGATCATACGGGGAAGGAGGAAGACCAGGAAGGGCTCTTGCTGCTAGAATATGTTCAGGTCATGCACCACAGGTGGTCCGGGTGGTAAAGGATGCACGCGGGGAGCTGCATCAGAATGCCCAGGGCATATTGCGAGAATTCATGAACACATATAGCGACCTGTACGCTTCACAACCCACAGCTTCACCTGACATAATAATGGATTATCTAGCAGACGTGTCGATAGCATGGTTGTCTGATGAACAAAGAGATTACCTGTCAATACCGGTCACAGTGGAAGAGGTCACAGTGGTCATTAAGTCACTGCCAAATGGTAAAGCGCTGGGCCCGGATGGGTTCACCTGTGAATTTTATAAGTAATTTGTTGATCAATTATCACCACACTTAGTAGAAATGTTTGGAGACACCCATGATAAGCAAATCTTACCTCCATCATTGAGGGAAGCCATGTTAATTGCCCTTTTAAAGCCTAATAAAGATCCTGAATACTGCGATTCCTACAGACCATTGTCCTAATCAATGCCGATACTAAAATCTTGGCCAAACTCCTTGCCACTTGATTACAGCCACTGATGACCAATTTAATATTACTGGACCAGTCAAGGTTTATTCCCTCGAGATCAATAGCGCATAATACTAGAACTCTCTTTGCTCTTTCACATTATCTGATTCCCACCACTAAGGCTGATGCGATTCTTTTAGATGCTGCCAAAGCATTTGATTCTATTGAATGGTCCTACTTACATACGGTTTTGAGGCGCATGGGGTTCCCCCCTATTTTTTTGCAATGAGTACAAATCCTATACACGGCGCCGACGGCGCATATCAAAGTCAATAAATATATATCAGACACAATACCTATTGCTAGGGGGACGAGGCAAGGTTGTCCTTTGTCCCCTTTGTTATTTGCGTTAGCGCTAGAACCAATGGCATGCAAAATTAGGCAGGGACACCACTACTCCGCGCTTCAGTTCCCCCAGTGGCCCTTGCATATATCGTTGTATGCAGATGATATGATGCTATAGGTCCGAGACCCTGAGTTACATTTGAATCCTCTACTAAGGGAGTATATTAAATTTGGTCAACACTCTGGTCTTAACATAAACTGGTCCAAATCCCTGATTTTTCCACTAACAGATACTACACACCCACACCCAACAGAATATCCACTGGAGTGGCAATCAGAACCTGTAAAATATTTAGGTGTTTGGTATCACCGCGACCCAGAAATTGTAATCCGCACCAATTATGGTGGGCAATTAATGCGATGGAAGATAAAATAGGGCGATGGATTCAGTTACCATTATCATTGGCCGACTGACTAGCTATCGTGAAGATGGTTATCCTACCAACATTTCTATACCTTTTTAATAATATTCCAATTAAACCCCCGACTGAAGTCTTTTGCAGAATCTCCACCACGGTGCTCACCTAATATGAGCAGGTAAACAGGCTCAGATCGAATTACATACTCTCACACGGCCATACTCACAAGGTGGCTTCAAGGTTCCAGATTTTTTGCTCTATTACTTATGTGCACAAGCACAACACGTGCATTTTTGGTACCATCAAATCCCTTATCTAACTCATGTTGCCATTGAAGAAGGCAATACATTGCCAATTCCGTTGAATGCTATTATTACTCACTGCAGACCACCACTTCATAAAAGGGATATTAACACTATAGACGCGAGAAATGGTGCATGGCAAGAAATGGGTCGAAAGGCACATAAACTGCCATTGTACGCTCCTGCACTGCTGCTACAGCATCACCCAGAGCTATCAGTGACGCAGGAGGAAGTAGGCATGGAGTTACTACAACAAGAGGGTATGGCTACTATGGGGGACCTATACTTCAGTGGTGTTTTTAAATCGCTTGATGAGCTCTCCTATATAAGCAATCAAACATTACTGTTTAGGTTTTCATATCACAGACTAGAGGGGGCGATAAAGAAATTATATTCGCCCTATCCCGAGGAGCCACCACAGTTGTATACATTCCAATTATTGCTGTCCGCGCCTACTGCTAAACACATGGTGTCTAAATTATATATTAAACTACAGGAAGATATAGGGATACTACGCAGAAAGCGCTAAAGAAATAGAATGATAGCCTGGACGAACCCTTATCAGTGAAAGAATTGGTCATAACATGCTCGCTAACTGGTTTGCTAACACCCAATGGGAATGTACGCATGCTACATTATAAATACCTCCACCAGACCTACTATACTCCTGCAAGGCTCTGCAGGTATGGTTTACGCACAGACTCTAAATGTCAACGTTGCAATACTGAACTAGCTGATTTTATGCACCTTGCATGGTCTTGTGCAATAGTGGCGGAGTATTGGGTGAAAGTAACACAAACATTGGGTACTATGGTGGGCATTACTGTTGACTGCACTGCCCGGGTGTCCCTTTTGCGTCTGTTGCCTGAAGTGCATGCTACTAAGTGCAAGTTTTGTGTAATTGCATTACTCCTGGCCAAGCGCAGGATATCAATGTGCTGGGGAGGTAGGAAGGCCCCAAAGGTTAAACATTGGCTTCAAGATCTAGTGTATTGCAAAGACACCCTACATACTTATGACGAGGAGCTACCCACAGGATCAAAGCCCAGAGATTACTGGTCATACTTGATTGCATATCTACAAAATGTACCGAGTTAAATCATTGTAAATGGCAACTGCACAATGGAAAATGTGGCTATGGGTAATACTGTAAACACTGCAGAAACTGGATGATGGATGTTGTTGTACAATGGTCTGTATGTTAATTAAATGTTGGACATTGTATGTCTTTGAAAAATGTCAATAAAAAAACTTTTAAAAAACCTCGCGCAGACATACAGGTAGAACCTTTAAAAGACCCAGAACGTGAGCTGTTTGTAGATGGCTCATGTATGCGCCATGAGGAAGGAGGACTAAGCGCTGCTTATGCTGTGTGCACATTATCTTGTATAGTTGAAGCATCTTATTTACCATGAGTCAAGTCTGCACAAGTAGCCAAATTGATTGCTTTAATAAAAGAGTGCATAATTGGGAGAAATTGGAGAGTAACCATTTACACTGATAGCCAGTATGGTTATGGGGTTATGCATGACTTTGGCCAGCTTGGGTTTAACCTCTTAAGTGCTGCGCCTATACCAGCGGCCGACGGCACCACTACCTCGGGAGTGCTGCCGTCGGCCGTTGGACGTTCCAACTGCACCTGCGCAATAGAACGTTCAGTACTGGAGCTGGACGTTCCATAGCTGCTAAGGTGTTAAAGGGAGTTCATGACTTCTTCAGGAAAAATGGACAATTTCTAAAAGAATTACTTGAAGCAATTCAATTGCCTAAAGAATTGGCCGTGGTCAAGTGCGATGCTCACCAATCTGGAAATTACAAAGTGACGGCTGGTAACCGATATGCTGACCAATAGGCCCAACATTGTGCCAGATATAAAATGACAGTAAATAAGAAAATCGAAGCATGTGGAAACAGCTCACAACTTATGCTATTGAGAGGTGTGAATACATGGGAGGAAGTGAAAGATTTACAAGGTGAATCAGAGCCCAAAGAAATGGAAGACTGGCAGAAAATAGGGTGTCAGGCAAGACCTGAAAATGGTGTGATAGTTTACCTGGATGGGAGACCAGTGTTACCTGACTGTATGCTTGCACCAATGGCTAGGATGTACCATGGGGACACACACAAAGGGAGAGATGCCATGATCAGATTATTCAGACAGGATTGGTTCAATGCAAGGTTCAGGAACATAGCAGAGAGTCTTTGCCAGAGATGCTTAACATGTCAGCGAATGAACTCTGGTAAGAAAATTGTGGTTTGTCCTGGAAAAATTGGGAAGGCAGAAGGCCCATTTATTAGACTACAAATTGATTTCATTCAATTACCTGCTTGTTGAGGATTACATTATGTCTTAGTTAGTCATTGTCTGCCTATTTTTAAAATGGGTGGAAGCATACCCTCCCCGTAGGAAACACAGCTTAACTGTAGCCAAACTCCTCTTTTTAAGAGAGCTCATTCCTCGGTTTGGTTTTCCAGTAACGATTGAGTCAGACCGAAGTAAACATTTTAATAATGAAATAATTGGTCTCATCTGTGAAGCATTCAAAATTGAACAAAAGCTGCACTGTGCATACCGCCTAGAGGCTTCTAGAGTGGTAGAACAATTGAATGGCACAATTAAAGCAAGATTGGGAAGGATGTGTGAATCTACACAATTAGAATGACCTGATGCTTTACCTCTTGTCTTGATGGAACTCAGAAGCACTCCAGACAAGAAAACAAGCTGAGTTACCATGAAATACTCATGGGAAGGGAAATGAGGCAAGCATGTGTGCCAGGACATCAGCTGTTAACTATATCTGATGATTTAGTGTTGGAGTACTGCAAAGAGCTGACTGACCAAGTGCGTTCTATCTCTCACCAGGTTGGGGAAGACGCCGAAGCCAGACATTCAACTCTAGCACATGATTTGAACCCTGGAGATTGGGTAGTGATAAAAAATTCACTCCCGGGAATCTTGCCTAGCAGCAGGGTGGGGAGGGCCACATCAGGTGATACTAGTCACCACCACAGCTGTAAAGTGCAAGGGAATCTCCAACTGCATCCACGCCAGCCACACCAAACGGGTAACAGAACTTGATGAAGTTGAGGCTGAAGGTTGTGCAGCTGAAGGGTCTCAAGAAGTTGATTCTGAAGTAGTTGACTGAGAACAACCGAGCACCAGTCAGGATGAATCGATCACAGTGGTTGACATACCTGAAATAAGAATAAGAACAAGAAGCCAAACATATTTAGATAGTCAGACTGATAGTGAAGATGAGACAGGAATAGAAGAACGTACTCAGATTACAGAAATCCAACCTAATGGTAATCACGGGGAGGACCAGATAAGGAAAGAGCAATATACTCTGACCAACGAAACCCCCACCAGAACACCTCTGTCTGAGGAGGGAGAGATAGGTACTAGACAAAGCGCACATGCAGAAGACAATCTAAAACTGCAAGACCTGTTCAGGACCAGACAGGATTAGTCAAAGGGGTTCAGGACGAAGATAAAATTCCAGGCCCAACAAAGTCATATCCTGAACCAGGTCAGATTAGTCTAGAAGAATCCATCCAGGCAGAACAGTCAACAATAAGAAGCCCAGGACAAGGTCAGATAGCAAGGATACCTGAAGTTTAGGAAAACCAAGTTGTGCCACAACTTAAAGAAAACAGAAGAACATCTGAAGAATCAGAAAGCACAGTGCCAGCTAAAAGATTCAGAAAAGGCTATAAATGGCCTGGTTTTGTTAAAAGACTGAAATATCGCCTAGTCAAAATAGATGAAGAACCTGAACAGGTAGACGATGTAACTAGTCCAACTGAACGGTCTACAAGAAATCAAAGAAGGAGAAGTCCACGCCTGAAAAAGCTGAACAATAAATTCAAAGGCCCTGAGTGGACTTACGTCATCCTTTAAGATTTCGAGAATCTGGAATTCACTGATGAAGAATTGATTACTGATCAATCTATTGAAGAAGTGAGGCCAACTTGAGATAAAATCACAGGTGTATTCTGTGTAAAATTCTCAAAGAGGTGTTAAGCCTCCTTGGTCAAAATGGCTGATAATAGAGTTACTGGAAACTCGAAAATAAGTTGTATAAAGACATGCTGTAGGATATGTATATGTGCTTATAGTATTTGTAGTATGGCTAGGACTGACAATAGCAATACCGTACTTGATGGCTGCTAAACAGAATGACACTAGTATACACGGAAAGATAGCGCACCACAAACAAGATAGAGTAGACTTAGAGGCATCAGATGAGATAGAATTACATCACTTTAGAAACAGGAACGAAACTGGTATGAATATATTCACTTATCTATTCGTACATAATGTAGAGACAATGCAAATTAGTGACTGCTATGTCTGTATGAAATTATCAACTTCAGTAGCTGAAGGTGTTACTTACCACCATTTACCCCTGACCTATGGCATTTGTTGTAGTATATTAACTAGTTTATTTTATAGAACAGGAAGGTTACGGTATTTCTATTCTAACATAGATGTCATTTTTTCTGAAATTCCTGAAAAGAAGGGGAAAATCTGTCTCCATAGAAAGAAAACTGAGTATAACAGTGTATTCATCGGTTCCAGTGAATGTGAACACAATTTCCTCATAATTGGGGGTTGTGGATTAAAAGGGGGAACTGATCCAGTATTTCCTGGAGTCTATTATAATTGTGGGAATAAAACTTACTGCCTGATCATTGGTATGGGAGTTGCTATTTCGGAAGTATTCCCAAAGGTATGCCATGTAAAAAGAATCACTGGAAGCAATGAACACGAAAATTAACTAACACGATATAAAAGAGCTAGTTTTGCAGACATTGTAGGTGATATATTCAGTGCATTGATACCTTCAGTGGGAGTCGTTCTGAATACTCAAACAATCTGTAAATTGTCTACAGTGGTGGATCTCTAATCGACTGACACTGCTGGAGGATTTTTATTGATCAATACCGAACTGGTTGCAATCAGATCAATGGTTTTATAAAAGCGACTTGCTCTTGAGATATTATTAGCAAAAGAGGGCAGAGTCTGTAGAATGTTGAAGGCACAACATTGTTGCACATACATACCTGATGAAAGTGTTGAAATTGGAAGGTATGTAAGAAATATTGCTCATTTGGAAGAAGAATTTAAACCACTGGAGGTTGATAGTACATGGAAGAGACTAAATGATGGTCTCTCCTCTGTTGATAATTGGATTTCTAATGTAGGTAGAAGTATTGTAGGTAAAGTACTGATGTCAATAATGAGAATATCACTAATAATATTGGTGATAATGATTTGGTGCAAATGCTGCAGAAATAGAAAAGGATATACAGTGAATAAAAAAAAGAAGAAACAAAAATTAGGTGAAATTTAAATGGACGAGTTAAAAGGGGATATATAAAAAAGAATGAAAGTTTTCAAGAATGAAAGTGGAAAAAGAACTCCCAAAGTAATTGAAGAAATTGAACTGGGAGAATGCTAACGTTGGCATCTGGTTCCTTAATTTGTGATGATATAAAACATCCTCAAAGAGGGGATTGATGGCGCAAGGTTTCACACGTACAGAAACTTGCTTATATTCAACCCTCTTGAAATAACATATAACATATTAATCAACATGTTTTGTCTATTAATATTTGCATTACACAACATATTTAGCAAGCTGGGGAAGCTTGTCAATGTCAATTTACTAACAGTAACCCGAGTGTCCTAAAAATGGCCGCCATAAACGCAGGAAATTTACTGCGCATGCGTCTACCACATTTATGTGGTGTGGCGTACCTCTGCTTTTGGTGGGAACTTCTTGCTTCTGTGCACTAGTACCAGAAATGGCAGCTTCAAACCTCACATGCTAATGCTTCTGCTGCTGCTTGTACTAAGCTTGTTCGTTCTGCTTAACTATTAATGCAAAAGTTCAAATAAAGTAATGGGGTTAGAATAGAGATAAGTGGAATACAATGCATTAATTTATTTTTGTATTCTAAAATGTTTCTCTTTGACTTTGTTAATAGCTCGTATTTGGGCCTGAAGGGTAACTTGAAACACCATTTTGAGAAAATGCACCGCGCATGTGCCGGGAGCAATTAGAGACCTCGAGCTGTGGCATTGAAATTGTGCCAAGGATTGTCTTACCCGTGATGCGCCTTTGATCCTCACCCCATGACCTGGGAAAAGGAAGACAACTTGCAAATTGTTACAACATTGTATGCTAAAATGAAATGATATTGGTGGGCGGAATAACATCGTGAGAAAATAAAATTATGAGTGGGAACTTGATCAATTCAAGTCAATTGAAATTACCTCATCTTAGTATGGTGTGATGACCTCTCCTCGTCTTTCTGACCAATCACTGAAGGGGAACACATAGATTTGCAACATTTAGGGGTGGTACATTGCACTTAAAATGGTATAACTAAGGTTGGTTTAGTTAGAGAAATTGTCTGACTTGTCTGAATAGCTGACCTGTCACTGACCCAATGCATGCTATAGGAGATCGAGAGCAGAGGTGCTGGCGAAGCACTCTGTCAGAAGAATCGAGGTGTTGTGGGAAATTATTGATTACCCAGTCGGGGGAACCAAAATTTGCTAGAGAGGAATATGTTGCACATAGCGGAGGTCACCTGTTCTGATCTGCACCTGTCTTGTCCAGTGGGCACCTGATTTGTCGGGAGCCCTGTCTTTTGCCCCAGACCATGACCAGGATTGGTCATTGCACCATTCTAGGTAAATATAATCCATGTAGTATGTCCTTGTGCTATGTCCCTTTCTCACCCTTCCCAGGTACCGATGTTTAAAGGTGTTACTGGGATTTCTTATATAAACTCTATGTCCTTTTGGCTATATTCTTGCTTGTAAATTTTATAAATACCATGTTGTGGCCTTTGACTTCGAAAACGTTGCATAGATAAAACTTTCAAACTTTCCCCGAGTCTGTGGTTATTACAGGAAAGGTAAAATTGTTTACATACTGCCTGTTTATTCTAACTCCCTTTTCGATCCCTAGGACTTATAGGAAAAGTGACAAGAATTGGTACGTCATGGTTTACAGGTATAAGTCCTAAAAGGACTCAAAGTACTGGTAGGTGATTAGTTTGGACTGCTAGTTCAAGGTGTGAATGTTTTATGGGCCCAGGTGAGTATGGTAAAATTGAGCTAGTGGTCTCGCGCAAGAACTTCTTTGTTGTGCTAGAGTGTTCAAATGCAGATCCAGGTCTAGAGCCGGTGCTACATCTAGGACAATTTAGGCAGCTGTCTTAAAGAGTAACAACAAGTGGCCTTGGGAGGGTGCCACATTGCACCAAATGGCAAAACATGGTTTTGTTGCTAGTGGATGAGAAATGGAAAAATTCACTTTTTTCGGTGTTCAAAAAAATATGTGTTGTCCCTTCCTAAGAAAGCATTCCACTCTACCCAATCAGCCAAACAATTGGTCTTCCGATATGTTTGTTCGCACTAATGCCTCCTGCCCTAAGGTTCTCAGTATGGAGTATTGCCGTCTTCCCCTTCATGAAAACTATTTTAGTCTATTCGACCTCCTTTTCCATCAGCAACAAGGCTTGGCTTAGGACTATCTTTGATGGGGATTGTGTGCCAGGCATGCAAAAAAGTGGACCAATGAAACTTACGTTGGGCTTGCTCCATCATTTTGCATAGTTCAGGATAATAAGCAAGTGCCAGTGTCACAGGTTTAAAGAGTACTTCTTTACTACCTTGAATAGGAGGAAACCTCTGACTCTGTAAGAGGTGTCCTTCTTCAGTTTCTGTAACAGAGGGTTAGAGCCGATCAAACACAAATGGGCCACATTGAAGGATGGATATGTGCACAATTCTGATGTTTTCAAATTAAAGGGAAGGGAGGCAAAAAGTGGGAACTGGGGGTTAAGTATCGAAACATTGACACTAACACCTCTTCCTTGCACGAGCTCCTTCCGTCCTGTGGGTTTTCTAACCCTCAATTACATAACCTGCAAGCACGAGCCTTCCCTGTATGGAAAAAGCGTGGTCTGAAAGGATATAAATAGCTGAGTCATTTCATAATATCACCGCAAGCTCAGGGTACACTCTGTGCTAAAAATGAACCATTTCTCAGGAAGGATCTGACTGCATGTGCACTTAAGTGGTTGTGGACATAAAGCCACTTCGAAAGCACTGGTAGGACGAAAACGTTTTTGACGCAATTCAAGTAACCGTCAAGTCAGTGGGCACAGAACAGAGGATGTTGGGTATCATCACCCAGTAGCTGCTCACAGCTTAATGCGAGATATGGAAATTTGCATACTTTCCAAACCGTTACATGAATAGGATGAATTATCAGTTGCGTTTTATCAATGATCGTATGGTTTCAGATAGTATTGCCAAAAAGTGACGTATGATAACAGGAAAAGATCGTCATAAATAGACTCCATTATAGTTGCCATCAAGGGTTGGGAATGTGCTTGTGATCTGAAGAGTGGAGAGTGATCATGATCCTGTGGTTCTCTTTGCTAGCTTGAGCCCCATGTCGAGTACCAGCACCAACAGTGCGAGCTTGGTGAATTATGGCCACAAAATCACTCCAACTAACAACAGGAGAAGAATTAGATGGAGTAATGAGAAATACTTTAGCGAACTCCCTCGCTTAGGCGTCTTGTGGCAAAGTTTGATTCTAATATTCTGAATACCCGACGATCATAGTGGAAGTACCTTAGTGACTTACAATAACTTGGTAGAAGCTGGGAGGAAGAACACATTGTATAGCTAGTATGAAGACGAATGCCTCCTCCTGAAGAGAGCTGTCTCGCAAACTCTGAGAGCGCCACTGTAACCCTCAGAGTGAGGCGTAAGATGCAGGCAAGAATATAAACATCTCCTGAACATTAAAAAGTCGCAGCTTCAAAATTTGCTATGGGAGGGGTTGAGGGAGACGTTTCTGGAAAAAAAACACCTAGAGGTTCCGAGAGCTTGTCACTCGGGTGGAGAAGGGGGCAATAAATGCTCTTGAAAGTCATATTGGCCTAGCAGCGTGGTCAAATGTTTTAGGGCTCTGTACAGTTCTGAGCCCAAAGACCACCCCGGCCACCTGCCAGTGTGTAAGAACCCCTATGGGGACCTCTGTTAATATCTTAGTACCGGAAGAGGAGAGAGCACTGAGTTCTATGAAGAAACATAAGGCCCCGGGTCCTGAGCTATTCCCTGTTTATATTCATAAGGAGGTGCCTCACGTATGGGCTAAGGTCCTAACTAAACCTTTTAATTCATCCCTTACTGAGAATATTGCTCCATTCTCCTGGCTATCAGCCTTTCTTGTGCCTATAATCAAGAAGGGTGATTGTGACCGTCCCTCCATTTCTGGACCAATTTTCCTCTTGGATGGGGCAGGAAGAGTCCTTGGGAAAGTCCTGCTTAATCAACTGCAGGGATGGGTTGATAGTCACAATATTATGACAGAAGCACAAGCTGGCTTCATGGCAGGTATAGGTACGACCAAGCAGTCAGATTATTTATGATTTCATACAAGTTTACAGTTATAAGAAATCTTCACCGTACATGATATTCCTGGATCTGAAAGTGGCGTTCGACCTAGTTGACCAGGACAAATTGTGGAGATCACTGGTTGAACAAGGGGTCAATATCACCATGGTACGGGCAATAATGGCTTTCAATGCCGCCAATACCGCTAGAACCACCTATTGGCTGGGTGGCGAGTGTACTGAAACCTTCCCAGTGGAAAAGGGTTTACAACAAGGCCGTGTGCTGGCGACTTTACTTTTTAGCCTTTTCTCAATGATGCAGTGGAATATTTATATTGGGTGAACCTCTATATGTCCCTATCATAGCTGGAAAAAGGGTTCCAATATTAATATTCGCTGACAACGTAATACTGATGGCACAAACAGAAAACACAATTCATGGGTTATTAAAGGGCTTGATGGACTATTGTGATAGGAAATCCCTGACCCTCAATGTAAGTAAAACAAAGAATATGGTATTTAGACCGTCCCCATCTTAAGCGGAAGCTTATGATGGATAGTATCCTAATTGAGGCTGTTGAGCAGTACCATTATGTAGGGATCCAGGTTGCAGAGAAATTACAATGGAGAAACCACATTCACAAAACAGCTATAGTCCTGAGACAAATGACAGGTGCAAGAAGTGTATTATATTATAAATATACAAGCAAAAGGCAGTAGTAGCAGCTCTTTATGGGACGAGTTTTGGGGGTATGCGAATTTAGGACAGTTGCAAGTGGCAGAGAACGACTTCCTAAGAGCCTTCCTGAGGCTGGGTTCAGGCAACTCCCTATTGGCAATTTATGTAGAGCTTAATTTCAACCCAATAGCAGAGGTAGCGGTTCTCATACCAGAACTCGATTGAGTCTGGTGAGAAATCTAAAGGCAGAGATATATTTACAATCTTTGGAAGACTCAGCCTCAAATGGTGGCTGTGAAAAGAACAGTTGGTCGCTCCATGTAAAGAATCACTTGAACGAGCTGCAGATGGGCTTCCTCTGGACTGACCCCAGTAAATTACGGCAAAGGCAGGATACTGCAGCTCTGATCAAGTATCGCCAGCACGAATTCAAGCAGATGAGGCAGCGTCTATTGTTAAAGCATGGGTCTATGTTAGGCAATTATTTCAGCAGCGAACATGGCCGCCATGCCCGTTCTACCTGGATTCGACCCGCCCTGAGTTTAAGTGATCATTGTACGTAAAATACAGACTGGGTATTCTGCCAACCAGGGGCTATCTGGTTAGAAGTAATAGGCTTGCTGCTGGTTCTGAATACTGCGATTGTAAATTCAGAGGGAAGGACAATTTATTACAGTTTTGCTGTTTTGCAAAAATTACGACTCTGCGTGCAGGCGGTGGCTCTTTCTCCTTTTTAGACTTTATGGGGTAAATGTGTTAAACTGACACTGCTGCTTTGCCTCAGAGCTGATGATAAATATGTACTCAATTCCGTAGTATGTATATATGGGCTTCTTGGCAATGCCAGAGAGAGCTACCCACAGCTTTAGGCTTTAGATATTATATCAACTGAATGACCAACCGTGGAGGAGGAGTGGGGGAGGCGGGGGGGGGGCATCTTTATTGTTGGATTTGTTCTTTATATTTGTATGTATATGTTTTTTCAGTTGGACGTTACTCTTGCCTTATTTACTGTAGGAATGCATTATTTTGCTGGTTTTGCCTGTAGCTTAATCGTAGTTGATACCTTCCTGTCCGCGTCCCCTGCTATGTTTTATATGCCTGTATTTTTTTTAATGTTTTTAAGGCTGACCGCTTTATAGTAAAAAGTTGGATTACACTAATGTTTCCTTGGAGAACAACTTTAATGTAGTCCCACTCTGCACTGAATAATAAATATTTTTATCAGAACAGTATTTGTGGAGAGCTCATTGACTCTGTACTCTCGGTTTATTTTTCTTGGCCTATGTTTTATTAAGATACTGTTTTGTAGCTGTAGAGATTGTAGAAGTAAGCACCTTTGTGCTATTCCCAATCACGATGTTATTTGATTGTACTATATATGTTTCAAGTATTCGTGAAATATATTTAACCAACAGTTTTTTTGCTTATTGTAAGGCTGATAGCTGAAACAATAAATTACAGTTACATGATTAGTACATGTGTTTGAATATACAGTCATTTGAAACTTCGACTGCAATTTAGATATCTGCAGAACGCCAAATGGACTAAGAGTGAGGTTGTGTTGTTGTAGATTCTTTCGTTGTTATAGTGATATGTGGTTTCTGTTTTACAGTGTGCTCATTTTAAGCTATTGCTTTGGGTAATAGGTGCGTAATCATATTGTTTTATTGTGTACGTGTGGAATTCAGGTATTTGGTTGTGTTGTTTTGTTATATCATCATTATGGTTCTGGTGTTGTTTTGGAGCTGTGCTGGATACTGGGGAGATTTTTTATAGTGTCATAAATGCCCCTGCGAAGGTATAAATATTTAATAGCATCGGGGCCAGGAACAAAAGAACTAAGTAAAAGTTGTGCTTTTGGTCCTATCGTTGGTACGGGATACAATGTCAAACAAGCATTTGCAATGCAATCGGTCTTGCCTTTGGGACTTTATATGTATTTAGCTATGCAGCACATTAGCCTGGGTGCTGAAACATCTACTGCTCTTTAACATGGAGGGAAAATAAGCACCAACGTGCCTGACATGCCAGGTTTGGGAACACATGTATAAAAACATTGCCTTTCAGCAGGAAATGGTTTAGTCCGAAGCACTGTTTTTATTATAAAATCAGGGCCTTTGGTGGTCATATCACTCAAAATACAAGATTTGAAAAAAATATAATTGTCTACGGGTACTCGTGGAAGACAACTTCTATGGACTGGAATTTAGAGAATGCTAAAGTGATTCTGGTATTTTACTGACCTCTGCTGGTCGTTTTCTATCAAGACAGTTAAATAGAGGAAGTTGAACAGAAAAAGTCCCTAGCGGAGGCAGACAAGTCCCATGGCTGATCTCCAGAGCCGCAAAGAGCCTACACATATAAGTATACACTCAAGTTTATATGCAAGAGGTCTTGAATGCTCAACCTAAAAAGTATTCTTGAGAAATGTAATGCTCAATGAGAACTTTTTTTAATCAGCACTACAAAACACTTTTTGCCAAGTGTTACTATGGATTTCGATTACAACCCAGAAGCTCTAACAAATTTGTGTCAGGAACTCCTGTGGGTTGCAGTAAGAAAAGAGCCAGGCAAAAACAGGAATGACATTACAGTGGCATATCAAGGGGGAGGGGGGCTGTCTGACCCGGGCAGCACGAGTCAAGTCAAGTCAATCATCTTTATTCGGCCACACGAGCATAAAAGCACAACAAAAATAAAATGCACATATATAAATACATAGTACAATACATTATCAAATCTCATTTCAATATCACACAGGTAAATAAGCATTATTACAAATATCAAGCATTATCAAGTTTTAATACGTTCTTAGTAATAATCCCCTTAAAAATCTTTACAGTGTGTACCGGTCTAAAATTCAACTATATCTTATATTGGTTCACGCTGATTAAAATACATACAAATAATCAATAATAATGAAGCAATACAGGGTGATAAGAACCTCACTAGCGGGTCCGCCATACCATCCTATTTCCACACACTTATAATAAGTCATGTTACTAATAAAATACTGAGTGTATGTTTCGAAAGGGCAGAACGATTCAGTTTGCCTACATGGATCTTGGGTCACTCTTTCCTTACCCATCTGAAGTATTCATACCCTCCTGCAAAATATTTTTTCTGGCATAAAAAACACTCCATAAAAAGCGTGACTTTCTTACACATATGTCAATGGTCGGTAGTGACTGTAGAAAAAAATACGCTGGTCGACACTGAGCAAATGATTGCTCTTTTAAAAGATTTATTAAATAATATGCTCTCCACTTCTTATTGAAACCACAAAACAAGACAACATGCATTGTGCTCTGTGTTAAGGAGCCGTCATAGGGGCATTTAGGTAGATTTGAGGACCAGTCATTTAGTTCTCGGAAAGAGATCATACAATGAAAAAAACGTCCATTCTAAAACGGGTTAAGATAAATCTATGCTTCTGAATCAGTACTACTCTCAAATATAATTGCAAATTATAACTAGTTAAAATAAGCTGGTTTCTTAAAACAGTTGGCTTTAGCAACTAAGCATAAGTTTTGGGGGCGGCGGCCTCCACCTTACCTGTGTACGCAGCGGAGCGGCAAATGCAGGAATCGTTCCCCCCCTACTCTTAACGGCGTCCGCAGCTGCCGGGAGGCAAAAGCAATGACCGCCAGAGGCAGCAAAAGGTCTAGCTACGCTGGATGATAAATGGATGGGTTCCTATAAATACATCATTGATGTATCATTGACGCAGTATTGTGCCTCTCTTAAAACCAGTAATGCTAAGACTCCTGGTAGGAGAAGGGGGTGGGTGCTCAAAACCGTGGGATTGGACAACTCAAACTGTCTATATAGTACAGCGTTATTTCATGGCGAATATCTTATTTAGGTTCAATTAAGATTAGAAGTATTGAATCTCCACAAGTTCCTTGCTTGATATGTTATGAAATCACATCTAATTATTGATACCTTTGCAACATTATATGTCACAGCAAACACCATAGTTTAAAAACGAAATAAATAAATACAATATTAGCCGGGAGATCACACCTAGTGCATTTAAAAATGTAATTGAGGGAATTTTATACACACTTGGGGAAACCCCTCATTCTAGGAGAATTTAAATTGTTATAATTGCTTTAGTTGTAATCGACTACAGATCCTAGTGGGCTGCATGGAGTTAAAGGTTAAGCAATTAGCAAGAATTTTATAGTACTCTGAGGTATCAGTACATCAGTGGGTGTGAACTTTGTTGCAAGTTTAAAGTAAGGTGTTTATTTGATATGTTTTCATGATTTATTTATAATGGCAAATGCAATAATACAAATTATAAAATGTGCTGTAAAATGTACAGTTAGGCATCATTAATTGCACATTAGTCTTGAGGGGAGCTTATATTGAAAACCTCCTGGGCAGTGCTGGACCACTCCGTGTCAGGTTGCTCATTGCAATTCACAGTCGATAATTAAGCTGTGCCTTTTTTTAAAGTCACGACTGGTAACACTTGTGATTTTTTTTATACCTTCATGAAGTACTGCCAAAGCCTTAGTTTTATTAAATATTAACACATTTTTATGTACTGCCATTGTATATTTCAATGTTGTACATTCAGAGGCTTATTTGTGAGAGGCTTGCGCCACTGGAGCATCACTTTTTGTGACGCTCTGGTGGGGCAAGCCTCTCGATCATATCTATGAGACAACGCAAAGCCACTCTGTGTCCCTTTGCAACACCTCATATATATGGAGTACAACAACGCAGCACTAGCCACTGCCGTGCCTTACTTTGCATCAAGGAGGCGTTCCACGGGTGTTGTGGTGGGGTTTCCCACGCTACACCCATGGATTTTGATGCTGTCACAGATTTACTTAATCACATAAACCTGGGGCAGCACCCAAACCATATGCCTCCCTAGAGAAAGCGTAACGAGAAATAATATTTGTATTTCTTCTCGTTTATTTCTCTTTTGAAGTGTACTGCATTCTGAAGCCCACATATAAAGAGGAAAACGCTTCTCTGGATTGTTTTTGTGCAGGAAGGTGCCCCCTTCTGCACAAAAACAATCCTATCTGCATCGGAGGCACCCTTGCACCTTGTTGCAAGGGTGCCTATATTGGTGCTAGGAAGCAAATTGTGTGCCAGCGCAGGGGGAAAAGACAGAAATGCTATGTATTTCATAAATATAGTGCATTCCTGCCCTTTCACATTGGCATAGGGCAGCGCAGCAAGGAGACTTGCAGCTCTGCCCTATAACAATTACTCATAAATGAGGCCTGAAAGTTTCGCTTTATTGCTGGAATGACTGTATCCTCTTTCTGAGGTTGGCACAGATAAGCGAGAAATACAGATTTAATGAAGTCAGCTTTCTACCTTTCCCCAGTATATCAAGCCTTCAAGATTTTCTCACTTCCATCTAACGAGAAAATCTAGGCAACAGCTATTTAACTGCTATCTACAGTGTCGCACAACCTCCTGTGTCCTGCCCTCCACATGCTGCATTATAGATAATGTATAAAAGAAAGGTGAAATGTGGGTGAATTTAGCATTGTATGCTGCAACAGTTCAGATGGCAAAGAGCTGGCCTGTTACTTTCCAAATTCGCAGTTAGAACACTTTTGCCTCTTACTGTAGTTTTGCAATTGAACATGTCTTAGAATTCAGTGGGCCTCTCAGAGTGTTGTTTTTCTTCCACACTTTTGAAAAAGCCACTCGGCTTCTTCCTGTCATTTTTAGGAATGATAAGAAGCATGGCTTTGGATGATGTAACTTTATGCTGAGTTTTTAGTTGAAATTAATTTCAATTATCAGACCAAAGTCTGGTATTGCCTAACAGCAATGGCTGAGCGGACCTGAGCTTCTGAGCTCCTAGGCGGCCCTACAGATACCTGCTGCCTAACTACTGCAAGACGGCCAGGGGGACCCCAATTGAGAGGCAACAACGCAGGATACAAGTGGGCCGTTTTGGACCCTCAGTGCGGCCCTTGGCCAGAAGGAAGTACAGCAGCAGAGAGTGGCCATAAGACTGGAGCCACCACCAACTTTGAAGCCGTACAGCGCAGAGTCCAAGACAGCTGTGCAGCTACTGGTCCCGTGTCCTGTGCACGGCTGGTGTCTACGGGACAACGATTTGGATCAGCTGCCAGGCTGGAGCCGCTGCTGGCTTGTGGCACAGGCCATGACGGGGTGTGCCAACCAGTAAGAGGTGTCTGGGCTGCCTGCTCAGCTGCAAGCACCGTAGACTGGGCCCAGCAGGTGTTTGGAGGAGTGGAGACTGGGGGTACCCTGGGGCACTCTGCGGGCCAATCCAGTGGTCCAGGGCCTGGCCAGTAATCTGATGTTCAAGAGTTGGGGGCCATCTGTGGCATTCTGAGCCGGATGGGACCGAGTCTCCCGCACAGATCGGTGTACGACTAGTGCTGCGTGGAGGACCGTGTGTACCCACCAATGATTGCTCCTGTGGGCAGGGGACACACCCCTTGAGAGGCCCTGTGGTGCTGGATGGTATTGCGCCTTTCATGGAGGTAAGAGAGCTGCAACTCGGCCTAGGATCACTGCTAAAGGTGGATGTCTTCGTGTGGCTCCTGCACTACCCCTCGTGGTAGTGAGGTGGTGTGAGCCATTTAGGGGCCCCTGTTCAGCCTGGGGCTGCAGTTGGAAATGGACAGTCAATTATAGCACCAGCTCCACCCTTCTTTAGTGGTGGGCACCCAGGCCACCAACAACTCTGGAGTTGCAAGGTACTTCTGTGCACGGACTTCTCAATAGGCAGTGGTGGAATTGATGACTGGAAGATTCCCAGGAGGAAGGGGAGCCCCCCCAATCATCGGTGTGCCACATGAATGGGCTGCTGTTGATGCCTGCATGGAGTGGACCCTGGAGTGCCAAAAGATGGCCGCGGGGAAGGAGCACTAAGATCGAACTCCCGGGCACTGGGAGCAATGCTGTTGGAAAAATCCCTGCCCCCCCACTCCCCACTATGAGAACGAGGGCTCACCGGAACACATCCTAAGGGGAGCAAGCCAGAATTGCGCTTTCACCATCCTCAGGAAACGAGAAAACGAGGAAACAACGATCCACGCCCCGACACCCCCCGGGTCTAAAATGGATGCATCAGAGGTGATTGGCTTAGCGAGCGGACCTCACTCGATTCCAGGACCCCATCCCCCCACTGCACCCGCGTGAGTCCCGACAAGCCAGGGCCCCGGACTGAAGACAATAAAGAGCAGGCACTGAGCTATCGATAAACTCCGCAGCACAATTGCCAGTGCCTGACCACAAGATGGCCACCCTGGGCACAAAACTCCCACTGATGAGCAAACTACTCCGGTCAGCCACAGAAAACAACCCATTAAAAACAATTGGCAAGAGTCCTGACACCCCAGGACCCAGGAACGTAAAAAACAATAGCAGACGCAAAGCTTATGGAGGAACTCAGATCCGCAATCACCAGTGCCTGACCACAAGATGGCCGCCCGGGGCACAGAACTCACACCGATGAACAAACTATATTGGTGAGTCCCCGACAATACACAAAGAAGTAATGTCACTACCTTAATCAACCTCGCCCGATCCCCTGTCATAGAACTAAAGCGAGGAGAGCCCCTGCACCTTCGAGACTGCCATCTCCCCACTCTAGGTGCCACAATTCACCAGTGCCTGATCACAAGATGGCCGCCCGGGGCACAGAACTCACACCAAAAAACAAACTACATCGGTGAGTCACCGACAATAAATAAAGAAGCAATCTCATCACCAGAATCAACCTCGCCCCACCCACCAGTCACAGAATTAAAGTGACGAGGGCCCCTGCACCTTCAAGACTGCCATCTCCACAATCTATGTGCCAGACTGCCATCTCCCCACTCTCTGTGACTGACCATATGATGGCCGCCCAGGGCTAACTACCAGTAAATTGCACTGGTAAGTTACTTACCAATCCAATTGAAGTGCTTTGGTCACAGCTACAACTCGCCTTGTCCCACTGGTCCCAGAAAGGAAGTAATCGTGACCCCCATCATCATGACTGCTGTGCTACACTGTATCTGCCCATTGCCTGACCCATGAAGTAGGACCGTAGAATGGCCACCTAGGAATAACTCCCAGTAAACTGCACCGGTTAGTTACCGACCAACACAAATTAAACAGCAAGAATACCACAACAACATCGCCCCAACCCGCTGGTCACAAATATGAGGTGACGCAGGCCCCACGATCAACGCAACCACCATTTTGCACTCTTTCCGCCATGAGTGTCTGACCCCAGGATGGCCGCCCAGGGTCAGCCTTCCCCAAAAGGAGGGCTCACCAACTTAAGAGGATGACTTCCCTACACCCCACTCACTACCTCCACCACCTGTCCTGCTGATCAGGGAAACAGCCAACCTCTGACCCAGGAACCTCCAAATAAAATGGACTCTCCACACTACACCCACATCCGCATGTGACAAGTTCCCAAAATGACACTCCGACCACATCTAACGTACGCCATCGGACATTACCCCTGACTCCTCCATTGGAAACGCAATCCTACCAAACCCAAAGGGAGCTAACCTCCTTTCCAACCTAGACACAATGCCAGCCGCCACGTCAACCTACACCATCCCCTCTTTTCCGAACTGCTTAAAACTGCACAGCCCAAACTCCTTCTCAATCAGTTTCCCCCTAACTTATCACACAAAGAGAAAAAAACATCAAACATAAACTGATTAGACAACGCCCAGAATCCCTATTCACGGACATATATCACTGCTCCTCCAAAGGCCAGATAAAAATGGATCTTATTTTCCACACTGAAAGACCAGAAAAGTGGAACTCCATCCTCAGATCTCAGCTCCACATTTCCAAAACGACACTTCCCATAGATGCAAACTGACAATCTCTATCCCTAACCACACGAGGCAGAATGGGAACACTTCTGTGTCCATCTACTCCAACGGCACAGTCCTGATACAAGCCAACAATGACAATCTAGAGGCATTTGCCTCCCTCTACCCCTCACTCTGGATTGTCCCTTTTCATGCACTCCCCCCCGCCCGACCCTCCCCTTCTCCCCGGAGAGTCAGACCAGCCATCAGAGCTCTTCTACCATTCTGGTGCCCCCAATACCAACACCAGCTTTTCACCACAAGACTCTACCCTCACCACTATCATAAAGAACAAGGATCCACTACCCCCTGCAGCAATCACCCCTACCCGCCCCCACCTACCAACTCCCCAACTCACAACAAATGACCTCAACACACAGTCTATGACTCACCAACTACCTCCCTAAGCTCAAATGCAAAAGAACGCCGAAGCCACAACACGACCCTCGACACCCCGCGCACACGGTCCCGCTCAGAGCCTACACAGACAGCACACTCACACGAAGGCAACATAACAACGTCAGGCTCTCCCCCTCTCAGCTTGACCCCTCCCAGGACCCCCCCCACCTACGTAGAGACAGGGCAGCGGCTCACCCTGCTTGAAAGCCAGATAGCAGCTATAATCCAGTGCTTTAACAAAATCCTAACAAACCTCGCCACGCTCCGTAAGCCACACTAAAACCCCACCTTCTCCAGCCCCACTTGCCCGAAAGGCCCCAACACACTATTCGGGCACAATCACATAGGAACGTAGTTTGAACTGACAGCAGCCCAACGATGGGGGAAAAGCAGGGCTGCATGATCTGCTCATGGAACATCAATGGTTTAAATGCAAAGCTGGAGGAAGACGACTTTATTGAGTTTATAACCCAATTTAAAATACTATTGTTTCAAGAAACATGGCAGACCAAAAACTCGCCTCTAGTGGGATACAAGGAATTCTTCGTTCCAGCTCAGAAGGTTGGACGCTCAGGCAGGGCCACAGGGGGCCTATCCATTTTCACATCAACAGATTTCACCTGGTCATCAACTTGCATCGACTTAGACTCCACATGGATGCAATGTATTAAAGTGGAAATTTCCCCTAACCTGGGTCTCCTGATCGTGAATATCTATATGCACCCCAGTGGAAAACATAAAGGGAAAAGGATAAAACAACTAGTCTCTACAATCAAGTCACTGAAATCAATCTACCCAAGTGAAAACATGATTATAACGGGAGATTTTAATCTGAACCTAATTTGCGGACAGGAGGGACCCCTCCCCATTAATATCGAACCACGGCAGGGCAATCAATGCAGACAAAGTGCATTGGGCAGGAAATGTGCTTCAGAAGCTCTTCATCTGTACACCTTAAATGGGAGAGGCCATTTGGACAGACCAGCCGCCCTAACGAGGGTCTCCAAGAACTCAGGCTCCACCTTAGATTATACCCTGGCTGACCCCGACCTATTCCATCAAATTAGTGACTTCCAGATTCAGGAACGCGGAGAAAGCGATCATTTCCCACAGACCCTGACCACTCAACCCACAAAGTCGGAGACGGCCGTGCCTTTGTCCTTGAACACAAAAATCTTTAACCTAAAACGGCTAAACTGGAACGAAGGAAACCTCTCTATCCTAATGGCGTCATGCCACGCATTGTTCCAACTAGCTGAAACATCAAGAGACATAGTTAAAACTTGGGAAAACTTCATAACGGAGATCAATAAGAAACACCAATCCAACAACAGAGGACTCAAACCCACAAGAAAAAGAGGTGGGGAATGGTACACACCGAAACTGCGCCAACTAAAAAGGCAAATAAACGCATTCCTTAGGGCCGAACGTAAAAAGGTCCCTCAGTTATCACAAACCACGCTGAACAAAATCGAATCTCTAAAAAAAGAACTAAAAAAAGAGATCAATCTGGCCAAGCGATTGCATCGGGAAAAACTAGCATGCTCCATACTCCATGCAAGTAAGTTGAATAACTCAAAAGATTTTTGGACAAAAATAAACTTTATGCTAAACGGCAAACATCGCCAGTTTAACTCAGATATGACGGACCAGCTCTGGAGTAGTCACATCAACTTATTATACAATTCCACGCACAATTCACCCACGGACAATAACACCGAGCGTCCAGAGGAGCTTCCCCGGTCCAGCCTGAGCACAAAGCCAGCTCCAAAAATCAGTGGGAATTCATTGACATCAAAGAATACAGGAGACATGGAATTGTTCTCTTTAAAGCAGGTCTCGAACACCATAAAATCATTGAGAACAGATGGAGCGCCTGGACCAAACGGGCTTCCCAACGCCTTATTTAGGAAAGACCCAACATTTTGGGCCAGCCAACTTACACCCTTATTTGGTTACAGTATAAACTGGGAATATTCCCGAATCATGGAGAGGCAGCATTCTTCATCCAATCTACAAATCCGGGTCCTGCTCAGACCCTAACAATTATAGGCTAATAGCCTTAATAGAAGTGGAGGCTAAGATCTATGCCTCCAACTTGTTGGTAGAATTGGAATCTTGGGTGAGCAGTACAGTGATAATCCCCTGGACACAAACAGGCTTTCGGCCAGGACTGGGCACCTTGACCAATTTATCCGCGCTAACCCTCCTTGTCAACAAAGCAATTCACAACTCCACCCGCTGTACAATTGTTTCGTGGACCTAAAAGCGGCTTTTGACAAAGTGCCCAGATCCATTCTTTGGGCCAAAATGAAAGCCTGGGGCGTGCCGCCAAAGTTGTTGGGAGCAATCATCGAGCTTTATTCAGACACTTGGGCCCAAGTGAAAAAAGGAGATGGTCGACGCCTGACAAGGAAATTCCACACAACCAATGGCTTAAAACAAGGCTGCGTACTGGCCCCCAGCCTCTTTAATATCTACACCGCGGACCTAGAAAGCGACCTACGTACCATTCAGGGTGATCCACCAAAATTGACCAACTCACCTATAATAAGTCTTCAATATGCAGACGACATTGTGCTCCTGTCAAAAACCCCCATTGGTTTACAACGCTTGACCTCCAAACTGTCGCAGTACCTCTTGAACGCACAATTGACTATAAATCTAAAAAAAAAAACATTCTATGCTACTGCGGCTCTAGAAAGAAAAAACAAAATTTCGTCTGGAAGATAAATTCTACTTCTCTAACCCAGGTAGACCAATACAAATACCTAGGAATCCTATTGGGCCATCGACTAAAGTTTAACAGCACCTGGAACAGGGGAAATCCAAAGCTAAGCAGCTTCAATTTGCTCTTAAAACTGTTCAAAAGCAACTAAACGGACATTCCACCGGCCACATTCTTAAGATTGTAGCCGCTAAATTTCGGCCATCACTAACATACGGCTCAGAATTACTGGCAACCCGGGACTCCGCAGTGTTAAACCTCGCCCAATCCAGGCTGTTTAAAAACCTTTTCTCAATTCCGCGCCACATCTCTCAAGCTCAAATTCGCTTGGAGTTCGGTCTTACTAACCAGCTCCCGGCAAGACAAGGAGCACTCGCCAAATATTTTTGGCGCACGAGGGACGCAGCAGACGAATCCCTGGCCCACCTCTGCTGGACAGAAGTTGAAAAACAAGCCGGGCTACCAAACTCAACATATAAGATCTTGAAGCACTAAAACTGGAAGAATCCTGGCTTTCGCCCATGACTTATTCTGCTTTCAAGCCGATAACCAAGAAAGCAGTCAAACAAGCATCATTACTCATGGATAAAGCAGCAGTGGCCGGTAAAAACCATGCCTGGATCGTCTTGCCATCATATACCAACTTAAAACCTCAGGAATATTTGAAAGAATGCTTCAGGGACCATTACAAAAGGAAACAAAGCCTTTTAAGGCTGGGCTGCTTCTCGTCCAAAGAGCTTACTCCTAAATGGCTACGGTTGTGGGCAACTCCCGACTGCCGCCTCTGTGGCAACGGTGCAGAATCTTTACTGCACCTTATATGCATATGCCCGGCAGTTCAGAATCTTAGAAAAACGCTTCTTCAACCACTTCTAAGAGAAGCCCAGGTAAGAACTTGCAGGGAGGCGGTGATAAGATGCCTAAGTGGATCTTGGATAGAACTCTCATGCAAAACAATAACATTTTTGAACCTCCCCGCCATAGAGCTGGAAAACAGGGCGGCAACCAAAGAGGTTTCTGGACAATAGGCCAGGCCCTGGCCATCCACGGACTCTTCCCTCTCTTCCCCTCCTTTCCAAACGGGTGTCTTTTTGTACCACGAGTTAAAAATAACGTGCCCCCTGCTTGAACTACTGTTATTTTCCCACACTTTTTATTTCTCTCCTTTTTATCATGAGTTAAAAATATTGTGTACCCAGATCGAAGTCACCCCATTCCTCTCATTCTTTCTCCTTTAGATATTTTTCCCCGCTAAATTTGCAAATTTTATGATACCAGTTTTAACTCGATTTAAAGTTGATTTTGTGTTGTTTTTTATGATGTATATGCCGTTTGCATGGTGGTGAGCCCACCCTTTTATGATTTTTTAAAATCAAATAAAGTATCATTATACGCCTTCTCCAGCCCCACACAACAAAGGCCTCCCAAGGCTCCCCACCCGAGATGGATCTAAACCCCCCTCTCAAACCTGATACAGAGACCCAAAAGAACACAAGGTGCAACATCCTCGAGTGTAGCGGCAGATCTTGTAGATTCCTGAGCTGCTTCTGGGTGACGCCGGCATGGAGTGCATTGCCATAGTTAAGTCTGCTGGTGATGAGTTTGTGGGTGACCGTCTTTCTGTATTCTGTGGGGATTCATCTGAATGTCTTTCAGATTAGGTGGAGCATGTTGAAGCAGGATGAGGATATTGCATTGATTTGGCTGTTCATTGAGTGTGATGAGTCCGGTATGATGCTGAGATGGCGTGCATGTTCCATAGGGGTGCGAGGGGCTCCTAGTGTGGTGGACCACCAGGAGTCATTCCAGGCTGAGGGGGGAGTCCCAGGATGAGTACTTCAGTCTTCTCAGAGTTGAGCATGAGGTAGCTGTTTTCCTTCCAGGTTGCAACGTCCTTCATTCAGCTGGGAACGTTGATTCTGGTGGCTGTTGGGTTCGTTGGTGAGGTAGAGGATCAGCTGGGTCTTGTGGGTGTTGGAGACGATACTGAGTCAGTGGCTTCTTATGATAGCTGTGAGGGAGGCCATGTAGATGTTGAAGTGGGTGGAGCGCAGGGAGGAGCCCGGGGGCACTCCGCAGCTGATCTCTGTAGGTTCTGAGAGGAACAGGGGTAGTCTGGCTCACTATGTTCGATCAGTAAGGAAGGAGTCAATCCAGTCCAGTGCCTTGTCATGGATGCCGGTGTTGTAGAGTCTCGCGAATAGGGTGCGGTGGGAAACTGTGTCGAAGGCAGCCAAGATGTCCAGTAGGATGAGGGCTGCGGTTACCCCGGGCGAGGAGGGAGCGGATGTCATCAGTGGCGGTGAGGAGTGTGGTCTCAGTGCAGTGGTTGCTTCAGAAGTCAGATTGGGAGGTGCCAGGATATGGTTCTCTTTGATGAACTTGGAGAGTTGGGCGTTGGTGGCCTTCTCAATGAACTTGGCTGGAAAGGGGAGGAGGGAGATGGGTTTGAAGTTCTTGAGGTCTTGGGTTAGCAGATGACCTCTTCAGCAGGGGGTTGATCTCAGCATGTTTCTAGTCATTGGGTAAGGTGGCAGTTTCGATGAATCAGTTGATGGTGCTGAGAAGCTGGGGGGCGATGGAGGCGGCTGGTCTATGGAATATGTGCTACAGGAAAGGATCCGATGTGACTCCAGAGTGGATGCTGTACATCGTCTTGAGTGTGTCATCCGTGGAGAGCGGAGTCCAATTGAGCACAATCTGTTGGGGTGTGGTGGGGTTGCATGCTGTGGTAGTTGGCGTAGTGGTAGGGTCTTGGGTGTCAAAGCTATTGTAGATCTGCCTGATCTCGTGGTAGATGAAGGTGCCGAGTTTGTTGCAGAATTCTTGGGAGGGTGGGACATCTGTGGTCTCCCTGTTGGGCCTGGCGACTTCCTTGACAATGGTGAAGAGTTCTTTGCTGTTGTGTGCGTTGGCATTGATTCTGTCTTGGAAGGTCATTTTTTGTGGTTTTGAGGAGAAGGTGGTGTGCGTTGAAGGCGGATTTGAAGGTTGCGTGGGCTTCCGGGGTTTTGTTGTTCCTTCATCTCTTCTCGAGTTGTCTAGAGGTGCGTCTGGACTCATGGAGAGCAGGAGTGAACCAGCTGGCTTTCTTGGAGTGTTGCTTGTCTGGTGTCTTCTTGAGGGGTGCCAGAATGTCAGCGCAATTTGGAGATCAATCAGTGAAGGTTGTGTGCTGCGGTGTTGGCATCTGTTGGTGTTGGCGGAGTGGTCATGCTGAGGAACTCAAGGAGAAGTTCTTTGGTGGCCTTGTTCTAGCTGCGATGGGGGAGATGAGGGTGGTGGTGTACAGTGAGCGTAACAAAGGTAAAATGCACGTAGTGGTGGTCGGTCCAGAGGAGTTCGGTGGTGTGGCTGTAGGTGATGTTCCCGCTGGCACAGAAAACGGGGTCAAGCATGTGTCTGATTATGTGGGTTGGTGCAGTGACTAGCTGCTTGAGTCCGATGTTGGCAAGGTTCTCCAGTAGGGAGGCTGTGTTCTGGACACTGGTTCTGTCCAGGTGGAAGTTGAGGTCTCCGAGTAGGATGTAATAGGGGTATGCTAGAGCTTGGGGTGCGATGAGACCTACAATGGCATTGATGAAGGGTGGGCAGGGTCCTGGGGACCTGTAGATGAGGGTGCCGCAAAGAGTGTTGTTGGGGTTGGTCTGGATCTGGAAGTGGAGGTGTTCCATTGTTGTCGGTGGGTTGTTTGAGTGTGTGGTCATTCGGAGGGTGTTCTTGTGGACAATGACAATGCCTCCTCCTGGTCACTTGTTGCGGTCGTTGTGGTCCTTGCCGGTGATCTTGTAGCCATCGGCGATGTCTGGTCCAGAACAGGGGTTGGTACAGGCTTCTGTGAAGAAGGCGATGTCGGAAGAGACGGCGTCGAGGAGGTCCTAGATTTCTGTGGCATATTTGAGGAGGATGCAGCTGAGCAGTCAGTGAGCTGTTGGTAGTCTGGACGATGAGAAAATGTGGCATATTGGCATGAGTGAAGGTGTGGCTGCAGTTCTGGCAGGCAAAGGGTCTGTGGGTTTCACTCTGCGATGCGAAGTGGCAGGCACCATGGCGCCCAGAGTTGAGGGTGAGGAGGGTACTGGCGTCGTAGTGGGGGAAGGTCTGAGAACCAGTGCCCCTGGCGTTGGCCGCGGTCCAGATGCAGATGGGCACAGATGGGCTTACCTTTGTCCTTCAGCACGCCAGTGACATGTCTGATGCGCGCGGCCGCCATCAAGGAGTGCTGGAGAGGGGCTGGACAGCTGGGAGGAGGGAAATGCGGGAAGGGTCACTGGAGTGGGGCGGGCCGTAAGGGATCACAGGGGCAAGGGAAGCAAAAAAGGAAAAATAGAGGAACAACAGAAAAAAGGCAGAAGCAGCAAAAAGAGCACAAATAAAGGCTAAAAACTGAAAAAAACAGCAAAGAGAGACAGAGGGAAAGCCCTAGCAGCAGACAAGTGATGCTCTGCCTCTAACCTACCAGGGATGAGGTGCAGGTAGGAGCCTGCAGTTGGAGGAGGGCATCGAACTCCTGACCAGCAGGTCAGCAGCAGCATCGGGAGCAGCAGCAGCTACCAGGCAAAGTTGCGCTGTGAAGTGAGCAAGTCCACTAAAAGTTAGTGACTGTGGAAGCACACTGTTTCACCTTAGGTTCCATTGGGTATCCCTTGAGATTCTGTTGCACTTGATGGATGACTGTGGAGCCCGGTCAGAGTTGCGGATCAACCATGGAAAGTCCCTGCTGTTTTGTCTTGCTATGCTGGTTTGGACCCCAGTGGAAAGCCTGCTGAATACCAGACTGTGCTGGGAGCTATAATACTTTAGGTGCCTAGGGGTTATGGTTGCTCACTCCAAGGCACAGCAAATGCGTCTCAATATGGGGAGAGGGATGGATTCATTGAGAGTCTTGGTCACCTTTTGCAATGGGCTCCAGCTGTAATTGATGGGCAGAATAGCCATCTCCAAGAAGGTGCTCTTGCCGAACTGTTTATTTACTATTTAGAATTTTCTTTGCTCACGTATAAGCCAGAGTTGCCAAATCTATCCCTCCACTTTGCTTCGTGCATCTCAATATCATCCCGCTGAGTTGCCAACAATATATCATACAGTGCCCCAATCTTAGCCCTTTTATTCAAGCCTTCTAATAAATCGTTAGGTATAATAGCCAGATATCTACAATGTTTATTAATGTAGTCTCGGATTTGTAGATATTTAAAAAAGTAATTCTTGGCTATTTTATATCGTTCAACTAAGTCTGAAAAGGAGACAATTACCCCAGCACTATAGATATCTCCTAGGTGTCGTATCCCCTTGCACCTCCAAATAGCCATCTTTGTGTCCCAAAATGATTGATGGGCAGAATAGCCATCTCCAAGAAGGTGCTCTTGCCAAACTGTTTATTTACTATTTAGAATTTTCTTTGCTCACTGCCAGGGCATTTGGACTCGATCCTTGTATCTCTACTCTGCGCTGGTAAACCCAGCAGGGTGGCCTTGACCACCAGGACCAGATGATATGAAGAGTGAGGTCTGAAGGTGCCACACCTTGACTTTTATTATAGTGCTGCGCACATGCAGCACATTGCGCACCGGCTGGAGACTGGAGACAGCTAGGAGAAATGACTGTTGGCAGAGGTTGTTGATGTTGGGCAGCTCCCAGCATTATTGATGGAGGGCCCAGGGGTCCCGGATGATGTGCCATTTGTGGTATGATAGACTGTGCTAATCCGGCAAAAGCTAGTCACTGTAGTGTTGAGCTTTGAGAGGAGACGTGGCGGGGGCTAGTCGCAGGTCCTGACGGCTTGGAAAGAGAACCTGGGGATGCCCATGGAGAATGAGGGCTGGGTGTCAAGTCTGTGCACTAAGGCGAGCTGTATAATACAACGTCCACTTTAAGCTGGTCCATCAAAATGTTGTGCATCACACTTACCTGAACCCCTTGACTATTCTGACCTGGTCTGATCACTGCCTGCCACAGTTGTGGATTTCAGGGGACTGACTTCCTTCACCTGGCCTGGGGTTGTCGATTAGGGCAGGATCTTTTGGGATGTGGGTGGTTGGTGTGCTCACTGCAGTAACTTCTACACAGGTCACGATAACACTGTAGTACTGTCTATTGTGGGATATTAGGAGACTTAAAGGCTGCAAGATGTGATATAAATCCTTGTAGGAGTTGCTGGTTCTTGTTAGGTGCAGGGTGGCCATCACCTGGATGGGACAGTGTGCTCTGGAGCTCGGCTACCGGCAAAAAGACATGGCGGAATGGATGCTGGCAGAGATTCATATGAAACTTAGCAGGAGGGATGATAAGGTTCGAGATTATATCCTTGTATGGTGTGATCTGGGTGACAGGTTCTTGGCACCGAATTCTGATTCAAACAGTGGAGAATGTGATGACTCCAAACAGTAGCCCCTTGCTGGTGTGAGCCTTGAATGAGTTTCTGATTGGCTATGTTGTGCGCCTGTTGTTCTCTCCATGGGCACTGTATGCTACATACTTTTACATTGTGGGACACTGTTCCCTTACCTAACCTATGTAGACTGTGGGTCTTCCTATTACTGCTGCAAAGTTGTTTTATACGAAAATGAAAAATACAGGTTACAAAAAATTATCATACCACACAGGTAGGCAAGAAAAAAATGGTACAGCATGAATGAACATCAATCACCTCTCACATAAAACGTGAAAGGTGATGGCCCGTGGACTTTGGTAATTGGTCAAAGAAATTACAAGGGGACATTTTTTTTATCTCCCATGGAGTAAAAGCCAGAAAAAAAATAAAGTGTAAATCCATTTATCTATTACATTTACCCATTTAGGAATGTACACCTGCTACATTTCCGGATACATAAAATGTGTTTTTGTGAGTACTCCTGGTATTCTAGAATAGTTGCAACTTTGTAGATGCACTCCAAAGGTTTTTGGGCAGTCCGAGGAAGTTGAAAATGTGTTCCAGGGTAGGATTTAATTAAGGAATCCCATATCAGTTCTTTGTGTGTGGCCAAACTACTTATACTCTCTTATGAAGTACTTGCTACAGCAGGAAATTGTGTTAGTTGTAGGTTTAGCTATCGCTTGCTGGAGACATGTGCCACTTAATTCCCAACTCTAGATGGCAAGAAATAGTTGCATAAAAAGATTAACACAAGCTTGGATTAATGGAACAAATATGAGATCAGGTCTTAAGGAAAGAGAACATTATTTGTTGTGGTTTAGCCTATGAATTCAGACTCATTAAACACATGGTGAGGAAGGTATATAATATATGGAAGCCTCCAAAATATGTATGAAAACATATTTCTAATGTTCTTATTACAGGCCAGTTATGGCATCACTGGTCGTCTGTAATGCAAAATGGCATGGCTACTTTTTTTTTCATTATTTATTGTTCAGTTCATAGCTTATAGCATTTATAAATCATACATCATACATCCAACACAGTAATGTAGGAATATTACATAATTACAAATCAATCCCAAAAAAAAGAAATAGATCAATAACAGTCATGAAAAGCAGAGCTTTAGATCGACATCTCCATATGTTGTAGCATGGGCCGCCAAATTTTAACCCCTAATTGTTGCTTCCGCAGAGACTTAATACGATACAAACTGAATTCATGGTAAAACACATTGTAAAACTTAGCTCGCCACATTTCGTATGACGGCACCTCTGGTTGCAGCCACATAGAGGCAACACATAATCGAGCAACAGCCATAGACATGAAAATGAAATATCGAAAAGGGTAACATATCTTTGAGGGTTCAATGTCTTCTCCCACACCTACTAACATAATCTCTCTAGAAATAGAAACATCAACCCTCGTTATTTGCAATAGAAGTTGTGCAATGTCAGAGAAAAATTGATTTAAAGATATACATTCAAAAATATATGAATAATATCGGCTGATATGATATAAGTTAAACAAAGTTTTGTAGTGTTGAGTGCGCAAGTTTGGCGACATTATAACTTTACTAGCCATATCCATTGATTGTTGCACGTATAAGCCAGAGTTGCCAAATCTATCCCTCCACTTTGCTTCGTGCATCTCAATATCATCCCGCTGAGTTGCCAACAATATATCATACAGCGCCCCAATCTTAGCCCTTTTATTCAAGCCTTCTAATAAATCGTTAGGTATAATAGCCAGATATCTACAATGTTTATTAATGTAGTCTCGGATTTGTAGATATTTAAAAAAGTAATTCTTGGCTATTTTATATCGTTCAACTAAGTCTGAAAAGGAGACAATTACCCCAGCACTATAGATATCTCCTAGGTGTCGTATCCCCTTGCCCCCCCCAAATAGCCATCTTTGTGTCCCAAAATATCAAAGGAAATATTTCCGTGGAGTCGAAAGGTGTATAATAGCAAACCTGATTTATATAATTAATTTTGCGCGTCCACGCCTTATATGAAGCAGATACAATTTTAAATTGTGTTCTTTTGAAATAGCTTGGTTCATAAAACTTAAGTAAAGCCTCGCTCGCCTGGATCCACAACAGCATCTGGTATATATTAGGAGCTTCAAACTGCCTTATTTCCCCACCTGTCACCAAGTACTGCATGTTCTGCAGAAAGCAAGCAAGATAATAAAAAGCAAAATTCGGCACTCCCCATACCCCACGTGCCAATGCTAACGTCATATATTTTGAGGCACGCCGAGTTTTCTTCCAGCCCCATATAAACCTGTATACGACAGATTGAAGCTGCGTTAGTTGTGCTTGTGTCAACTCGAGAGGTACCGTCCGAAAAAGTACATTGCCTCAGGGAGTATACACATTTTTAAAACATTACAACGTTCTACCATGGATAAATGGAGACACTCAACCTTTTCCAATTGTCTTCTTGCTGCACCTAATATATCGGCCCAATTCACATCCACCATCTCTTGAGGTGACAGCCTAATCTTTATCCCCAAATACCTTGCTTCTGGTGTAACACGTACTTCGCCAGGGCATAGTCCCTCAGTGCAGAGAACCTGGGTTTTGGAGATATTTAACTTATATCCAGCAACTGCCCCAAACTGCTGCATCTGATTCTCAATCTCTCTTAATGCTTGCTCTGGGTCAGATGTTACTACCGCCTTTACAGTGGTTTAAATTTACCTAGGCATTCATCAGGACTAGTTTATACCCCAGCGGTATGGACTCTCTAATCGTCCACCCTAACCTGGGAGCGTGAAAGTGAAAAAATCAAAAATGTGATAAAGTGCATAAAAAAAGGGGGAAGAGCAGGTTGCTCATTCCAAAAATACTCCTGGTTTAGGAGTGTTTCTGCACCTGTAAAATGAATAACACAGACAAACAAAGAAGACATAGACACAATTAGTTGTTGGTATAGGTCATTGCGTTTGCCCAGGGTGCTCCATAGTTGTGGCATAGGTAGTGTTCCCAAATAAACACTAAAGTTTACACCATCCATATAGCCCTATAGGGATGATACCACTAACTCTGGGTAAGTGAAGTGAAAATAAGTGCTTAAAACACACAGAGTGACTAGAAAGGGTTAAAAACACGATAAAAGCACTCCATAGGAGGGATCAATGGACCAAAGGTCTGTGACCCCACCGAATAATTCAAGGATTCAATAGATATCTCACTTTAGAATATGGCGCTAACTGCACCATGGGTCTCGGGAGGGGGGTTGGAGCGTACCTGCACATCCTGAAAATAGAAAGTAAAGGCTTGAAATACATTGGATCGGGTTTGACTTAGCTCAATCGCGTCGCTGAAGGCAGATTATGGTGGTTCAGCAGCTCACGCCCTCAACGCTCTCAGCCCGCTTTTGCACCTAGCATAACCTCAGGACCGGACCCCGACGATGGAGAGCGGGGCCGGTTTCTGAGATTAAGAAGCGTTTGCTTGTTGTTCCTCGCTCTTCCGGGTGGGCGTGTCCCGCACCAAAGCGAGGCTTGAAACGTGCCAGCCCGGGTTAGGTGGGCGTGGCGCGTGTCTGATCGAGGCTTGGATTCCATAGCCAATCGGACCGTGCATGTTACCATGGCAGCCCTGCTGCCTCAATGTTTGTAATAAAAACTTTACTCGATCCATAAGCTGCTCTTCTGGCGTCGTAGCACACCAAAGAGGCACTCGGCCTCTTTTGGTGGGGCCCTATGATGAAGCATGACACTGACTAGGTCGGTGTATGAGGGCTTTCTTATCCACCCAAAGTGGGTGTGTGATTCCCCAGTTGCATCGCTCCGTCTCTGTGGCTTTTTGAGACCTATTTAACCTCTCTTTTTTTGTTTATACCTTCTATAAAAGTTGCCAGCATATCATCCTTTATAATAGGGAAAAGCATCCGATAGACCTCCAAAGGAAGTTTATGCGGCCGAGCTGCTTTCCCTAGCGCTAATCCGTCTAATGCTGTCTGAAGTTCTAACATGGTAATTAGAGCTTCCAACTCTTCCCGTACATCAAGCCCTATCTCAGATAAAACACATTTCTGTAAATACTGCTCAACCTTACCCTGCTCCACAGGATCTTGAGTATATAGTTCTTTATAATACGAGTGAAATACCTCCATTATGCTTTCCATAGTCTCCACTGTGCCCCCTTTACCATCCTCCAGAATTTCAATTCGCTGAGAAGTTTGCATGCCCCGCAGTCTTTGAGCTAGGCATCTACCAGCAGCTTCTCCATATTCGTATCTTTCTGCCTTGTGTATTTTAAACTGAGCAGCGATTTCTTGACTCCAAACCATATTTATCCTGGCCTTACAAAAGGCTGTCTTAGTTTGCGCTTTTTTGCTATCCATGTTTGCTCTAATCACTAAGATTAGTTCACATTCAGCCTTCTTTAATTCTTCGAGTAGGTCCAGCATTTGTTCTTTCTGTTGTTTCTGCTTAGTCCAGCCATAGCTAAGTGTTTCACCCCTTAGGCCCGCTTTCAAAGAATCCCAAACCATTGGCTGGGCAGCTGATCCTCTATTACTATCCAGGAACCGTGTAGCCCAGTGTCGAATATGACAAACAAATTGCTCGTCACTTATAAGGTTTTTGTTAAATGTAAAAGCTCGCAATTCCCTCAGTAGGCTAAAACTAATGAGATCCATAACCATAGATCCAGGATCCGATGTGATGCGAGGCCACACCTGAATCTTTGCGCCCACGGTTAAAAATCGAGGTAAAAAAATATAGTCTAGCCTAACAAACTTATTATGTGGATATGAAAAAAATGTGTACCCCGGATCTCCATGATTGACTGCCGTCCACCCGTCCACCAAGCCATGATTCTGTAACAGCTGCTGCAGTGCCCTAAATACTTTAGGTTTACAACCTTTATAATCCACAAAGTGAGACTCCCACGTCTGTGCATCCCCATGTATATTAAAATCCCCAAATAAGATCAATATGGTCCCCCAAAGTGCTAGCTCAACATTCAAAAACTCCAAAATCTTAGCTTCGTCTACATTTGATCCATACACGGTACAGAGTGTGATTTTGATGCCCTTCAGAATACACTCCCTGATGGCCCACCGTCCTAGATTATCCGCCTTCTCTTTGCCCGTACCGATTAATCCATGATGCACAAAAATCACCACCCCCTATTCATAATAGACTTTCTAGAAGTTGATAGCAATGTGAATCCCAACTCAGATAATATCTTGCCATTGGCCCAAGGGATATGTGTCTCTTGTAGACAGAGAATATCAGGTTTTATTAACGGCAATTCAGCGATAACACGTTTCCTCTTAAGGGCATTATTCAGCCCACTGACATTAAATGAACATATACGCAGTCTCCTATCTGCCATTACTATGTTGATATTCCCTGGCCATGGACATATATGAAAGAAAAACAAATATACACTAAGCTTCCTACAGCACATACTATGAACTGAATTGTTACCCTTTAACAGATGCCCACCTAACCCTTTACCCCTCAAGTGACCCTCTACCCCACCCCACCACCACCCCAAAGACCCCCCTCTCACCCTGCCCATGACCCTCCCCCATCAATGAGGCCTTAGGGCCAATCGCCCTTGTGATGCTTGGTGAGTAACCCACTTGGTACTCGCCCTTCCCACATCCTTAAATATGCACGGCTGGGAGCGTCAATAAACAAATAAGAAGCAATAGCCAATCCAAACATATCATTACATGCACAATCCATGCCTGTATAATAATAATCCTCAAACCAGAGAGTAAAGATATTCTTTAGCTGCGACATCAGAAGTAAAGAAACGTGTCTGTCCCTTGTTTACAGTTTTTAAGGTAGATGGTTGAAGTAGAAACACTTGTAGGCCTTTTGTTTGAAAAGGGGCGATCAACTGCCGCAACTGCCATCTCTTTTCCACTGTGGTGTGGCACAAATAATTGCGTCCCTTTACCAGAACTCTTCTTATCTGGTCTAGCCAGATCGTACAATGTCTGCCTTGCCAAGAAGTTATTGAGGGAAATCAGGATGGCCCGTGGCTGTTGCACCAGTTGCCCACTTCTAGCTGGCCATTGTCAAAATGGAAATCTGTGTGCGCCTGAATCTCCTGCGCCCACTTCCATTCTTTCAACTCAGGGAATGCTTCCTCAAACAGCTCAACTACAAATTTTCGAATGTCTGGCCCCCCCATTCCTTCTGGGACACCTAAAATGCGCAAATTATTATGTCGCAGACGGTTTTCTAAATCAGCTAACTTATCGTGCACATCATCTTTGTTGGTTTTTATGTCTGCAATTGCATCCTTTTGAGCCACCATCTGACCTTCTAGCGAAGAGATTTGAGTCTCAGCTTCCGCCATCCTATCAGTGAAATCATTGCATGTTTTTACCAACCGTCTAACTGTATTCTGTAATTTCCTACATGCAGTGAGTTTTTATATGTTCCACCCGTGTTTCCAACCTGTGCTCTGAAATTGATCTATATATTTCTTCCAACAATATTTGACCTTGTACCTCCACTGTCAGACCCCTGCTTGCTTGATCAGATAAGTCCAATCCTTCCAGCAGCTGCTCCCCACTAGAGAACTCCCAGTCAGGCATCTCTGTCATAGCTAGTCCAGCTATTCCTTCCCTTGCCTTCTTCCGTACAGTGGATGCTTCTGCAGATACACCCCCCAAAAAGGAATTTTTAGTATGGTTTCCATCCATGGTAGTTGGGGTGTTGTCTCCAGACCCCTCTTCCTGCAGTTGGAGATCTCCTTCCAAATCGGACCCTTCTGAGTGTTCTGAGAGTAAATAGAACTGACTATCCTTACTGCTAGTGGGTTAATTCCTATCATCACCAATAATACCATTGTTGTCTGTTAATGCAGGTACATTAACAATATCGAAGTCAGACTGGGGTGGTTCAACTTGCTCCAAAGATACATGACTCTCCTCAAGAGGTAAACAAGTCAATTCCCCCCCCCCCTTGCTGAGCATCAGGATTACACGGGTTGGAAGAAGAAATTGCAGCTTTTCTACCAGCAGCCGATTGGAATATCTGCGATATCTTAGGAGTTCCTTGTACTAAGTCCTTGCCCTGTACAGCATTTCCCTGGTCCTCAAAGCCAAACATTTCTTTGGAGACTTTTACCGCAAATGCTGCACGTGTACCTACCATAGCCTCCCCATTAGCTCTTGTTTTCCCACCACAAGCAACTTTGGGTGCCATATCAGTATCCCAGAGCAACAAAATATGATTTCAAATACAACTGGATTTTATTTTGAATTTAATAAGTCCAGCAAAAAAAGCCTTAAAATCCTGTCTATTTTTTTCTTATCTTTCAGCTCGCGGCCAACAAATCCAGCAGCAGTCCCTCGGTAACAAAGAATTTCTCACTAGTTCCACCTCCCTGCCGTTAGCAAACCGGCTCAGGTACGGCTACAGTTCTACAGTCCAAGCGCTGCTACCCCGCTGCCCTTGGCGCACTTCATAAGCTGTAATCCCAGCTATATTTTCCTTTGTCTGCTAGCTCACGGCCAACAACAACCACTATGTGACGGGGGGATGACGTAGCGTTCCTCTATAGCAAGACGTTCACACTGGTTTCAGTTTTTTTAATTTAGCAAGATCAGCAAAAAAAGTTGTGTTGTTGTAGTCATGGCTTTTAACACACACACTCACCGAAGCCTTGAAGTCCCGGTTGTTTTTTCTTTATCTGCCAGCTTGCGGCCGACAACACCAGCAACAGCCACTATGTAGCAGGGAGTTGGCGTAGCATCACTCTGTAGCAAAAATGTTTCACCCTAATTTCAGCCACTCCCTGACTGACAGAGATTGGGATATTTGAGAAGTCAGTTGCTCTCCCTGCATGCGACAGTTTAGACTCCTTCCAAGCCCTACCGCGGACCTAGCTGCAAGCTCCACAGTGAATCTGCCTCACAGCCTTTAACAAGCTGGCTCAGGTGCGGTTCCAGTACTACAATCAAAACGCTGCTTCCCCGCTGCCCTTGCTGTGCTTCATTTGCTGTAATGAGGCGTGGAGTGGTTTTGTTCTCTCTATTAAGTTGTTACCTCCAATGCAGGCAGAAAAAAAAATGAAACGGACGATAACGTCAACCAAAGATCTCTGCGGCCAGGGTTGCGGTTGCGCGGCCACATCCAGAAAAAAAACGGGAAAGACGAGCTGGCCAGGAGCTCCTCAGACACACGTCTGTCGTGAGGACACCATCTTGCCTAGTGGCATGGCTACTTTACTGTATTCATTTATTACAGTCGAGTGAAACACCTCAGTGCCTCTGCCAGAACCTGCAGACAGTCAGAAAGCTTGATCATCGAGCAAAATTTAAACTTATATCTAACTAATGAATTTAAGAACCAGCATTTCAACTCTTGTGAGCAGATGTACAAAGTTGTTTTGTGAACTGATCGCATACCCACCAATGTGCATAATTGCAAAGTTTCTATAGGCAAAATGGCTTTACCCACCCATACTAAATCACATTTGGGAAGGGGTATGAAAGGATGTTTTTTCCTCATTGTACTTTGGTACAAAATGTATCAATGGTTTCCAAACTGCAAGAGCAGACTGTCGGAGAGTAGGGTCTGCTTCCTATGGTCACCCCCACTTTTTGCAGTGATTTTCTGGTTTTTCGACATTAGTATGGCTGTGGGTGTGCTAATCAGACCCACAGCCCAGCTGTTATCTCTCTAAATTGATACCATTTACTTTAGGTACATACCAGATTGGTTACTGGGTCACCTTTGTGAGTCCCTGTATAGTGTACCATAGTTACCCAGGTCGTAGGAGCACCCAAGGCCTAACGGGCCTGCAGCATGTATTATGCCACCCCTGGCTGGCCCTCCAAACTGACACCACAGGTCTGTTCACACAGCCTGGGTAATGTGGTGTAATCATCCCTTAATTAGATATAGTATACCTATATCTATATATACATATAGACACATATACACCTATAAGTCACTCCTATGGCAGGCCTTAACAATCCTGGAGGCAGAGTGCTTGGTTTTATGTGAGAGGGTGCCCTAGCATGAGCTGAGCCCTTCTGCAGCTTTCGGAACCATCTCCTTATAGCTGTTCTATTATATAGCCATACCATATACTCTTAAGTGCATTACAATCCTCGCGGTCAATGCTAACTTTGGTTTGCTTTATCAAAACATGTTGTGTAAGGTGTCAAACACTTTGGAATACTACCCACACCAGTCCTGGCGGCGGGGGTAGCATTCCACCCTTCTGGAGGTAGAAGACATGTAGTTACTGGTTTACCCGGTTAAAGTTAAACAGAGCCTCAGCATCACAAAATGGATGCTGCTGCAACAGACACGAGTCTGACCTCCTGCTGCTGGACGAAACTCTGGCAGGGGAGGCCTGGACAATAGGTTTTCTGTGCAGGGAGGTGCCAGCACCTCCCCAGACAGGGGTTTGTGTATTGGGGCAGGGAGGGCTGCATCAGCAGATGCTTTTCCAGACACTGCCTGGGGCACACTAGGTGCTCCATGCATTGCCCGGTTCAAACCAGTTGCTGGGGCACTCAGCCCCAGCTCTGGCGTAAAACTGGACAAAGGGAAAGGGGTGTAACCACCCCCTTCTCAGGTCCACCCATAGGAGGGACCTTAAAGATAGTTCAACCCCTAAACTTGGTATAAGTATAGGAACCCAGTCCCTAGGACTTCAGATAACCCTGGACGAATCTTTGCAAGCCATATCCCGGACCTTCGACATTCCATTTCGACTGGAAGATGGAGGAAATCTCCCTTGTGGTCAAGGAGTGACCACCCTGTTCAAACAGGCACCAATAGCAACTTTGCCGGTCTGCATTTTCGAGGCTCCCGCCGGATCCCAAAGAATTTGTGACACAGGACATAAACATCCAGACATCTCTGACCACGACCCACAACCACAGTAAAACTGAGACCCGCTGTGGACACGAGAGACGTGGAACCGGAACTCCTGGACATCCTGCATTTTGCAAGCTGCACTCCTTTCTCAAGGTATCTTAAAGTTGTGCATTGGGGTGCTTGAATCCCCAGACCCACGCACCATTTGCACCGAAGCTCAGGCCTCCACACTGCACGAGTGCCCCGTGGTGCCCGCTCCTGTATTTCAGCTTGACGCGTCTTCCTAGTTCCTGGACTGTTAGCTAGTGAGCCCCCTGAAGACTCCATTTTGAAACTAACTCACTTTCCTGGTTGCTCCAGGCTTGCTATAACTTCCCTGCAAAAGAGAAGTTCCCCAGACCTTGATGGTCTACACCGAAGCCATTCTCGACATCCTGCATGGGTTGCGTTTGCCAAGGCTTGTTGGGTCCAATCCAGATACCGACACCGCAGTCAACTAGATCCTTGGTGAGATAGCTTGAATCCAGCACCTGGTTGTCGTGGACATCTCCAAGCCCTCGTGGCTGAGTAGACAAACTTCACTTCTTCACCTGGAATCACCCAACATCGCCTGGTTCCTTCCTGGTACCTTCCTGGTCACTGGCTAGTGACCCAGACTCTGTCTGTTCTGCTTTCAGGTTCTTCAGATCTTCGATCCACCCTCGGATCCACCCGGACACTTTTCCTCTGGTCGCCTACAGCACTTCTTTGCAGCTCTCCATTAAAAACGATGACGAAACCCGACACGAAAAGACACCTATGCACCCGGCTTCCTTGGGTGAGGTAACAGGAGTACTCCCGTGCTCCCGTGGGTCTTGACTCTTGAAGTGTCCTAGTTTAAAAGGGGTCCATCCTAGAAATCTGAAAGTGTCCTTAAATTCTATATTCCTAACTTTTACGTTTCCCATAGAAAGTCAATGGTAACCCGAGTCTGTGTTTAGACACTGCACGCGTCTCCTGTGGGCCTCCTACTTCCTAACATTTGGTTGTTTAGAGTAGCCCCAGTGATTCCAGAGGCCCCAGGCCTGCTTTCTAATTCACACATGGTTCTTATACCACTTTTTTAGTATATGGATTGTGAGGCCCCTAGGGCATAACGTATACTGTGCAACTTATCGTATATTAACTCAGTGACTTGTATTGTATTTTTACCTCTGACCTCATAAAGAGTGCAGAGGGGTTGTGTTTAGATTAAATACATATATATTTGATATATACCTTGTGTGGTGTCCTTTCATTTGGTACTCAAGGGATTATAATTGGTAAAACAACTTGCTTCACATGCTCTCTGAAGTCTTAGCCTGATGACTGCTAGTCCATGCTACCACTAGGATAGCTTTCTATAAGGTTGACTTTACAACCACCATCAATAAGGGTCGATTAGACTGGTGCAAGGTACCCACTAGAACTAGTGGACATCATATGCCAGGCTAACTTCTCAAATTGGTGTGCAGCGGATGGGATAAGAGCTTCCATTGTTTTACCAAATAATCTTGAGAATATAATTTGAAAGATCATATCAAGGTACCTGTATGTACATATAAATCAAGTCTTATATACATAAGTTCTACTGAATTTAGCAGTTGTAGGTGATAAGGGCTTAGCACAGCCTGACTACAACTCCTAGAGAGGTTCTAGTAGGAAACAAGTAGTGTAGGTAGGTGCACACACCACACCACACTAGCCATGTCCTTGGAAGCAGGGCCTAGTGGGCCTCTGCAAGAAGACAACCAAAGGTTGCCTTCTAAGTATGACACATTCTCCTTTCAGGAACTGAGAAGCTTGTGTGTGGTCTGAAAGTTAAGACAAGGAGAGAGTCCAACCTTTAATCACCTGGTAGATATCTTAGTGGCTTATGCTGTAGAGAATGCATCAGACCCAGATAGAAAAGGTAGAAGAGAGTGGGGGCCAACCCTTAACAGAAGAGAATACTCTTGGGGAGGACCCAGTGGTCTCTGATGATGATGTGGATGCTGAACAGGAAGAGGTTGATGAACCTAACCTGGGCAACACAGGACTATCTGGAGGTGGAGAAGGCCAAGGTAGGCCTCCCTCCAACCTTCCAAGTAGGCCTAATGGTGGGAACAGAAGTCCCAGATCACTTTGTAGTGGCTCTGAGCATTCTGACTCATCAGTAGGGTCCAATGCCTCTGCTCAAAGGAGAATGACTTCCCCTCAGAGAAGAGAGAATAAAGCTAGAATGAGAGAGGTAAAGCTGAGGATCAAGAGGCAAGGAGTTGCCCTCGCAAAATAGACCCTATCTCTTGAAAGAGAGAAAAGGTTGAGTGGGCTAGAGCCCACTGGTGGCAGCAACAACCCTAGTGGTAGGGAAAGGTCACATGACCATAGAAACCTGAACAAAATTGTCCCACCCTATCAAGTTGGCAATGACATCCACAAGTGGATAACTGCTTTGGAGAGGGCCTGCAAAGTGCAGCAGGTACCCCAAAGTCAGTGGGCAGCAATTTTGTAGCTCTCCTTTGCAGACAAAGGAAGGGACAAGCTCCTCGCTGACTACTACAATATCCTGAAGAGTGCTTTGATAGATGGGGTTGGCCTAACCACTGAGCAGTACAGGGTGCTGTTCAGGGATACCCAAAAGAAACAGACTCAGGATTGGACTGATTTTGTAGATTGTGCTACTAAGGCTCTGGAAGGCTGGTTGATGGGCAGTAAAGTAAGTGACAATACAGGATTGCAATAACCTTATTATGAGAGAACAGATTCTTAATAACTGTCAAAACTAGCTATTTCATCACACCTGGCTGACTCTGATTTGACCTCTCCACAAGAATTGGGTAAGAGGGCAGACAAATGGGTCAGAACCAGGGTGAAGCTGACGGTACAGAACCAAGGTGGTGATAAGAAGAAGCAAGACCAAAAGGGTGGGGAGAAATCAAAAGACCAGAAGTCTTCTCAAGGTCCCCAAAAAGCTTCTAATGGTGGGGGTTCCCAACAATCTAAAAAGAAAGAAGGCCCAAAGAAACCATGGTGCAAGTTTTGTTAGGTAAATACTCACTGAACCAGTGATTGCACCAAGAAGGAGGTAGCTCCAGCCACCATTGCCCCTAAGGCAACTGTTCCCCCTAGTTCAGCTCCAAGTGGGGGTTCTCAACAGAAGGCTGTAGTAGGGTTAACCCTGGGAACTGAGATGGATTCTGGCCTAGTCAGAATACCAACTCAAGCTGTTTTGATCTGTGATGGGGACATAATGATGTACTCTACAGTGAGTCCCAACAACGTGGGAAAGTACAGATAAACTCCTTTGATTACTGACAAAGTGGCTCAGGCCTACAGGGACACATCTGCTAGTGTCACAATAGTGACGCCTGGCTTTATGGACCCTGGACAGATCATACTAGGTGAAAATTACCTACTGGCCAATGCTAGCAATGTCACTACCACTCACGGTATGTCAATTGTTAATTTCTCCTGGGGAGAGGTAACTGGCCTCAAAAAGGTTGTGGTTAGCTCAGACTTCCCTGTAGAATGTTTGCTTGGCAATGGCCTGGAGACTTCAGCCTGGGCTGAAGTGGAGTATAGGACCCATGCAGAAATGTTAAGAATCTCAGCACATGTCCTTGCTGTGACTAGGTCACAGGTCAAAAATTGCAACACTGAACAGGCACTGGATTCTGGAATAATGGACCAGTTGCCTACCGGGAGGAGGAGCAGTAGGGTTAAGACAGTGCCTTCCTCCTTGCCTCAGGAAGAGGATCAGCCTTCTGAGGAAGCAGATTGTGAGACCCAGGAAGGAACTGTCCTAGAAAAACTTGAGCCTGATCAAGTTGAGTTTCTTGGGACAGGGGGGACCTTCCAGGGCAGATCCGAGGCAAGCGCAGCTGGACTGCCCTTCTCTTGAACTTCTCAGACAGCAAGCCGCTACTGAGGCTGCAGGGAATGCTAGTGGTACCCATACGGTTTATTGGGATGAAGGGCTCCTGTATTCAGAGGCTAGAGACCCCCAACCTGGTGCTTCCAGGAGGTTGGTTATACCTTTGGCATTCAGGGGCTTCCTTTTAACACTAGCCCATGATATTCCCCTTGCAGGACATCTTGGCCAGAACAAGACTTGGGACAGGCTTCTCCCTCACTTTCACTGGCCTCACATCTCAGAAGACACCAAGGAGTTTTGTTGCTCCTATGTCACCTGCCAAGCCAGTGGCAAATCAGGTGGCACCACAAAGGCTCCCGTTATCCTTTGGTGGGGGTTCCATTTGAACGTGTAGGGATTGTCATTGTTGAAACAATGGATCCCCAAACAGCCTCTCGGCACAGATTTATTCTGGTGGTAGTGGATCATGCCACCAGATACGCAGAAGCTATTCCAATTAGGACCACAACAGCACCTGTTGTGGCAAGGGCCCTCCTGGGAGTTTTCTCAAGAGTGAGTTTTCCTAAGGTGGTTGTCTCAGACAGAGGTGCAAACTTTATGTCTGGATACCTGACTGCAATGTGGAAGGAGTGTGGAGTGAACTACAAGTTCGCCACACCCTATCATCTACAATGCAATGGTCTAGTTGAGAGATTCAACAAGACCTTAAAGGGCATGATTAAGGGTCTCCCTGAAAAGCTCAGGTGGAGATGGGATATCCTGCTGCCCTGCCTTTTGTTTGCTTATAGAGAAGTCACACAGAAGGGGGTTGGCTTCAGCCCTTTTGATCTTTTGTTTGGACATCCTGTAAGGAGACCCCTTTGTCTGGTGAAGGAGGGATGGGAGTTACCTCTTAAACCTCCCAAAAAAGACATTGTGGACTATGTACTTGGTCTCCGCTCCCGGATAGCTGAGTAAATGAAAAAGGCATCCAAAAACCTTGAGGCTTGTTGTAGAATTGCAAAAGGACTGGCATTACCAAAAGGCTGTGCTGACTGTTTACCAGCCAGGACAGAAAGTGTGGGTGTTTGAGCCTGTGACCCCAGCACCTCTCCAAGACAAGTGGAGTGGACCCCACACTATTGTTGAGCAGAAGGGAGAAGTCACCTACTTGGTTAACCTTGGAACTCCCAGGAGCCCCCACATGGTGCTTCATGTCAACAGACTGAAACCATTGGAGCTTTGATTGAGTCGGCAATAACACCGACTTCTAGGTAAGACCGGGTCCAAGGTTACCGGTTCCTTTTGACTCCTCATTAATCTTGCTTGAGATATCTGATAGCCGCATTTGTTGTTTAGAGACACGGCGTTTTGAGAATACGTAATTAATTGACACGTACCCAGTTTCCTTGCCAGCAGGTATGTGGGCGGGGAGTCTTTTTGATAATTAACCGTATGCTGAATTATGCTCGTATCTTCTCACAACTTGTACATGTTTTGGACCTTTTCAGAATGCCTTAGAATTTTAGGACCAATACATATTGAATCATCATAGTTTTCGTCGCTTTTGGTGACAGGTAAGCCCTTGAAGCTTACTATATTAAAAGCTCCAAATGATCTAGGTGTTGCCAGAATTCTTAAGATTGGATTAAGGTCCCTCTTGATCATGAATAGGCTCATGCCTTAATTGCGTATTAGCCCCATTTTTTCTAGTGCAATGCCATTAGTCCAAACTTGCTCAAGGATATTATCCTGGTTTATGACACTGATTTGGTTTCTTCTGGTTGAGTCAGGATTGCTTGTGTTTTTGTTTGTTGGTTTTTAACATAGCTGAGTTAGGTACCATTCATTGGTCCCCAGTAATTTCTTTCAAGTATTAAATACGTGTGAAAAATATGATTTTCTCTCTGATAAATGTATTAATGAATTTAAGATTTACATTGCTTTAAGTAAATTTCTTTTTAGCACCATGGTAATATTCTAAATGGTTTGTTTACCGCTCACTACGGTAACTTGACATTCACAGTCCGTTTCCTTATATTTATACTATATTGTTTACATTTTTACAGAAATTGTAGTGCACCCTGTATATACTCTGTCCTGATGAAGACCCCGATGTAAGGCAACAAACATACCTACAACTGTAGCGTGGGGTCGAAACGTCGACGGCTACTTTTTTTCGTTTTTCAGTTGACACCGCCCGCATTAATTTGGATACTCCTGTGTCAATATAGACTATTCCGAGTACTAAGGGATATGCGATGATCCCCTATTCTGGCTCAGTGTTCTGAAGCCTCTAAAATATTACTGTATTTCGAATGAAATTAGATATTTAATCAATGTCACAAATTCTACCCTTCACTTTTCTTTCTCTTCACAGCATCACGCTACCTCACTTCCTTCCTTTGGGGCACTGTTATTTACCAAGTATATTGTCTAACCCATTGTGATTAATTTACAGTGCGTTGATGTTTTTTACATTCTCTTTAAATAAAACCAAACGATGATATAGTGTTTCACAGGGACCCTTCTTTATACACCAGTTAGCACCCAGGTCCCATGTGGATTTCATTGGGTAAAACCCCCCTTTTTGATACCAACCCTGTTCAAACAGGCAACAACGGCAACTTTGCCAGTCTGCATTTTCGAGGCTCCCGCTGGATCCCGAAGAATCTGTGACACAGGACATGGACTTCCAGACATCTCTGACGCCGACCCACAACCACACCAAAACTGAGACCCGTGGTGGACACAAGAGACGGGGGACCGGAACTCCTGGACATCCTGCATTTTGCAAGCTGCACTCCTTTCTCAAGGTATCTTAAAGTTGTGCATTGGGTTGCTTGAATCCCCAGACCCGCGCACCATTTGCACCTAAGCTCAGGCCCCCACACTCCACGAGTGTCCCTTGGGGCCCGCTCCTGTATTTCAGCTTGACGCGTCTTCCCAGTTCCTGGCCTGTTAGCTAGTGAGCCCCCTGAAGACTCCATTTTGAAACTAACTCACTTTCCTGGTTGCTCCAGGCTTGCTACAACTTTCCTGCAAAGGAGAAGTTCCCCAGACCTTGCTGGTCTACACTGAAGCCATTCTCGACATCCTGCGTGGGTTGCGTTTGCCAAGGCTTGTTGGGTCCAATCCAAATACCCGCACCGCAGTCAACTAGATCCTTTGTGGGACAGCTCGAATCCAGCGCCTGGTTGTCACCGACACCTCCTGGTCCTCTTGGCTAAAGAGACAAACTCCACTTCTTCACCTGGAATCACCCAACATCGCCTGGTTCCTTCCTGGTACCTTCCTGGCCACTGGCTAGTGACCCAGACTCTGTCCCCTCTGCTTTCAGGTTCTTCAGATCTTCGATCCACCCTCTGATCCACCCAGACACTTTTCCTCTGGCTGCCTGCAGCACTTATTTGCAGCTCTCCATTGAAAACGACGACGAAACCTGACACGAAAAGACACCTATGCACCCGGCTTCCCCGGGTGAGGTAACACGATTACTACAGTGCTCCTGTGGGTCTTGACTCTTGAAGTGTCCTAGTTTAAAAGGGTTCCATCCTAGTCCATCCGGAAGTGTCCTTAAGTTGTATATTTGTAACTTTTACGTTTCCCATAGAAAGTCAATAGTAACCCGCGTCTGTGTTTAGACACTGCACGCGTCCCCCGTGGGCCTCCTACTTCCTAACCTTTGGATGTTTAGAGTAGGCCCAGGGATTCCACAGGCCCTAGGCCTGCTTTCTACTTCACACGTGGTTCTTATACCACTATTTTAGTATATGATTTGTGAGGCCCCTAGGGCATAACATATACTGTGCAACTTATCGTATATTAACTCAGTGATTTGTATTGTATTTTTTCCTCTGACCTTATAAAGAGCGCAGAGGGGTTGTGTTTAGATTAAATACATATATATTTGATATATACATTGTGTGGTGTCCTTTCTTTTGGTACTCAAGGGATTATAATTGGTAAAACAACTTGCTTAACATGCTCTCTGAAGTCTTAGCCTGATGACTGCTGGTCCATGCTACCACTAGGATAGCTTTCTATAAGGTTGATTTTACAACCACCATCAATAAGGGTCGATTAGACTGGTGCAAGGTGCCCACTAGAACTAGTGGACATCATATGCCAGTCTAACTCACGCAGACCGAAACCATTACACACTTATTGGCACTTCAAAAGAGGTACTAAATGATTTGCAAAGGGAAAGGTTCCCCTTCAACACCTCCCCCTTATGAATCGTGCTGGTAGCTTTGGGGGAGTGGGCAGCAGTGCAGGGGGCCACTGCTCCTTTAAAAGTGGCACTTGCTCTTTGACCGTTTCCTGTTCCTTACCTGACACCATTCATGTGATGGAGTCAACCAACCGTAGGGAGTTAAATACCACCACAAGTCAAGTCAAGTCAAGTCAAAGAATTTATATAGCGCACTACATACCCAGAGGGTCTCAAGGCGCTTAGGGAGGGGAGGAGGATTACTTGTCAAATATCCACGTTTTAAGTTGCTTTCTGAATGCTAGGTGGTTCTGGGTAAGGTGAAGGTAAGTGGGGAGTGAGTTCCATGTTTTAGCTGCCAGGTATGAGAAGGATCTTCCTCCCATGGTGGTCTTGTTGATGCGGGGTACAGTGGCGAGGGCTTGGCTGGAAGAACGTAGTTGGCGGGAGGGGGTGTAGAAGGACAGTCGTGAGTTGAGGCATTCTGGTCCGATGTCGTAGAGTGATTTGTGTGCGTGGGTTAGCAGTCGGAAAGTGATCCTCTTATTGACGGGTAGCCAGTGGAGGTCTTTCAGGTGGCCAGAGATGTGTTCGTTACGCGGGATGTCTAATATGATCCTGGCTGAGGCGTTTTGGATTCGTTGGAGTTTCTTCTGGATTTTAGCGGTAGTACCTGCGTAGAGGGTGTTTCCGTAGTCCAGTCGGCTCGTGACCAGAGCATGGGTGACTGTTTTTCTGGTTTCGGTGGGGATCCAGCGAAATTTTTTTTTGAGCATGCAAAGAATGTTGAAGCAGGATGAGGATACGGCGCTGACTTGTCTGTTCATTGAAAGTGAAGAATCCAGGATAACGCCTAGGTTCCGTGCGTGGTCTGTCGGGATGGGTGCTTTTCCTAGGGCTTCCGGCCACCAAGAGTCGTCCCATGCAGAGGGGGATGTACCTAAGATGAGGACCTCTGTTTTATCTGAGTTCAGTTTCAGACGGCTGTGTTTCATCCATTCGGCAACTTCTTTCATTCCTTCGTGTAGGTTGGTTTTGGCGGTGCTGGGGTCATTGGTGAGAGAAAGGATCAGTTGAGTGTCATCCGCGTAGGAGATGATGTTGAGATTGTGTTGGCGAGCGATGGCCGCAAGGGGGCTCATGTATACGTTGAAGAGGGTGGGACTGAGTGAGGATCCTTGTGGTACGCCACAGATGACTTCAGTGGCCTCGGACTTGAATGGTGGAAGGCGGACTCTCTGGGTTCTTCCGGTGAGGAACGAGGTGATCCATTCAAGTGCTTTTCCTTGTATTCCGATGTTTCTGAGGCGTTGTAAAAGGGTGCTGTGGCAGACTGTGTCGAAGGCTGCAGAGAGGTCGAGGAGGATGAGGGCGACTGTGTCTCCATTGTCCAGTAGAGTTCGAATGTCGTCTGTTGCTGCGATGAGGGCGGTCTCAGTGCTGTGTTTTGCTCGGAAGCCAGATTGTGAGGAGTCGAGGGATTTGTTGGTTTCGAGGAAAGCGGCGAGTTGGTTGTTGACAGCTTTCTCGATGACTTTGGCCGGGAAAGGAAGGAGCGATATGGGGCGGTAATTTTTGAGTTCGGTGGGGTCCGCTGTGGGTTTTTTCAGAAGGGCGGTGAGTTCAGCGTGTTTCCAGCTTTCCGGGAAGGTGGCGGAGTTGAAGGAGCAGTTGATGACGTCTCGGAGGTGCGGTGCTATGACGGAGTCTGCTTTGTTGAAGATGTGGTGAGGACATGGGTCTGTGGGGGATCCTGAGTGGATGGAGTTCAACTCAGTACGGTTTTAAAGAGGGGCACATCTCGGAGACAGCGTTACTCAAATCCACGGAGGAGACTAGGACCATTTTGGATCAGGGAGAAAAAGCTGAACTAATTATGTTGGATCTCCCTGCAGCCTTTGATACGGTCCATCATGCTTTGCTGATGGACCGATTGCACGAGATTGGAGACCAGGGTACAGCCTGGAAACTCTTCAACTCCTTCTTATCCAACACAACCAAACTGTTGCCCTGGCCGAATACAAGGCAGATCCATTCTCACTACCCTGTGGTGTGCTGCAAGGGTCTTCACTAAGTCTGACACTTTTTAATATTTATGTGTCCTCATTGGCGCCCCTAATTGAATCTTTTGGTTCCAATCTTACTTCCTACGCGGACGACCCCCAAATAGTGGTGTCAATTCGGCCTGAGAAGATGTCGGGAACTGCATCCCGGTTGTATGAACGCCGTAGGGGTCTGGATGACACAAAATTGCCTAAAACTTAACTCCGGTAAAACGGAGGTTGTATTATTTGGCAATAACCCCAATTGACCTCTGACTGTTGGCTGGACACTTCAGGGCCCCCTTCCACTTCAAGTAGGAAAGTGAAAAACTTGGGAGTGTGGATTGATAACGACCTTAGCTTTAGGGACCTGGTCAACACAGTGGCATCACGGAGTTCCTATATCTTGAGATCCTGCAGGAAAATAATGCCTCTGCTACCCAAAGACTCCCAAAAGACAGTCATCACAGTGTTAACAATGTCCAGACTGGACTACTGTAACAGCTTATATCTTAATATCCAACCAAAAAGACTGCTGAGGTCATCAGTTGCAAAACTGGTGATGGTGCTGCGTGTGAAAAAAGCCAGTTGGGGGGGGGGGGGGGGGTACAAGTTTTGTAGCCAATGCTGCCAAGGCATGGAACGACCTCCTAATACATCTCAGAACTATGACAAATCTTATGGCCTTCAGGAAAGCATTAAAAACATGGCTTTTTATGAAATAATATCGGTGCTGCTTCGTCCACTCTCATCGAATTCAGCAGGACTTCATACAGCGCCAGGACACCTTTAGGTAGCAGTAGCACTCTATAAATGCCAATAACAATAACAATACCTGTCTAATTATTTTTTATCTGTTAAATAATATTAATTGGGTAGTACGTTGTGAGTCTCCTTACAATAGGTCATTTTGTGATGTGACATATTGGTACTTTAGTTGCATTGCAGAATAAAGACTGGTAGTAGAAAATCAGCGCTTAATTGGAGACCACTTTGTGCGACCACTCTTTTAATGCATCTGCCCCTAGATTCTCAGAAAATGAACAGTCGTAGGTTTACTGTTTGTTCTTCTAGAGGTCCTAGACAAAAGAAGAGTTCAATTTTCAGTGTATGACATTCCACCCTACAATAGTTTTTAAAAACGTACTTACATAAAGCTGTGCAAATAGTGTTTTTAAACTACAGAGCGCAGCCGGAGCGGAGCGGAGGAGAGCTTCTGTGAGCCGAGACTGAACCGCGAGCCGGGACTGAACCGCGAGCCGGGATTGACCCGCAAGCCGGGATTGAGCCGCGAGCCGGGACTGAGCCGCGAGCCGAGATTGACCTACGAGCCGGGATCGACCCACGAGCCGGGATTGAGCTGCGAGCCGGGACTGAGCCGCGAGCCGAGATTGACCCACGAGCCGGGATCGACCCGCGAGCCGGGATTGAGCTGCGAGCTGGGATTGAGCCGCGGCACTGGTTTAAGCCACGAGAGCAGAGCACAGAGCAGAGCATCGCGCAATAAACAGACCACGCAGTTATAAGCGTAAAAGGCCATTTATTAGACCAGAACTGCGCATAACAATAGAACAGTAAACAATAACAGCAAACTCCCCAATCATACATCCCCCCCCCATTCGTTTCAATCATTCATGTCAATACTGAGCCCTAGCGGCTCCAAACACCCTCCACTTGCCGTCAATCACCCTTCCAGCCCCCAGTCATTGCCAACTTCAAACAAACTTCGATCCGTCCTGCGCCAAGTCTCCCCCCCAAGGGATGGGTATGCCCGCTCTTGACCCCCTATCCCTTCGAAACCTGCCTACCGCAGCTCTGGCCTAAACTGGCAACGCAAATGACCGGCCCAAGTACCACCTCCAACTGCCGGGTGGGTGGGCGGCCTTTCGAGCTCCCTCCCGATGGTGCCAGGTGCAGAAAAGAGGAAGATCCCTTCCTCCCCCGCGCATAAGTACCCACCCCCTAACTCCTCCCCTTCCCCTGCCTGGACTATCCCCTGCGCGAAAGACCCCGGGGAAAGACTAGTCTGCGACTCTGCTTTCCCCGGGGCCCGGCATCGCGCAATAAACAGACCACGCAGTTATAGGCGTAAAAGGCCATTTATTAGACCAGAACTGCGCATAACAATAGAACAGTAAACAATAACAGCAAACTCCCCAATCATACATCCCCCCCCATTCGTTTCAATCATTCATGTCAATACTGAGCCCTAGCGGCTCCAAACACCCTCCACTTGCCGTCAATCACCCTTCCAGCCCCCAGTCATTGCCAACTTCAAACAAACTTCGATCCGTCCTGCGCCAAGTCTCCCCCCCAAGGGATGGGTATGCCCGCTCTTGACCCCCTATCCCTTCGAAACCTGCCACCCAGTGGACCCCCTGTAGGGCGGTACACTGCCCCCCCCCCCCCCCCCCCCACCAAGGGGCCGTCCGTCCGTCACTGCAAAGTCACTCCCTCCGACACCATATCGACTCGTTCCACAACCCGCTCACCACATCCCGTAGTTCCATCATATACCATGCATTCCCCAGTCGAGACAGATGCACACCGTCCTCCCTAAAGGCTAAAGGCTCCTCCAGGCGAATTCCAGGATGCGAAATGACTTTCACCCCCCTGTCCACACAGTAAAGTCTCATTGCCCGATTCAATTTTCTCCGAGCCTTTTCAATGGCCCCGTGTTTCATGGCCCCCCGCCAAACTTTCCGGGGGACCAGCTCCGTCCAGGCAATGCAGGCCCCCGACATCCTCGATTTTAGCACATCCAAGTCCCTCTGCATAAGTTGCAACAGAGCCAGTCCAGACAATTGCACCAGGTCGTTCTCGCCCAAATAAATGATCAACAGATCCGGGCACCCCCGCTGTGGGACCATCTTCGCGAGCCAGGGCAGTAGTGCCCCCCATCGCATTCCGCTCTTTCCCCACCATTTCACCTCGTGCAATTGTCCTTTCAGTCCCAGGTTACGGCCGTAAACCTGCTGGTCAGTGTACTTGGATGCCCAGTGCACAAAGGAGTGCCCAACGATCCACGTCACCGTCTTACCACCCGGGCCACCCACGCAACCTACGAAGAAAAAAGATGTTTGAACAGGCAAAACAGAAAATTGCAAACCAACAAACCTGCCTGGGACCCCAACTACTTCCTCACATACCGCTCGCAGCAGCGAGACTTCCAACGACCAATACTCCGTATCCGATCCCAGGACCAACCCAACCGTGCGGCTGCAGTCGCAGCCCCAATACGGAAAGAATGAGTACCAAAACCTGCACCATTCATCCACAGGCGACCCAAAGCCATCCTCAACACCGCCAACAGCTGGCCCGCCGACATCCTCGCACCAGAAGCATGAAGGAAAATCTCGCCGCCCCCGCGGGCCACCTGCCCCGCAGAAGGAGCGCCATTCTCGCACCGGGCAAACAGCCCCACCAGATTCATTCAGCCACACCCACGTACCACGCCCCACTTGATCAGTCTTCGAGCGGCCCAGCCATATCCCCAAACGCCCCGCATCCACCCGTACATCCTCAAACAATCGTCCGGCCCCCCGCCTCGTGCCCAGCAACTCAGACACCCGAAACGCCCCAAAAAACATCCACACCATGCACAGGCGAAACAGGCCCACCTCGGCCCCGTCATAGCAACACTCCGGCAACACCCCAACCAGCCGGACCAACAGGTCAAACGTCACCGCCTCCCGCAGGCGTCCCCCCCGGCGCCCCTCTCCCGACCCCACCCCCACAACATTCGAGCCAGCACCACATCCTTGGTGGGGTCGAAACCCAGAAACAAAACACAATAAAAGGAAATGCCAGCCAATTTACCAGAAATCGTAGCAGCAGTCAGGCCACGGTCCATACAGGAAAGCACATAGCCCCTCACACCACCCAGCACTTCCGACTCCCCACTCACCACACCATCCACCGTCCAGCCCATAAAAGAACTAAATTCAGACCATGCCAGCCGATATGTCTTCCTCGTGGACGGGGCCAACGAACCCTCCACCAGACCAATCATCCTCACTCCCCCAAGGCCCAGATGCCGGCCGGCAGCTCGGTCTTGCAGGCGTCCGCTCCCGGCGCCAGATGTCGGAACCGCTGCCACTGCGAACGAGACAAAGCATCTGCAATGTCATTATTCGCCCCAGGGACATGCTTGGCCCAAAACACCACATTCAACCGCAGACAAGCCAACATGAACCTTCGCAACAGCTTCAACACTCGCAGGTCCCTCGCCCTCTGGTTATTCACAAGGTCCACCACCGTCATGTTGTCAACGTGGAAAAGCACCGTCCTGTCCCGAAAGTCATCCCCCCACACCACCAGAGCCACGAGCAAAGGGAAGAACTCGAGAAAAGCAATGCTCCTGCCCTGCTTCATCCAGGAGGCCGGCCAGCTCTCCGCGCACCACCGCCCATCCCAAAAGACTCCAAACCCCGCTGACCCAGCCGCGTCAGAAAAGATCTGGCATTGCCACACTGCCCTCTCCTCATCAAACTCCAAAGGCACCCCATGAAAATCCTGCAAAAAAGTGATCCAAGTCCTCAAATCCGACCGCACCCCCAGCGAGATCCTCACCCGGTGATGCGGAAGCACTGCCCCCGACATGGCCATGCCGAGCTGTCGACAGAACGTGCGCCCCGCCCGCACTACCCGGCAAGCGAAGTTAAGGAAACCCAGCAGCTTCTGAACCGCCCGCAAAGGAATCCGCCGCTCCCCCACAGCCCACTCCAGACACTCCAAAATCTCCTTCACCTTAGGCGCAGGCAGGCGCGCCAACCAGTCAACCGAGTCCAATTCGATCCCCAGGAACGTGAGGCAACAGCTGGGACCAGCCGTCTTCTCAGGCGCGAGAGGCACTCCAAATCGCACCGCCAAGGCCTGGAAACGCGACAGAGCCCTGCCACAATCCCCCGACCCCGCCCTGCCCAGGAAGAGAAAGTCGTCCAGGTAGTGAGTGACCTCGCGGCACCCGCTCACCCGCACCATGACCCACTGCAGAAACGTGCTAAACAATTCAAACAAAGCACAGGAGATGGCACAACCCATGGGAAGGACCTTGTCGACATAGATGGCACCCCCGAACTGCATGCCCAAGAGCCCGAAATCCGCTGGGTGAATCGGCAAGAGCCGGAAAGCCGACTTGATGTCGCACTTCGCCAGCTCAGCCCCGGGACCACAAGAACGCACCATCCGGACCGCATCGTCCACTGACGCATACAGCACCCTCGAGTCCTCCTCTGCAATGAAGTCATTCACCGACCTCCCCTCCGGCCAGGACAAGTGGTGAATCATCCTGAACTCCCCCTCCTCCTTCTTCGGCACAACCCCCAGTGGCGATACGATCAGGTCCGGCAGCGGCCAGTCAACAAACGGCCCTGCGACTCTCCCTTCCGACACCTCCTTCTGCAACTTCGCAGCCACCACACCCGGCAACTCCCTCGCCGACCTCAAATTTTCGGCCCACCGCCGCTCCCTGGGGCCCTGATAACCCACCCGAAAGCCCTCGGTGAAGCCCCAAAAGAGCCGCGGCGCGGCCTCACGGTCAGGGTAGCACGCGAGCCACGGGGCCATCGCCTCCACCCTAACCGGAGTAGGCGCCCTTCGGGCCAGGCTGCCCCTGCCCCCTGGCGTTCCGCCATTGTTCAGAAGGGGTGGCGAGCGAGAGACACTGAGTGACGGGGTGCTTCCCCCCGCACTTAGAACACTCATGCTTGAACTTACACGGGTACCTCGAGCAGAAACCCCGACTGTAGCTCCAACACACCCCCGTGGTGGCCCCTCCCGGTCTGGCTGGTTGTCCGGACACAATGGTGCTGGGCACAGTTCCGCCCCCCGCCCCGCCCTGGGCGGGACGCGTCGGAAAAGACCGATACAACACCGGTAAACCGCTGGCCGTATGTGTAGAAGCCGACGAGTGCGACGACGCCATCCACTGCATCCAAAGCTCCTGATCCACTTCCCCCCAGCACTTTTCTGGATCGGCGCTGACCCGGGCCCGAAACTCCTCGTCATAGCTTAACCAAGCAAAACCCCCAAACTGCATCTGAGCCTTACGGATAATGTCCATGTATTTGAACAACGCAATCGCCCGGTCAAGATATCTCACACAGTAGACGCTAGCATAGATCAGAAAAGCCGAAGTCCAATTCTCCATGGTGATAGGCACCCTAGGCCGCCTCGTCAACTCCCACTCCTCTTCCTTGGAACCCTCCTTTGCCTGAACCTCCCGGTGCAACAACTTAAAAACGTCCACAAACTCGTGTTTCCAAATCTTCTCCCTCATTTTCTCCGACAAATGAGACCCCAACGGCATTGCCAGCCCCATGTAAGGCATTTTCTTCGGGAGCTTCACCCCCTTTTCATCCTTCCCATCACTTTTGTCAGTCTGCACCCCCAGAGTTACCGACTTACCATCCACCGACTTACCATCCACAGGTGGACCGCCCGAAGGCGCCCCCCCTTCCCTCACCGACCCATCTCCCACTCCCACCGACCTGCAGGCCCGCTTCCGCCCCTCCCCACCCCGGGGTACGTCATCCCAAACCGCCCACCAGGCACTCTCACCTGTCAGTGCCTCCGTCCGCTCCCGGGGCCGTCCTCTGGACTCCTTTCCACGGGCCTTCCCAGGTCCAGTCATCTTCCGCGATCCGGGGTCGACCTGCAAGACACCAAGGTCGTCACCCCCCGCTGCGCGGCCTACGCCTTCCAGGTCATCCCTCACCTCCCCTTGTTCCAACTCCTCGCTCTCAGCACTGTAATCCAGTTCAAGCACCGGTTCCTGATCCACACCTTCACTCGAGACACACTTCACAGCACGCTTCACTCCCTTGGCTCCACACTCGTGGCCACGCGATCCAGTGGCGCCACCAGTATTTGTTGCCCGATCCCGCGGGGGAGGGACAGCCGCCGCGGACTGCCCTGCTGCTTCCGACCTGCGTCTCGGAGCCGTGTTGCGCCCCGCAAGGCCCCCCTTGGCTCTGCCGACAACCGCCGACTTGGATCCCCTCCCGCCCCCCAGGTCGCTCGAACCTGGCAGGGCCCCGGCACCATCGGGCCTCAAAGCCGTGCTGGCCGTCCCTACCCCGGCCGCACCCCCAGTAAGGTGGGCGGCCGGGCCTGACCTCTTCAATCTCGCCTGCCGAATCTCCTCCTCCTGCCTCTCCGCCTCCCTCTCCTCCTCCGAGGTGGGGGTGGGAGGCCCCTCAATGTTGGGGCCCCACACCGAACCTACTCGGGCCCTCGTCTCCTCAGCCCACCTGACCTCCTGAATCTGTTCCAAGATACGCTCCCCTCTGGACCTCTCCTCCCAGGAGACAGAACCCCAAATCGGATGGGGGAGCGGTTGACCGTGGCCAAAAAATTCGCCCCCCCCCGGGGGAAGAAACCCACCTGATGGAAACCTTGAACCCAACCCGGGCCGCCAATGGGAACCAGAGTGGGAGAGGCACTCCTGCCCACCGCAAACCCAGGCACCAACGGCCGAACCGCGGCCGGGGTGCCCGCCCTAGAGCCCCGGGACAAGTCAATCGGGCCCCCCCCAGACACCCGCAGGTGCAGCCCAGGCCCATCCCCACTAAAAGAGGCCTCCTCCTGAGGAAATATAATTTTTGATCGAGTAGTGTTCCCCAGCGCGTACCCCACCGTCTCCATGTACTAGCTTGCAGTGCATGTGATTTCCCTCCTGTGCCAGCTATGAAGACGCAAATACATTTGCGTCCATCTTTAACATGTCCTCTTTCAGATCCGCCATGAACGGATTGAATATTCAGTTCCTATATATGCCGTACCACCGTCTTTTTGTGGTTCACTTTACACGTTTTCCAGCTCAGGCGAAGTAGGCCCTGATTCTACCATCGAGCCTCTTCCTGCCTTCCGACTCTGAAGGCCTCAACCCAGGCTGCCTCTGTACCAGTGATCCCTGCCTTACTCCTTGCGCGGCTCCGGCGCATAGCTCAGCCACCTGCCTGCCAAGACTGTATTCGACCTTCGAATAATCTGCTCCACTCCTCGAAAATACATTCCTGTCTCGTAGTTCAAGTAAACATCCTCCCAGCTGCAGGAGCAATGGGCCCGGTCTTTCTGTCTCCGTGCAAGTAATTCATAGACTCCGTTGCCATGGTAGGCCCATGCCCCCTCACCCCGCATGCCGACACGTAGACACATATACACGCACTCACAACCAGTATAGGGTAGCCTCCGCCCGAGAGACCTTTTCCCTTCTAGACACTACAGTTGCTACGCTGTCACGACAGACACGGAAATCGTTGAAACCAATTGTATTGACACTTTGTCAGCTCAAGCAGCAGAGCTTATTGCTCTGACACAAGCATGTATTCAAGCCAGAAATAAGAAAGTCAACATATATACTGATTCACGTTATGCATTCGGAGTCGTTCACGATTTTGGAGTCCTCTGGCGAGAGAGAGGTTACTTAACTTCTCACGGTGCCAACATCCAACACGGTCCCCTCATTCAAGCTCTGTTAGATGCAATACATCTACCCACTGCAATCTCTATCATGAAATGTAAGGCACATACAAAGGTTACTGATATCATCTCCCAGGGTAACGACCTGGCAGACCGAACAGCAAAGCAAACTGCTCAGAACCGAACTCATGTAACTGACCAGACACAAATAGTTGTACCATCACACTGCATGACAGTCAGGGACCCCGCACATGATGTGATTGACATACAGACACATGCAACACCAGATGAAATTAAGGAATGGACTAAACTAGGAGGGATCCAAACAGACCAGGGTTGGATGACGAAGGGAAAATCTACATGGTTTCTCCCCGACTCTATGGTACAAGTCATCATTAACACGATACATAGTCCCGCACACCTAGGAGAGAAAGCAATGCTAGACAGTATTCAACACATATGGTCCAATAAAAACTTACGGGCAGCAGCCAAACAGAAAGTGCGTACTTGTATGATTTGTGGTCAGTTCAATCCAGGTAAAAGCATCCCCGTAGAACAAGGTGGATTTCAGCCTCCCGAACACCCTTTTGAAATACTCCAGATGGATTATATCCAGATGGAACGCTGTCGAGGATTCAAGTATGTCCTCGTAGTCGTATGTGCTCTTTCCCGATGGATAGAAGCATACCCAGTTCCCGATTACACTGCTCCGACCACTGCCAAGCAGCTGGTTCGTGAATACTTCCCCCGGTATGGTTTGCCCCGTATCGTGTACTCAGATAATGGCCAGCCATTCTCATCCGAGCTCGTGAAACACATTACACTTTTGTTAGGCTATCAGTGGAAGTTCCATTGTGTCCGGCATCCTGAGGCAGCAGGTCTCGTGGAGCGTCATAATCAGACTTTAAAAATCCGACTTTCCAAGATCTGTAGAGAGAAGGGTGTGGACTGGATAGTTGCCTTGCCGGTCGCCCTCTTCTATATGAGGATGGTGGTCCATTCCCGATCTGGGCTATCCCCGTACGAAGTGGTTTTTGGTAGACCACCGAATATGTGGGGGACGCCTATTCCACGAAAAATAACTGATGTTGATTGTCTTATGCTGACAGATTACCTTGCCTCCTTGATGTCTGCACTACAATCTTGTCGTTCACAGGTAGCTGCAGCCTTTCCCGACAACACCGAGGTGAAGCCCCACGAGGTGGTCCCGGGTGACTACGTATTCATCCGCAACTTTGATCGGAGAAGCCCATTGGAGCCCCGCTGGCAAACCCCGAAATTGGTTCTGCTCACAACGAGGACAGCCGTGAAGATAGAGGGCAGGAAGGGATGGCTGCATTCCAGCCACGTTAAGAAATTCTACGGACTTCCTTCGGACTTGGACTCTAAGCCCTGCCCTCCTACACAAACTGACTCAAAACTCCCTGTGGTTGAGAAATCCGCTTCTGAGGAATACAGATTGAAATTACGATCTAGCAAGTCAGACAGTTTAATTGTTTAAGTCCTCCCCTAGGTGAATCGGTTAAATTAGTTTCTGACATGTATCCCCTAGATCGAGAGAGAGAGAGAGATAGACAAAGACAACATAAGAAGAATGCATATTGTAAATCACTTCGCAGTCGCTGTATAGTGACACTACTTATTATGTTTTTTTTAAGTCTTCTGATTATTATTGCTAGTGTTTTATTGCACATATATTATCCTATATTCAAGCGTGCACAATCTGCTCATAATGTTACTGACGAACATTCCTTTAGTGAATTACCCCCACACGAATTGTTCTACAGACTTGCGCTGCGCAATAACACTTTCATTAGTATGTTACATCACTCCCATCAGACTACCAATGCTACAAACTGTTGGATATGTGGTCGACTCCCTCCCTACCAAGAAAACAAGGGAGTTCTGCCCCTTTTTCCGTACCCGTTCACTCACAATGGCACATGTGGTGCATGGTTCAAAATACTCAATTCCCTAGTTTCTGATGCTGCTATTTACGAAGGTAACTGGGTTTGGGGAAACCTGAACTTAGTTTTGCTCAAAGTATGCTACCCTGACAAGGAGGGACTCCCCGTAGATACTGGAACTGATCTAGAAAATGAAGTATATGGACTAGGTAATTACACAGTTACATTCATGATTTTATCTGTCGAATCCGAGGCTGCTCCTGTTCTACCTGCTATGGCAGTATTGCCATTTACTGGTGAACTCTGTGTTCGCAAGAATGGTTCCGTACACTTAGGTCATAGTAAATGTACTACTGTGGTCGATTTCAGTGATTATGGTAGATCCACATTTAGGGCTTTACGTCATTCCTATTTTGTTTGCGGCCATACTGCATATGTCCGTTTACCTCTAGATTGGGATGGTACTTGTTACATTGCATTCCTTCTGCCGCCTGTTTTCCTAGCCCCTCCTGACTACCATAGAAACACTAATCTGGTTAAGCATAGACTCCGAAGAGATCTCCCGCTTGTCGATTATACTGAAACAACATGGGAGCAATATACCGATTTTAATAAAGGTTTCTTCCCCTACCTAGGTACTGTTTCTAATAGTAAACTGATCCGTAGATTAACCAGAACTCTCGAAGCAGTGGTGCTTGAGACCACTTCAGCTCTAGGTAACTTGACGGAGGAGCAGTCCGCCATGCGGGTTGTTGTTCTTCAAAATCGTCTCGTTATTGACGTCATCTTGGCAGATAGGGGTGGAGCTTGTAAGGTCATCGGGTCAAGTTGCTGTGTTTTCATTCCAAATAACGCGCCAACCGTGTACAAAGCTATTACACGTCTCCATAAAATTGCAAGTTTAATACATCAGACTCCAGGCACCTGGACTTGGTCCGGTTGGTTCTGGACAACGTTATCTGCCTGGGGGTGGAAGATCCTATCCCTCCTAGGTATTGGCCTTCTCATAGTACTCAGTTGTTGCCTGTGTCTCCAATGTGGACCGGCGATTTGCGGCCTGTGTGCCACTTCATGCATTCCACATCCAAGTTCCCATTCAAAACGCGAAAAGAAAGAAGAGCAAATGATGTTAAGTGAACAGATTGATCAATTGATGAGAATCGATGTATCATGAAGGGTCCGTGGGGAACAAGGAGGGAATGAGGAAATATAATTTTTGATCGAGTAGTGTTCCCCAGCGCGTACCCCACCGTCTCCATGTACTAGCTTGCAGTGCATGTGATTTCCCTCCTGTGCCAGCTATGAAGACGCAAATACATTTGCGTCCATCTTTAACATGTCCTCTTTCAGATCCGCCATGAACGGATTGAATATTCAGTTCCTATATATGCCGTACCACCGTCTTTTTGTGGTTCACTTTACACGTTTTCCAGCTCAGGCGAAGTAGGCCCTGATTCTACCATCGAGCCTCTTCCTGCCTTCCGACTCTGAAGGCCTCAACCCAGGCTGCCTCTGTACCAGTGATCCCTGCCTTACTCCTTGCGCAGCTCCGGCGCATAGCTCAGCCACCTGCCTGCCAAGACTGTATTCGACCTTCGAATAATCTGCTCCACTCCTCGAAAATACATTCCTGTCTCGTAGTTCAAGTAAACATCCTCCCAGCTGCAGGAGCAATGGGCCCGGTCTTTCTGTCTCCGTGCAAGTAATTCATAGACTCCGTTGCCATGGTAGGCCCATGCCCCCTCACCCCGCATGCCGACACGTAGACACATATACACGCACTCACAACCAGTATAGGGTAGCCTCCGCCCGAGAGACCTTTTCCCTTCTAGACACTACAGTTCCTTAAACATACGATATCAGATACGATTTGGGATTAGGTTGATCTGACATCCCAGACTTATGTCTACACTTGTAGTGTTCAAATGTCAAGTCCCCTTCACCCTCCAGTTACACGTCAGACACACGTCAAGCTGCTGCGCGCGCATCTCTGCCATGAATTTCTGCTGACATTGCAAGATTCTCCTATGAATCCACCCATTTGTGACCTCATGATGAATGACGTCTCTAGTACACGCCTTTATGCACGCCTATTGCAACGCCTTTTCTATGACGTATTCATATGTTATCTCTCCCTTTTCCAGCTGTTACGCCTACTGCCTATTCGTTTATTGTAATGCATTGACTATATATATGAACTTCTGTAAATAAAATGTTGTCTGTCTGTCCCTTCCCGAACCTATGTGGTGACGGAATGGTATGCCACCTTGGCTCGAGCCAATAACCCAATTCCTTTTTAAGGAATAAAACCCTTTTGAGTAAACCTCAATATCCCGGATTTTGCCTCTTATTTACCTGAGTTATTCTTATTGATTTTACCGTATAAATTATGCATAGGTAATTAATTTTACCACACTCCAGGCGGACCAAGGGCCCGGGGGCCCCGCCGCCACCCACCGACCCGTCCAGGCCTGGCGCGGGCCCGGCCAGGGAGACACCTACCTCCACCCCCTGCGCAGCACCGTCCGGCGCCAACAGAGGACCATGGAGCGGAAGTTCCTCGGGCACGGCCCGCATGGCCGCCCCCGAGGCCCCAGGCAAAAACTCCAACTGGGGGAAGGGGCGCGCGGAAGTCGTCCTGCGCTTCCCGCGCAGTATTCTTGGGGGCACCCCCCCCCCTCCCGCACCCCGGGCCACCCTCCTGAACCTGGTCGTCCTCCAAGCAGGCGAAAACCGCCGCCCGCACCCCCGGCGAGGCAGCCCTCGTGCCTCTGGTGGCCCCTACCCAGGCCCGGTCCATGACCCCGGGCCTAATCAGGTCCTCGCGGCCGGCCCTAGCGAGCAGTAACAAGGCCTCACGGACCTGTTCCGCGGACACCCCAGACATCCCAACCAATTCAACAAGAGCAAGAAAAACAAGATACAACCCCAGCTGCCGTAAAAACAGCTCCGAGTACAATTCCAAAAGTAGACCTAGGCCCCAACTACGCACTAACTAACTACTCCTTTCGAGCTCCCTCCCGATGGTGCCAGGCGCAGAAAAGAGGAAGATCCCTTCCTCCCCCGCGCTTAAGTACCCACCCCCTAACTCCTCCCCTTCCCCTGCCTGGACTATCCCCTGCGCGAAAGACCCCGGGGAAAGACTAGTCTGCGACTCTGCTTTCCCCGGGGCCCGGCAGAGCGGCAGTGAAGGAGAGCTGCCATGAGCTGGAACCGGGCCGCGGTACGGGGACCTAGCTGTGAGAGCGTGTGTCTTCTTTGTGTTGTAACTGGCCTCATCTCTGTGTTGGAATATTGAAACGAATAGTGGAGTGTGAGTGTGAGAAGCACAGCATTTGGAGGTCATACTAAGCTGTGAAGTGTGCCGGATCATTGGATCATTGGAAGGTTATACATACATTTCCTGACATGTTTTCTTGTTATGAGATGGTATTCCAGCACTTTTCTTGTTAACCGCTGTAATTTAAGCATGAATATTGGATACAAACAATGAAAAATAATGTGAGACAACATTGGATAGATCTTCTGTGAAAAGGGACGGAAATCCACCCGAAAAAATGAAAGAAGAAAAATAGAACAACCCTCTTTTACGGATACACTTTCTAAATACTTTGGGAGCTAGTTGCATATAAGCGCATATAAGCCGCATCGGACGGAGGAGGTTTGAGGAGAAGGCCCCACCCATCAAGCGGGTCATTTACTAGATCTAGTATTTTCTAATTGTGACCAACTGAGATGCGACCCCCCTGAACCCCTGACTTGGACTTATCATTCGATGATCACCTTCTTTATCCACCAGGTGCGACAAAGAAAGGGGGAACCACAAAACAGGAAAACGCCTGAACTGCGTAGGCCATGGCGTAGTCTTACGTTAGAAGCTTTTAATGAGGCCTACCACTCAGAATTATAAAACAACTTAATGGAGGCTCCCAAAACATTGGAGGCTTTCAATGTGGCACTAGAATCTGCTCTTGATGAGATCATACCCCAAAAATTCGGCTCCACCCAACTGTGAATCTAGACTCCCTTGTATACATAGGAGCTCAGGATAGAAAAAGCCAAATGCAGGTGATTAGAAAGAACCTGGCGGGCAAGCAAGGTCCCGGAAAATAAACTACTGTGCAGACAGTCTGTGGCTGGATATCATCTGAACCTGAAAGCAGCGAGACACACTTTCATTATCAAACAGATAGAACAAGCCAGTAACTCTGCAAAAACCCGGTTCAGTATAGTAAAAGACTTTTCATCCCCTAAAGCCTGTAACCAATCTCCACCCAAATCCCAGGACCTATGCAATTCCCAGGCAACCTATTTCCACGATAAGATATCCAGAATCTACGATAACTTCCCTCAGTTAACCCCCTCAGCCTCCGAAATTCTGTCCAATCTTGAGGTTAGGGGAAGGGAAATAAAAAGCTCCTTGGAAAGCTTTGAACTAACCACCATTGAATAAGTCTTAAAAGGCCTCTCAAATGCAAAATCTGGGTCACCAAAGGACTTGTGCCCTCCAAAAATCATGGCTCCCCTAGCTACAAGCTGTGCTCCTGCATCCTGTGATATCTTTAACAGCTCTATAACAACTGGTATCATTCCCCGTGCATGGAAAGAGGCGTCTATTCGCCCTATATTAAAGAAGCCCACAGCCGACCCCTCAATCCTTAGCAACTACCGGCCTATCTCCCTGTTGCCACTCTTGGGGAAATTGCTGGAAAGCATCATCAACAAACAGCTAAGTTCCTACTTGGAAATAAATGAAATCCTGGACCCATCCCAATCGGGTTTTCGTCCGGGTTTTAGCACGGAAACTGCCATACTGGCAGTGACAGATTCCCTCAGACAGACAATAGATGCAGGGGGCTCGTCGATACTGATACTCCTAGATCTCTCCGCTGCTTTTGATACCATCTCTCATATAAAGCTAGCGAAGAGATTATCCGATTGTGGTATCGGGGGGACAGCCCTGAAGTGGTTACAGCATTTTCTGTCTGAGAGAACCCAAACTGTCTGTCAGCCTTGGCCCTTATTCCTCAGCTAAAATGTCCCTGGAAAAAGGTGTCCCACAGGGCTCCTGTCTAAGCCCTACCCCTTTTAATATATACATGGCCCCCCTGGCGAGGATAGTGGAGCAGTTGGGCTTTGAGATCATCTCATATGCAGATGACACGCAGCTTATGTTCACCATCGGAAAAAAACCTGAGCAAGAAAAAATCTGTTTTTCCACTGGTATGAAGGCGATCTCAGACTGGATTTCCGGAAACTGCCTTCAATTAAATCCAGAAAAAAACAGAGATCATGCTGATGGGGAAAGCCTCGGACATCTGGTCAGATGAATGATGGCCCATCCAACTTGGCTCAGCTACCTCCCCCAAACTGTGAAAAACTTGGGTATAAAAGTAGATCAACAGCTATCCATGAAGGACCAAATTGCGGCCACGACCAGCGCATGCTATTATAGCATACGACTCTAGCAAAAAATTCTTCCAATCATAACTACCCTGCATCGAAGGACACTAGTGCAGGCGATGGTAACCAGCCGCCTGGATTACGGCAATGCTCTGCTGGCAGAAGTAGGACAAACACATCTGGCCAAACTGCAAGTGGTTCAAAACACAGCAGCTAGAATGGTCCTTAATTGCCCAGTGGGCACTCCTTCGATTCCGTTGCTTAGAGAATTACTCTGGCTATCGGTGAAAAAAGATCTGTTTTCAAAATCTGCTGCATAACCTTTAATGCCTTGAATAACAGAGATCCCCTCTACCTACAAAGAAAACTCTTCAGGTTCCCCGAATTCGCCTTTCCCAGACTGGCGGAAGAGATTTCTCATTTCTTGCTCCAAAATACTGGAACCAGCTCCCCCAAACCCTACGAGAAATCCTTAGTTACGGTATTTTTAGAACACAACTTAAAGACTTTTTGTTATAACCCTCTTTACATCTCCCCGTACTCCCTTCGCAGAATCCTATTATTCTAGTCAGCGCCGAGATGCCCCAGGGTGAGTTGAGCACTCTATAAACCTTTTAACATAACATAAAATAACATAACATAACTGCTGTAAGGACTCAAAGTCCCAGGGGGCAGCTGCTGTCAAACACCGCACCTGGCCACTGCCCTACATCAACGCCTCGCTGCTACCGGGCCCGTTTGAGCCTGTTCGAGACAGGAGGAGGCTGGACTGGCCCACCCCTTTTAGTGTCCAGCATTTGAAGGTTAGTCTCCATTACGTTTAGTGATAGTTGGGCTGGTGTTATATTAGCAATTAGTTGCTGAGTCTGCTAAAGATGAACTCGCAAGAGGGGAGGGGGCAGAATGCCATCATGGGTGGAAGTGTTGTTGGGACCTTTGACCAATTTATTGTAAGAGCTACCTCGGTTCTAGCTCATGAAATCACCATGACTGAACGGCGGTTATCGCTGGATCCCCAGCAAAACAAACGGTCGTCTGTGGGTGGCCTAATGCTTGCACGTTCGCCAGAAGGATGCCTGACCATAGGCTCAGAATCACTGAACTCTGTGGGGGGTTGTAGCCAAACTTCCTCATTACCACTGGATCGTCCAACAATAGTGGAGCCATCGACTAGTTTCACCCCGCGTGACTTGGTACAATCGAGGTCATCAATCCCCATTCTGCAACGAGTGACTACGAGGTCTGTGCCACAATCTAAAACGAAAGCCCTGGGAACTTTACCAGAACCAGACTCAAAGAGGAAGCGGGGAGAGTGTCCTCAGAGGCAAAAAAACGCTAAAATGTCTAAAGTGTCTAAAACTGGTGGGCTGGCGCCATTACAATCTTCAACTCCTCCTGAGCCTCAGTCCACTTACCTTACAGCAGGCACACAGAATGTGCCTATGACTGCAAATCTGCTGGTGAAAAACGAAGAGAGATTATGAGCTAGAATGGGGCCCTAATATCGGCATCCCTCTCTCCAATCCTTGAAAGACTGACTGTAATATAGGAGAAAGTAACCAATCTCGAACTTTTAGCTGTGTCCAATAATGCATCGTCCATGGCACTATTGGGGGAGGGGGGGGAATTGAATCTATTGAGAAGATGTCTAATGTGATAACTAACACCACAATCTCAAATTTGCTACCTGACATTTCACAAACCTCTAAACCACAATCTACTGCACAAACTAGAAAGAGGGGGGAAGCTATTTATTCTGATGAGAGTACAGTGGCTCAGGAAGGTGGAGGGAGAGAGGTAGGGAATAAGCATGAGCGAATTTTGCGAATCTGGCGTTCGCGAATTTGTGTATTTGCGAACTCGCAATCCGCAAAATCCGCGAAGTCTTGCGAATTTGCAGATTTTTTTTGTGTGTTTGCAAGGGTTTCTGTAAGTTCGCGAGGGTTTTGTACCAGTTCGCAATTGCAAACTTACTTGTCGGCTCGCAACGGTCGCGACTATGTTTTTTCTTCGTCTGGTTCATCATCACAGGTTCCCAGCACCCTCTGTTTCACCACTGCCACCCTCTGTTTCACCCATGCCACCCTCTGGTACATCATGCCACCCTCTGGCTCATCATCACTGTAGATTATGGGGGGGAAAGCAAGCACACCTGCCCTGCTTCAACTGACATGAATTAATTTGGGGTTGATTTATTAATGTGTCACTGTTTTAAAATTCCAGTCTGGCACCTGCTTCCTTATCTGTAATTTGCTTTCTGTTGCAGTGCAATTTTTTTTCCAGGACCTTTGTGGCCTACTTGTAGCTATTCTATGAGCCTGCTGTGAGGGTCAGAGCAGGGTCATACAATTGTTGAAACTAGCAACTGAACTCTGGAGGGGCCCCAGTCAGGAAGCACTACAGGGAATGGTTACTAATGATGAGTTTGAAGTTGAACTTTTGCACCTGCTGAGTGCTTTCAGTTTAGCAAAACTCGTTTTTCTGCAGAACAGCAACTGTAATGCCCCAAACAAACATAGGCAACTGAACTCTGGAGGGCCCCCTCAGGAAGTACTACAGGGAATGGTTACTATTGATGAGTGAACTTTTGCACCTGCTGAGTGCTTTCAGTTATGCAAAACTCGTTTTTCTGCAGAACAGCAACTGTAATGCCCCAAACAAACTTACTTGTGAAAGTTGATTTCTAATCCAAAAGTGATCCAAAGAAAGTCAAAAGGCCTCAAATCCAAAAAAGTACAGGCAAATGTCAACCTGAGGAGTTATTCTGATACAAATCATCATTTTCAGAAGGTCTATGCTGCTTGCTAGTGGATTTCTTGTGCAGAATTGCAAATTTTGTAATTTCACGAGTGCGAGATTGTTGCTGCCCGCCGCACCTACATGTTCGCAATTGCGAACTCTCGCGATGAGTCGTCAAACTCCTGCGGGATCCCGCAGCAAGATCCAAAATGGCACAGCACTCGCAAAATATCGAGAAAAACAACTTGGCAAACGCTGAATGGCGGTAAGTGAACGCCGCACGCCGCAAAATTGTATCACCAAGAAAAAAAAATCTGCTGCGTGCGAATTTGCGGATTTTCGATAAGGTTTCACTCTTGCAGTATGATTCTATTTACCATGATGATAAATGCCCCCCTATATGTATTTGAATAAGATATGTAAATGGATTTTATTGAATTTTACCTTTTGATATTTTATATGTTTTATTATGACAAACATGGTTTTAATAATACATTAGCAATCGTTGCACCTCGGCACTCAAATAAGTAACACAGAAGCAAAATACTTCTGTGGAGAAAATTAGTCAAGCCAGACCTTATTACAGAATCACAACTTCACAATGATCGGATGAGGGTATGTTCAGAAATAGACCATTATGTAGAGAACATCAGAGACTCAAGATATTTTTGCTATTTTAATGTCTGGTTGGCACAAATCAAGTTAGTTCGATGTCATATCAAGTTAATCAGATGTCATATTAACAACACATATCCTGTGATACGTTATTTGTAAATTTCACAAGATTCTGGGACGCTTAGTAGAAAGTTCCTCCATGTATGGGTCCTAAAACGAATCACAACAGGCAGCCAACACGTGTTTTGTTACTCAACAGTAACTTCCTCAAGGCTTAATGGATTTCTCTTGAAAAATAAATGTTAGGCGAATTTCCAAGGATGACAAAGAATGGTGAACCTTTGACAAGAACAGGTCTCTCTATCGTTGATTGGCACTCGCAAGTAGAACAGCATTCCATTTGTATTTTTCAGGAAACCTGGAGCCTTGAACCCGTTTATGAAGCTGGTTATTCTACATATTTTCTGCCCGCTCTGCTGCCACCCTCGGGGAGGGGACAGCCTTCGGGGGGACTACTTATATGGGTGGACATTTCCCTGGGGTGTAGCATTATCCTGAAGCATAGCGACTCGATGGATATTCTCAGAATTTCATTGAAAGGCCCAGGTAGTGGGTGGCCCCTTGAGATTCTAAATGTGTATGCTAGAGGCACTAGAGGTAGCTCTCTTTCCCCCACTGGGGGGAAGAAGGCTTCATTTCTGATCAAGAATACAAATTTCTTCTTAATACACACCCCACCACCCCAGCAATATATGGTCTCCCAAAGATACATAAAAATGTGGCAGATCCCCAGATGAGACCTATTATTAGCGGGATTGGGTCTATCCTAGAACCTCTCAGCCGTTATGTAGACCATTTTTTGCAACCTCTAGTAAAGAAACAAAGGTCTTACTTAAAAGACACGTCTCATGCGATTGCTACCTTCGAGGGCAGGGTGTTCCATAGGGCGACCCAATTCCTGGTTGCCCTCGAAATCGAAGCACTCTATACGAACAACCCGCAAAATGATACCTTGGAAGTCATACGGTCTATTTTAGAAACCGAGGATCTAGAAGGCGGCAATAGTAACTTTATCATGTCCTGCCTTTACTTTATACTCAAGAGAAATTCTTTCCTCTTTAAAGATGAGCTCTATCTCCAAGTGAAGGGGACCAGCATGGGGGCCACCTGTGCCCTCAGTCTGACATGCCTCTATGTAGGCAATTTTGAGGAACTACACATATTCAATGAGATAGCTCCCTTTTATGAGAACATATCCTGCTGGCAACACTAGATAGATGATATCATCTTCATCTGGAGCGGTGCCAGCAGTGATTTGGACTGTTTTCTAAAATGGCTCAATTTGGGTAACTCAAATCTAAAATTCACTGGACATTATAGCAACGACAGGGTCGCATTTCTGGACATTAACATAAAAGAGGAGGATGGTATTCTAAAGGTGGAACTTTACACCAAACCCACAGATAAAAATACATTACTTCATTATTCCAGCAACCATCTCAGAACCCAGAAAGATAATGTGCCTTTCGGCGAATTCCTCAGATTGAGGCGCAATTGTTCCAATCTAGAGGATTTTTACAAACACACCGAAAATACTAAAAACAAATTAAAAGCAAGGGGGTATCCAAATAAACTCATAAAGAATGCACTAAAACGCGCACGTTTTTACAATAGAGAAAGCCTGTTAGATCAGAACAAACAAAATAAGAGACGGGACATGACTAAAGACAGAATAGTTTTCGTGACACAATACTCACATATCAGCAATCAAATCAAAAATATCATAAATAGAAATTGGAAAATTCTTAATTTCAACATGGATAAACAGTTAAATAACCCCCTTTTTTCCGCAGAAACAAAACAATCAGGAACAGCCTCGTCCACACATATAAGCCCATTAAGGAAACCCAACTAACCCTAACTGGGGGAGTCGCATCCGGCAATTACAAATGTGCGACATGCTCGATATGTCCCCATTGTATTATTGCAAAAAATCTGGAGTATAATGGCAAAAAACTAACCCCTTCTACCTTCAATAATTGCCGAAGCCAAAACGTGATCTACTTGCTCCTATGCCCCTGTAACTTGGGGTATGTTGGAGAAACGAGTAGGGAGTTGCGGAGCCGTGTGCTGGAGCATAAATCAGCAATACGGATTAAAAAACCTAACGCACCACTAACTGAACATTTTCAAAGCTTTAACCATTCATGAGACAACTTAAAATGGTTCATCCTAGAAAAAATTTGAATCACTAGAAGAGGGGGAGACATAGACAAAATTAGAAAGATTAGGGACCAGTGGTATTTTCGCCATCTAAATACCATTTACCAAGGACTAAATAGTAGGGAAGACTGGACTAAATGCTTATAGAAACTTCCAACACCAGACATGGTAGAGATTCATCTCTCCTGACTGTCACAATAATATACTAAACATGGACCACTCATCCCGTGTTACCTTTCTGCAATGTTTAACCACCTCATTAGCCCCTGCAGTTAAACTGTGTCGGGTTCCTCTTTTTCTAATTTAGTGCTACTCCGTCTGGATGACGGGCCCCGACTTTTTCATGTAAATGATTACAATATCAAGCCGCATATGGGTACCATAAGACCCCTCGATGTGCCGGGCGCCTCTTATTCTAAAAATGTTTTTTGTTTATCATGTCAGAAAGTAAACCAGCCTCTCGACAACTAGCCTTTCCCGATTGGTTAATAAGAACCAATGAACGTTGTTGAGACGCGAGACACCATTTAACATATACGGGTTAGAACCGCTCTCACATGATTGGCTCATAGCATTCTGACCAAATTGGCACGAATTTAACACACTCATTTTGTAAACAATGACCCGCGATTTGGGGCGGTAACGGCAAAAAAGGCACGGAACAGAAAGTGAACCGGCCTCTCGATAACTAGCCTTCCCGATTGGTCTATAAGAACCAATGAACGTTGGTGAGACGCGAGACACCACTCAACATATACGGATTAGAACCACTCTGACTTGATTGGCTCATAGCACTCTGACAACATCCAATCACGATGGAGCTATGGGTTCTTAACCGTAATTTACTCGAACCACTTTTGCAATTGATGCGGACCCCCACAGATGACGGAACAAGTACCTACTGAAAAAGGTGAGTGAATTGCATGGCCCTGCTCCACCGGGGCCTCGTAATTAATCTTAAACGGACGTATAGGAGTCTCTTGCAATAGTATTCATATCTTGACACCTGTCTTTACCCACTTACAGGTAGTCTATTAAAGGCCAGCAACAAACACTAGATGGACATTGGAACCTCGTGCCATCCTATTAGGTGAAAAAAATGGGGAGTCAGGTCCTGGGACGTGCGGTCGGCTGGACCATAGGTTATATTTAGTAAAAAACAGAGTGCCGGCCACACAATTACTTTAAATCCTCTTCTTTTGAGGAAGAAACCAAGTGAAACTCCTGGGTTTATCTGGGTATCGTGCTTTTACCCTTTTTCTTTTTATTGTTTTCAAATTTTCAATTTCATGTATGAAAAGAACCCTTTTTCGTATTTTTTGTTCAAATTAAAAGACAATTATTCACACCACAAAACATTTTGAGACATACAAACACCTAATTGTATATACACACTGATTCACTTTGATATATACACAAAAATATCTTACAAAAGACCAGAGTTGCGATTGATATGGGTTCGAGATTTCAAATAGACTATTATTGAAAGTCAGAAAAAATTTATAGAAACAACTTAATATGGTTTGCAATTCATTTTACAACCATAGACCACAAATAAATTCCTTTAGTCTATCGACAAACAACTGTCTAATCTCTTTTATGCCAACGCGTTTCGAATCCGGTATGTCCACTCAACGGATTCTCTTCAGGGCTCTGCCTTTAAAGAACGTATCTGCAAAGTGTATAAAACAAAGCTAGTTTTAACTTCTTCATTTAGAGATCCTTTGCTTCCAACTAGGCAGTTTCAATGTCACACCTCTTACCTGTACGCCAGCAGTTGTCGGTCCGCAGGAAGAGTGTAGTTTTAGACTGGGGTTCTTAGCTGTATGTCTAAAAGTAGATAAGGGCATCATCACTTTTCTTGCTTAGCTAATAGGACTACATGGGACACACATCTCTTGGACATACCTTTAGGGATCGAATCCTTGTCCCCTCCGGTACGTCAATATTCCTTTCCGGTATTGTAGGTTGATTACAGCCTGCAATTGGTAAAGGATTTTATGTAAACCTTTATTTGCACAGAAAAAAGAGAGAGCGTTCACTGCTCTTCGAGGCGTACCTGTTTCTATTTGTTTTCTGCTTCGGCTGTTTACTCTTCTCGTTAGCGGTAAGCGCATACCATGCGCATTCCAATTTCGGCTTGTCAGTCGGCACCCTGCAGTAATTATACGTATGTTTTAGCTACCCTGTCAGTTAAAACTGTATGGGGCACTACTTGATAAAATCTCGCTCGACTTACATGTGTTTTCGGCTAACGGCGAGAGACCCTCAGTCTCTGGATGCAGATGTTTATTCTACTCTTTCGCTACGAGCGCATACCGTGCGCAGTCCAATTTCAGCTTATCAGTCGTCACCCTGCAGTGATAATACGCATATTTTGACTACCCTGTCAGTCGAACTATGTGAAACAATCCTTAATACAATATCGCTCGACTTACTTGTGTTTGCGGCTGACCGGCGACTGGTTCTCAGTCTCTGGATACGCGGCCATGTTAGGACAGGTTTTAAAGTTTTCAATAAGGCACTAGTAGAGCGGCCATCTTATAGTGGGTTTATTTACGAGGATGGGTATGTTTAGTGCAAAAGAAGGTGAATATGCCTTTGTATTTGAAAGAACCATTCCTTTATACTCGCTTATTTCTCCACTAAAAGGTCGATATTATTTTTTTGTGGAACTACATGTTGGAGCCAATATTGAGAGTGAGATGTAATTCTATGTCTGCAGTCTAGATACTTCAGACAACGAGTTCAGGCCAGTTAGTGCACTATTAAATTTAAGTATCAAATAGGCCTCTTTCTGCAATAGAATTTTATCTGGGTCCATAGATCGAGATTGCTGCAATACATACAAGACTGACCATTTGAGGTCATTTTCTGTGTGGTTGTTTTCAATGAAGTGCTCCACCATTGGGGCGGTTAGCACCTTGTTTTTCAGTCTTGATTTGTGTTGGGTTATGCGCATATTTACTTGCTGCGTTGTTTTCCCTATGTAAATTTTTGCGCAGGGACAGATAATTACATACACTACATTGCGTGTCTTACAATTGGAAAAACTCCGTGTTGAAATTCCTTCCCTTCCACAGTCGTCCCACATGCCGCACAGGTCCCACACTTGTGGTGCCCCTCAATGGGCTTTAGTCCCCATTGCGACAGTAAGTCACTTTTGGGTTTTGGTAATGCGATGTCGGCCCTTACTATTTGTTGACCAATACTTTTGTTTTTCCTGTACGCAAATAGTGGACGTGGAAAAGGACAATCCAGATTTTCCAGTAAGTGCCAATTTTTTAACACAACCTGTCTCAGCTTATTAGTATCCGGTCCAAATGTTGTAACGCAGACCAGTCTGTCCAATTCTGTTTTAGGTTTGGTCTTTAGCAGGCATTCGCGAGGTGTGCAACACGCCCGCTTGAATGAATTTTTTTGCAATTTTTTAGGGTATCCTCTGTTCTCCAGTTCACTGCAGAATGTTTCAGCATGTCTTTCAAATTCTGCCCGCTCCGTACAGTTTCTCCTAATCCGGAGTAGTTGGCCGTAGGGTAAATTGGCCTTCAAATTCCTGGGGTGGGCACTTTTGTGATGTAACATTGTGTTTTTATCTGTCTTCTTCCTGTCCAGAGAAGAGACAAGCTTTCCCTCTGTGCATGTGATTTCCACATCCAGAAACGTCATCTTGGTGTCACTGGACTCCATCGAGAATTTAATATCTTGATGTCTGGCATTTAACCAGTTGTGGAACTCCATCAGCTCCGTGTGGCTCCCCTGCCACAGGAGCCACACGTCGTCGATATACCGTAACCACTGTTTTATGTGACTGCAGTAGGGATTCTCATTCTCTATGAATTTTTTCTCATATTCTGCCATGTACAGTATAGCCATTTCCGGGGCATATGGGCATCCCATAGCAGTCCCTTTGGTCTGCATAAAGAATTGCTCGTTAAATCGAAAGTAATTCTTTCGTAGTGCTATTTCAGCCAGTTTAAGAATAAAACTGGTGGGAACCCTATGTGGTCTTTCACGAGCTTCTACATAAAGCTCGATTACTTCCAATGCCTCTCCCTGGGGAATCTGGGTATACAGGGACATGACGTCCATCGTCACAAGTAATTGTGACGTTGGATCAAATTCAGTCCCTTCAACTTTAACTAGAAAATCCATCGTGTCTCTGAGATATGAATTTACGGAGCTTACAAAAGGTTTCAGAAAGAAATCCACATATTTTGCGAGTGGTTCAAGGCAAGAGTCGCACCCAGAAACTATGGGTCGACCTGGCGGCTCAGTCAAGTTTTTATGAATCTTAGGGAGGAAGTACAGGATGGGAGTCCTCGGATATTTCTTAGTTAAAAATTCACCTTCTTTCGCACCCACATAGCCCTCTTCTACTCCTATTTTGACTGTATCAGCTATTAATCCCTGAATACTTTATACAGGATCTTCCTGTAAGGTTCTGTACCAAATTTCGTTGTTCACCTGTGTGTTTGCTTCTGTAAGATATTGTTCTCTTGGCCATAAGACCACTGCTCCGTATTTGTCGGCCTGTTTAATAACTATTGACTGGTCATTCCTCAAGTTCGTTAAAGCATTCCTTTGTCCTCTGCTTATGTTTTGTTGGAAATACTTTTTGTTTTTTTCTACTTTATCTATAGAGGATAACATGATTTGCTCAAAGGCATAGATCTGTTTCGGAATTTTCTGTGAGGGTATAAAAGTTGATTTATTTCTTAACCCAGTCGTTTCCTTTTCAATCATAGGAGGCTGATTCGCAAAAAAGCCCTAAGTCTTAACTTAAATATAAGCCTATGACAATTTCCCATGATAGCACCTTGACAATGGTCTTATTTCAAATTTAAGATAATTACTGAAGAAGCCAGGAGTGAGGAATTGACCAGAAGCGACCAAACTTTAAAAAAATACCTGCATTAAGCTGGGACTTCACGGACACCTCCAATGGTACATTCTTAAATTAATTTGTGTTTGACCGCCTATAAGCAAGAACAGGAATGTGCATCTGTAAACTCCGGTGCTTTCCTTTTTTTATCTTCAGGCACCTGCGGCCTAGTTTCAAACAAACTGAAAATATTTGTCTTTTTCATCTCGTCCAATTTAACTTGGAACAGTGTGTCAAGTGGGAGATATAAGAACCGTAGCATGCATAACAGGTAGGCTTCAATCCTTTATACAATAGATCGAGAAAGGTACATGAAACCTTAAATTATACTAATACATTAATACTGGTCCCACAGGATTTTCTACTGGTAGAAGAAATTCAAGAAGTCTACCGAAGTATTTTAAATTTTTGGATCAGGAATTCATATCTGACCATTAATAGTCTCCATCAACAAACCTAGGGTAAGGAGACGTTTTAGAACTATCTTAGAAGTTTAACTGTGAAATCTGGGTGCTCCACAACATAGATAATCCGGGCGTTGCCCTTTGACCCCCCTCTTCCCTTTGGTTAGCTTGTTCAATCATTCATGAATAAGCATGTGCCCACAGTAAATTAATGTATGAACCGTCAGTATTCTTAATTAAAAGGGTTTATTTTGCATGTGTTATCAATGCTGTGTTTGCCTTTCGTTGCCTCTTAAAACAACAAGCAGACTATTGTGTAATTATGGTATTGTCAACCTTACTAGGGAGGTGTTCTGTCTTTTACAACTATGTTTGCTACTCATCAATCCCAAGGAAATAGCAACAAAACTGATACATTAGCTAAGTGCCCAAGGGCGATAATGCAATGATATAGATTATGATCGGATATATGAAAGGGACCAAAGGAATACCATATACGTTTTGTAGCTTCACAAGTACGGAAGTTGAGTATCAAGAAATTGTACATATGCTTCTTCTAGCTTAAAAGGCCAATTAATCAGCGTAATATGAATATTCAAAGTCCATGATTTTTGGTATAAAATTTAAGACTCATCAACATGCAATATGTTAACTGCAACAGTCTGACGTATATTGTTTGTACGATATCTATTACAGGGCGAGTGTATACATTCCCTGGTGATGACAGAATATTACTTGTCTTGATAAAGGTGGTAACAATAAGGAGAACCCACCGAAACGCGTCGACGCAACAAACCGTATAATTCAAGTCTCCAACACCAGATTTGATATGCCGATGTCGTAGCAATACAACACTGGTGCTTTGACTACAGAGCAGGAATATACAATTTGTAACCAACAATTTCATGTTGTACCCTTTCTGTCTGTTCTCAATAGTGCAGGTCATTATTGAGTGTATTGTTTTATTGTGTTTTAAGACTAGGGATCTAGATCAGTTTGCCCTATTGTGTTTTTTAATTTATTCAAAATAAATGAATTTTTAACTTCCATATGTTTTTGTTGTATGTACTTCTGACACTGTAAGGTCTAGTATTCCAAAACGTTTGCTTTGCTCTGTCTCAAGGGAACGCTCTTTTCTCAGCCCTGCTTGAGAGAACCTTAGATGATTGTGGCGAGGGTGCACAAGTTATGATTGCAGGGGATTTTAACTGCACGTTTGAACCCCTAGCGGTAGAGGACATTTTGGGTGTTTCTGAGGATGATCTGAGGAGGGGTATACCAATTCTGGCTGTTGAGCCAATAAATAGATGGTCCCAGAGGGCGATCCAATTAAATGCCATGACTTTGGAATGTGGCCTGCGAGCCGCTAATGGAAGAACCACCTCTGACCCCTTGGGCTCCCATACATACAACAGGATAAATCATATCTCCAGGATTGATTATATCCTCCTCGATCTAAATCTCTGGCAGCATGTCATGGACATGGTCGTAACACCCACCACAGATAGTGATCACAACTTCCTCTCGCTGACCCTAAAGCACCTATGGCTAAGACACAGCATTCCAACTCCTTCGCCTGTTAACAGGACAATATTGAGTACTACCCTGTCTAATTGTGGTAGGCGCCTTAAATGGCGGAAGTGGCCCTAGACGATTCAAAACTCTAGGTCATAGATCAACTCCTGGAAGCTTCATTAATTGAGATGGCGACATTCTCCTCAGAACATTCTGGCATATCCAGAACTACGTCACTGTTCCAGGAGACTATAAGCTCGATAGGTAACTTGTTTATGGCACAAATGCATGGAGGTAGGCCAGCCGGCCACCTGAAGCCAAAAGCAAAGCAGGGGTGGTATACACCTAAATGTAGAGAGAAGAAAGTGTGCCTCATTAAAGCTGTCAAGGCAAAGTCACAGCCCCTTGTTCTGCAAGCCAGAGCAGAATATAAACTAGTGATCGAAAGTGCTAAAAAGGAGTGGGAGGATGCCTATTGGCAAACCTTAAGAGAGGCAAGAGCTGGGCGGGATGCAGCCCGCTTTTGGAGCACCATAAGGTCAAGGAATAGGCCTGACAGTGAACTCATAACCTGCAACATAACTGGCCAGGCTTGGTTCGAGCATTTCTCTAACCTATACTCATGCCAACATCGGGCTCCTGCCCCCCCTTTGTCATATAGATCTCCAGTACTCATGGGAGATGAAACGTTGTTCCCATTTACAATCAAGGATGTAGAATATGCTATCAGCTGCATTATGCCCCAATGGAATCCCGGGTGACCTGCTCCGTTCCAACCCGCAGAAATGGGGGAAGTTTATCCACATCTTACTCACCGCGATTGACAACGGTGCCGCTATCCCCGATTCTTGGAAGGGGGCAGAGGTCGTCCCTATTTTCAAAAAAGGCCGGCGGGAAGACCCTGCCAACTACCGACCAATACGTTTGTTGGACTCAACCCAGAAGGTCGTGGGCAAGGTGGTGCTGGAGAGAATCCTACAATGGGTAAATGACAAAGAGATCCTCTCGGACTACCAGGCTGGCTTTAGGGCTGGCACTGGCCAAATAGAGCAGGCCTTCAGGCTCCTATTATTATACGGGAAGGTGGTGGTCTTAGGCAGAGGCAGCCTTTATTTGGCATTCATTGACCTAAAGACTGCCTTTGACCTTGTGCCTAGAGAACAACTATGGGGTGTGTTGGCAGATATGGGGATTCCCCCAAATATTCTGTTGATTTTAGTGCGACTGCATGATGGCAATTTTGCGCAGGTGCGATGGGGCACTGATGGGCAGAAAACTGGTAGGATACCGGTGGGGAAAGGGGTACGCCAGGGATGCGTCCTTGCTCCCACCCCTTTTTCACTTTATGTGAATGGGGTTGTGGAGCACTTACTCAAACATCCTTCAGATGCACCATCCCAGCAGGGGAAAAAATTCCCACACTTCTTTTTGCCGATGACACGCTATTAATTTCAAAAACTCCGGTGGGTCTCCAGGGCCTCTTAGTTAATTTCCAGACCTTTTGCGACCAACGGGGCTTAATAGTAAATACAGACAAAGCAAAGTATTTGGTTTTAAATCCCCCCCAAAAATTAGGTCGCCCCCCCCTACTAAATAAATAAAATCCCCCTGGAAAGGATCACCGTTTTTGACTATTTAGGCATCCGGATCACGGATACCATGCAGTGGACCCCCCCATCTGCTGAAAATGTTGCTTAATCACAAAAGGGTCACAGGGGCACTCGCTAAAGAACAGCGATCTTCTTCAACTAAACCCATCGCCCGTTATGGATATTTATAAGGCGAAGGGTGTTAGTTCCGCCTTATATGGCGCAGAACTTTGGGGTACTTCCAATACCGATCTTCTAACCAGGTCTGAGAACAAGTTCTTAAAAGGTATTATGTCCCTCCCGTAGAGTACACCTACGTTACCCCTCATGCTGGACCTTGGTTGCCAACAAATTAGCGATGTGGCAAGACTACGATCATTACTTTTATGGGCTAGGCTGTGGCGTGTCCCTGAACTTGCCAAATACGCTAAAGGCCTAGCGGAGGTGATGTCAATGGCGGGGTGGCACAGGATAAGATGGCTAACCGATGTTAAGGCTCTCCTCTGTAAATTGGGGTTGAGTGAAGCCTGGGAAAGTCGGTCTCCCCCCCCGAAAGCTGTCCTAAAAACTTTGTATTTGAACTGGGTCAACAGCAGAATCATTACGGACTCATCTCTTGGCACGGTTACAGAGGAGTTTCTAATACATAAAGATACACCTTACCGGGAGCTCTATCTGGACATGGTCTGGAAACCTTATGACAGGGCCCTGTATTTCAGATTCAGAGTGGGGTCTCTTCCTGTTCGTGCCCTAACATCCCATTGGAAGCCACCGTATCAGACAATTGCACTCTGTCCCTCCTGTAGCACTATCACGGAGTCAGTGGTACACTTTTTGTTTGTCTGCCCGGCTTATGTACGCCCAAGGCAACTATGGCTTAAACCTGTATGTAGAGCCATGGGTACTAGGCACTCTTCTGTGGCACTTCGAATTTTAATATCAGATACTCGGCCTATGTATGTTTTTGGCCTTGCAAAATTTTTATCATGGGCATGGTTCATCAGGACAAAACGGCTATTAATTACTGTTTAATTGATTGACTTTTAACTCTACAACTGTTCGATAAATGGTTATTTCTTTTAAAGATTCTTGGGATCATGTTTTATGCTATGGAATTTGGCCATCTTAAATTTGTATTTGTTAAAATGCTTTTAAACTTTTTGGATAAAAACTTTTAATGTATGTAAATCTTTTTTAAATGGATTCATGTTGTTCTTTTATGTGTTGCTTTTATGATGTAACAATCGAAATAAAGCTGTTGAACTGAACTGAGATAGATAATGTGGGATAGTGTAATCCTTTCACATGAGCATTTTATGTTAGCTGCAGCTAGTAGGTTATAGCACGGTCAGTTGACAGTACATGTAGAAGTATGAGAAGCGCTGAAACTGTAAGCAAGAACTCTCAAGCAGTTGCAGAGAAGATACTATAATTGCCAGTGTGGGTACTTGGTGACAGGTAAAAGCCTCTTCTATATTAGTTTTCTTAATTTGCTCCCTTCTATGGACAATCGACCAAAAAGTGAAGAAAGAGAAAGTCCACTTCGAACTGCCTATTTGAACGTAAGGAACCCTGGTAAGCTCCCAATAAGAATCTCGTAATACACAGTTATCAAGCTTAGTATGCTCTTTGGAGCTGCCGCATTTCGCCAGAATTACTGCCAACTCTAGAAGGTCTAGTTACCTTCTAAAGTTGCATACAATGCTCATGTGAAAGGATTACACTATCCCACATTATCTATCTACAATCAACGATAGAGAGACCTGTCTTGTCAAAGGTTCACCATTCTTTATCATCCTTGGAAATTCACCTAACTTATTTCTTTTTCAAGAGAAATCCATTAAGCCTTGAGGAAGTTACTGTTGAGTAATGAAACACGTGTCGGCTGCCTGTTGTTATTCGTTTTGAGACCCATACATGGAAGAACTTTCTACTAAGCGTCCCAGAATCTTGTGAAATTTACAAATAACGTATCACAGGATATGTGTTGTTAATATGACATCTGATTAACTTGATATGACATCGAACTAACTTGATTTGTGCCAACCAGACATTAAAATAGCAAAAATATCTTGAGTCTCTGATGTTCTCTACATAATGGTCTATTTCTGAACATGCCCTCATCCGATCATTGTGAAGTTGTGATTCTGTAATAAGGTCTGGCTTGACTAATTTTCTCCACAGAAGTATTTTGCTTCTGTGTTACGCATTTGAGTGCCGAGGTACAACGATTGCTATGTAACCTATCATAACTTTCTTCCTTTTGGATGTGAGTTTGAACCAACATCCTGTGCAGTGGGATGTTTATGTTACCTTGAGGGGCACCACTATGTTGTAAATAAAACAGCAGTGATGTTAAGCATTCGCTGAAGACATGCTATTGTGTCTTCATTGTAGTTTTCCCGCCCATATTTGAAAGTACGGCCGGACTCCATCTTGTTTTCCGGCTTCCATCTTGTAGGCTACATTCCGCCATGTGCTCGCCACAAGGCAAGTCCTACCTCACTGACTGTCACCCCTGGAGTTTGCCCGGCAACAGGCTATAAATAGTTCCAGCTTATCTAGCGCATGCCCAGTACATGTAACATCTGTTTCTGCTTAGAGGGGATCGGAATGTGCATTCGGGGGGCTTCATGTACCGTTAACTCCACCCATGTATCGATCATGCTTGAGAAATGTCCTCATATGGTTGTAAATCATACATTTGAGCTGTAACCGCCTACTTATGAGCCCCTTTTTTGTGTATATAAGGGGACCGCATGTTCGTGTTCTTTGTGCTACCTTGTACAATACTGTAGAGTGTTGTGTGGGCTGTAGTACCACCTTTAAAGGTTTATTAAACTATGTTTTTGTATTTCCAGTTTCCGTGCCAATTTCTTATGTAGTCTGAGGACTCTGCGTACAGAAGGGCGAACCCTTTCGCACTCACAGGCCTTGCTGAGGCCTGTATTCATCAATTGGGGCCCATCACGTGGGGCTCATCGGCGACTCGGATGCTTGAAGGACTGGTCGTGATGAAGGATTGGAACCTTGCCAGGGACGTGATCACTGCCAGCGGCGCCTTTTAGTCCTGGCATCCCGAGGTATTCTTCCTTCCCTTCCGATCTGACCATCTGGGTGGCGCCGGTCATCGACTGAGACCTCTTCTGTCGGTTTGCCGCATAGTGGCCGTTTGGGCGAATTCAGAATTTGGCAGTTGGAATCTGGCCGCTCTTGATTGGTCCGAGCCTTTGATAGTCTTGTTTGGCAAGGCAGTTTTATACGCCTGCCCCGACTTAATTGTTTGATTGTTTGGTAGTGACTAGTCATATTATTGATCCTGTGAGAGTATATTTGAGTTGCAACCCATATAGGCGGGCAATGTGGGGATATTTCTCCTGATCTGTGAATTTGAGCGGCGCAACGTTTTAAGTGCCATTTAATTGTAATATTGCATATTCTGCATTATTTCTAGACATGCCTGTTTTTAGCGCACTCCGTAAGTGGTGCTGCTGCTTTGGAAATGACCGGTTGGTACTTGAAGAATCACAACCGGCTCCCCCAGAGGGGACGCTGAATAGAGACATGTACGTCAAATTTGGTCTTTCCCCCATAATGTACAGCACGTTGTGTAGGAAATATACAAAGAAGGATCCTGAGTTGCGATGGCCTATGTATGGATCGTTTGATTTGAGGAAGATTGAGTATGTGGAACAGTGTATGTGTAAGTGGAGAGTGCGACAAGATATGTTTGAATGTATACGAATGTGGGTGAAAGAGGTGCGAGAGCGTGAGAAACGTGAGCAAGCGCTGATTGAGAAAGAGCAGCGAAAGAGTGAGCGTGAAAAGGCGCATGAGATAAAAAAGCGAGAAGCAAAGGAATTAGAAGAGAAACAGGAGAAAGAACGTCGGTTGCAAATATCTGGCCAGTACCCTGTTCGTCAGCCTCTCTAACCTGTCCTTAATAAATCGGATGCTGATTTTTCGTTACTAGATCGTGCACCACCGCCGTACGCTGGTCCGTCTGCCCCGAGTGGAGGAGATCAAGATTCTAGGCCGCCCGGACAGAAGGTGGATACGCGGTCTATGTTATCGGCCGATCGCATGGCTGACCTTCGTAAGATTGCTTATCGGGTCACCAAAGATACTATGCCCCTTGCCGATCTGTTGAAAGAGCTTGAGACATGGGAAGATAGGGAAAGACTGTATTTTGTTGGTTTTTTTTCTGATGAAGTGGTGACAGCCTTTTGGAGATATTCTGATGTTCTTGAACCAGCGGATGTGATAGCAGATGCAAAGGAACTGCGTAAAGGTCTTTTTCTTTCTCCCCAGGTGCCCGATGCAATCCGACGGCTATTTGCGTTATGGGATGAAATGTTTCGGCTCCGGGATGAAGCACGGAAACGGAAAGCTGGCGAGGAGCCATTGAATCCGGCTGGCGGCGGGAAGCAGTCATCCATCTTTTATTCAGATAAGATCGATGCAGTGCATGTTAAACCAATGTGGGAGGCGGCGCCTTTGTACGTTCCCCCTAAGGGAGCGGGTACTAGTACAGATAGAGGGTCAGCGGATGCTCAAGGGTATTTCATCTATAATTGGGTTTACACTCCTTGGAATAGGGCAGACGTTATGGCATTGAAAGCAGCATTACCTGATCCTCGAAAGAATCCCGCAGCCTTTTATGAGGAAGTTGAGGGGGCTTTGAATTCTTGTACTATGACTTTAGCCGATATTGATTTGTTTTTCGGGCTTATATTACCACCAGATATGTGGAGATCAATACGAAAGGTTGATGATCTTCAGGTATTTAAAGCTTGATGGGTGGATCTTGAGGATGAGGACAGGGAGAGAAAACCAGCACAGAAGCCGCCCCAGTCGATTTTAAATCTTCCTGCCGCTATTGTAACTAAATTTAAAAAACTTATCCCCCCCTAAAAAGATTGATTGGACTATGTTAGCGTCTTGTAAACAGAAAGTAGATGAATCCGTTTCGGATTTCTTCACGCGGTTTGAGGAAACATTCCATGATTTTAGTGGTCAGTCGCTTACGGATGATACGGGTCGACATCTCTTTGTCGATAAATATGTTTCGAATTTATTACCAAGTATAGCAGCTCGATTAAAAGCGAGTGAAAGTTCTTGGACAACTTCGACATCAGCATCCCTCCTGACGATGGCTCAGTATTACGAGCGTCAGGAACTAGAAGCAAAGGGGAGTGAGGAAAAAAAATCTAAAGATCTAAAAACGAAGGTTATGTTAGCGCAAGTATATGGGCCGCCTCGTAGAGGTAACGATTGGGGCGGCAGGAATTTTTCTAACTTTCCTTCGGGCCGTACTGATTTGGCCCGGAACCAATGTGCGTATTGTAGGCAGATAGGCCACTGGGCAAAAGAGTGCCCGGTGTTGCGTGCACAGCGCCAGGAGCGTGGGCAGGGATCTATGAGGGGTAGAGGAAATTTTTCAGGCCCTAGAAACAACACGAATGACAGAGCTAGATTTGATTCTAATGTGCGACCCCGAGATGGGTCCAATGTTTTTGATCGACGGAATCAGTACCAAATGTCGGACTATGCACCTCTCGAACTGCATGATTCACAGTATGCATAGGATTGCCTTGGATGGGGTAAGGAACCAGTTGAAGTGCCAGTAGATCAGAGGGGTCCTTATGTTACAGCACATGTTTTGGGCTCTACTGATAGGTTCCTGGTTGACACAGGAGCTACTCGTAGCGCTTTGTCCAAAAAATTGGTTCCGAGGGCTCCCCTGTCTGGCTCACCAATTACGTCCATAGGGTTCGATGGAACGCCTTCTGTTAGCCCACTGTCACAACCTCTTGCATTTTATGTAGATCAGTTTGCTGCACCATGCCCATTCCTACTTTCCCCAAACACTCCTGATAATATCGTCGGCCTGGATATGCTCAAATATTTTCGGGCCACGATACGGTGCTCCCCCGAGGGAGTACGTGTTATTTTGAATGACAATTATCCACCAATGGAGAGGGTGTACATGATTACTGTAGAGGCTGCATTGGCCTCTTTGCCTGAATCTTTGTGGGCCACGTCCGATACCGACGTGGGACAGATGATTATCCCTCTGGTGCACATCAGTGTAAAGGAGGGAGCTGTGCTGCCACGCCTGCCTCAGTATTGGATTTCACAGGAGGGGGAGGAGGCGCTCATACAGATAGTGCAGGACTTGATTAAAGTAGGGGTGGTTGAAGAAGTTCCATATAATGTGTGTAACAGTCCTATACTACCGATTTTGAAAAAAGACACTGACACCAGGATTTATCGATTTATTATCGATTTAAGGGAGGTCAACAAGATTGTGATACCTCAATACCCAGTGGTTTCTGATATTATGACACTCCTTACTTTGGTCCCACCAACTGCAACAACGTTCTCTGTTATAGACTTGAAGAACGCTTTCTTTTCGATTCCTTTTCGTCCTGATAGCCGATATCTTTTCGGCTTCATGTTGAATAATAGATCGTACAGATTCTGTAGAGCTCCCCAAGGCTATACTGAGAGTCCCAGTATTTATAGTCAGGCATTGAAACGACAATTGGATTAGTTTGTTTTACCCAACGGTGTGGCGCTTATACAATATGTCGATGACATCTTGTTCGCTGCCGACACCCCTGAGCAATGGGAAGAATGCACTTTGTCCTTACTTACCTTTTTGGCATCCCACAATCACAAAGTATCGAAAAAGAAATTGCAATATTGTAGACCAAAGGTAACCTACTTAGGTCACCTTTTGTCTAAGGAGGGGCGTGCACTTACACCAGATCATATTCAAGCCATTTTAGACACACCAGTACCCTCCACGCAGAAAGACGTTCGAGCCTTTTTGGGTCTCACCTCCTTTTGTAGACAGTGGATATTGGGGTTTTCATACATAGTTAAACCATTGTTAGGCCTGTTGACAAAGGATACCCCAGTTCCCCTTCCATGGACGGATGAATGTGAGAATGCTTTTCACCAATTACGTCAGGCCCTTTGTTCGGCACCAGTATTAGGCACCCCTGACTATACAAAGCCCTTTACATTGTATGTGCATGAGAGAGATGGATGCGCGTTATCAATGTTAGTGCAGATGCACGGCGATAAGCAGCGCCCTTGTGCATACTTTTCGGCAGTACTTGATCCTGTTGCCCGAGCGCTGCCTGGGTGTTTTCGCTCAGTTGCAGCGACAGCTGTGCCAATACGCCAGAGTGAAGGGATAGTCTTATCTCATAAGCTGTTGGTGTTGGTTCCCCATGCTGTTGATGCCCTTTTGAATCACACGAAGACGCAGCATTTAACTAGTGCTCGTCTGACAGGATACGAGCTGACATTGTTGGCTTCTCACATAACGTTGAAGAGATGTGCAACACTGAATCCAGCTACATTGTTGCCCTTTCCAGTGACTCAGCCCGAGGCGCAAGAGACGCATGACTGTGTCTTTGTGACCGAGGAACAGACAAAGGGTCGTATTGATTTACAAGATACGCCCTTTACAGATGTAGATGGAGAGCTGTGGGTGGATGGGTCCTGTTTAAAGCTACCAGATGGAACCACTTCCGCAGCATATGCAATTACCACATTACACACGATAGTGGAGACAGCACGCATACCACAGAAATCATCTCAGGCAGCAGAACTGATAGCGTTGATACGAGCTTGTGAGCTTAGTGCAGGATTATGTGTGAATGTCTACACAGATAGCCGCTATGCTTTCGGAGTAGCGCATGATTTCGGCCTGCTCTGGAAGGAAAGGGGCTTTTTGACGTCACATGGAACTCAGATAATGTATGGAGGATTAGTACAACAACTTTTGACTGCACTGACGCTCCCTAAGAAGATAGCTATAGTGAAATGTAGTGCACACAAGAAAGTGACAGAAAAAGTGGGACAAGGAAACGCTTTTGTAGATCGAGTGGCACGTGAAACTGCAATGCAGCCTGGCTCTACTTCAATGTATGTCGTGAAGTCACAAGCTGAGCGGTGGCACGATGCTAGGGAAGAAGTACTAGAAATGCAAAAGACTGCTACTGAGAAAGAACGAGAGCAATGGTCCAAAGATGGAGAGTTGGACGATGAGGGTTGTTGGAGGAATAAGCAGATGGATAGGTGGAAGTTACCTACAGCCTTCGTGCAACCTATGGTTCAGATGGCACATGGGCTAGCACATGTTGGAGCTTCAGCAATTGTGAAATTGCTTACGCAAGTTTGGGAGCATCCAGAAATTGCTAGCACAGCTAAGAGAGTGGTACAGACCTGCATGGTTTGCCTTAAATATAATCCAGGAAAAGGGACACAAACTCCAACAGGAGGATTTGCAACACCCACTGCACCTTTTGAAGTACTGCAAATGGATTATATTCAGCTGGAACACTGCAATAATCTGAAGTACGTCCTGGTTGTGGTTTGTGCATTCAGTATTTGGATTGAAGCATACCCTACTAAGGACAATACTGCCATGACTACTGCTAAGGTGCTTTTGAAGGAATTTTTCCCTGGTTTCGGTTTTTGTAGATTGTTGTGGAGTGATAACGGGCCCCATTTTGTGGCGGACGTTATTAAGTATGTCCTGAAGGGATTAGGCCTCGTGCAAAAGTTCCACGCAGTATTCCACCCACAATCAGCAGGATTGGTGGAAAAATACAATGGCACCTTAAAGCTGAAAATTGCGAAAATACAGGCTTCTACTTCTCTGACTTGGCCAGATGCTCTGCCTTTGGCGTTGTTGTCTATCAGATCGGTACCACACTCTCGGACGGGCTTAACGCCTTACGAGATCGTTTTTGGGTGCCCCATGAATATATGGGGGGTGCCCAAACCGAGTTCAGTGTATGATGTACCTTGTGTTTTAATGAAGGACTATTTGGCACAATTAACTGATAGTTTGGTTTCCATTCATCAACAGGTTCGAGAAGCACTCCCTGATCGGTCCACAGGAGAAGGTCATAATCTCCGGCCTGGTGACTTCGTCCTCGTGAAATCGTTTGAGAGGTCGAACAGTCTGGAACCGAGATGGTGTGGCCCTGAACAAGTCCTCCTAGCCACGAGAACAGCAGTACGGGTGACGAATCGCAAAAATTGGATTCATTCGATCCATTGCCAGAAAGTGCAACCTGATCTAGTGGAACCTGCTGTACTGACTGACCATAGAGATATTCTGACTACGGAGAGAGGCCGTGCTGTGGTACCTGACGATTCTGAGGAGTTCTTCCCGGACCAGACAACGCCTGCATCGAGAAGATATAACCTGCGACCAAGTAAAGAATCTGCAATTGTATGAGAAGTTGTCAGAACGGTCCCTAGGTTTGTGAAATGGAGAGCCAATGAGGCAAGGGGGGGGATCAGCCATGCATTAGAGTAGTGACACCCGTCTTGGCCCGAAGGTGAAGAAAACAACGGCTACCTCAGGGGTAAGAGTTCTGACAACACTTTAGTTTCAGGAAGATACTGTGTACATTTGTTCGAGATGGATAAAAAGAAGATTTTTGGTTCTGTAGGATTTATTTTCGTTATAGCAGTCATTGCTACAGTCATGTGGCTTGTTGAGGAGAAGGCTCCTGCCCATGAACTGTATGTTGTTTCTACTCCAGTCCCTGATGAGCACTTTTTCTATACACTCCCATATCAAGAGCTGAAACATCGACAGTCATATTTGAATAACACTTTCATTCAGATGTTGCATCACACCCACGTTGCTACAAATGCTACAGATTGCTGGATATGTGGGATGATGCCAGCGCATCAAAAGAAAGGGGGAACACCATTCATACCACTTCCCTTTTCTCACAATGGCTCTTGTAGAGCATGGTACACTTTGTTTTTTGCCACAAGAAAGCCCACAGTTGGACGACTGATTTTCAAACTGAATAAGGAATGTCATCAAGATAAAGACGGCTATCCACAAGCCAACGGAACTATATAGGAGTGGGAAGAGTATCGACCGGACAATGAATCAACACCTTATATTTTTACGAACACCAGAGACACTGTTGGACAAGAGAAGTTCGTGATTTCTGTGGCCCAAGCACAAGCTGATTTATGTGTACAAAGTGTAGGCCATATTCCTGTAGGTGTTAGTGATTGTATTGTTGTATTGAACATTGATGGCCTGAATAACAGTACTTTCCTTGCTTCACATAACACTTATTTTGTATGTGGAAATAAGGGCTACTATTGATTACCAGCCGGATGGTCTGGAGTATGTTATGTATCGTTTTTATTGCCACCTGTATTTTTGGCACCTGCATCATATCATAAAGACTTGAAGTTGTTGAATAATGCAATTGTGAACAGATTTAAGTGGACCTTATCCATAGATGATGTTGATCAGACAGACACTAGTCTGCAGCAGTACATAGATTTCAATTTAGGACTGTTTTTCTTTGTGGGAGCTGCTCTGAATAGCAGGAAAATACGGTGATTAACAAGAGTAGTGGAAGCTGTTACTAATCAAACTGCAGCAGCTCTTGGGAACCTTACTGAAGAGCTACAAATTACTAGGATTGTTGCGTTGCAGAACCGAATGGTTCTCGACGTTATGTTAGCAGATAGGGGTGGAGCTTGCAGAATTATCGGAAGTAGCTGCTGTGTTTTCATACCTGACCATACTCCTTCTGTGTATAAAGCCATTAACAAATTGCACAAAATTGCAGCTGATATACATCAAGAAAATGGGTCTTGGACTTTCTCTGGGTGGTTCTGGACCTTGATTTCTACATGGGGTTGGAAGGTCCTCACTGGACTATGTATAATTGTTGCCGTATTATTCACCTGCTGTGTATGTATTCAATGTAGCCCTATGATATGTTTGTTATGTGTCTCACTTTGTATACCCAATAAACAAGCTGTTGGGGATGTTGCCCATAAGAAAACTATAACTAGAGAAATAGCGGATATGATGAGCATCGATATAAACGATGAGTATTTAGATTATCCAAGAAAACCGAATGTCTTCAGCAAATGCTGAAAGGGTCGTCTGTTGTAAATAAAACAGCAGTGATGTTAAGCATTTGCTGAAGACATGCTATTGTGTCTTCATTGTAGTTTTCCCGCCCATACTTGAAAGTACAGCCGGACTCCATCTTGTTTTCCGGCGTCCATCTTGTAGGCTACATTCCGCCATGTGCTCGCCACGAGGCAAGTCCTACCTCACTGACTGTCACCCCTGGAGTTTGCCCGGCAACAGGCTATAAATAGTTCCAGCTTATCTAGCGCATGCCCAGTACATGTAACATCTGTTTCTGCTTAGAGGGGATCGGAATGTGCATTCGGGGGGCTTCATGAACCGTTAACTTCACCCATGTATCGATCATGCTTGAGAAATGTCCTTATATGGTTGTAAATCACACATTTGAGCTGTAACTGCCTACTTATGAGCCCCTTCTTTGTGTATATAAGGGGACCGCATGCTCGTGTTCTTTGTGCTACCTTGTACAATACTGTAGAGTGTTGTGTGGGCTGTAGTACCACCTTTAAAGGTTTATTAAACTATGTTTTTGTATTTCCAGTTTCCGTGCCAATTTCTTATGTAGTCTGAGGACTTTGCGTACAGAAGGGCGAACCCTTTCGCACTCACAGGCCTTGCTGAGGCCTGTATTCATCAATTACGTTACTTTAATGATATGGACTGTTTAACGCAATTCAAACAATACTTTTATTTACAACTCTTGGATTGGTTGTGCAACAGTCTTTACCACCACTGCATGTGCTTTGCTATGATTTTAATGTTGTTTGTATATGTGTAGTTTATGATTGTTTATAATCGAATTAAGACTAATTGAAATTGAAATTGAAAACTACTGGCTACATATAGGTGTGTATATTTTCAGCCAACAGATTGCCCATTGAGTCAACATATCAGCTATTTATGCTGTATCTTAAATATCAAACTCCCGGAGACCAAGAATTTAAGCTTTTTGGGTAAGGAACACTTTGTAAGATTCCCTCGACTGTATTATTAAATATTATTTTAAGCCACCTTGGAGATCCTTTATCATGTACCTTTATATGTTCATGAAACCCCTCTGTGACTGGCAATATGTGCATTATATGGTTCAGACTATATTATTCTGTATATGATCTTTCAAAATTCTTATTTCTCTTATTGCCTGTTTAAGGAAACACAATCCTTTCTAACACATATAGAAGTCCTGAATGCATCGATACTGATGACAGGATTTCTAGGTCTCTGACACGCCAGGCCACACGGATTCCAAGCAAGGGATTCATAAACATCTATTGCATAAACCATGAAATAAGTTAATCGTTTGCCTAAAAAATGTAACTCATGTTGATAAGTGAAACTCGAGGGGAGATGAAGACCTTTTTACACTACAAAATAACCATACACATATCCTGCCGGGTTGCTTAAATTCGTCTACTGGACACACATGCTGAAGCCTCACAAGTGGTCTGAGCATGAGGCAATTCATTCCACCAGTGCAGAATCCAGGTCAGCTTATAAAGGGCCACTATTATGTTTTTTTTAGGGCAGAGATGGAAAAGATGGATAGATAACTATGACAACCGTAGCAAAATGAGACGGATAGATACATATGACAACCATCGCAAAATGAAAACAAGATTGTGTTCAAAATATGCTGGGCTCTTCCTACATCACTGGTTTCTTCTTCCTGAGGATGGGTTTGCGAATGAACCATAAAGCGAAATTTGCGTGACGTGATTTTGTGCAGATTTACTGTGCCTCTCGAATTCATACCATGACACGTTTCAGGATTGCGCTTGATGCAGGTAAAGCCGTAAAATGCGTAATGGGAGAATTTGAAGGGGCGCAGGCTAGATTCTGAGAGATTTTCCGGGAACCTGCTGTTCTACACTTCACATTTCTGGATAATTTCGTAACAGTAAATTGGCTGAAGGATTCATGTCTTCATTATTATTTTGTGGTTTGTGTTTTTAATAGGAATTCTTCCCTGCCCATCCCTTCCCCGGAGTGCGGCCTCAGCCCGCCTGCCGTTCGTTAACATTCCAAGGCATCCCCAGAGCCCGCGGATTCTCCCGCCGCTGTGAGCGCAGATGGAAGGCCTGCGTAGGCAGCCACTCACTATGATGCAAAGGCCCGGCCAGGGAATCGGATCATCGCGCGCCTCTGCCAGGAGACAAAATTCCACGTCCGAGATATTGCTCATTTCAGCGGAGGTCAAAACACTTCACTAGCCCAGCAGTGTGTCTGTGTCACTCCTTCCCTCTCTCAGCAGTATATGTGTACTTGCAGGCATGGTGCAAAGTTCAGGACACTCTTTGAACTCTTGCACCAGACAAAAACATCACTGTTTGCACAAACACATCCAAATTCCCAAAGAGTCAAGATAGCATCAGCCAGGAGCACTTAGTGCTGCACTGCTGCACTGCTGCCCTGCGACTATAGGCCCATTTTACAACAAGCATCGGCAAAGTCAAGAAGTCAGGGCCTCATTTATGAGAAATGACACATCGCTGCGTGAAAGCAGCGATGCGTCACTTCTCAGTGCGCACTCCTTGCGACATTCCTGATGCGTCATTTTAATGTATGACGCATCATGTCGCAAGGAGTTACAGATCCGTCAGTATTTCTGACGTAACTGTAAACGCAAAAGTGACACATTGCTGGAGTGTGTCACAAAAGTGACGCAACTCCAGCAATGCGTCCTTTCACATGGGGCAAGCCCCATCTGAAAGGGCCTGTGTCAGTCTTACGCCGCAGGCGCAAGATTTTGACGCAACGGCGTCCTAAAAGTGACGCAGTGAAATCTCATAGATTTCACTGCGTCACTTCTACGACCCTTCCTTGCATCAATACGCCCCCCTTGCATACATTATACCTGGCGCAGGTATAATGTGGCGCATTGGATTACAAAGTGACGCATCTACCTCGATGCGTCACTTTGTAAATATGGCGCAACAAGGCGCATTTTTTATGCCACTGGTGCGTCACAAAAAGTGAAGCTCCGGCGGTGTAAAAGTGACTCACGGCCTCATAAACGAGGCCCTCGGTGTTCAATTGTAATTGGAATTGCATTTTTATACAGCGCTTACTACCCCATACGAGGTGTCGAAGTGTTTTTCGGAGAGCAGTGCGTTACTCCGGAACCAAAAGAGGATTACTGGTGAATTAGTATAGGGAGATATGACATTTATTTGAGTGGTGGACATGTGAATCGGTTAGTTGGATTGAAAAGGATGGTGGAGGGCTAGAAGAGGAAAGTGTATAAAAAGTGTTTTTCGGAGATCATAGCACTAAGAGGAGGTTTGGGTTGAGTAAAGGGGAGATGGAGGGGGAAAGAGCCAGAAGGAAGTGTTTAAAAAGGCTTACGTGGGAGATATTAACAGCAAAAGAGATCTGCGATGATGAAGGAGGGGTAGAGGAGGGAATAGTCTAGAAAGGGTTATTTTGGGGATCATATAAGTAGAATGGGGTTTGGGGTGAGTCAGAGAGTGGAGGTAGAGGATATATTGAGAGAGGTATAGGGTGAGATATAGGGTAGTGCATTGGAGATGCTGAATTAGAGACCGGTGGCAAGAGGGCGGCTGCGTGAGTCTTGTGGGTAGCTGTCTCCTGACTGGATGTATGTCGTTACAACGTGATGTTTTACATCGAAGTACTTTACAACGCATGTTTTACAACGCAAGTCGTTACCACGACTTGCGTTGTTGGGGCTGGATAGTGAATAGTTTAATTTTCTATTCCAACTCCTGTCCCCGTGGATAGTAGGGAATGAGTTGGATAGTAAATTAAACTATTTACTATCCTGGAGCGCCCCCTAGCGCAATTCGCTGTTACAACATTTGTTGTGAAAGTTGCGTCGTAAGGGAACTGTGGTGTAACATCCGCATTGTAAAGGATGTTCCCCCTCCCGACTACGGTCCCGTAATTGACAAGGAGATTAAGATGACTGCCTAAAAAACTGAGAATTGAAGATATGGGCATCGGATATTGGAACATTCGTAAAATATCACCTACCTGGCTACCGCCGGATGCGGATACAACTTTCCCCAGCGGCGCTGACCCTCGCAACTCAAGCGCTGAGAGCGTGGAGAGCAGCAGCGGCAGCCCCGGACAGACGCATGGAGCGGAGGGGGTCCGGCGATACTTTGTTGCTGTTTCAGAGGACTCCTCAAGCTCCGAAGAGATAACCTGTATCTCTGCAGGAATGCCTCCGAAAGGAAAACCGGCGGCGAAAGACACGGATGGGACTGGGGCCAAGCAGGCGTCCTTGATGGCATCCTCGACTCGGCTCTGGAATCCAGCACCGATGCTCAGCACTGGTCTGATCAAAGAAGGCCCTCATGTGGGGAGAACAGCGCCGAGTGGAGCTGGCGAGCAGAAGGGGGAGAAGGGAGCCCGAGGCAAGGGCTCAACTGAGCCAGGGATATTTGCCAGCAAAGGAGCCAATATCGTCTCTTCTTCATCAGTGCAGGCGAAACAGGACTAAATCAAAATAAAGGTAAAATTGCTGTCAACACAAATGGTAAATCGCTTAAGGATACTGGGAAAAAAAGCAAGTAGTGGATAAAGAGGCGCAAGACAATGGGCTGATTACCCCTGTAAGCATGGAGTCTAGCGCTGAGGAGATTAATGGCCTTGCTAATGATTTGGCAAACATTTTCACTATCGCACCCCCTAGTACAATCAGTGGGTCCAAAAAACAAATCACAGAGGAACCTTCCGCAGAGGACAGGGAGCAAATTGCAGGGCAGTTAGGGGGTACAGATAGCAGGCCTCCACACACCCCTGTAAAGGGATTATTGGACATGTCCTTTCAGGTGCAAACGGAAGGAGCTGCTGCAGAAACCCCAGAGGTGGATAATTTCTATTCAACGACCGATGAATCTGAGGCCTCCGAGGACAGCTGGAAAAACAGCCCTGACGAGTTCTCATCAGACAGCGGAAGTCCTGTTTCTAAGCCTTATACTCAGAAGCGCCTACCCTTTCGCAGCAAAAAGAAAAATTTAAGAGACTTGGGGAAAGATCATGGTTTTACTTCCGACTGTAGCCAGTCAAACAAGCTGATATGGGACTATTCCGCCTCACATCTAGAAGGTGCGCTAGAGCCAGAACCCACACCTGGACAGGGTATCACAAATGGTGTTAACGGTGCAGGGGCCCAAGGATGCCCACCCTCTATGGAACTGATCTATGCAATGCTAAAAGAAATACAGACGGAAGCACAACAGGAACATAAGAGGGTCCACGCAGCTACTAGGAAACTCCAGGGCGCTGTCAGGAAGGTCAATAAGGCTTGCTCCGAGATCAACGATCGGACCACTGCGCTGGAGGAGCGCATAGTTCATCTGGAGGCAAGTGTGGAGAACTCTGACAAACAATCCACCTCTAATGAAGCCAGAATGACTGACATCCTCTGGAAGCTGGAGGACTTTGAAAATAGACAATGGCGAAACAATCTACGGCTGCTAGGAATTGCGGAGAAAGAGGAAGGCAACGACATCCGAGGCTTTGTTCTGAAACTTTTCCGGGAGGCCTTTCCAGAGCTGTCTCACTGGAACTGGGACGCAGAAGTGCAAAGGGTGCATAGGTTCCCCTTAATGCTTAAGAAAAGGCCAGACCAGGAAGATAAACCCAGAGCCATATTAATATATTTTGGCAATTTTCTTTTACGTCAAGCTATTTTTGAGAAGGCCAGGCCCGATGCAAAAAGAACTGCTGCAGGACTTTCCTTTTTCGTTTGCCCTGACTTTTGTCACTCTACGGTAGAGAGGAGATGGAGACTTCGCTCTCTGAACTCTCCCTTCCAGCAACAGGGGTGCAAAGTTTTTTTGATGAATCCGGCCAGGCTTAAAGTTATTTGTGAAGGCATGACTAGAGTGTTCACTTCAGAAATCCTGTCACAGGAGTACCTGAATGAGCTTAAGAACAGGGAAACTAGGAAATGAGGGTTAACTTTGAATAAAGGCAGTATCACTTAATGGATTGGTGGGAGGTCAGGGCCGGGAGCGGCTAGGGGCGCAACCACATGCAGGAGGCATCACAAGGGTCTCCGGACCTTTTTTGCCATTTTGAAGGGAGGGGTAGGGATGGGTTGGGGAAGGAGGGGGGGCCTGGACCATGAGAGAAGCAGTATGTTACAGTTACAGTAGAAAGGCGTGTACAATGTTGTTTTTGGTTGGACCGCGTTTTTCTGATATTACTTTATTTTGTAAATGGGGGGGGGGGGGAAATTAGAATTGCCTCGGTTAATATTTGTGGCTTAAATGACCCCCAAAAAAGGAGGCAGGTTAGTGTGGATGTGCAAGCTTTAAGGGCTTATGTCCTATGCCTCCAGGAAACTCACATCGAGGGGAGCCGGAAAAGACTTCTGGAATTGTCTGGGTATTATATTGTAGCAAACACATCACAAGAAACTCGCACAAAAGGGGTGGCTATCTTGGCATGGAATGGGACAAAGAGCTTCCTCAGCTTCCCTCGATGTCAGGCTGACAGCTTGGGCAAATGGGTGATCGTACAAGGGTGTATAGAAAATAAAATATTTACCCTATGCTCAGTATACGGTTCAGTGCTGGATGACTCAGCTCCGCTAGATTAGCTTAGAACTGAATTAGTAGGCTGGACTTTACCTCTGATTGTTTGCGGAGACCTAAATATTAATCTGAATTGCCAAGTTGCCTCTAGGAAAATCCCCTATCAGGGCAGAAAGCCCAAAGTGTTTAAATTATTATCCCAGCTGCAGGCACTCCATGGGTTAGAAGATGTATGGGCCTTGAAAAGGGGGCAGATTTAGGATACACATATTTCTCTGCTCCTCATAAGGTTTTTGCTAGGTTGGATTATTTTCTAGTTTCACAAGAATTAGCCTCAAAAAGCACTTCTGACCTATTCCCAAAGGTTATGTCAGATCACACCCCCTTGGTGATCGAGCTAGATATCGAGCTTCCCCTCAGGCAGACACAGTGGTCTTTTAATAGGGCATATCTAAGTGATACCGGATATATCCATCAAATGGGCGAGTGGATCCCCAGGTTTATTGAAGACAATTATGGAAGTACTAACCTAAGCAATGTGAGGAACACACTGAAAGCAGGGATAAGGGGAGAATCAAACAGGTTTGGGTGGGAATCACAGAGGGAAGAGAAAAGCCTGTTGCAAACATTATATCAAAATTTAGGAGCAGCAGAGGCTCAGCTGATAGAGGCGCTCTCTGCTGGAACAGACTCAGAGGCTACGCAGATAAAAGTTACCGTTGCTAGATCTGCAATCACACAAATCTCAGCGAAAAAGGCAGCTGGTAAATATCTGGCATGGAAAACACGGACTTACAAGAGCAGTGAAAGAATAGGGCACCTATTACCGACACGCACTAGGGAGAAAACAGTGCCCGCCAGGATAAGAGAGATCAGGGATCCGGGTGTGGGGTTGGTGACCTCGACAAAGGCAATTATAACTGCTTTTCAGAAATTAATTCAAAATCTGTATACCGAAGATACTTGGGGCGGGAATCAGGAAATTCAGGACTGTTTATCAGGGGTGGCCCTGGGTCAGCTCTCGGCGGAAGAAAGAAACCGCCTAGACGAGCCAATCACCTGGGAAGTATTGTCAACAGCAATAGATCAGTCCCCAACAGGCAAAGCCACAGGCCCAGTCTAAATTCCAGGGGAGTTTTATAAAAAAATGTAAATATACATTATGGGATTGATGTTGGAAGCCCTCCAAAGGGCACAACGGGACCAGATCATGCCAGATTAATGGAAAGGGGCGAATATCATAGTATTCCCGAAAAAAGGCAAGCCTATTGCGGAACTAGGATCCTACAGGCCAATAACCCTGCTGAATAGTGATTTAAAGGTATACTCTAAAATTCTGGCAAATAGGCTCTCAGCAGTCATAGGAAAACTAGTCTCTCACAGATTTGTGCCAGGCAGGGGGACTACAGATCACATAAGAAGGATAATCACGCTGTTTGATCTTGCTAGAGTGTCAGGGGACCCTATCGTGGCCATATTTCTGGATGCAGAGAAGGCCTTCGATAGGGTCTCCTGGCCCTTTCTGTGGGCCATCATGAAAAAACAGGGACTGGGCAGAAACTATATTAATGCAATAGGCTGCATGTATCAAAATCCTGAGGCTAGGATTAACGTGATGGGCGCCTCATCGGATCCGATTAAAATCACACGCGGCTCTCGTCAAGGGTGTCCCTGCTCTCCAACATTATTTGCATTATATATAGACCCTTTTATTAGGATAATAGTGTAGAACAACGACATCCGGGCAGCTCAGACGATCTTGCTTTAACAACAACTAATCCTGCGGATGCAGTTAGGGAGGTGGAAAAAGAGGCCCAAAAATTTGGGGAAGTCTCAGGTTACTATTTGAACATCGAGAAAACCATGATCGTTAAAAACGCCCGGGCAGACCTGGTTGATAGCAGGGTCACAGAGAAGGCTAGATATTTAGGGGTGGAAATGACAGCCAATGTGGATGAAATAGTGCAAAGCAACCTGGCACCCTTGTTACTCAAGACCAAATCCGACTTCAAAAGAATGAACAACCTACACCTGACATTACTGGGAAGGTGTAATGTTATCAAGATGCTGTTTTTGCCCAGAATTTTATATATTTTTTTAGATCCATCCCACTGGAAGTAAATAAAACCTGGCTCTATGCCTTCAACCAAGCCATTTCTATGTTTTTATGGGCTGGGAAGCACCCACGGAGAGCTTTGAATATATGACTCTTCGCAAGGACCAGGGTGGGTGGTCTGTCCCAGATATTCAGATTTTTTATTGGGCTGCAAATCTTCAACAGATGTCCGAGCTGTTGGGTAAAGGATACTCTAACGCCCAAGAGGGATCTTATCCCTCCAAAAACAAATTATTGCTTGGGGACGTGGCCCATGGGTGCTTGATGCAGCACATTGATTTTGCTTACTTTAAAAGAGTAAAGTTCAAGGTTTTGTTGGGTGCTTTTAAAATATGGACCTCAATCAGGAAAAAAATGAAATTGAAAAGGATACATAGGTATACGCCTTTGCAAAACAACCAACTTTTACCAATAAAGTTTCACAATGGCTATATGGAATCTTGGAGGGAGAAAGGGATAAGACATATCAGGGATCTAATAAGGGATAACACAACTCTGTCATTTTCTTTAATTAAAGAAAAATTTGGTGTGGGAACAATTACTTTACAAATCAGGGACTTCCTCTTTAAAAAGATGATTCAGGGCCATAAAATCCCCCTATTGGAGGCAGCCCTGGGTATTCAAGGGGCATCAATTTCCAAGCTGTACACATTGCTTAGCGACACAATGGATGATGATCTCATTAAGCACATGGACTGGTGGCAAGATAAGGTCCAAGCTGACCCGGGGGTCTGCGAGGACTCTTTAATGATAAGCTCTACTGCAGCCATCTCGGCTAATATACAGGTTCAATGCTATAAGACGTGGCTAAACATGTATATTACTCCGGCGCTGATTTTTAAGTGGGGAGGTACTACAGGTATTTATTGCTCTCTCTGTGGAGAGCTCGCCGCCGATAGTGTACATATATTTGCTACATGCCCCTGCTTAACGAATCTGATCGGAACAATGGGCTATTACGTTAAACAAATTTTGGATTGTGATATAAAATTGTCACCACAAGTTATCCTGTTGGGCGTAAGCAAGCAGACTCTGGCAACACCCAAGAAGACACTGCTTTTTATTATGATGGCGGTGTTTAGGCTCACTATAGCGGCAGTTTGGCTTGATAAAGAGCCCCCTTAAGTTCACTGCTGGCTATGAAAATTGTTGACAACATATCACTGGGAAAAAGAGATATATAAACGAAGAGGTCTAAGAGCTAGGAAAAAAGGGGTCGGTATTTGGGCTTCAATTAGCTCATGGATTAACAAACCTTTGTTTTAAGCTTGCGGTCTGGATGAGCGGTTCTATGGGGTAGGAAGAATCGGTAAGAATCAGAATCGGCCAGACTAAAGGTATTAGTTACAGGACAGGTCTGGTTATAATTCCTTTTGAAATATGGTCTCCTTTGGTTCCGGGAAGTGGGTGGGTTGGGGGGGGGCTGGGGGTGGGGCGGAGAAAAAGAAAAGTGGATATATATATTTTGTGTTTGATTTTATGGCATGTACTTGTTCTCAAACTATGTATATTTTGTATTGATTTATTTGAAATGGCAGATTAAATAAAAAAAAAGGCGATGCTGAATTAGAAATAAAGTAATGGATATAATGATACATAAGTATATTAAAGGTAGATATGTATCAGGAATGTGATATATGTAGATTTAAGTTGCATTTAATGAACTCAGACTTCCAAGTGTTGCTGTACCTCAAGCTAATGTATTTGTTTTTATAACTGTGTATACTTTTTCACTCACCGGACCAGCGTGACGACCGCCTGGCGGCACTTGAACTCTAGCCCGCACCCTACACCCTGCATCTGCCTGCCCGCTCACCCCCCGCCGGTGTAAGCTTTCCATCTCTACTACGGCCGCCGAGAGGGGGTAATCTTGAACTACATTACCCAGAGGCATCCGCGGCCGGAAGCCGCACAGAGCGTTAGCGCGCCAGGAGGCACTTAAATCCCCGGGTCATTTGCGGCAGAGCGGGGCACTCACCGGACCAACGTGACGACCACCTGGGGGCACTTGAACTCTGGCCTGCACCCTGCATAGTAGCGCTATCCCAGCGCTGCTTCTGCCTGCCCGCTCACCCCCCGCCGCCGTAAGCTTTCCATCTCTACTACGGCTGCCGAGAGGGGGTGATCTTGAACTACATTACCCAGAGGCATCCGCGGCCGGAAGCCGCACAGAGGGTTAGCGCGCCAGGAGGCGCTTAAATCCCCGAGTCATTTCCCGCGTTGCGGGAGCGCCGGGCTAAGCCCGGGCAAAGGGCGGGCCGTCTGTGGCCATCAGGGGCTGGCGGAGGCTGGGCTGGGCCACCCCTCCAACGCGGGAGAACACTGACTATCTATATTAAAAGGTACTGTGTATCTAGATAGGTTTACCACCCCCTGGTTTCACTGATTAGTCGGGACCCCTCTGGTTTGTCTGATATATTCTACTTAGTAAGAAACCCCGAAGAGAATTATGGGCAAGAGGAAGGCAATGGAGGGTGGGGGAGCCCCTGTTATTACAACTAAAAAGAGGAGGAAGTCGAAAAAGGCATTGCATGCTGCTGCCAATTGTGTGATGACAAACATTGAAAATATCTTTAATGAGTGTGAAAACATTTTATTGATGGCACCCACCCCAATAGATATGGTGAACCCTGTTCCCATAGGTGAAAGTGCACTGAAGAGCAGGGACAAAGTGATTCCAGACATTTTCTCTAAGAAAGGAAAACCTAAGCCCATAGTAGACGAAATGCTTTGTGACTCTGCCATCCCCATAAACCCTATTGAGGTAAATGTCATAGAGGTACAAAGGGGGGTAAATATTTCTCACTTGTAATGTGCCAGTGATGATTTGTCGGCAACACCAATGGGGGATGCTGATGGGCCTTCCCAGCCGACAGCATGCATATACTTTTTTAATGTAATTCAATAGTGAAGCAATTGTAGCTAAACAGTTATGATAATATTTACTTATTTTGCAGTGGCCAACATAGAATAATATAACCATAAGTGACATGTACATGTGCCAAGCAGAACCAACGAACATCATTGTTATACATGTTTATACATGTGATAACACAAGAAGTGTTTGAACAAGCAAGGCATGGGTACTGTCACTACCTGGCCTGGACCACTACAATATTATCAAACAAAAGGGGTGACCAGATAGGCTGTTACAACCAAGTTAAATAGAACCTTAGACAAGCAGTTCCAAAGTCTACGTGCTTTATTTCACTTCAACTTGTGACTTTTTTCAAGAGAAAAGTTATCCCAATCCTTTTATGTCAGGAGCTGGATGACACATCGTTTAGATGCACATTACAAGTGAGAAATATTTACATAACAAATGCACATAAACACATCAAACAACATATTTATGAGTGAACACAGTGTAAAAAAGTGCAAACAAACGTAAACGCAAAAACATTCATAAACAGTGCAAATGACCAGTCTGTTGTAAATAAAACGGCGATAGTATTAAGCATTCGCTGAAGACATGCTATTGTGTCTTTGTTCTAGCTTTCCCGCTCGTACTTTAAATACGGCCAGACTCCATTTTGTTTTCTGGCGTCAATCTTGTGTGCCATACATTCCCATGTGCTCGCCACGAGGTGAGTCCTACCTCACTGATTGTCACCCCTGGAGTTTGCCCAGCAACAGGCTATAAATAGTTCCTTGAGCATCTAGCGCATGCTCAGAAGGAGTCACATCTGTCTCTGATTAGCGTAGATTGGAATGTGCATTTCGGCGGGTCTCAAGAACTGTTAACTCCACCCATGTATCGATCATGTTCAAGAAATGTCCATATATGGTCGTAAATCATGTTTTGAGCTGTAACCGCCTACTTATGAGCCCCTTCTTTGTGTATAAAAGGGGACAGCATGTCTGAGTTCTTTGTGCTACCTTGTACAATACTGTAGAGTGTTGTGTGGGTTGTAGTACCACCTTTAAAGGTTTATTAAACTATGTTTTTATATTTCCAGTTTCCATGCCAATTTCTTTGTGTAGTCTGAGGACTCCGTGCACAGAAGGGCGAATCCTTTGCATTCGCAGGCCTGGCTGAGGCCTGTATTCGTCAATTGGCGCCCGTCACGTGGGGCTCATCGGCGACTCGGATGCTCGAAGGATTGGTTGTGACGAAGGATTGGAACCTTGCCGGGGACGTCATCACTGCCAGCGGCGCCTTTAGTCCTGGCATCCCGAGGTATTCTTCCTTCCCTTCCGATCTGACCATCTGGGTGGCGCCGGTCCACGACTGAGACCTCTACTGTCGGTTTGCCGCGTTGTGGCCGTTTGGGCGAATTTGGAACTTGGCAGTTGGAATCTGGACGCTCTTGATTGGTAAGAATCGTTGTACGGTACTTGCCGTGAGCCTTTGGTAGTCTTGATTGGCAAGGCAGTTTTAGGATACGCGACTAATTTGTTTGTTTGCTTGAGGTGACTAGTCATATTGTTTGGTTTGAATTTGTACATGTATATGTTGCAACACATATAGGCTGGCAATGTGGAGATATTTCTCCTAAACTTTGGATTTGAGCGGCGCAACGTTTTAAGTGCCATTTTTATTATAATATTGCATAGTTTGCACTATTTTTTTGACATGCCTGTTTTTAGCGCACTCCGTAAGTGGTGCTGCTGTTTTGGAAATGACCGGTTAATACTTGAAGAATCACAGCCGGCTCCCCCGGAAGGGATGCCAAATAGGGGTATGTATGTGAAGTTTGGCCTTTCCCCTATAATGTACAGCACGTTATGGAGGAAACATACCAAAAAGGATCCTGAGTTACGATGGCCTCTGTATGGATCGTTTGATTTGTGGAAAATTGAGTATGTAGAGCAGTGTATGTGTAAGCGGCGAGTGAGGCAAGACATGTTTGAGTGTATACGCATGTGGGTGAAAGAAGTGCGAGAGCGTGAGAAGTGTGAGTAGGTACTGATTGAGAAAGAGCAATGAAAGAGTGAGCGTGAGAGAGCACAAGAATCGAAAAAGCGCGAAGCAAAGGAATTAGAAGAGAAACAGGAGAAAGAACGTCGGTTGCAAGTATCTGGCCAGTATCCTGTTGGACAGCCTCTTTATCCTGTCCTTAATAAACATGATGATGATTTTTCGTTATTATATCGCTCTCCGCCTCCGTACGCTAGCCCGTCTGCTCCGAGAGGAGGAGAAGATCAGGATTCTGGACCGCCCGCACAGAAAGTGGATACGCGGTCCATGTTATCGGCTGACCGTATGGCTGATCTCGGAAAGATTGCTTATCGGGTCAACAAGGATACTGTCTCCCTTGCAGAGTTATTGAAAGAGCTTGAAGTATGGCAGGATAGGGAGAAATTATATTTTACTGAGTTTCTTTCTAATGAAGTAGCAACAGCTTTTCGGAAATATTCCGATGTTCTTGAACCTGATGATGAGGTAGCTGATTCCAAAGATCTGCGTAAAGGTTTTCTTCTTCCTTCTCAGGTGCCTGATGCGGTTCGACCGCTGTTTGCGTTGCGGGATGAGATGTTTCGGCTACGGGATGAAGCGCGGAAAAGAAAAAGCAGACGAGGAGGAAACAAATCCGAATGGCGACGGGAAGCAGTCATCCATCTTTCATTCAGATAAGATCGATGCAGTGCATGTTAAACCGATGCGGGAGGCAGCACCTTTGTATGTTCCTCCTAAAGGAGTGGGTACTAGTCCGAATACAGCGTCTGCTGATGCTAGAGGGTATTTCATCTATAACTGGGTTTATACTCCTTGGAATAGAGCAGATATTATGGCGTTAAAAGCTGCATTACCTGATCCACGAAAGAATCCTGCCGCCTTTTATGAGGAAGTTGAGGGGGCCCTAAATTCCTTTACTATGACCCTGGCCGATATTGATTTATTTTTTGGGCTTATATTACCCCCAGATATGTGGAGATCTGTACGAAGAGTGGACGATCTTGTAACATTTAAGGGTAGATGGGTGGATCTTGAGGATGAGGATAGAGATAGGAAGCCTGCACAGAAACCACTTCAGTCGATTCTAGATCTTCCTGCTGCTATTTTGACTAAATTAAAAACGATTCTTCCTCCTAAAAAGATTGATTTGACTATGTTAGCGTCATGTAAACAGATAGCAGATGAATCAGTCTCTGATTTCTATACACGATTTGAGGAAACTTTCCATGATTTCAGCGGCCAGTCGCTTACAGACGACAGGGGTCGGCACCTTTTCGTTGATAAATATGTTTCGAATTTATTGCCGGGAGTAGCAGCTCGATTGAAAGCGAGTGAAAACTCTTGGACGACTTCGTCGCCGGCATCCCTCCTGACGATGGCTCAGTATTATGAACGTCAGGAATTAGAATCGAAGGGTAATGATGAAAAGAAATCTAAAGATTTAAAAACGAAGGTTATGTTAGCACAAGTGAATGGACCGCCTCGTAGAGGTAATGAAAGGGGCGGTCGGAATTTTTCTGGTTCTTCCTCGGGCCGCACGGATTTGGCCCGGGATCAATGTGCATATTGTAGGCAGAGAGGCCATTGGGCGAACGAGTGTCCATTGTTGCGCGCACAGCGGCAAGAGCGTGGGCAGGGACCGATGAGGAGTAGGGGAGGTTCTTCAGGCCCTAGGGGCAACACGAATGATCAAGCTAGGTTTGACTCTGGTATGCGACCGCAAGATGGGTCCAATGTCTTTGATCGACAAAATCAATATAAAATGTCTGAGTATGTACCTCCTGAACAGCACGATTCACAGTATGCATAGGATTGCGTAGGATGGGGTAAGGAATCAGTCGAAGTGCCAGTCGATCAGAGGGGTCCTTATGTTACAGCACATGTTTTGGGTTCTACTGATCGGTTCCTGGTTGATACAGGAGCTACTCGTAGCGCTTTGTCTAAAGAATTGGTTCCGAGGGCTCCCCTGTCTGGCTTAACAATCACATCTATAGGGTTCAATGGAACGCCTTCTCTTAGCCCACTATCACAACCTCTTGCACTTCATGTAGATAAGTTTGTCGCACCATGTCCATTTTTGCTCTCCCCGAACACATCTGATAACATTGTGGGCCTGAATATGCTCAAGCATTTTCGGGCTACGATACGATGCTCCCTTGAAGGAGTACGTGCTATCTTGAATGACAACTATCCTACAATGGAAAGGGTGTGTACGATTAAAGAAGATACTGCATTGGCCTCTTTACCTCATACTCTGTGGGCTACTTCAGGTACTGATGTGGGACAGATGATCATCCCCCCGGTACACAGTAGTGTAAAGGAGGTATCTGTGTTGCTGTGCCTGCCTCAGTATCGAATCTCAGAGGAGGGGGAGAAGGCGCTTATACAGATAGTGTAGGATCTGATTAAAGTAGGGGTTGTTGAAGAAGTTCCATACAATGTGTGTAACAGTCCTATACTACAGATTTTGAAGAAAGACACTGACACTAGGATTTATCGATTTATTATCGATTTGAGGGAGATCAATAAGATAGTGATACCTCAATACCCAGTGGTTTCTGACATTACGACACTTCTTACTCTGGTCCCGCCAACTGCAACGACGTTCTCTGTTATAGACTTGAAGAACGCTTTCTTTTCGATCCCTATTCATCCTGACAGCCGATACCTTTTCGGATTCACTTTGAATAATAGATCGTACAGATTTTGTAGAGTTCCTCAAGGCTATACTGAGAGTCCCAGTTTTTATAGTCAAGCATTGAAATGACAATTGGATTCTTTCATTCTACCTGAAGGGGTGGCGCTTATACAATATGTCGATGATATCTTGTTGGCAGCCGACACCCCAAAACAATGTGAGGAGTGTACATTGTCTTTACTTACTTTCTTGGCATCGCACAATCACAAAGTCTCGAAAAAGAAATTGAAATATTGTAGACCAAAGGTAACCTACTTAGGTCACCTTTTGTCTAAGGAGGGGCGTGCACTTACACCAGATCGCATCCAAGCAATTTTGGATACACCAGCACCCTCCACGCAGAAAGATGTTCGAGCTTTCCTGGGTCTCACTTCCTTTTGTAGACAGTGGATACTAGGGTTTTCATACATAGTTAAACCACTGTTAGCACTTTTGACAAAGGATACTCCAGTTCCCCTTCCCTGGACAAAAGTATGAGAATGTTTTTCAACAATTACGTCAGGCCCTTTGTTCAGCACCAGTGTTAGGCACCCCTGATTACACGAAGCCTTTTACATTGTACGTACATGAGAACGATGGATGCGCATTATCAGTGTTAGTACAGATGCACGGCGACAAACAGCGCCCTTGTGCATACTTCTCGGCAATGCTTGATCCTGTTGCTCGAGCACTGCCTGGTTGTCTTCGCTCAGTTGCAGCAACAGCTGTGTCAATACGCCAGAGTGAAGGGATTGTGTTATCTCATAAGCTGTTGGTGTTGGCCCCCCATGCTTTCGAAGCCCTTTTGAATCAAACGAAGACGCAGCATCTAACTAGTGCTCGTCTAACAGGATATGAGCTAACGCTGTTGGCTCCTCATATTACATTGAAGAGATGTGCAACGCTAAACCCAGCCACGTTGTTGCCCTTTCCGGTGACTCGGCCTGAGGCACAAGAGACACATGACTGTGTCTTTGTGACTGAGGAACAGACAAAGGGTCGTATTGACTTACAAGATGCGCCCTTTACAGATGTGGATGGAGAGCTGTGGGTGGATGGGTCTTGTTTGAAGTTACCAGATGGAACTACCTCAGCAGCATATGCAATTACTACGCTACACACAATAGTGGAGACAGCACGCATACCGCAGAAATCAGCACAAGCAGCAGAACTGATAGCGTTGACACGAGCGTGTGAGCTTAGTGCAGGGTTATGCGTGAATGTCTATACGGACAGCCGCTATGCTTTCGGAGTAGCGCACGATTTTGGCCTGCTCTGGAAGGAAAGGGGCTTTTTGACATCACATGGAGCACAGATAAGGTATGGAGAATTAGTACATAACCTCTTGACTGCATTGACCTATCCGAAGAAGATAGCTATAGTGAAATGTAGCGCACACAAGAAAGTGACAGATAAAGTGGGTCAAGGAAATGCTTTCGTAGATCGAGTGTAACGCGAAACTGCGATGCAGCCTGGCTCCACTCCATTGTATGTTGTGAAGTCACAAGCTGAGCGGTGGCACGATGCTAGGGAAGAGGTGTTAGAGATACAAAAGACCGCTACTGACAAAGAACGAGAGCAATGGTCCAAGGATGGAGAATTGGATGATGAAGGTTGTTGGAGGAATAAGCAGATGGATAGGTGGAAGTTACCCACAGCCTTTGTACAACCTTGGTTCAGATGGCACATGGGCTAGCACATGTTGGAGCTTCGGCAATTGGGAAATTGCTTACGCAAGTCTGGGAGCATCCAGAAATTGCTAGCAAGGCTAAGAGAGTGGTACAGACCTGCATGATTTGTCTTAAATACAATCCGGGAAAAGGGACACAAACTCCAGCAGGAGGATTTGCAACACCTACTGCACTTTTTGAAGTATTGCAAATGGATTATATTCAGCTGGAACGCTGCAATAATCTAAAGTATGTTCTGGTTGTGGTTTGTGCATTCAGTAAATGGATTGAAGCATACCCTACGAAGGACAATACTGCAATGATTACTGCTAAGGTGCTGTTGAAGGAATTTTTTCCTCGCTATGGTGTTTGTAGATTGTTGTGGAGTGACAACGGGCCCCATTTTGTGGCGGACGTTGTTAAGTATGTCCTGAAAGGATTAGTAATAAGCAAAAATGTCATGCAGTGTTCCACCCGCAATCAGCAGGACTGGTGGAAAAGTATAATGGCACATTGAAGCTCAAAATAGCGAAAATACAGGCTTCTACCTCTCTGACTTGGCCAGATGCTTTGCCTTTGGCATTATTGTCCATCAGATCAGTACCGCATTCTCGGACGGTCCTAACGCCCTATGAGATTGTTTTCGGGTGCCCCATGAACATATGGGGTGCCCAAACCAAGCTCAGTGTACGATGTACCTTGTGTTTTAATGAATGACTATTTGGCACAATTAACTAATAGTTTGGTTTCCATTCATCAACAGGTTCGAGAAGCACTCCCGGACCGGTCCACAGGAGAAGGCCATAATTTCTGGCCTGGTGACTTCGTCCTTGTGAAGTCCTTTGAGAGGTCGAGCAGTCTGGAGCCGAGGTGGTGTGGTCCCGAGCAGGTTCTTCTCGCTACAAGAACAGCTGTCCGAGTCACCAACCGGAAGAACTAGATACATTCCATCCATTGCCGGAAGGTGCAACCTGACCTGGTGGAGCCTGCTGTATTGACCGACCATCGAGATATCTTGACTGCGGAAAGAGGCCGTGCTGTGGTACCTGACGAATCTGAGGAGTTCTTCCCGGACCCGACAATTCCTGGAGCAAGAAGATAAAATCTGCGACCAAGAAAGGAATCTGCAATTGTGTGAGAAGTTGTCAGAACGGTCCCTAGGTCAGTGAAACGGAGAGCCGATGAGGCAAGGGGGGGGATCAGCCCTGCATTAGTGTAGTGACACCCGTCTTGGCCCGCTGGTGAAGAAAACAACGGCTACCTAGGGGTAAGAGTTCTGACAACACTTTAGTTTCAGGAAGATACTGTGTGTACATTTGTTCGAATGGATAAGGAGAAGATTTTTGGTTCTGTAGGTTTTATTGCCATTGTAGCAGTTTTTGCTACAGTCACGTGGTTTGTAGAGGATAAAGCTCCTGCCCGTGAGCTATATGTTGTTTCTACTCCAGTCCCAGATGAGCATTTCTTCTATACACTTCCATATCAAGAGTTGATACATCGACAGTCATATTTGAATAACACTTTCATCCAAATGCTGCATCATACCCACGTTGCTACGAATGCCACGAACTGTTGGACATGTGGGATGATGCCGGCACATCAAAAGAAAGGGGGAACACCATTCATACCTCTACCTTTCTCTCATAATGGCTCTTGTAGAGCATGGTACACTTTGCTTTTTGCTACAAGAAAACCCACAGTGGGTAGACTGCTTTTCAGACTGAATAAAGAATGCCATCAAGATAAGGAAGGCTATCCACAAGCCAACGGAACTATATGGGAGTGGGAAGAATATCGACCGTACAATGAATCAACGCCTTATATCTTTACGAACACTAGAGACACTGTTGGAAAAGAGAAGTTCATGATTTCTGTGGCCCAAGCACAATCAGATTTATGTGTACCGAGTGTAGGCCATATTCCTGTAGGTGTTAGTGATTGTATTGTTGTATTGAATATTGATGGTCTAAATAATAGCACCTTCCTAGCCTCTCATAATACTTACTTTGTATGTGGAAACAAAGGCTATTATCGATTACCAGCTGGATGGTCCGGAGTATGTTATGTATCATTTTTACTGCCCCCTGTATTCTTGGCACCTGCATCATATATCATAAAGATTTGAAATTACTGAACAATGTGACTGTAAACAGATATAAGCGAACTTTGTCTGTCGATGACGTTGATCAAACTGATACCAGTCTGCAGCAGTATATAGATTTCAACCTAGGATTGTTTTTCTTTGTGGGAGCTGCTCTGAATAGTAGAAAGATACGACGATTGACGAGAGTAGTGGAAGATGTTACTAATCAAACTGCTGCAGCCCTTGGAAATCTTACTGAAGAGCTGCAAATTACTAGGATTGTTGCATTACAGAACCAAATGGTTTTGGATGTAATGTTAGCAGACAGAGGCGGGGCTTGTAGAATTATTGGAAGTAGTTGTTGTGTCTTTATCCCTGACCATACTCCTTCTGTGTACAAAGCCATTAACAAATTGCACAAAATTGCAGCTGATTTACATGTTGAAAATGGGTCTTGGACTTTTTCAAACTGGTTCTGGACTCTGATCTCTACATGGGGTTGGAAAGTTCTCACTGGACTTTGTATAGTTGTTGCCATATTATTCATGTGTAGTGTATGTATCCAATGTAGTCCAATGATATGTTCTTTATGTGTTTCGTTTTGTGTGCCCAATAAACAATCCGTTGCAGAGGCTGCCCATCAGAAAACTATAACTAGAGAGATAGCCGAAATGATGAGCATCGATATAAACGATGAGTATTTAGATTATCTAAGAAAACCGAATGTCTTCAGCAAATGCTGAAAGGGTCGTCTGCTGTAAATAAAATGGCGATAGTATTAAGCATTCGCTGAAGACATGCTATTGTGTCTTTGTTCTAGCTTTCCCGCTCGTACTTTAAATACGAGGCGAGTCCTACCTCACTGATTGTCACCCCTGGAGTTTGCCCAGCAACAGGCTATAAATAGTTCCTTGTGCGTCTAGCGCATGCTCAGAAGGAGTCACATCTGTCTCTAATTAGCGTAGATTGGAATGTGCATTTCAGCGGGTCTCAAGAACCGTTAACTCCACCCATGTATCGATCATGTTCAAGAAATGTCCATATATGGTCGTAAACCATATTTTGAGCTGTAACCGCCTACTTATGAGCCCCTTCTTTGTGTATAAAAGGGGACCGCATGTCTGAGTTCTTTGTGCTACCTTGTACAATACTGTAGAGTGTTGTGTGGGTTGTAGTACCACCTTTAAAGGTTTATTAAACTATGTTTTTGTATTTCCAGTTTCTGTGCCAATTTCTTTGTGTAGTCTGAGGACTCCGTGCACAGAAGGGCGAACCCTTTGCATTCGCAGGCCTGGCTGAGGCCTGTATTCGTCAAGTCCTTATTTATAAGGTAGCACTAGGCAGACACAGTCTTATTTAACACTAAGGATTACACCAACTATCCTGCCTGTGACATGAGTAGGAGTGTTACACAATTCCAACGGGTGTTGTTTAAGGGGGAGAAAAACAACAATTCAAACTGATTCCCTCGAGGCACGTCCTGTGTTGGTTAACCCATACTCTGGAGTCAACGTGTTTCGAACCCCAAGTGAATGGGGGGTCTCCTCAGGACTAGGACTAGATCGTGAGAGCTTGTTACTGGCATTGAATAGAATGGAAACTGTGGCAATAATCCTACTGTTGGAATAGTGGACCTTCAAAACACCTGGGGGCACTCTCAGTTAAAATGTTGGCCTGTCTCATATCAACGGAAATGTGCACTGCACCTCCACTTTCATTCTTTGGCACTACAACGATGGGCAAAACCCACGGCGTAGGTCCAGTGTAATGTTCAATGATGTCATGTTTCAACAATGTTTCTAGTTCATTCTTAACGTCAGGTGGAAAGCGACTCTGCGGTGCCATTGGGGAATAGGACGAATGTCCTCATTAATATGTAGATTCACTTTCATTATCTTGAGCCTTCCTGGCCATGAAACAATGACTGGAACTGACTCACAATTTCAGACTGAGCGCGAATGGTGTAGTTGAGAGATATCAGTCCCATGTCAGAAGTGGTGTCAAAGCTAAGTAGAACGTGAATCGGAGCTTGCACTGACGTTGTTTTATGTCTCATCGTTGCTGTAAATTACTCAGTAATGGTTTGTACGCAGTCCATCTTTGACATGCTAAGGTGTGAATCAGGAGATAAGCTGTTACATTTCTTTACTGGCATGATATTATAATGAAGGTTTTGGAGCAATTGTTCACCTTTAATGCAATTTTAGGGCAGTGTCCAAATAAAACTTTTCACTTTGTTCTGTGCTTCTTATTTGACCTTTGATAACTTTTACCAGCAGCTTGTCCTACATGTGCACATGGTTCTTTGGTAGATATCATCAATGCACATCCATCTTGTTTACTGGGGCTGGACAGTGGTGTTGAGGAATCTTTGTATAATGAATTTGATGATGATCGACTTTGTTTTATTTCTACTTGTTGGAACCGGTGTTGCCTTTTGGCCTCGTGGGCATGGCGAAAATGATTCTGGCGCCAATTTTCTCTTCCTGCTGTGACACATTTGGTTTCTCTTTTGCTCTGCACAACGTTACAAAGTGGTTTTCTTTTCCTCAGCCCTTGCATCTCTGTCCTATGGCTAGAATGTTACCTTCATGGGGAAATGAAAACCCATATTGGAAGCATACTTTTTCTTTCTTTGGAGATGTCGACTTGTGGGCATCTGTTCTGTGTTTATGTCACATTGTTCCTGCTTCTATTTCAGCAGCTTGCCTATCTGTTCGTTCTTCTGCCCTTGCAGCCATGAGCATTTTCTCTAAACTGAGTGTTTCTCTCAACATGCTGAGTGAGTCAGAGAGATAACCGTTGATCAGAGGATGATTCTTCACTAACGCAGAGGAGCATAACCCCACTGCTTTTAAGCAGTGTCAAGTTAATATCATTTTTGTTTTGTTGTGCCAGCTTTGCAGGCTGGAGGGGGCGGAGCTGCTCTGCTGACAGAGCAGGGGAGGGAGGAGTGGTTTGCACTCCCTAAACTGCGCATGAATGTTTAGCCGGCCCTCTGGGGCTCGGAAACATTTACGCTCACTTTCCATTTTCTACACCCATGCTGCATTACAGCCTGGGTGGAGAACATGCTCAGGCCCCCATTCCCTGGCTGAGTGCCGAACTATTACAATCAGACCAATGAGAACGCAGTATTGAAGTGCTGTAATTAACTCAGGGGAGCCTGGGTGCTTACCAATCACAACGCTGCATTGCATCTCTGTGATTGGCTCGGGGGAGCCTGGGTGCTTCCTGAGTGCTCTGTTCCATAGAAATGACGGAGCGAGAGGTGAGATGTGGCAAGAAAGTATGTTTTTTTATTCTTTACCCCTTCTCCCAGCTCCTCCCCTACCCGATCTGTGCCAGCCACCGCTGTGTCGATGAAGTGCATAGCTTCTTCATAATTGAAATCTAAGAACTTATAGTGTTTGATAAGTGTGTCATGTCTTTAAGCAAACTCATCCATCGTTTCACCAGCCTGTTGTCATGCTTGGTAGAAGATGTACCTTTCATAATCGACATTTGGTGTTGGATTGAACTTGGCTTCCAATGCTTCTTTGATATTTTGGTATGATATTGCATCTATTTGTGAGACTTTCTTTAGCACTTCTTTCACGCCATCACCGGCAAGGATTTTGAGATATTTTATGATTTTCCCATCGTATTTTTCTTTAAGTGCATCCATGAATTCATCAAACATTTTGAACCATGCAGCTCCCCTGGCACCGATGTTGTGCTATTTTGCTGTGCCAAAGAAAGGTGGTGGCTTCAGGAATGTAGCAGCATAATACCTATGATGGTTCTTCGGTTTTCGACTTTGTCCTGTATTCGGCCGCCATTTTGTGTCCCGTCGCCATTTTGTGTTGCCCTCACCCAGGCAGCACGGCGAACAGAGTGTTTTTGCCTTTTCCAGCTGCTACGTGTCTCTTCTGTTAAAAAGTAACCCTCTGCCCTTGTTTACGAAACTGATGTCAGGGTCTGGCCGAGTCCACTAATCCATGTCTAGGCTGATTGATCCCTGTCTCGACTGACTGTTTGGCTCTCCCTATTCTTTCCTTACTTTATCTTATCCGACTGGCCTTCGCTATTCTCTCCTTGTATTCTCTTGTTACACAACTATCCTTTTAGGCACACAAATACGTCCTGCCACCTGCAAATTGGATTGTAGGCACTAGCACTGATTAGCTTGTGGGGGGGGGTGACACAGGCTCTGAAAGATGGGCGTGTTTGGGACACTTGATAGCTTGTTTTCCAACTTTTTCTATTGGCTAGCCTTGTATGTATTGAGAGTATACGTTGTAAATATGTGTGCTATAAAAGATTGTGCGCCACGGAATAAAGTGGCAGTCTCCTAAGAACCTACTCTGTACTTCTGGGACAACTGTGGTTAGCTGCAGCTAATAAACCTCGTTTTCTATGCCTAACAGAGTGTCTTGTGTCTCTGTCCGACAAGGCAGGTGAACTCGGAGATTTTAGGCGTGCCCTGCGCCGCCAGGCCCATAAGGCCCGGTTCTTCAACTGGCGCCCAACGTGGGGCGGCTTCAGCGGTAGCGGTTCAGCCCGAGGGTCGTTAGGAGCCTCGCAAGAAAATTCCGGAGGATTTGCGAACCACGTCAAGCGACCCCTGCATGTCGAAGTGGACCGAAGGTCTTTTGCAGCGCGGCTACTCCTTTCCGACGGCTGCTGACGACTGCTGCCCTGACTGCCGCCCTGCCTTGACCCCTTTGGTGATGACTGGTATTGCGAGACGTTGGACGGACCTCTGTTGGCGTGAGAGAACACTTAGTTAAGTATTCTTGGGAAGCGCCCACTTTTTTTTTTTTTTTGGGTTTGTTATTTGACCATCGAAATAGCTGAAGCCAAGGGGTGAGTACGTTTCTGCTGTGTTATTTGCTCTAACCCCTTAAAGTTTGTAAGCAGACCAGTGAATTAAAGATGCTTGGTCTTAGCAAGTTTAAGAAGCTTTGTTGTCTTGGTTGCAATAGGGATTCCGGGCTGGAGGACTCTTGTCCAATTCCTCCGGTTGGAACTCCCACTTATGAGCTCTATTCGAAACATGGTGTTGGCCACATGGCCTTTAACGAGGCATGGATCCGATACAGAAAGAAAGATGGTGTTCTGCAGTGGCCACAAAATGGTAGCTTTGAGCCTGACATATTAGACAATCTAAAAAGAATTATGTTCAAAAGAAAAGCCCGGCCGGCAATGTTTGACTCTTTCCGCCTCTGGCGTAAGGAAGCCAAACAGAGAGAAATTAAGCAGGCAAAAAGAGATAAGTAAGAGAAAGGTATGACGATTATACAGGCTGCCCAGCAGTTTAAAGATATTGAGATTGATCAGGCGATTGAAGTCTCAGAAAGACAGCATCATATGGCAATAGATAGATGTTACCCTGTGTTGCCTACTTCTCCACAGAGTAAGGATCTTGACGAAGATCCCTTAATGTCCCATTTGTTGAGATTGCCTCCGCCCTATGTACAAGGTGCTAATGCACCCCCATTGTTACCACTTGTCCAGCCACCTGTCGTTCCGCCATTTGTCCCGGCTCTTCCACAATTATCCCTTCCAGTATTGCCACCCCCGCCTCCTTTGCCACCGACTCCTGTCCCTCGGACTCCTGTACCTAAGTCTCCTTTACCCTCGGTTCCTCTTGTAACTGTTTTGCTTAATACCTTGTCTCCCATTTTACTGTCAGATTCTCCCACAGCTCATAAACGATTGGTCGATACTGTTTCTGGCCTTTTTTCCCCCCTCTTTGGGTCTTTTAATCTGACTCCTGCTCTCTCTCGAAGGCAATCCCGTAGTCAACTCCCAGGTCACGACGAGCGAATTGCGTTGGACCCTCTTGCTCACAAATGGATCATGAGTGGTCCACAGTATAGCGTACACGATATCATGAGCACCTTTCACCAGTGGAATGCGCCCACGCAGAGATATGTTTTTAATGTTATGTGTGACACTTTTGTCAAAGGATGGGAGGATATGGGTTTGGGTTTAGCTACCCAGGGTCTGTTAGACGTACAGGCTAACTCTAATAAAGGACTTATTGTGGGTTCTGAGGTTGAGGACGCCGTAAGGACACTTGTCACTTTCAGGTCTTTATTTTCTACTCAGGCTTTTCTTGAACCTGATCCTGCAGTTAGACAGAAAGTGAAACATTATCCTATGAGAGAAGTTCCTCCAGTATGGAGAGAAGAGGTTCCACAGGCAGGCAATATTCCACGTGTCCCTGCTCATTTCCAGCGTATATGGGTACATGTCCCCTGGAAACGATCTGAAGTTTTGGCGCTTAAATAGTCTTTACCGGACCCTCGTAAAATCCCACTGGTTATAAAGAGCTGTCCCAGACTGTTGATGCGTGTATCATGAATTTGGCCGATATTGATATGCTGATGGGAAATGTCGTCCCACAAGCGTTATGGGCGGTGGTGCTAAACCCGATGATTTGATTGCAGAATTGCCCGGTAGGATCATCACGTTAATGAAAACAATGATGCCTGCCTTAAGTGTTAACTGGGATAAGCTAGCTGCGTGTAAACAGAAGAAATATGAGAGTGTCTCCGATTTCTTTACCCGTTTCGAGGAAACGTTTATCGACCACAGTGGTCAAGATATGAGTACTGAGGGTGGACAGCGATTATTCATGGATAAATTTGTATTTAATTTACTTCCAGAATTATCGCATAAATTGAAAGACTCTGAAAGTTCGTGGGCTGTTTCTTTGTCTGCTCAGATATTAGCCACTGCTCAGTATAACGAGAATAGGGATAAGGAGGAAAAGGATAAACTCGAGAAAAAGACTAAAGAATTAAAAACGAAGGTTCTTTTGCAACAGGCTTATCCCCCTCGTTCTGTTCAACGCCAATTTCAACAGCCTCCCCAGTTTCAGAGGTTGTTACAGAAACCTGAACCCTTTGTTCCGCGGCCTTTGCTAGGTCCTAATCAATGTGCCTATTGTAAAGAGGAAGGTCATTTTAAGAATAGCTGTCCGGTTTTATTGCAGCGTAATGGTGGATTGCCAGGGCCGCGAGGCCGTGGTGGTTTTCAATCAGCACCCAGGCGTGAGGGCGAGGTGCGTTGTCTCAGGGACAGCGTTCCTTTCCCCCTCAGAATTCTATGACTTATTTTGACCAGCAGAATACTCAGTCTGCACAATATTACAATGACGACTATTGTGTTTAAAGTGAGAAGCAGGATTTTCACACTAGCTAGGACAGCCATGGACAAAGCAAGGGAGTCGTATCAGTTCCAGTGGATCAGAATGGGCCTTATGTTGAAGTTGTTGCATTGGGTGTTTCAGAGCCATTTCTTTTGGATTCTGGTGCAATGAGAAGTTCTATCATTCACTCCAAACTCCCTGGGGCACCTTTGTCTGGCTTAACAAACGTTTCTGTAGGATTCTCTGGCGCCCCAGTTCGTAACACGGTTTCTTGCCCTTTGCCTATCTCAATTGGTCCTTATGATTTGGAGGCCCGCTCATTTTAACGACTGGTTGCGGCGAGAATTTGCTGGGTTTGGACTTATTGAAACGTCTTCATGCAACATTGTATTGTTCCCCCTCTGGTGTGCATCTTACTTTAGGTAAGAAATTGGTTTCTCCTATGTATTTGTCTAAGGATCAACTCACACCCGAATTGCATTCCCTTCCTGCTACTCTTTGGGCTACGGGTCCGAATGATGTTGGTCTGCTCCAAATTCCACCTTACGTGGTTACTGTCAAGCCTAATGTTAAATTACCACGCATTCCTAGTATAAAATTTCCAACGATGGTGAAAGAGCTCTGTTGGCTATCATCTATGATTTAGTTCAGAGATTTAGTTCACAAGGGTGTGGTTGAAGAATCAAGAGGAAATGTTTGCAATAGTCCTGTTCTACCTGTTCTTAAACGCACTGATTCTTCTCAGCCTCCTGTATATAGTTTTGTGATTGATCTTCGGGAGGTTAACAAGATTGTTGTACCCCAGTTTCCTGTCGTCCTAGATTTCACTGCCTTGCTCACAATGATACCTGCTTCAGCCGCCTGGTTCTCAGTTATTGACCTCAAAAATGCTTTCTTCTGCATTCCTATTGCTGAGAAGAGATGGGATATTTTTGGCTTCTCTCTCGGAGGCCGAAGTTTCAGATTCAAACGTGCACCCCAAGGCTATTGTGAGAATCCATCCATTTATAGTCAGGCTTTGAGATCTCTGCTTGATGCTTTCACTTTGCCCCCAGGTGCCACTTTTATTCAGTATGTGGATGATTTGTTGGTTGCTGCTGATTCAGAGGATGTTTGTAAGAATGTGACTGTTTCGCTGTTGCGTCATTTGTCTGACCTGCATCACAAGGTGTTACCCTCTAAACTACAATATTGCAGCCAAGAGGTTACCTACTTAAGTCATCTCTTGTCGAAGGAGGGAAGGCGATTGACCCTAGAACGTATTCAAGCAATCGCACAAATGTCTGTACCATCCACACAAAGGGAGGTGCGCGCCTTTCTGGGCATTACCTCTTATTGTAGACAGTGGATTCCAATTTTTTCTTTGTTGGCTAAACCTCTGCTGGCACTTACTCTGAAAGACACACCCCAACCTCTTCATTGGACTGACGAATGTCAGAAGAGTTTTTCTAACTTATGTACTGCCTTGTGTTCTGCCCCTGTGTTAGGTATTCCGGATTACAGTAAGCCTTTCACACTCTACGTTCATGAAAGAGAAGGTTGTGCATTGTCAGTTTTAACGCAACAATTTGGAGACAAACAGCGGCCATGTGCCTATTTTTTGGCTACATTGGATCCAGTAGCCAAGGCATTGCCTAGTTGTCTCAAAGCTACAGCAGCAGTAGCGATCTCCATTCGTCAATCTTCTGGATTGGTACTGGATAATACTCTTGTTGTTATGGTACCACATGCAGTGGATACTCTTTTGAACAGAACGAAAACACAACATCTCATGAGTGCCCGTTTGTCTGGGTACGAGCAGACGCTCTTGGCTTGTCATATACACATCAAGCGATGTAATACTTTGAATCCAGCAACACTGTTACCTATTCCAGAAGAGAAAGACACCCAAGAACAACATGATTGTTTTCTCCGTACAGAGGAGGAAACGAAAGGCAGAATAGACTTAAAAGATACACCACTCGTGGACCCGGATGGGCTCCTATGGGTAGATGGGTCTTGTTTCAAACTTCCCAATGGCGAGACGACTTCAGCCTATGCTGTTACCACCTTGTATACAGTAGTGGAGACAGCACGCATTACATAGAATTCAGCCCAAGCAGCTTAGCTGATTGCCCTGACGAGAGCGTGTGTGTTGGCTAAGGGAAAGAGAGTGAATGTTTACACCGATAGCCAGAACGCCTTTGGCGTGGCTCACAGTTTTGGCCGTCTGTGGAAGGAAAGAGAATTCTTTACTTCCCATGGGACTAAGATACAGCATTGTCAGTTGGTAACTGACCTTCTCGAATCACTTGCTTTGCCTACCCAGATAGCAATTGTAAAGTGTAGTGCACATAAAAGGATCACTGATGATGTGGGTCGCTGGAATGCTTTTGCAGACAAGGTAGCGAAAGAAACAGCGAGAGATGCTGCAAGTCGCATGTATGTTGCAGGCCCTGCAAGATGGGTCAGAGAAGGAGGAATGTGTGAGGACACAATAGAAAGTGTGAGAATGATTCAAGAAGAGGCTACAGAGAACGAATTGAGTAAGTGGAGAGAAAGTACAGGAATGTTGGACGCGACAGGGTGTTGGACGGAATTGTCAGAAACCCAGCGTTGGCTGTTACCAGACGCCTATGTACTGCCTGTAGGTACTATGGCGCATGGTCCAGCCCACATTAGTGCGAAAGGGATATGCAAACTTCTGGCTCCAGTATGGCAGAATGAAGGAATCCCTAAATGTGCGGAAAATGTGGTGAAACATTGTATTGTTTGTTTGATGCATAATCCAGGAAAGGGAACCCCAACTCCGGCAGGTAATTTTGCTCCCCCTACGCATCCTTTTGAGGTATTACAAATCGATTACATTCATATGGAACGTTGCAACAATCTTAAGTATGTTCTGGTGGTGGTGTGTGCCTTTTCCAGATGGATAGAGGCCTACCCCCTAAAGGACAATATTGCTTTGTCCACTGCCAAAGCCCTCTTGAAGGAATTCTTCCTGAGGTTTGGTTTGCCGCGAATTGTCTGGAGTGATAATGGAAGTGCATTTGTAGGGCAAATTATGCAGATGGTGTGTGCGGGTCTTGGTATTAGGCAGAAATTCCATGCAGCAAACCACCCTCAGTCAGCAGGCTTGGTAGAGTGCTATAATGGCACTCTCAAGCTCAAACTGGCAAAGATTCAGGCCAGCATGGGTCTTGCTTGGCCCGATGCTTTACCTTTGGCACTCCTATCTACGAGAACAGCTGTACACTCTCGCTTAGGACTCAGCCCATACAAGGTTGTTTTTGGGCACCCAGCTAACATCTGGGGAGTCCCTCGACCTAAAAAGTACTCCGGTATTCCGTATCCTATGTTGATTGACTACTTACATGACCTCACCACTAAATTGCGTATTCTTCACCAACAGGTTCAAAACGCTTTGCCAGAGGCCTCCGCAGACCCAGGTCACTCCTTCCAACCGGAGACTGGGTCTGCATGAAGAATTTTCAGCGAAAGAAGAATCTGGAATCCCGTTGGGGGCCGCCTCGGCAAGTTCTTTTGGTGACACGTACAACAGTAAAGGTTGTTGGAAAGAAGAACTGGATCCATGGCGTGCACTGCAAAAGGGTACCTTTGCCTTTGCCTTTTGAGCAGTAGGTCTGCAAGGGTGTAGGTGATGGTGAGGGCGAAAGGGTCCCTCGGTTGGTACCTTTCAGTAGTGCACGTCTGGATCGGACGAGGTCTGAAAAAGAAGACGACGACGTGTTGCAAGAAGCTGCACCTTCACATCTGCGATTGAACACAACAAACTCAGAGACTTTGTTTCGAGAGCAAACAGTACCTGACAAGACCCGGTACACCCTGAGACTTAGACTGATTAAGAACAATGCAACTTTTTTTTCTTTTCCTTTTTCTGGTTACACTTTTAAGCAACATTTTGTTTTACTATCCATCAAGTTGCAGGGTCACTGTAGGAGCCTTAGGCTGTGACCTGAGTAGTGGCAATAGGTCTGCAGGACTTGCAGTGTCATAGGACGGCTTATAATCACAACTAAGTGATCCAGGAAGATTACTGTGAGCAACGCTTTAGAGGATGGATATTTAATTGGAAAAGAATGATTAAAAGCAAGAAATGAAAAGTAAATAAAAGAAACTGTTGTTTAGTCCATGTGGCGTAACCTTGTGCATTTTAATATGTTCATGTATTTTATTGGCTTGTGTGGCTTGGGTTGTTCACACTATGCAGCAAGCACCTGTTCCTACTTCTGTTTCCTTGCCTTATTCCACTACTGCCTCCCCGCATCAGTTCCATACACTCCCAGAGCACGAGCAAATTAGGAGGACAGAATACTTTAACAATTCATTCATCCAGCTGTTGCATCAGCATCAACTTGCAGTCAATACTACTGACTGTTGGGTTTGTGGACTCATGCCCCATATCACAGAGAAAGGGATGCCATATTTAGTCCTTCCGTTTTCTTACGAAAACGGAAGCAGTTTTTGCATTAGCTAGGCCTGACAAAAGAGATCGGCCAAAGGCTGTAATTTTTTTGTTAGACCTGATTTTTGTCAGGCAACTGGCACTAAACTTTGGCATCTCCGTCCGCTCATACCGGGTTTTCAAGAAAAAGGGGCAACTGTATATCTTCAGAATCCATCAAAGCTCAAGGTTATAGTTAAAGGCCAGACTAAGTTTTTTTTCTCTGAAATTGATGCTAAAGAATTTCTGTTGTCCCTATAGTCATAGATGATCTGAATATTTGTATTATCAATTAGTTGGTTTCCTTTATGTGCGTAACTGCTGAGGAGAATCTATTATATGTGTGGCTTAAAAGCAAAATGTTCTCTTTCCTACCGGGGGGGGGGCGGTACTCCATAACTTCAGGGACTGACAGTCCTTGGGCCTCATTCGGTGGGTTGGGAGGGGAGGGAGGGATGGGTGGTGGACAAGGGGTATGGGGTAGGTGTGAAGGTGGTGGGGTGTGGGTGGAGGGGGGGTGAAAAGTCAACAGCAGCCAAGATGTTTATGAAGGTGATTCTCTTTTTTCAGAAGGCGGTAAGTAAAGATTGGTCATATGAAAACGTTATGCGATTATGTTATTTAGCCTGTATTTATGTGTCGGGTATGTTGTTTAGTTTTTCTCTAAAAAAAAATGGATAGGAAATTAAAGATCTGCACGCTTAATATATGTGGGCTCAATGATCCTAAGAAAAGGGATGTATTAGCCAAAATTGTTCAGCTATCACATATTGACGTATTATGCCTGCAAGAAACTCATATTTCATGGGCTAAGAGGGGATGCCTGAAAAACTTAGGATTAGAACTGGCTGCCTGCTTTAAACAAACAGGGGTTAAGAGAGGTGTAGCTATTCTAATGAAACGAGGCCTTGGTCTATGTATTAAATTCTCAGAAGACAAATGGGGTCGTTGGGCAATTAGTGAACTTAAGATTGGTCAACATAGATTCACATTATGTACTGCATACGGCCCGAATCTGGATGATGCTGAGGTAATGAATTATTTAAACATAGAATTAGCCCAATGGTCCCAACCAATAGTGATGTGCGGCAACTTTAATATTCATCTGGAGGATAATTTGGATTTAAGAAAGAATATGTTATATACAGGCAGAAAGAAACAGGTATTTACAGCTTTACGTGAGCTAATTTTAGATCATGGGCTCCACGATGCCTGGAATCTAATACAGCGGTACAAAAGGGGGTGGTGCTGGACGGAGCATCTGAATCAATCAAACACTCACACCCAGTCAAAAGATCTGGGTTTAATCCATCACCGTTCTTTAGCCCACTCTGCCACCCCAGTTCAGACATGGCTATATGCAAATCAGTCTGACCCTGTGCCTCATAGGAACAGTCCAGCCCGAATTGCCAAGCCATGTCTTCCCTGGACCGGAAACAAGCTTCCGAGGACCGGTTTCTGGCATTCCAGCCGTCTTCAGCCCGGCTTGCTTGAATCCAGTGGCAAAGTGAGCAAGGGACTCACGTCTGAGCATACCCTGCCACACTTATGGCGGCCAAAAGCGGTACAAAAGATGGTGGTGATGGACGGAGCTTTTGAATCAATCAAACACTCACACGAGTCAAAAGATCTGTGTTTAACCATCACCGTTCTTTAGCCCACTCTGCCACCCCAGTTCAGACATGGCTATATGCAAATCAGTCTGACCCTGTGCCTCATGGGAACAGTCCAGCCCGAACTGCCAAGCCATGTCTTCCCTGGACCAGAAACAAGCTTCGGAGGACCGGTTTCTGGCATTCCAGCCGTCTTCAGCCCGGCTTGCTTGAATCCAGTGACAAAGTGAGCAAGGGACTCACGTCTGAGCATACCCTGACACACTTATGGCGGACAAAAGCGGTACAAAAGGGGGTGGTGATGGACGGAACATCTGAATCAATCAAACACTCACACCCAGTCAAAAGATCTGGGTTTAATCCATCACCGTTCTTTAGCCCACTCTGCCACCCCAGTACAGACATGGCTATATGCAAATCAGTCTGACCCTTTGCCTCATGGGAACAGTCCAGCCCGAACTGCCAAGCCATATCTTCCCTGGACCGGAAACAGTTTGGGCTGGACTGTTCCCATGAGGCACAGGGTCAGACTTATTTGCATATAGCCATGTCTGAACTGGGGTTGCAGAGTGGGCTAAAGAACGGTGATGGATTAAACCCAGATCTTTTGACTGGGTGTGAGTGTTTGATTGATTCAGATGCTCCGTCCATCACCACCCCCTTTTGTACTGGAATCTAATACATGCAGGTGAGCCAGCCTACACTTTCTTTTCAGCCCCGCACAGTAAATTTGCCCGCTTAGATAATTTTTTTATTTCATCAAATTTTTTAGGAATAGTTAATGTAGATATTCTCCCTAAACCTGTATCTGATCACAACCCTTTAATACTTGATCTTACGTTTAGGTCTCAATTAGGAGAGGGAACCCAGGCATGGTGCTTCGAAAGGAATTTACTATTGGACGAAGATTACTGCCAATTTATGGTTAAGGTAATACAGGAGTTTTTCAAGTTTAATAAAGGAACCACTCCGGATAAAATAGTCTGGGATACTTTCAAATCTATAGTTAGGGGAGAAACTCTTAATTTTTCGAATGCAAAATGTAAAAAAATATGGGTTAAACATAGAAACGATTTTGAAATGGTCATAGCAGCAGAGCAAAAACTAGCTGAGTTGATCAGACTTGGGCAAGATTCAGTTGAGGCACAAAGAGATCTTACTAATAAAAGGGCTCCAGCTTATTCTAATATTGCTGATCAAATTGCGTAAAAATATCTACAATATAAGGAAGAATCTTATAAATTTAGTGAAAAAACGGGTAGAATTTTGGTCAAAAGATTAAGGCAGAAAGCAGTCTTTAATGATATTTCTAAGATTACTGATTTAAACGGGGTGCTGCAAGAAACGAAAGAGGGCGTTTTAGAAGCCTTTCAAAGGTTTTATCAATCGCTATATAGTGCACCCGCCGATAAGATACTAGGTCAGGGAGAAGGAGAATATCTGACAGATTTAGATACCATGGAGCTCTCAGACGCACAAAAAACATTACTGTCCGCACTCTGGGAAGACGTAGAGGCTGCTTTGTTAAATCTGGCCCTTGGCAAAGCTATGGGACCTGATAATATTCCACTGGAATGTTTCGTACTTTTCGGAAAATGCTTAAAAAAGAGCTAACAGAAGTATGTCAGCAATCCTTTTTGGGGAATCCTCCAGACTCGTGGTGAGAAGCAATTATCGTAATTTTTAAGAAAAAATGGGAAAAAGGATACTGAAATGGGGTCTTATAGACTGATCTCTCTTCTTAACACGGATGGTAAGAACTATTCAAAGATAATCGCTAATAGGCTAAATGATCTTATGCCAGGTCTTGTTTTTAAAAGACAACATGGTTTTATTAAGAATAGAGACATGACAGACCATGCAAAAGAATTATTTCCATGCTGGACTGGTCACAGGCTACCAAATCCTCTGTTGCGATAGCCATGTTAGATGCAGAAAAAGCATTTGACAGGGTTTCTTGGAGGTTTTTATGGTCAGTCTTATTGTGGAAGAGATTCCCTTCGGAACTCATTAAGGCTATACAGGCACTATATATTCAGCCAAGAGCCTCTATTCGCATTTCGGGTAAACTCTCAGGAAATATAGCTATAACAAGGGGGACGAGACAAGGTTGTCCTCCCTTGTTATTTGTTCTTTACATTGAGCCCTTTCTAAATAGTTTTGAAAACAACACCGAAATTAGACCAGTTATGATACATAATAGAGCGTACAAAGTATTTGCGTACACAGACGATATCGTAATTACAACAGCCAATATTAGTATTGCTTTACCTAAGATTGTAGAAGCAGCTGATAAATTTGGGAGGTACTCGGGCTATCAATTAAATATCAGTAAGACACAACTACTTCATTCAAAAGCAGGCTGCCAAAATGACATAAAATTTGAAGCAGATGCCATATATTTGGGTATTAAAATGTCAGCTAAAGTAGAGGAAATTGCTTGGATAAATCTTGACCCCATTATAGTGTCTACAAATAAGACGTTAGAAAGGCTGAACAATCTTCATTTATCTCTATATGGGCGTAGTAACGTTTTAAAAATGCTTATTTTTCCCAAATTTCTTTATTTATTTCGGACAATTCCCCATCTCATCTCAGCATCCTTTTTTTCCCGAATTGACAGAATGTGCTCCAGATTCCTTTGGAGCTATCATCGGTCCAGGAGAGCTTTGAAATGGTGTATGCTACCTAGATCTAGAGGAGGGTGGGGGATAGCCAATTTTCGTTTATATTATTGGACATCTCTTTTGCAACATATGAGTATTCTGCTTTTACAGGCTGATCTAATTGAAGAATCTGTCAATCCGTCAATATATGAGATGATATTTGGTGAAGATGCCCGTCAATGTTTAGGGTGTATAATCGAGCCTAGTTATTATAAGAAGACAACATTTAAAGGTTTTTTGACTGCCTTTGATATCTGGAGGAAAATAAAAAAGCGAATTGGCTTGCATTTAAATTTAAATTTCTATACTCCGTTAAATAACTGTTTTTTATTGCCAGATGTTTTTAGAGATCACGTTAAGGCTAGATGGCACCAACAGGAATTTGACAACTGGGAGATTTATTTCAGGAGAACCAAATAGCCTTGTTTCAGTTTTTGCAGCAGAAATTTAATTAAGGCCGAACAGATTTTTTTAAATATCTCCAGCTCCGCAGCTTTTTGGAACAGAAAATGACCCAAAATCTAATCATATTTAATAGGGTCAAGGTTATAGAAACAATTCGGTTAAGATTAAGAATGGGCCCTATATATCAATTAATGATTGAAAACATAGGGGATGATCTTTTGGCTTGGGAGGTAAAATGGCAAAGTAAATTAGGGGTAGATAAAATAGACATGGCTAGAATAATTGAACTTTCTGTAAAAGTATTATTTAGTGGTCCGCTAAAGAGTCAACACTTCATGTCTATTTTTGATTTGTACTATACTCCTGTGAAATTAGCCAAGTGGAATTCTATGAGGGGGAATAAATGCAATCGAAGGGGGCTAATTGCTGCGGATGCGGCTCATATGTTTTTTCAGTGCCCTAAACTAAGCCAGTTTATTAAGGACGTGGAATATTTTTTGAATGTTAGTTTAGGTATCCGATTGCAATTATCTGCGGAACTGGTGATTTTGGGTTTACAAGAAAACGTGGATAGACCAAAAACTGAAGCTGAGGAAGGGTTTGTTTTTATTTGTATGTCAATTTTTCGATTATGTATTACATCACAATGGCTTGACAGATCCACCAGCTTTTCATACTTGGCAATCCAAACTATTGTCTGTATATCATTTGGAGACCGCGGTCTACAAATCTAAAGGCAGGAGAAGAAAATTAATGGGTTCTAAATTGTGGTCACCCTTGTCTAAATGGTTATGAACGTATGAATTTATGATATACTGTATTTTATTGCACTTAAATGACTATCTTTTCATTTTGGTTGTCTGCTGACATAAAATTCAATAAAGAAAATAAATAAATAAATAAATAAAATGAACATAGTCTCCTGTCCACGCTGAAAGTCACGCTGGTGTGGCAATGTCTTGCAGCGAGCCCTGTCAGCAGGGCAGCTCTGTGCCCTTCGCACACCACCGCAATAATGTCGGTATTATTCGAAAACAGGACTTTGTCATACTGGCGAAGCAGTGCAGGAGATAAATACATGAAAACAAGTGAGAACAGGACGGGCAAAGAGGAAAAGTGAGGAGCACAGTGGATACAGTAAGAATGGGTTGATGAAGTATGAGAGAGGAAAAGTGCAGAGAGGAAAGGGAAATAGAGAAGGAAAGAAAATAGGAGGATGTGATAGAGAAGGACAGAGAAAAGGAGAACGAGAAGGATGCAGAAGAAATGCAGAAAGAGGAAAGGGAGGAAGAACTACAGAGAAAGGAAAAAAGAAGACGGAATGGGGAAAGAGGAGGGAAAGTAGGACTAGTTGACAGGGACCGACATTAAGGAGAATTTTAATCTGAAGTGCGATGAAAGCGGATAGGAAATGGTGAGTGATGGAATGGAGGGACAGAGGAGCAGTAAAGGAAGTGGGGAAAATACCAGAAAATGGAGTGGTACAAAGGAAAGGGCTGAGAAAAGCAGAGGTAAGTAGGAAAGTGGGCTGTGGAGGTAGAATAGAAGAAAAGGAGAGAAGACAAGGGTAACCTGTAAGAGGAAGAAGTGAAGTGAGAGCGAGAAAGAGTTAAGATATGAGGTGAAGAGAAGTAAGATGGGAATAGGGACGATGAAGGTGATCATTTGTCCAGAAAATGCGTCAATGTCCTTTGATTGAGCACCCCCACCAGCTTCAGTTCCAGACTGATAGTTGAATCACTTCAGTGCCAGCCAATATCCAAGAAAAAGAGACGTGGAAAAGAGACAGCTGTAAACGGTCATCCATGGGTGGTCGTCTTGTAGAGAAAGAATTGTCAAAGGAGCAGAAGAGAGTGCAGGTAATGGTCCCCGCTCAGCATCACAGATAGCCATTCGGCTCGAGCCACTTACTCATACCTGTCAGTATCGCTTTCATGAGAACACAGCTATACCAAGTGGAGTCAATGATGCAGGAGTGGCTCCTAGAAGCAGAGGCAGAGGGTCTCTCTGGTGTGTTATATGTTGAACTGAGAAGTCTTCATCCCCTCTCTGTTTTGGACAGGGTACCTTTATCCGGAGGCAGGTGAATGTTGTCTCTTTTGCATCTCACCATATCACCGCCTCCTCACCTTGCATTTCTTGACAGAAGCAAGTTCTGCCCTAGGAGGCTGGGGCCATGGCAGAGCACCTTCGTCCTGGGCAGCAGTACGCAGGCTGCCATGCACAGCAAAAATGAGATTAAGTTCTTGCTCTACTTCAGCTAGCACTAGCCTTCTAGTTGCCATTATCCAGCACAGCCTCCCAATGACCACCAGCAGACTGACTGCACTTCCAACCACAGCAGTCGGCAGCCATCTTGATTGGCATTATGCCAGAATGACAATCTTGCCTGTCATCCCTCAGCCAGTCTGCCCTGCTTTGCCAGACTAAATCCCCAGGCCACAACCTTCCAGCCTCTCCTTCAGCCCTGAGCGGGAAGTAGTTCTGCTCCATTTTTCCAACCCCGAGGCCAAACAGTATGCAAATCATTCATCTTCATGTCCGGGTAGTGTCGTCTCAACATGGACTCTAGACGCGTACAGTCCCATCTGGAACAGACCCGGAGAACGCAGTGGGAAAGAACTGGAGCAAACACATTTTATCATACAAGCAAACCCACCTATAGAAATAAAGCCTATCCAAGGTTCATTACCCAGCACTTGTAGTTTCATTCTCTTACTTCTGGTGAAGGTGGAATGTACAGACTACACAGTCACCTGCCCAGTTGACGACAGTGGCCAAAGAGGCGCACTACTCACAGAAGAAGCAGGATGTGATGCATTCAGCTTCATTGCTTTATGGCGCTGGCGTGCCACAATGCAAATCATACAAAAAGCCAATTGACTGGCAACGTTTTCAGTTGTGAGGGATGTGTTCAAATTCTGGAAGCCCCGGGCAATCTACATAGTAAAACCACTTGCTTGGTGATATCAACGTACATTAAAAACAAGTCTGCGATTTGGAACACATCTCTGTGCCTACTATAAAACTGCTTTCCTCTAGAAGTACTGGTTGCATGCATGCAGAGCACACACCAGTTTCTGTCAGTAGCGAAAAATGTCCCTATAAGACACATATGTTATTGTTTGTTTCGGCATGAGGTTCAAAAGCACCTCATATCGACATCCGCTGGGACTACAGATTTTACAGTAACTCATTAAGGCCGGGGTTCAACTTCGACCCCTACTGACTGCACAGAAAACGAGCCAAATGGGATTAGGTGGATACTATCAAATGCAGACTGGTTATTTCTATAAATGAGGGTTTTAAGGGAAGCTAACGGGTAGTACCTATGGTATATACCAGTGGCCCTGCAAGGACTCCAAAGGCACCAGGTGGCGTGCCCCAGAAACTGGTTTCATATAATCAGATGTATCACTGTATTACCATAGGGTATTGATTGTCATGTTCACAATCAGTCACCAACTGACAAAGATATAAAATAACAATTTATACAATTTATTGAACAATATGCCAGAAAAATTGGTAAAAGCATGAATGTCCATATATACAAATAAATATCATTCTGCAATGGTATTCTATTGAATATTCAAAAACAACAACAAGGATTGTCCCTATTCTTCTTACTCAATTGATCAGACGCATATTATGCTTGCAATAGCTTAGACAGTATATTTCTGTATTGCTTTCACAGACCTGCCAGAAACTGGTATTGACGTAGTTTAAGCAATCAGCACGCTATACTTTTAGACAAGGCAGATATAAGCTCAAAAGATCCATAGATGATTTAACAGCTTATTGCAAGGAAAATGGGATCAAGATAAACACCACAAAAACTAACAGCCTGATTCATGAAGTGAAATTGCGCCCGCAATCGCTGCGAAAACGCAAATGCGGGCGCAATTTCCGTAATCGGCATTCAACAAGAAAATAGCGAATTCGCAAACACATATTTGCGAATTCGCTAATATAATCGCAGAATCCCTGCCGCTGAGCATTTGCGATTCGGAAATAGCGACACACCACGGAATCTGCGAAAATAATAGCGAATTCGCAAAAAAAATCGCTATCGGCATTCAAGAAAATTCGCAATTAGCGAAAAACCCAAAAATCGCTATTTGCACGGCGCAAAATAAGGACAACTCAAAGCAGGTGGTAACCATGAAAGCCATTGAAAAAAAAATTCAAAAAACCGTTGTCCTATCACCAACAGGTACTGGCCTGACCAATCACACATAAGGACCATCAGCAGCAGCAGCATTAGGAGTCCCACAATGCCAGGAATGTACATGGTGGTGAGGCGTCGCAGGCTACAGCGATTAGCACGGAGGAGACGCAGGATCCAGGCCAGGATATTCCGCCAGCGGGTCACCTTGCTGGGCCAAACCAGAGAGCAGATATATGCTAAATACAGGCTGAATGGGGAAATGATAATGCAGCTAATACAGGACCTTGACCCCCTGATGCAGCACCCAACAAACCATACCAATGCGGTGCCTACACATGTGCAGGTATTGTGTAGCCTGCACCTCCTGGCCTCCGGAAGCTTCCAGGGGGTAGTAGCGGCTGCTGGGGGAATATCCCAGCCCACCATGTCACGCTGCCTCAACACTTTTGTTGACGCCATGCTCACCCAGCTACACCGTCACATCAAATTCCCCGCCAGCCAACAGGAATTGGACATGACAAAGCTACAATTCTACAATGTAGCCCATTTTCCACATGTGCTCGGATGTATAGACTGTACCCACGTCGCCATCTGCCCACCAGCTGGCATGGAGTATATGTTCCGCAATAGAAAGTGCTACCACTCCCTCAACATCCAGATGGTCTGCAATGCCAAGACATACATCACTGACATCGTTGCACGGTACCCAGGGAGTACCCATGACTCCTTCATTTTCCGGCACAGCGGACTCCACAGACGACTGGTCAGGGGAGAGTTTGGGGAAGGACACCTACTTGGTAAGTACACTTTGATTGAAATGTCACATTGCAAAGATGTAACAGCGCAGCACAGGCAATCACCATCTGCTCCTCTCATTCAGGTGACAGTGGCTACGCCCTCCGTGAATACCTCCTGACCCCATACCTCAACCCTGCTACACCCCAGCAACGGCGCTACAATATTGCTCACATACGGACAAGGAATTGCATAGAAAGGACATTTGGCCTGCTCAAGAGCAGGTTCTGCATACTGCACAAGACAGGTGGGGCCATGTATTACAGTCCTGCAAAGTGCTGCCGCATAGTGGCTGTCTGCGCAATACTACATAACATTGCAACCAAGCGCCGGATACCTGTTGACATCTCTGGCAGTGAATCTGAGGGGGACAACCGGCCACCTGCACATGCGCGCCATGCACAAGGGGAGAACCCAGCAGAAGGGCACAGACGTCGCAACCACATCACAGTGAACAGTTTCTAGTACAACCACTGCCATCACCCCACAAATCAACAATGCATGCAAAATGTAATGATGACACAACGCTAATGTGTGTAGGAAAATAAATGTATTTGTTCAATTCACAAAATGAAATATAAGGGTCTGTGCCAAAGTTCAAAATAAAAGTACGTGTTCTATTCACAAAATTAAATATAAGGGTCTGTGCCAAAATAGTCCCACAAACAGTATTACGCCATACTGCTGTGCATGGCAGGCTTGACCTCAGCCTGTGCCAGTGGTGATTACAGTTCTCTAGGTGTGCCTAGAGCGTGTTCCTCCATAACGCCTCTGAGGGGCTTCCTCCTCCGGGGCGTCAGGCAATGGGGGGGTCCTGGTGCTGCGGGTGGGTAGTGGGGCCTGTGAGGCTGATTGTGAGCTCAGGCTGGACGCCCCCTCACTCGCATCATCACCCCCCACAACAGATGGAATAGGTGGAGGGTGAAGAGCCACGACAGCCGTGGTGAGGGTCTCCAGCACCCTCGTCATGTCCACACTGCACTGGATGACAGTGTGCTGCTGTGTCAGACAGCGCCGCGCCAATAGGGATGTGGCATTTGCCGACACATAGCTTGCCCTGCTGTAGGTGCCAAGCTGGGTCAACAGTTGGCGTGGTGCCGGCGTTGCCCACCGCACATTCTATTCATGGCACGGGTGTTGGCCTCCACGGCTGCAGCAATGCGGGCCATTCCATCGCCCACACCGGCCAGGTCGGCCCTCATGCCTTCAATGTGGGTAGCAACACATGCCACGTTGCGGCCAATGTTGTGTAGTTGGAGCTGAATTGCTCCCTGCTGCCGTGCCTGGCGCTGGTGTATGCGCAGCATCTGTCGCTCGATACTGAGCCGCGCCAGTCCATCACCATTGGCCCGCCTGGTAGCAGCTGCGGAGCGCTGGCGTGACCTGCCACGCCTGCCCTGCTGGCCTGATTGTGAGGCTGGGGACTGAGTGGACAGTGGCGCAGCCCTGGATGTTCAGGCGCCAGCTGCTGGGGGTAAGGCCATCGGTGTTGCAGGTGTGCTCGTCGCAGGGGGTGTGCCTGCTGGTGTGGCAGTAGCAGTCGCTGCAGGGGCCACAGGAGTGACTGACCTGGCTTCAGCTCTGGGAGGAGCAGCGGTGGCAGGGGGCACAATGGGGGCTGCCATGGCAGCGGATGAGGGCGCTGCAGCAGTTGCAGGTGGGACGCTGCTGGTGGTAGTTGCTGGTGGTACAGTTGCAGCGGAAGGGGCTGGTGCCTGGGTAGGTGTTGGCACCTCCACCTCCAGGACGCTGTCGTCGATCACCAGCCTGTCACTGTCACTGGTATCGCCACCTGTGGGGGTAAGTGGAGGACCATTAGTTGTATGCATCTGGCAGACGTGCAGTTGCTACATGCATGCTGGGTGACATTCCCTGAATGGCAGTGGCTTTGTGTGCATTGGGACCTGACTGGCTGCATTGTGGTACTACAACATTGTGGCCAGACTACATCTCCCACAATGCTTCAGGACATTCCTTGATGTGCAACAATGACATGCCTATGGGACATTGGGGGAGCCTATTTGGTCATGGACATCCATAGGGGGCAGGGTCGCAGTCGCATGCCACTTACCTTGGGTGTCTTGTGTGGGGCCGGATGAGTCCAGTGCAGTGAAACCCACACAGGCCTCCCTCTCCAGGGTGTTTTCAACCTGGTCCTCCAGGGCGGTGTTCGGTGGTACCGTCGGACCTCCTCCTCCTGTGCCCGAGGACTCCCCAAGGTGCGCCGCCACCTTCTCCTTGGCACGGCCTCGGAGGTCGTACCACCGCTTTTTAAGTTCTTCCAGGGACCTGGCCGCCACTCCCACCGAGTTTACTGCTGAGGCTATCCCCTGCCATATGCGCCTCTTCTCCATTTCTGGGACCCTCCTGGAATTGGCACCGAACAGTTGGTCGTGGTTAGCCACAACACCCTCGATAAGGTGCTCCAGCTCCTGCTCGGAGAATTTGAGCTTTCGCTTTCTCCCAGACGAGCTGCTGGTCCCAGGTGCAGCTTCCTCAGCCATGGTATGGGTTGTGGCTCTGTGGATCACTCTACTAGCCAAGATGTGCAGCAGCTCTCCTATGTGCTCCCTGTCTCTGTGCCTCAATGTGCAAAATGGTGCTGGGAACCGGCAGCTTCCTGGTTGTGATGTCATCACTGGGCTCGAAATGCGACTTCCCGTTTTCCCGATCTCGCGAGTTTGCGATCTCGCAAATAGCGATATCGGTAATAGCGATATCGCTATTTGCGAGATCGCAGTCCAGCCGCGGGTAGGCCGAAATTGCGATTAATCTGCGATTAATCGCAATTTCAATCGGATCGCTATCGGATTTTGGGATCGCGTGCGAATCGCTTTTTTTTATCGCAATTCTTCATGAATTCGGATTTGCGATTTCTGAATAGCGATTCGCTATTTTTCGCTATTTCAGAATCGCAAATGCCGATTTTCATGAATATGGCGGTAAGATCATTCCCTTTGGCCAGCCAGTAAAGGAAAAGGGAGCGTGGCACATTGACAGTGCCAAAATAGAAAACGTCACTGCATATAATTATTTGGGTGTATGGCTTGAGGAAAGAGGCTGAGCAGATGCTTACAAGCAAGCTCTCAAAAACGCATCTCACTCATTCAGTAAGGCATTTGTGCAACTGCTGAACAATCTGTCATGACCGGATGTCTCCAAGATATGCAAAGTTATAGAATGCACATTAATTCACCCGTGTTTTACGGTATGATCACTTTTTTAAATAAGCTTACTAGCTGGCTAGACAAATTGCAGGGCATTACCTTTCGTCAGTTTGTTCGATAGCCGGTCGCCATATTGCAAGCCCAGCTCTGCCTAGAATTTAATTTAGCAGGCACTCATCCGCTGGTACATTTACCATTCCCTCCTTATTGCACCAGTTTGAAAGAAGCCCTACCAACTTAAAAAAAATGTACTATGGCTAACCATAACAAATGGTAAATCACCATGAAATACATGTCTCACACTGGGTCAACACAGTTTAGTTGCGGAAGGGATCTGTGCTACAGAGCTACAGGCAAAATACAACTAAATTAATAAATAATTAGGCCACACTTTTGTTTGGCTTGAGGGACCAGGAGGAGCTGGGGAAAAATGGTTGCCAAATTTGCCACATTCCTTTACAATCTGCCCTACGAGCAATTGTACCTCAAACAACCTCAGGCAATCACTGTCACTGCCTCAATGCAGGTAGGACCTCAAGACCTGGCTCTTCGATCACCCACATCGCCTTCGATGGGCCAGCAGTCCACCCCTCAGAGCCTTGAGACCCTTAGGGGTGAGTAGTCGCACTCTACAAGCCACTTGATTGATTGATTGAAACAACCAATTACACTTGGGAAAAAATGACAGCTGATGAGATACAGGCTGATCTGGATGCCATTTAGAGCCTATTGGTTTGGAAGAATTAATATGGCCAGGGACTACCGGACGACCCCCCACCCTTCCGTTAACAAACATTATTAACCAGGACATGAGAAGGATTTTTTTGGAAGGCGGGGGGTCTTGGAAACCCCCGGCCGTATTTATTAAAACATACAAATAAATACAGAATTGAAATAAACAATATTTACACAATTACGCAGAAAACGTTACAATTGATATTTACAGATATCAGATCGATAACCTTAACATACTTCTAGTACAACATATTTCCTATCCGAAACTAACATATCAATCACATTATACAATATTTATTTTTTGCGTACCTATTTGGGCGTACGGCAAGGTCACTAACTGGTGTCAGATTCTTATTAATAAACCACGCCCTCCTGTCGGAGTGCGCATGTGCAGAGGGCCTGTTTACCATGGGGGTACTTCTCCCCCCAGTTACCCCCGTATGCCCGATCCTTCTGTCGAAGTGCACATGTGCAGAGGGCCCGTTTACCGTAAGGGTACCCCCCCCCCCCGGTTACCCCCGTACGCCCGATTAACCACACCCTCCTGTCGAAGTGCGCATGCGCAGAGGGCCCGCTTACCGTGAGGGTACATCCGCCCCCCGGTTACCCCTGTACGCCCTATTAACTCCATTAAAGGGGGCCCTTGCATCTCTGTGCCGTTTACTGGCGTCATTGTGCATGTGCGGGGTGGCCAACCAGCCTAGAGAAAGCGTGACTCTCCCCCGCACCCATGTAGCCCACAGGCTGTAACTGCCCCTGGAGTTCTAGGAGAGACCACTTGTCCCTCCGTTTTGGCGACCCCATTCAAGAATGGCGCAGGCCCCTAAGGACCTTAAATTAACTGCTCACCAATCATGACCTTACCGCCACAGGCCAGCGTGGTTGACCGAATATCTGGCCCCCCCTACCCTCCTACACTGGAAGGTCATGCCCTAACCTTAAATTCATCAACCTAGCCGTTATATTTTGTAGTCCGAATATCAGGCCCTACCAACTCACTGCACGGTCATGCCCTGTCCCTATACGTCACTAACTAGGTAAGAAGATTCTCTGCGATGATTTCATCCCCCGGTGTGGACAAATAAACGCCGTCTTTTAAGAAGCACGACTCCCCCCAGATACACCCCTGGGCTATAGTCTGTAAGTAGCAAGCCCTGGCTAGCCTCACCATCTTTGTTACTAGTCCGTGAACCAACTACACCTGACGACTACGCTCTGGGAAAATGCTCTGTGTATGCCTACCTCCTTACTATGGAATATCCCCACCACGCAGTGTCTGCTACGATGGCGACTGGGAGCTCAAGCGCCGTAAAGGCAGATTACTGCTTCCCGACAAGGGGTCGTGAGGTGTTGCATACGCTATTACTCCTGGGTTTGGCCAAGCTGACCTCAGTTATTGGCAGAATTTACTGTGTGTTTCTCTGTGGGGAAACAACACTTACAACGCAACTTTTACAACGCACTACCTTTACAACGAAACTTTTACAATGCAACATCCATTACAACACATACCATTACAACGCAACCATTACAACGCATGTCACTACAACGCATACCACTACAACGCATGTCATTACAGGGCAGTCATTACAACGCATACCATTACAACGCATACCTACACTATCCAACACTTACCCTACTGTTGCACCCCCTGGAGTTAGAATAGTAATTTTTACCCCTACACTATCCAATACTTAGCCTACTGTTGCACCACCTGGAATTAGAATAGTAATTTTTACGCCTACACTATCCAACACTTACCCTACTGCTGCACCCCCTGGAGTTAGAATAGTAATTTTTACCCCTACACTATCCAATACTTACCATACATGCAATGTAATGGTATGCGTTGTAATGGTATGCGTTGTAAATGTAGTATGTGTTGTAGTGGAATGCGTTGTAAAGGTAGTTTCAAAGAATTTGTTGTAATGGCATGCGTTGTAATGGAATGCTATGTAATGGATGTTGCAGTGTAAAAAATGCGTTGTAAAGGTATGCGTTGTAAAAGTATGCATTGTAACGACATACATCCTTCCCCGTGTGCTCTCCACTGCCGAGGACCCTCGCAGCCTCCGAGCACCAACGGAACTTGAGGCTGTAAATACAAGCGTCCTCGAGCGCCATGGTGACCTGTCCCCCTTCAGAGCTCCCAGCTCGACCACCGAATAGGGCACACCGACAGTGCGCTTGCCCTCGAAGCGCCTCGCGTTCTCCTTGCATGACCTGTAAAACATAAAGAAAAAGGACAAAACCTATTAAAATACAGCCTCCTAGCGAGGCTGTGAAGGAAAAGAAGGAAAAAGAATAACAGCCTCCTAAAGGCTGGAGGGGCAAGCCGTGGCGCGCGGAGTCAAAGAGGCAGACTCCCGCGCTCCACTGCCTTTTAACCCTTCTTCGGCCAGGCCGGATCTAACCGGCCAGGCCTTTGTTCGATAGTAACCAGGAAGTGATTCAATCACTTCCGGGTCACTCCGGGACCGGATCCGATCTCTGGTGAGGCGCGCCTGCCGCGTCATGGTGACGCGATGGGGGCTATCGTGGGTAGCGGGTGGGGGCCGGTGCGCCCCGCCATACCTGCGGCGGGCCGATGACGGCCCGCCTTTCCTGAATGAAGCGAAGCGATTGTGCAGGCTATGTACAGCTGTGGAGGAGACACTGTCACATATTGTTTACATTTTCCCCAAACTCCTGGTGTTGAGGAAACTTCGGCTAAAACCTGTCTTTACAGTTTTAAGTATCTGCACTTGCAAAGTCATTGTGGAAACGTGCCTAAGAGGAGAATCTAGTCACATAAAAGCTTGATTTTTAAAATGTATGAAGCATGCGGCAGATTTGTTGTGCAAGGTTGTCTTTCAGGCACCCAAAGAGGTTCGGCCATGCCAGCAGCACGTGTCCTTGCCAATGAATTAAGGTGTGAGTCAGGTCCATCGCTGTAATCGAAATTGCCATGATTGAAATGAGACTGGAGGTACCATTCCCTCAAATACAGGTTGGCACAAGTCCGATGAAAACATTCCACTTTAATTTGCCGCTTTTAAAAGTGAGCAGCCACTGGCACCTTCATAAGGTGCTGCTTCTGCCATCCTTAGCCTGACCTGATTGATCTAAAGCAGAAGTTATACTTTCATCACACTTGGTAGACTCTTCAAATTCCCTCTGCTCGCCTTCGAAAGGCGCAGCCATGGGCATTCGGATAATGCTTTCCTCCACTTACCGAGCTATTGTCCTAACAAATGCATTATTTGCTCATTTTTGCGGCGTAGCGTGGTACATTTTTCAATTAACATTAGGCTTTTGGTTAAGATTTTTTTTAATTCATGTCGATTTTAATGGAATTGTAACGATTTTAATTAATCATAAAATTAAGTTATCGATCTCTAAATAAAATCTAGCTTACTATGTAAGGGGACTGATAAAACATCGATTGTATACTCATGATACAATCATCATAGGGAATGGTTGCAGACTCATCACAAAAAAACACCTGCATATACAAATAAGTAATATTAATATAGAATTTAAAAGTATTCATATTTTATTTCGGGGACAGTAACTATCCAAAACTCACTTTTTTGTGTTCATTTAAATTGCATTTAAATCCTAGTTTATTGTTTAATCGTCTTATTATTTGCATTCATTTCTCTAATGAAACCCTCTTAATTACCTGATAAGGCAAAGTTCCCTGTTAAAAAAGATTCCCAAAAATACATACAATATAATCTTTTTTTGAGGGAGCGCTATAACGTAGTTTTTTAATTAATAGAATTAATAGATGTTATGTATTTTTTGTTAGTGTGACACTTATAGAAGCGACAAGACGGAGATGATGGTCATAGAAATACTATTCCATGAAAAATTAGCTACAAAGAAAGGGCTAGAAGACCAAATGTCTGCAAATATTTGCTATCTTCCCATATTAAATGAATGCTGTCAGTGAGCAAATTCTACTCCTTGGTTCTTTCAATTTCGAGCTGGAGGCCTTTTATTGTTTACTGGATGTTTGTTTCTAGTCCAGGGAGGACTTGGCTTGGCAGTTCGGCTGGACTGTTCCTATGAGGCACACGGTCAAGGCTGATTTGCACATGGCCAGGTCTAAACTGGGGTGGCATGGTGATAAAAAGAATGATGGATTTAATGTAGGTCTCTTGACTGAGTGTGAATGTTTTGATTTGTTCTGCATTCCGTCCATCAATTGTGTGCCTTTGCTTTCTCACCTTAAGTGCCACAGGTATGCCCAGACATGGGTCCCGGGCTCACTGTCGCCACTGTAGTAATCAATAGTTTATTGTATATGATTACTTCAAATCGTTACAATTTAAAATATTTCAACATAAGCGAACTGTACAATTTAAAAAAAAATCTGAATCACATTAATAATGCACATAAGATATTACTAACTGTTTTATCAAACTTTCGAAAGTTCATATTATTCCAATTTTTCAAACAGCTCAGGTAACTGAAAATGTCCAGAAAATGACTTAACCAGAGCTTATTGAGCTAAAATGTGCCTATAAAAGATGCTACACTTTACATTAAAATTTGGTCTACTACCTTTTTTCTGTTATTCAAATTATTCCCTGATTGGGTAGGTTTTTGGTCCACTTATTACCTGGGCTTGTGAAGTGGTGACATGCCGACCTTATTCATGTTTTTTTGGTTTCCTCTACATCGGTTTGCCTTCAAAGTTTCCTTACTTTTGCCAGATATTTAACGCCTCAGCAGACCAAAATTATAAAGGACCCTTCCAACCAACCTATCACAGCTCGCCTGCATGTGCGAATGTTCAATTCATTAAAAATAGGTTTTAAAAGTAACCTTCTTAAATCCTTGACTGCAGGGCAAACACACCGTAGGTGAGTTAGTGTTTCATTACATAAACCGCATAGGCGACAGTGTGCTGCTTGTTGATTGTTTTTCCAGGAAGGCTGTAGGTCTTTTTAGTCATGCATACCCAACCAATCAATAAAGCTCTTTTTTAACTCAGCGCTAAAATAGGTTGCTAAGTAAGCCTGAGGCTTTGTGGATAGTCACCACTGGATTCAAGTTATTCTGGCTGATGAGGGGTGAAACCCCGAAACCGGTCCTAGGATGCTTGTTTTTGGTTCAGGGAGGACCTGGCTTGGCAGTACCGCTGGACTGTTCCCATGAAGCACGGGGTCAAGACTGATTTACATATGGCCAGGTCTAAACTGGGGTGGCAGGGTGAGCAAAAGAATGATGGATTTAACCCAGATCTCTTGACTGGAGGTGAATGTCCGTCAATTGTGTCTTTTGCCTTTATTGTAGTGACAACTGAAAGAGCTGCAACTCACGCACATCATGAGAATTTAAATCAACAGGCAATAGAAAACCAGTCCAATCTTTGAAACAAATTAATATAGTTTTTTAATTAAAAAACAAAATATATATTTAATTTAGCAATTTTCAACATTCATCGGTTGTTAACATATACATGTCACTTTACAGCCGCAACTGAGTTTAAGAGTGGTATTGGGCGGGCACATCCGTTTTCTGCAACAGGTGTCTTAAGTGTGATAACAGTGTGATAAGATCTTTGAATATAAAAGTTAGGCACTTAATACCAGTATCCAAGGTTAACATGGCAGCAAGCAATTAGCAGTGTTACGTAGGAGGGCGAGACCTCTCGTTCCCCACCTTGTCGGTTAGGCCCCATATTGGGGCTACTCTCCCGATCAGGCATAGTGTGCAGTGCAGGGAGTGGTTACACGTCCCACAGTGGTCTAGGTGGTGCGGTTAAGTGCAACGGGTTGGCTACGTGGTGGTCTGAGATTGTGTGTGCCTTGTCTCTCGGGGTGCAGGGATTATTTCTTCTTTACGTGCATTGGCCCATGTCACAAATGGGGCCAATATGTCCTGGGCCTGGATGCCATGGGCATTAAGTCCCAGTATGCCGTTAGCAACTCTTGGCAATAAGTGATGTCGTGTATCCATGTGTCTATTTTGGGTGCTCTTGGTGAGCCTCAGTGTATTGCAATGCGACGCTTGGCTAAGGGGAGCATCATGGCTGACAGACAGCCAGCGCCCGGAGGGGCTTCAGCCACGTGTCCCAGTAGGGATGTCAGTGGAGTGCAGTCCAGCCAGAAACCCGTCACTTCGTAAATAATGTCAAATACGCTGTCCCAGATTTGTGAGATGGGGCGGCAAAGCCACGCCAAGTGTAGAAAGGATGCCTGTGTGTCGGTGTATCTCCAATAGTTTGCATCTGGTCTCAGCAGGTGAAATGGATGAGCTTCAGCTTGTAGTTGGGGGAGGGATATTGGAGTTGAGCGCAACAGAAGGCCCATTGTTTCTTAGTGGGTGGTGGATCTATATCCACTCTCCATAGCTCCAGTGCTCTGGGCGTTCGTGATAGGGGAGGTGCATTGTGTAGTGGTATAAATGCGTGTGATTCTTTCTTGAGTGATGGGTTTACAAGTATATTCTCCATTGTCGCCAGCAGTACAGAGGGGAAAGAGGTGTGAATTTGCCAACAGTTGGCTGTGAGGTTGTAGTAGAGGAAGAGTTCAAGGATGGAGTTTGGGTGCCGTCCGGATTTTGTGGTCTGGCTGGGAACTCATTGTCGGGATAAAGGTCGGCAAAGGTGGTCAGTCCCATCTGGTGCGTGGGTTGAATAGAGCCGGCGTCTTGCATAGGGGGAAAGCTAGGGTGATATGCTGGTGGCATTGATGGTGCATATAGTAATGAGACATTTGCATGCCATCTGAGGCCCTCCCATGCCCAGCGTAATGCTTCCACTGTATTTATCTCTTCGTTTGTTCTTTTATAGGTATAGAAAATGGTGTCCGACAGCGGTGCTGGGAAAGCGACGTCAATTTCAACCGCAACATTGGGTTGGAATGAAATAAGGTGGGTCCAGCAGTGGAGATATTGAGCCTGTGCACTCAATGCATAGAGCTCAAAATCTGGTGCCCTGAGACCTCCCTGTGCTAGTGGCAGTGTCAGTACCTCCCAGGAGATGAGCAGTTGTTTACTCGCCCAGAAGGGGAAACAAGAAGGGAGCGCAGTTGCTTGAAAAAGGCCTGTGTGAGAGGAAGGGGAATATTGACAAACAGGTACAGGAACGTAGGCAAAATTATCATTTTTCCAATTGCTATCCTGTCAGCTAGTTATAGCGGCAGTCTCGCCCAGATGGCTATTTTACTTTCTAGCCAGGTGATTAGCCAACCATGGTTCCTTCGCCAGATTTCCTGTATCTCTCTGTCGAGCCATGTCCACAGATATTTGACAGCTACGTCCGCCCTGTTAAGTGGAAAGTCCAAGTCAAGCGCGATTGGGGCCGGTGTTAAGGCGAGACGCATTGATTTGGCCCAGTTGTCCTGTATGCCCGAAATGCCTTCAAACAGGAGAATTTCACGCAGCACTGGGTTAAGATTTGTCTCGGGCTCACGCATATAGAGTGTAATATCGTCGGCATACATTGATATTATCAGCCCCCTGTCTGAGAGTCCCAGTCCCCTAGCTGTGTGATGCTGACACATTCTGGGCGCGAAGGGTTCCATGGATATCACACATAGCAGGGGTTAAAGAGGGCACCCCGTCTGGTGCCTCACAATCTATGAAACTGGTCTGACATCAGGTCGTTGACTTTGAGTCTGGCAGTCGGGAGTGTGTAGAGCAATTGAATGAGATTCAAGAAATTGGTGTTCATGCTAATTCTGGGGAGTATGGTGAAGAGGAACTGCCACTCGAGGGAGTTGAATGCCTTAGTTGTGTCTAAGAACGTAGAGAGCACTGGCAGGTTCGGGTCTAGTTGATGGATAATTGAAAAGAAGGTGCACAGATTGTGCAAGACGGACCTGCCGGGGATAAAACCGGATTGGTCCGGCCTTGAGATAATCGGGAGAAGGGGTTGCAATCTATTGGCAATCAGTTTATGTATTGCATAATTAATGCTACCAAAGTGCTAATAAACTTGACAAAGCCAGTAGTTATGAGTTTTCTACAGTAAAAAGAATGTCTTAAGCTTCACAGAGAAATACAGAACAGTTACAGTATAGAAAGCAATAGCGCCACATTCCCTCGCATGCAGATCAGTTACAAAACTAACATGGGAGCACATGTCCCTTGCACATAGAATCAGCACAGCATAGGCAGCGCCAGGACAAGCTTCCCTCTCATATACAGAAAAATGTATCACAGAAGTGCTAACTTTTCTCGCTGGCACGCAGGGTCCTGGCATCAGCTATGCAATTCTCCTTTGACAGGGAAGATGCAGCAGTGCCTTCTTCGGTTTTTCTGTAAAGTGGAAAAATCAACAGGTAATGCTTACTTGCAGCCCTCCTGGTTGTCGGCGAAACCAACAGTATGCGGTGTCTGTGAAGTGTGTATGGCTGTGAAAAGGTCTTCGGTGTAATGTAGGGGGTGTGCAGAACGGAGGTTTATGTGATGCAGTGTTGGTATTATAGGATGTTGGATATGGTGGTGATTGTATAGAATGTGGGTAGTCCAGAGGTTAAAGGGTGTACGTTTCATAAGAAGTAGTTGGGTGGTGGTGTGGTATCTGTGTTAGTGTTTGTGGTATTGGTGATGGTGCAGGATTGGTGGTTGTAGTACTGCAGTGGTTTAGTATTTGTGATACTGGTGGTAATGGGGGGTGATGATATTGGTGGTGGAACTGTGGCTGTAGTGGCACTGGTGGTTGTGGTATAGGTGGTGTGGTATTATTGGTGGAAGTGTGGTAAGTAATGGTGTGATATTGGTGGCAGTATTAGTGCTGATAGTAGTGGTTGTATTGTTATCAGTGGTAATGACACTGGTGGTATTGGTAATTGTATTGCATGTATGAGATAAAAATGTGAACATGTTGGATGGTTAAGTGTTCTTTTGTGATGCAAAATAGTCCCTTGTATATTGCAATGCACGCACGCCACAGGAGGTGGGTTCATATGCCCAAAAACCGACAGCAGGAGGTGAGCCAGAAATTGTCTATGGACAGAACCCAAACCCACTCTATATACATTTTACATATTGGTGACATAAGGCAGGAAGCCAAATAAACTTTCTTTAGAGAGACATACAAAGGATGATAAAATAATGCTACAATTTTTCCTCAAGCAAAAACCTATCACGTGCTTCATGTTTCAGGTGGAAGCAAGTCTGTGTTTAGGGGTGTACGGAATGCCGATATTCGTTTTTCATGTCAAGTACCTCTCTGAGGGCCCGATGTAGGTAGGCAAATACCGGTCGGTAACGGCCGAAAATCGGTAATTTCGGCCGTTACCGACCGGTATTTGGAAAATGAGATGTAGGTGTCAAAAATGTACCGAATCGAAAAATATGAATCGGTAAAAATCCGATTCGGTATTTACCGATTCCTTATTTACCGAGTTCTTATTTACCGATTCGGTAATTAAGAAACAGAAAAAAAGGCCCATTGAGATGTAGGAAAGGCCAAAAATACCGAATTTCATGAAAGTCGACATTTAAGAGTCGGTATTTACCATGGACTGAAAGCAGGTGGTAACCAGGTGCAGGCTATAAAAAAGGGCCCAAAATGCAACAGTGTTGCAAGAATGGTGGCATTCTATGTGATTGCTAGGCGGCAAAGGCTACAGGCAGCAGGAGAGAGGGTCTGGCTAAGGGAGGAGCAGGTCTACAGGCAGAGGATCACGCTATTTCAACTGACTGAGCCAGAGATACTGCAGAGGTACAGGCTACACCCCAGAACCATCCTGGACCTAATTAGGGACCTCCACCCATACCTGGATCACCCAACACCCAGGGGCCACGCCATCCCACCCCATTTGTAGGTGCTCTGTAGCCTACACCTGCTTGTTCTGGGAGCTACCAGTGTGTGATAGCTGCAGTTGGTGGTGTATCCCAGAGCTGCCTGTCCCGTTTTTTCAGGAAGTTCCTGGATGCCATGACGCAAAGAATGGAACATTACATCCGGTTCCCTGACACACCTGCGGAACTTGCAAAAACAAAAACTGACTTCTATGAACTGGCATACTTCCCACTTGTGATAGGCTGCATAGATGGCACCCACATTCCACTATGCCCACCTGCAGCCACTGAACACATCTACATAAATCGTAAGTAGACGCACTCCATCAATGTGCGGGTGATATGCAATGCTGGCAACATCATCGCAGACATAGTGGCCAAATTTCCAGGGAGCACGCACGACTCCTACATTTTCCAGAACAGCGAAATATACACACGGCTTGTTGCTGGAGATTTTGGTGATGGATATCTGCTAGGTAAATAAGTGTTACACACCCTGATATGATTGGCAGATGTATGTGTCATGTGTATGTAACTCATGGACCTCTCATTCCCTCCTAGGCGATAGTGCATATCGCCTGCGTTCCTTTGTGCTCACACCGTACCACAATCCAACTAACAGAGGCGAAAGGCGTCACAGTGTGGCACACAGGTCAACTCGCAACGTAGTGGAGCGCACATTTGGACTCCTCAAGAGCAGGTTCCGCTGCCTCCACAAGAGTGGAGGTGCACGACAGTACACCCCCATCCTGTGTTGCAAGATTATAGTGACCTGTGCCATGTTGGACAATCTTGCCACCAAAGAAGGCACAGAGCTGGAGGTGACACATCACAAGAACATTGATGATGACCAAGAACATGTAGACCCCCAAGCAACAGGAGGAGCAGCAACAGATGAAATATTGAGACGAACAGAGATTACACGTCAATATTTCTAGGTAATGTATGACACACAGACAGGTATAGTGTTTGACGAGTGTAGTTTAATATTCACTGCAACAGAATTAAAATAGGAAAGCCATTGTCCTTCAATGTACATGTCTATGACTGCGTGTGCTCAGTTGCCGTGACTGTGAGCAGTCCTGTGAATTTTAGGCAATGTTCAATGCTCACGCCCACGCACTACATTGCGGGATTTACATGCCAGGGTTTCCATATCTTGGCTGGAGCCTGACTCAGCATTGCTACGCCTGATTCTCACGCTCACTTCCGCATTCTGCAGACGCGAGGAAGGAGAAAGGCAGCGTTTGGACCTCTCCGCGTTTTTCTTTCGAAAACAATTAGAGATTATACCCCCGTGACTCAGTGACGCCGGTTACTTAGCAACCAGGTATACACGGCAATCACGCTCGCTTCCACTTTGTGAAGACGACGGAATGAGAAAGAAAGCGGACATTGAATACATCGCGCTTTCAAGAAAAAGTAGAGAGAGGTTACCAATTCATTTCTCGAACAACATCGCCCCGAAAGCTTCGGTGCGCCCAATTTAAAACAAACCTCTGGTGCGGACTAATCGTCGCACTCATGGTATTTCACCACAAAAGGGTGCCCATTGACATTGGTTTTTAACCGACGTGGACTTGGAAACATTCCCTATCCCTCCCAGATCCCGTCCTGATGAAGACCCTAAGTTGAGGAATCTAATCACCCGGAATATACGTGGATCGAAACGTCGACACTTCTCCCTTTGGAGCCTGCATCTAATATTTTTTGCCCCCCCCCCCCCTTCCCTTCTTCCTCAGAATCCCCTTGCCAAGAGTGCAAATTAAGGACAATGGAGGTTATGTTTGATAATTAGAAGCGAGTAAAAAGAATCTATTTTTTACAAGCGTGAATTAGGGCAGGTTCATTACTCTGTATATAGCAAATTTCACACTTTGTTTTCCTGATCTCTTTGATCAATCACTTGAGCACCAATCTTTATCTTTCTCTGTGCACGGTCATTTTTTATACTAAATAAGATCTTTGTTGATTATAACATGTAAATATTTGTATTCTCTTTTTCAAAAATTATATATTAAACCAGAGAATCCAGTTGGATTCAATTGAATTTTTGAGTGTCGGGTAACTCTTTATGTATAAGCTTGTTATTTTGAGCTAATGTACTTATTCCTCCAACTATATAGATTGATTCTACAGCTGAGCAAAAAATAATTGAATTAGAATTCATGAATTTTGTTATATGTTGAATCTATGTCAAGGACCACTTGTTCACTATAATACTTGCTACCCAGGTCCTTTGACTTAATTGGGTCACCCCCTGTTTTATAACAAATGCCTGATTCTCCTGCGCACCTCTGGTACAGGTGTGCTGGAGCCACTCCTGCTGGTGGACCCCTCTGTCTCCTCCACACCTGTGTCACCAGCAGTGCCTGTTTGAGTGGTGAGCATCTGCTCCATCGCAGAGGTCACTCTTCCCATGCCCCGTGTCAAGTCTGTGCAGCAGTGCACAATAGCATCCTGCATGGAAATTGAGCGGCGGCACAGTAGTGATGTAGCTGTAGCAAATCTGTTCAGTGCCTTGGACTGCTGCCGCATATACTGCCGCTCACTGCGACGCTCTAGTTGGTCCCTGTCCAACTTATCAGACAGTACACCCATGTATGTAGAGATGTCTGACATCCCCTTTCGAAATTGCCTCAAGACTACAAGCAATGTGGCCTATTCCCTTGTCTAAGTGTGTCATTTCATTGTTAATGCTGCACACCTGCCTATGCACGGCCAACAGTGCCTTGGCCTGCATGTGCTGTACTTTGACCATTGTGGCCTCCAGGCCACAGAAGACGCTCCCACCTTCCTGCCCATCGCCACCATCACGTGCCCTCCTGCCAAGGACACTGGTCCGCGCAGCGCCTGCTGAAATATGTGGTCTGGCCTTGTCAGCCACAGGTGCAATTGTTTGGTTTTCAACATCATCCTCCTCCTCATCTGAGGTTTGCAGGATCCTCTGAGGGGGCACATCAGGCCTACTAGCCCTTCCCTGCATGGACGACCTGGACGTTGGTTTTGGTGTAAGAGGTGTGCTTTCCGATTCAGGTGATCCAAACAATAGAGGTGATACGGGACAGGTGTTGAGGCTCGCTCTGGTGTTGAGGCTTCCTGGGTTGTGTTGTTGCCTCATTGTACAGCGCTATGACCTGTGCTTTGTTTATCTTTTTCTCTTCTGTTAGTTGCTGTTGCCCTCTCCTCCCTTGGTGGTGCTGTACTGCGCGAGGATTCTCCTGTGGAAACATATGGACATAGGGTCAATGGTGTTGTTCACCTGTGTGTACTTCTTAAATAAATTGTTTACACACCTTTGCCCAGTGTACATTGTGTGTTTGGAGATGTGTGTGGCATGCCTTGCTGAGTCTTGTGGTGCATGCATTGCATGTATGTACTCATGACTATGTCTACCATGATGCATTGCAGGCCCCAAGTATGAGCTGTTCTGCAGTGTAATTACTATACACAGTGGGGTACGGGTTCAGGGTAATGGTTGTTGATTAGGGTCCATGCATCTTACCTTGTTTCTTGGTTGCTCTTGCAGTACTGTTCAGGTCTCCAATCCCATGGATGCATTCTGGCTCCAGGGTTGTTTCTACAAGCTCCTTCATCTCAGTCAGTTTTGGTGCTTTGCTCCTACCACCTCCAGTCACACCAGCATACTTTTTTTGGGCAGCAATCTTCTTTTTTATAATGATGCGCAGGTCATACCATCGTTTTTTTATGTCGTCGATCTCCCTGTGCGTCACACCAATGGCATTGACTTTGCCCTGTTTGCCAAGCCATATGTTTCTCTTTCCAGACTCTGCAACATGCAGAGACTGCTTTCCAAAAATTTGATTGTAGTGACTCACAATTTCTTCTACAACCACCTGCAGTTCTGCTGGGCTGAACTTGATCTTTCCTTTGCGCTCTCCACCATCCTTTTGCCCTTCCTGAGACTCCATTCTGTTGCACAGCTTGCCTCTGGATAGTCAGCCCCTCTCACCTCAGCTCAGTTGTTTGTTCAGTTGCAGTGCACCTGCATGGGTGTGGCCACTCCCAGGTACAGGGGAGGGGTGCTTCATTCTGATTGGTTGGATGCTCTGGGCCTTGGTTGTGGGGTGCGTAGGGTGTCTCTGATTGGTTGGCAGAGTCACATGTCGATTTTCAAACTGCTGATTCGGTATTTACCGATCCGGAATGTGCAGATTCGGAATATTCCATTCATTCCTATGCGCCAGTAGGTCCATGTGAATGAATGTGATTTACCGATTCGTGATTTTCCGAATCGGTAAATACCGATTCGGTAAATACCGATTGGATATTCCGAATGATACCGAATTGGTAAAGTTTACCGATTTTTTTCCTACATCACGTTTTCCGATTCTTGATTACCGATTCGGTATGAGTCGGTATTTAAGAGTCGGTAATTTAGATTTACCTACATCTGGCCCTAAGCATTTAAACATATGCCTTGCTGGATTCCTTAATCTCTTCATAGTTACTGTGTTTGCTGTGTGTGTTGTGATCGCGTTGCTCTCAGTAAAACCCAACAACCTTCAGAGCAAGTAGAGTAGCAGGGAGACATTTGAAGGGTGAACCGCGCATTTTCCTTTTACTCTGAGGACATGCAACATGTCGGAAGAATGCAATCACCGGAGTTAACGGTTATCTATTTATACACATTTGTATTATTTCTATGTAATAGCCATACAAATGGTAACAATTGCAGCCTTAAAACCGATGGTTAACAAGGGCATGTACAGATGGTGTGTAGCGCAGAGAAAAACAGCAGCGAGTGGTGGGAGGGAGGGAGGAAGGCAACAGAAGGAAGGAGTTACAAATGGGTATTTGGAAAGACTGTCTTGCACTGAAGGGAGCGAGGAGCTGTAATCACTGAAATGACAAGTGTTGAAGAAAGGTGCCTGTAGATGGTTCACTACAGAAATGGGAGCGTGGGGCTGGCTGTGCATCTCAGCAGCAAGTAGTTTCAGAGAAATGAGCATGCATAAGGCGGCCATCTACCTTGAGGTCGAGAGAAAGAAGCGCACAAATGATGGCCAGCTTTGGACGTCAGAGGAAGGAGCATGCAAAAAGTGGCTAGCAACAGGTGTGAGACAAAGGAAAAAACAGGAGGACCACTTCAGTGAAGGATAGTGTGTATAGCTGGCATTAGAGCAGCGAGTAGTATCAGAGGAGGGCACGAGCAGAAAGTGGCCGGTAGGTGTCACAGGAACGCACGTGCAGAATCTATCTTCAAGTGGGTTTAAGATGAAGCCAGGCAACCATAAGGGAGGGCAAAACTGTGCATTATAGCAGGAAGTACATTCAAAGGAAGACGCGCGCAGAAGGTAGTCTGCTGAGAGAGTCAGAGGAAGGTATGTGCAGAAGGTCTTGTGCAGTAAGCAGAGCATGTGGGCAACGCGGGTGCGAGGAAAACGTGCATGCGATGATCGTTAGTAAGGGGGACAAGGAGCTATGTGCCACAGCATTAAGTGGAGGCAGAGGAAGGTAGAAGCAGAAGGTGACCAGCATTCAGCGTCAGGGGAAGGCAGGCGCCAAAGGTGTTCAGGAGTGAAGAATTGCAGCGCTGTTAATCGGCAGCCAGCAGTGTCAGAGCTACGACTGTGCCAGAGGTGGCAAAGGAAGAAGCATGCAAAAGGAGGCCAGCGAGGGGATTCACGCGCTGGAAGGCTTAATGAGCCTTAACAGAATCCCACATGGCGGCTGTGTGCGTGCACGCACACGTAAACGCAAGCTTGAGGCCAGCAAGGTAGCACTTTGGAAATCCACTTACTATATGTCGAGCAAGCAGCACATGTGCTGCTCTAGGCTCGACCTAAAAAGGAGGTAACTCGGAGTAAAAATAAAAAAGCAAATTAAGATCTTGTGTAGGACAATGGTGGATAGTACTGACCCCGCCCAACAGAGTAGCGATTCCAATAACCAAAAACTTGACACCTTCTATACGCTAGTCAAATCTTTAGAATAGTATGTGAAAGTAACTTTAGATACAATTAATTCTCGCCTGAAGCAAATGGAAACAATAAGCACAACCTGTCTAGACCTACTGAATGTTCGGACCATAGGTGTTACTACTGCGAAAGTAGCCTCCAGTAAGTAATAAGACACATATCACTAGTACAGAGAGGCAACAAATCAAAATTGCAAGCAGAACACCCAGGACACTACATCTGGCAATTACAGCAGGCAAGGTCCCATTGAAGGAGATAGACCAGATAATGTTACGTCTCCTCTAGTTAACAATATACCCTCACAAAATCCATTATCACACCCACAACCAACTGAATTTTTAGATCTTCCCCCAGCTTCCTCCCCATATGTAATTGTTCTGGCAAATATCCCACCTCTACCACCACAGAGTGTGGAATCATGGACCTCTCTTAGGAATAAAGCCTTAAACTGGTTAGGGTTTAGATCAGGTCTGACCGAAAATTTGTTCAAGGATATCAAGATGGTACAGAGAATAAATGGGTGGGTGGGACACTGAAATCTTTTACTGTTGATTGCATTGTTCTGTCATTTAAAACACTCAGTCTGGTAGAGATAGTATTAAATAGAACAAGGCCTGTCCATGTCACAACTAACTCCATCTCAGCTCTCCGATTAGGCTATTTCTATCAACCAAGCACATTAGGGGTCTTCAATTGCACAGACCCCATATGTACCTTGTTGCCATCGACCAACCGGCTGTACAATCTCCCAATCTATAACAGGTTCCAGGGATCAGCAAATCTTAATGGGATAGACTAAACCAACGTGGAGTATGGGGGGGTAGCGAAGGGTGCTCTGATATGGAGTATGAGGGAAGCTTTGATATGGAGTATAAAGAGGACACAAACGGAAGATTAATAGTGTGACTATCTGCCTAACTTGGGAGAGGGAGCTAGCACTCAAGAACGACCTATCCCAAATACCCTACTAAATGCTGTCTTTTTACACCATCAAACAGGGTTCACTACTGATGAAATGCCAACTAACAGTGCGGGAATTGTCCTGACTCATCCTCTGATAACATTCGTTTTTTGTTCTGGAATGTGGCTGGTCTCCGAAACAAAATCAATAACCCAGAATGGGTAGATTTTATCGAGGGTCTTAATCCTAACTTTATCTGTCTCCAAGAGACTTGGCTTGTGGAACCTTTACACATGAATGGGTTTACCACCTATTATGCTCCTGCTTTTTCATTTTCACACGGTAGATCAAAAGGGGGTCTATGCATCTTTATATCTTACAACTTATCATCTGAAAGAATAATCAAAGAATCAATTAACCCCTGCTACCAAGTGATTGCGTGTGAAGGCTCAGGCCTGGCAAGATAAGCCCTGATAAATCTGTATAACAATGCACCAAAATCTGAGATTATAGCCAACTTGAACAAGCTGGGGGAGTTTCTGGATCACTTAGAACACAGTAGTAGTAAGAAGCTATCTACATAGAGATAAACTTAATGAATTTATCTGTAAGTTTGATCTATCATTTTCAAATGAAATCTCATCTCCATATGCCCCATTTAGGTGCACCTTTAATGGAAGGAACTCTAATACTATTATTTATTATGTTTTATCTTCAAACAATTTCACCACCTATCTGTTTAACACACTCACTCTACTCCTTTAGGTGATTACTTTCTGCAGACTGTCCACATTTCAACTACAACGTTAATTAGAAAACATTACGACCAGGGTCAGACTTACCCAGGAGAGCTCGAATTAGCCGCACTTAATGGCTACTCCTTGCAGAGGCAACAGATCACACCTGAAGTACTCTTAAGACAATTAATCTGTAACACGGGGGAAGCTTTTGAGATTTGCCTAGAGGACACCTCACACCCAAAGGAGATAATGAATGTTTTTGTTAAGAATTATGCAGGCTGCAAAGGAAAGTCTTTATGTAATAATTAAAAACAAAAATGGGAGAAGTGGTTGGTTTGATCTGCTGTGTATGAAGGCGAACAAGGGATTAAAGGAGGCATTACATAAAGTCCGTAGAAGTAGACAGGAGGTCCAGTACTGTCGATCAGCCTATAAACAGGCGTTAAAACAAAGAAAAATAAAACTAAGAGAAGAGGCATAGGATGCCTTACTTGAAGCAAGCATCAACAATGATAATAACACATTTTGGAAGGTATTCAACTCTGCGCCACTGAGAGAGGATGTGGGCCCTGTGATAATGGTAGCGATACCAGAGGCCGATTAGATTAAACTCTTTTTCAGTATTTTTTTTTTTTTGGTATTGTATTTATTTATTTTGTATTGCACAGTTACTTAAAACCATCTGCAATATAACTTACATGTGATTTTAAAAACTAATTGAAACAATTGTTTAAAAAAAAAGAAATACATTCCTATAAAATAAAAGGACATTGGGTTTACTTGCAACCGTATAAATACTAGGTAAGAAAATGTATTAGATACAATTTAAAAGTCTGCGAATGATTGTCAGTTCATTGTCGGTTCGGTCATGTTAGAAAATACTGGTTTAACAGGCCAAGTTGCCTTTTATAATGCCTGGCCCCTCCTATTCCATCAGCCTCAGACGCAGCTCGGCCATGTATCTCCCAAATCTGGCCAAGTCCTGTGGTGTAGTACAGGAAAAGAGAACCGAAGTTGCTTCTTTCACTGTCCGTACCCCGTTGCGGGGCCATATTTGTTTTAAAAGGATCCTATGGGGCTGCGACATACCAGGACAGCAACAAATCAAGTGTAGCAAAGATTCAGATTGATAATCACAGATTCTGCATCTGATTCTTTGTTCTAGGGATCTCCACCCGGGATTTACTTCCTTAATAGGGAGGGGCACCAGTCTGGCCCATACAATGTTTTTTAGTGCTTTCCTTCCCAGAGCTTGCTTCAGGTATGGCTGGATTTTACTCCCGGCTAATGATTTTTTCAGCCAAGGTGAGCCTCTTCCTGTTGCGTGTTCTGCTAGATCACTTTGATGCGACAATTAATAACATTGTTTATTGATTGAATTTTTGATGGCCAGATAGTTTACCGTTCCCTGATCCCAATTTTTCGTTGCTAATCCCAGTGTTTGAACTGCTTCTTCTGTGTAACGATGCCACGGGCTAATTAACTCCCCCAAAATTGGCTTCAGCATGCTCTTTAGGGTTCCAGCTGGAGCTGTTAGTACTTGGTAATAATATTTCGCATGCGTTCTCAGGCATTCTTTACTTTGTTGCTTCAGACCAAATTCTAGACGAATTAAGCTATTACGTGTGTATTTAGGCAGTTTGAAAATGCGTTTGTAGGCCTGGCATTGTGCTTTGTCTAACATTAATTCCATTTTACCCGGTAATGCCTGCTGTGCGTAACCAGCAATTGCCCTGATTTTTGCTTGTATTACTTTCCTAATTGGAACAATTGTTGGGCTTTGCATGATCTCATTTAGTTTACATAAGGCATAAGTTGTTGAATGTGCTTTGGCCTTCATTTTATGTAGATGTATTGTTGCTTTGCCGGTTTCACTTAGCCAGCAACCTAGGTATAGGTCCGCTCGGTCCACAGGCACGCCATTGAACTCTGGAACCTACTCGACACTACATCGCCGGATGTTGCCTTCCTTACAGAAACCTGGATGAACGCCTCATCAGCACCCGACATTGCCATAGCCATCCCGGACGGCTACAAGATCATCCGAAAGGACCGCACCAACCAAACAGGAGGAGGCATCACCATCGTCCATAAGAACATCATCCGCATCACGACCAGTTCCGACGACAACCTCACATCCGCCGAACACCTTCAATTCCAGATCCACACAGACCCCAAGACCACACTCAGAGGCACCCTCATCTACAGACCACCAGGACCCCGTACACAATTCAGCGATGACATCACTGACTTCATCAGCCCACACGCCCTCCCCTCCGAGGACTACATTCTACTGGGAGACCTCAACTACCACCTAGAAAAGAAAAACGACTCCAACACCACCACCCTTCTGGCCAACCTGGCCAACCTCGGACTCGAACAACTTGTCAATACCCCCACCCACTATGCCGGACACACGCTCGACCCAATCTTCACCTCCAGCAAGCACATCTCCTTCAATCACACCACAGCTCGCCACTGGACGGAGCACAGCTGCGTTCACTTCAACTACAAAAAGACCACGACCAACAACCCCCCACAACCTATTCCTCGAAGGAACTGGAACAAAATTACTACCGACCAGCTCTTCACATCGCTTCACCAAAACCCTCCTGCCAAATCATCGGACCCAAACCAAGCAGCCACCAACCTCACACAATGGATCACCCACAGAGCAGATGAACTAGCACCCTTGAAAAACCATCAAATCAAGCAAGGTAACAAAAAAGCCCCCTGGTTCAACGATGACCTTAAGAAATTCAAGAAGTTATGTCGCACCCTCGAGAAAGCCTGGAGAAAAAACCCAACCACTGACAACCTGACCACCTTCAAGAACGCAACCCGCAAACACCACCAACTGATCCGATCCACCAAGAAATCAGCATTCAAGGATCGACTTGACAACAACGCCCACAACAGCAAGGAACTATTCAACATCGTCAAAGAATTTACCAACCCCACCGCCGGCACCAACAAAATCACTCCCTCCCAAGACCTCTGCGACTCCCTAGCCTCTTTCTTCTACAACAAAATCGCCAACATACATAACAGCTTTGAAAACCAGTCCGGGGACCAGTCCACTCCACCCACCTCCAAACCAACACCCCCCTCTAACAACCTTTGCGCCTGGAACCCAATCACCACTGAAGACACCATCCGCCTGATGAACTCCATCCACTCAGGATCGCCTACCGACCCATGTCCCCACCACATTTTCAACAAAGCAGACTACATCATCGCACCCCATCTCTGAGACGTCATCAACTGCTCCCTCAACTCTGCTACCTTCCCGGAAAGCTGGAAACATGCCGAACTCAGCGCCCTTCTGAAGAAACCCACAGCAGACCCCACTGAACTCAAGAACTACCCCCCCATATTGCTCCTCCCATTCCCTGTCAAAGTTATTGAGAAAGCTGTCAACAGTCAGCTCGCCGCCTTCCTCGAAGCCAACAAATCCCTTGACCCCTCACAGTCCGGCTTCCGAGCCAAACACAGCACCGAAACCGCACTCATCGCAGCAACAGACGGCATCCGAACTCCACTGGACAACGGAGAAACAGCTAACCTCATCCTACTTGACCTCTCCGCAGCCTTCGACACAGTCTGTCATAGCACCCTAATACAACGCCTCAGCAACATCGGAATACAAGGAATAGCATTGGACTGGATCATCTCGTTCCTCGCCGGAAGAACCCAGAGAGTCCGCCTCCCCCCTTTTAGATCAGAGGCCACCAAAGTCATCTCCGGAGTACCACAAGGATCATCACTCAGTCCCACCCTCTTCAACGTATACATAAGTCCCCTCGCATCCATCGCACGCCAACACAACCTCAACATCATCTCCTACGCAGACGACATCCAGCTGATCCTCTCCCTCACCAAAGACCCAAACACCGCCAAAACCAACTTACATGAAGGAATGAAAGAAGTAGCTGAGTGGATGAAGAACAACCGTCTAAAACTGAGCTCGGACAAAACGGAAGTCCTCATCTTAGGATCATCCCCCTCCGCCTGGGACAACTCATGGTGGCCACCAGCCCTGGGAACCGCACCCATACCTACGGACCATGCACGTAACCTGGGCTTCATCCTGGACTCCTCCCTCTCGATGACCAAACAAGTCAACGCCGTCTCATCCTCATGCTTCAACATCCTACGCATGCTCAAAAAAATCTTCCGCTGGATCCCCACCGAAACAAGAAAGACAGTCACTCACGCACTGGTCACAAGCCGACTGGATTACGGAAACACCCTTTACGCCGGAACAACAGCCAAACTACAGAAAAAACTCCAACGCATCCAAAACGCCTCAGCTAGACTCATACTGGACATTTCCCGTCAAGCTCACATTTCCGGTCACCTGAAAGACCTCCACTGGCTCCCCGTCAACAAGAGAATAACGTTCCGTCTCCTCACCTACCCACACAAAGCCCTCTACGACCTAGGACCCGAATGCCTCAACACGCGACTGTCCTTCTACACCCCCACCCGCCAACTACGATCATCCAATCAAGCCCTCGCCGCAATTCCGCGCATCCATAGATCCACCATGGGGGGAAGAACCTTCTCCTACTTAGCGGCCAAAACCTGGAATTCTCTCCCCACCCACCTCCGCCTTGTACAGAACCACCTCTCCTTCAGAAAGCAACTTAAAACATGGATATTCGATAAGTAAAGTTCCCCCCCTCCCCCAAGCGCCTTGAGACCCTCTGGGTGAGTAGTGCGCTATACAAATTTCCGAACTTGAACTTGAATTCTTTGCCCACATACCATTTCAAAAGAGCCTTTTTTGGATAGTGTCCAAAAATAACTACTTTAGTTTTTTGAGAATTTATTATAAGTTCATTTCTTTCATTGTAGTTATTGAGGGCATCTAGGCCCCTTTGTAGCCCGATTTTTGTGTGGTCCATTACCACCAAGTCATCTGCATACTGTAATATTTGCAGTTTGTTGGTTCCAATTTTCGGAGTTACAAGACTAGCATTTTGAAGTTTCTTCCCCAGGCCAGCCGTATATAAATTAAACAGTGTGGGGGCAAGAACGCATCCCTGTTTTAGGGCACGGTTCATCCGACACTTCTTCGTAGTGGTATTATCTGCTAGCTTCCCTTTGATCCAGGTGTTACAGTATAATGAAATGATGGCGCTAAGAAGACCTGCTGGGATATGCCAGTTGCGCAACTTATTCCAAAGCTTGTGTCGAGGCACTTCGTCAAAGGCTGCTGAGTAATCAACGAAGCATGCAAAGATTGGTTTATTATTTTTGCAGTTAGCGTGCTGGTTCAAATACGACATGGCCACGATGTTGTCAATTGTGGAGCAGCCTTTGCGGAATCCGGTCTGGTAGGAGGGGAGGATTTCATTCTCTTTGATCCAACTATTTAATTCATTCAATAAGGTGCTGGCATAGGCTTTTCCTTCAACATCTAAAAGGGCGATTAATCTATAGTTTTTTGGATCTGTATTATCTCCTTTTTTGAAGATGGGATGTAGAAAAGAGCCTCGCCATGAATCTGGCACCTTTGCTTTCAATCGACAATCAATGAACAGATTGGATAAAATTTGGCCCCAATATACCGGATCTTCTCTGAAAATGGCTCCTGGAAGACCGTTCGGCCTGGGTGCCCCATCTTTTCTTATCTTTTTTATTACCTTTTCAACTGCCGTACGGTCTTGTTCTTTACCCAAGAATTGCACTAAGGCGGCCTCCTCTGTTATTGTGCTGTCTGAGGAACAAATATCAGGGCTTCCAGGGACTATGATACCCTCCTTTTCAATGTAGATTGTGGCAACGTGTCTGAGCCAGGCATCTGCATGAACGGGGTTGCGCCTGTCAACTTTACCTTTCTCCATGCTAGCTATATATTGCCAGAGCTGACGTTGTTTGTTTGGCTTAGAGAGCTTGTGTATCAGTTATCCAGTCTTTTTCTAATTTATTTTGTTTCAGAGACCATAACTGGTGTCTGCGCTTTCTTGATAGATCTTTGCACAATTCCCTTGTTTCTTCCGTTCCTGCCTTCCTGTGTGCTCTTTTAGCCCTCTTGAACTTGCCTATTGTTGTGCATAGTATTTTATTGTTGTGTCTAGAATGTAAAGAGGATTTTGTAATTCCATGTGGGATATTTTTGTCGTTTTTAGTAAGTATTGATTTTAAGGCACACATCCAACTCGTCCAGTTGGCCACACTAGGTTGTTTTCCAAGAGGCTTCCCTTTGTACTCTTGTTTTTTTTCCATACGTTAAATAGCGTAGCCTGATGCTCGTTCCATTTTATCCTTCTGACTAATGTATGGTCTTCGGTCCCTGTTGAGTGGGATACTGCGGCCGCTTGTTCCCTCTGTAAATTACTGAAATTTAATTCCACCTGCAACAGTTTGTGATCGCTAGTTTCATGTGTTATTACTTCGAATTTGACTAATTTCTGAGTGAGTAAGTTGCATAAGAAAATGTAGTCAATTATAGAACAGTTCTTAAAAGTGGCAGTATCTGAATGTTTGGGATCTAAACTTTTGCAGGTTTCATTGACAGATTTTAAGTCATAGTTTTTCAGAAATACATTGAAAATTCTTTCCGAGCTGGCTGGACGTGACATATCATTTTTTGTTCCTAGATGGTGGAGATTAAAGTCTCCTACTATCACTTTTGGCAGTAGTCGTTTGCGTGTAGGATTTCTTTTATTAACCTAACCCTTTCAATGCTGACGACGGAACCGCTCCGTCATCAGCTGCGGTGGCGCTGTGCTGATGACGGAGCGGTTCCGTCATGGCCCTGCCGCCGCGCCTGCGCGGCGCGTTCTGTTGAGCGGGCGGGGCCATGACGGAACCGCTCCGTCATGAGCACAGCCCAACCGCGGCTGATGACAGAGCGGTTCCGGCATCAGCATGCGGCCACCGAGCGGCCGCCCCGTCCACTTAGCGCTGCGGCGGAATAGCCGCCGCAGCAATGTGGTTAAGGTTATGGTATTTTTTGTAACTTCCAGCTTTTTCTGGCCAGATGCATTTAAGAATATGTTTATAACTAGGATTACTGCACGTACGTCTTTGTCCCTGCTTCCCTCTATTAAGAGCGCCTGTAGCACTTCTGACTCTATTTGGATCCTTCTTACTTTTATTTGTTTTAGATGTTTTACGTAAATCGATATTCCTCCTGATGGTCTACCAAACCAATTGTATTTAGTTGCCAATGTATGAAAACCGGCAAAGCCTTCGAGGTGGACATGCTCTGTGGCCCAGGTCTCTTGTAGACATACTATGTCCGCCTCTTGCAGTGACTTAGTTACTGTTTCATGTTTGAGTGCTTTACGTATTCCTGCCACGTTCCATGAAATGATTTTAAAGTTGAAAGGTAATTTATGATTCGTGTAAGGTGGAATTGTGGTTTCTGATAAAGTGATTTTGGCAGTGGGCCATCCTACACGATTCCATGGGGTATCTGGTAAAGCTGCCTGGTCATCAGGAATAAAAAGAGCTGAGTTGTAACTCTGGGTCTGTCCTGCTGGATTGATCGTTCCCTTGAATATTCGGTGGCCCTTCGTCTATTACTGTCCTGCTTATGTTTTTTTTTGTAAAATTTTTAATTATTGCATAGTAAAGAGAAAGAAAGAAATATAGAGAGAGAAAAGTGAGAAGAAAACAAGCGGCAGAATTGCAGCAGGGTACATGGGAGATATGGAAGGTGGCTCATACAGAGGCTTCTGTCATGGTGTTCTTCCAACAGGGAAGTTGTTCTGAGAGCAAGAAAAGCCAGCTAGAGTCAATGAGTCGACAATCATACGGATCCGGAAGTCTCGGCTGTCTCCGCCAAGGAGAAAGTCAATCCAGCAAGTCCACAGGTCTCAAAAGCCTCCGGGTAAGCAAAGTCTCCCCTCCGCTATGCAACGCCGCAGCAAAAAAGACAGAACCCCCCCCCCCAAACTCCCCCCCAACCCACCTCCCCAAACTACCCCTCCCCCCCAGGTGGTGGCGCCAACAGACATTCGTTCTTATTCACATTCGCACTATCAAATAATCTACTTAAATCTGGAAAAGATGCAGGGCTCGTAGGGCTGACGGGCAAACCTTGCGACAAGTATCGGACCAAAGGGCCCCACGAAACATAAAGTTCTTAAAGTTGCCCAGAAAGATGTCCGCCATTCTCTCCATGCTCATCAACCTCCACAACTTCGCGTGCCACAAGGACACAGCCGGTGCCGTTGGCTTCTTCCAGGCCGCAGCCAACGTAAGTTTTGCCGCTCCCAGGCAGAGCCACAAAATCTGTTTATCCGCCTTCGTTTGGTGCTCCAATAGCGGATCCCTCAGGCCCAAGATGACAAAGGCTAAGGAATCAGGGATCGGATACCCCAACACTTCTTTGATATGTGACAAAATCTCGGTCCAGAAGGGCCGTATAACCGGACAGTCCCACCAGATGTGGCTAAAGTCTCCCAGCAGACCACAGCCCCTCCAGCAGCGGTCCGAAGAAGCCGGGAAGATGCGGTGCAGTTTCGAGGGGTACAAGTACCAGTCGAACATAGTTTTAAAATGGGCGTCTTGTAAGTCCACTGAGTGATTATGAGTTCTAATGTCATGCCAGAGACCCTTCCATTCTCCTTCCGCTATGTCCCTACCCAGCAGACCCTCCCAATGGTCCATGTAACGCGGACGGGGGGAAATTGTCGTACGAAGCAGAAGTTTATACAGAAAGGAAATCGTTCCCTTCATTGTGGCAGTTCGTAAAAGAAAGGCCTCGAAGAGTGAGGGCGGTCTAGTCGCCGCTTCTCGCAGTCCCGTCGAGGTAGCCCAATGGATCAGTTGGGCATATCTAAAATGCTCCGTGGAAGGAAGGCCATAGTCACGCATGCAGTTAGGAAAGGAGAGCGGCTCCGTACCGTGGAACAAGTGCGTAAGGGCTCTGCACCCCCCTTCTCTCCAGAGTCGAAACGGCCCCTCTATCAGCGCCGGCGGAAAGGCTGGGTTAAAATGCAGAGGAGTAAAGGGAGAGGGGAACGTCGTCCAACGTTCATCCCCCGTCACAGTGTCCCACACCTTCAGGACGGTGCTCGTGGGAGTGCTGATGTAGGCATTTCTGGGCCTGTCAACTTTGGGTTTCCAGGCCAGATCCCAGATCGACCGTCCTGCCACGCTCCTGTCCATGTGCAGCCAGTGTTTCTCAGATTCTTGTTGAGACCATTCCACCAGCACCCGCAATTGTGCAGCTTTATAATACAAGTGCATATCAGGGAGTCCAACCCCTCCCTCCTCCCTCGGGCGCCGCAGAGTTGCAAAGGAGAGTCGCGCTCGGCCCCCCTGCCAGATGAATTTCAATAAGAGAGTCTTAAGGCACCGGAAAAAGTCCAGCTCTATAGGAATAGGGAGCGCCTGGAAGAGGTATAGGAACCTGGGGAGGAGAACCATTTTAATGGCATGAATCCTACCCAGCCAGGAGAAGTATTTCGGCTTCCAGCGGTCTAGTTCCCCATGCACAGCTGACAGCGTAGGAGGAAAATTCGCTGCGAACAGGGACCCAATGGTAGGTGTCAAACGTACACCCAAATACAGCAAGGAGGTAGATGCCCACGCCAATGGTGTAAGTGGCAGGAGTTGCTCCACCTCAGCTGGTGGAAGCGTCAGCTTCAAAATATATGATTTGCCGAAATTAACCTTGAACCCGGCCACGGCCTCATAGTCAGTGAGCAATGACTGAATGTGCGGCAGAGATTGAGCTGGGTTCACCACTGAAAGCAGCACATCGTCCGCGAACAGAGAGATCTTATGCTGTTCACCCGAAAAGGGAATACCCTCTATATGCTCCCTTCCACGCACCGCCAGGGCCAGTGGTTCAATGCTTGAAGCAAAAAGGAGGGGGGACAGAGGGTAACCCTGCCGAGTTCCTCGGGAGTGAGCGAAGCTGGTGGAGCGATGACCATTAATTACCACTCTGGAGTTGGGAGTGCTGTAATTCGCACTGATCATGGTGATAACCTGAGGTGAGAAGCCAAAGGCCTCCAGAGTGCGGAATAGAAATCCCCAATCCACCCGATCAAAGGTCTTCTCGGCATCCAACCCCACCAGTACAGCTGGGATACGGAACTGAGAGGCCTTCTCTATGAGAAGTACTACTCTTCTCAAATTATCATGCGTCTGGCGGCCCTTGATGAACCCGGACTGATCCGGATGAATGATTGCCGGCATCAAGTCCTGGAGTCTACGGGCTATGATGGTAGAATACAACTTAGCATCAATATTTAGAAGAGCAATCGGGCGGTATGATGAGCACTACTGGGCTAGATCTTTACCCGGCTTGGGGATCACCGTGATTACAGCTTCCGCCATGGAGCCCGAGGTTTGTCCCGTGGCTGCCATTTCATTGAAAAGAGGCACTAAGACTTCACAAAGTTCCGACGCAAATGATTTATAGAACAGCGCCGTGTAACCATCGGGTCCCGGCGCCTTGTGGAGCTCAGATCTCTGATAGCATCCAACACCTCTGATCTGGAAATGGGGGCAGCAAGATGCTCATTTCACTCCCTCGACACCCGCGGGATGGGGAGGTCAGCCAAGAAGCGAACCTGAGCCTCTTGATCGAGGGAGTCACCCCTATACAGTGTCTCATAACAACGGGCAAAAATATTGGCCTTGTCCGCATCCTTGTGGTGCAGCGACCCAGTGGGGTCCTGAATGCCTCCAATATAATCCCTCTCCCTCTTGTCCCGCAGCTGGCGGGCCAAGTGCTTGCCAATTTTATTCCCCTGAGAGTAGGAAATGCGCCGCAGCCGAAGGAGGGTGAACTCTGCGCGGTTGTTATAATGGGCTTTCAATTTGCCTCTTACGGCAGTCAGTGGTCTAAGGGTCAATCTAGATGGATTGGATTTGTGGGCTTGCTCTAAAACCGCCAGCTCCGATTCCAGATCTTCCCGCTCTTTTCTCCTCAGCCTATTGAGGTTGGCATTAAGACTAAGGCAGGTGCCCCGCAAGGAGGCCTTACACGCATCCCAAGTATTAAAGAGGGAAGTGTCCGAGGCCGGGTTAAGGGCCAGGAAGTCCCCTATCGCCTTACGCAATTCTTTACAGGATGTGTCGTCCCGAACAAGGGTGGGCGGAAAGTACCACTTCCTCGTCCCATCACCTCCAGTCGGCAAATGGAGCCCAAGCACCAGTAGGCTATGATCAGACACCGAAAGAGGGAATATGCTAGAATCACGGACATCCCCCCTGAGGGCCTGACTTATGAAAATATGATCAAGTCGGGAATAGGTACTATGTACATGAGAATAGAATGTGTAGTCCCGTGTGTGTGGGTGCAGGAATCGCCAGCTATCGATCAAACCAAGGTCACCAACCATTCTCTGAGTATCCGCAGAAAAAAACCCAGTGCCCACCCTCTGAGGTCTAGAACAATCCAAGTCCCTGTCCCATACCATGTTAAGATCCCCCATAAGAATCACATGTCTTTCAACAAAATCCCCCGCTCTGTCCAATAGCTCTCGGAGAAATGCATTCTGCCCTGAATTGGGGACATACACCACCACAAATGTACAGATCGTGCCATGAAGCACTCCCTTGACCATCAGCCAACGCCCCTCTTTATCACAGCTAATCCCCAAAGGTTGGAAGTGTAGGTACGCTCGGAACATAAGTGCCACCCCTCTATGTTTAGTTGCTGCAGAGGATCTGTAAATGAGCGGGAAATGCCTGTGACGCAGTCGATGCTCATCTTTACGCGCCAAGTGGGTCTCCTGGAGCCCCACAATATCTAATTGGTGATCGGAGATATATTTCCATATTTTTTGGCGCTTCTGGGGTGAGTTGAGGCCCTTCACATTCCAAGTCCCAATACTAATCGGCATGGGAACCAATCAGACCCCACCCCTGCCTATGCCTCCCGACAACCTGCCCACGTTCCCATCCTCCCAGAGGCAACCAAGCCGGCCCCCAAGCCCCAAGCAGCAGCAGGTCTTCACATAACACCGTAATCCTCCCAGATCCCGGCAACCCAGGGACAGCGATAGCCCCCACCCAGGCAGCAAGCCCTCCCAGAGGGCTAACAGACAAGATCACAGTTACCGCAAATGAAGAAAGAGCGAAGCATACCACACAATCATACCAGACGCCACCACCTAGCAACTCAACTACCCCCAGTCTCCCACAACCCCCCCCAGAACCCCAAAGAGTCCTCCCGCCTCCCCCCCAAGAACAAAACCAAACCCAAAAGCACACAAATGTACTTAGCAGTCCCAGTGGAGGGTAGTTCATAAAAGTCCTCCTGGGTAGGGGCCGGGGAACCATCGTCGGAACCCCAAGAGACCACGGACCGGGGTGTCTTCTCCAAAAGTACAATCAAACCCACGGTACCCGAAGTCATGTGCCCCTCCGGCACCTACCAGCTGGCGGCTGAGAAATCAAGCAGCTCCTGAGCTTTGCTGGGAGGACGCCAACGTCGCCGAGGCCACCGAGGCCACCGCATCTCCCCTCTCCAGCAAGCTAGTCGAACGGTTAGGCCGTCTGGTGTCCAATTCCGGGCCCACCCTCTGCCATGAGGAGGAGCGCCTGCGCCTCCTTGACGGCGAACTGCCTGCTTCCTGCGAGGGGGTCCCATCATCCATGCCCAGAAGATCCTTCGCTACTTGGAGAGAGCGAATCTGTGCTAGTCTGTTTTCCCATCGAAAGATGATGCGGAACGGGTGGCCCCATGAGTAAGAAATGACTCGCGCCCGGAGGAAGGCAGTCACTGGGCGAAACTCCCGCCTTTTCTGGAGGGTCGACGCTGCCAGGTCTTGGTAGAGCTGCGGCCTGTGGTCTCGAAATTGCAGGGAAGTGATGGTCCGCGCCTTCCGCAAAATGCGTTCTTTGAGTTGGAAATCATGAACACAAACTAGAATGTCCGGAGGCGGTCCCCCTCTCCTCGGGAGCCCAACTCTATGTACCCTGTCCATTCTGATTTCCTGGACGTCATCGTCGCCCAACACCTGCAGGAGAAGGGCCTGAACGTAGCCCCGCAAATCCCCCGCTTCTCCGTCCCACGGCACCGCGCGGATGCGGATGATGTTCCTGCGGGAAAGGTTCTCCAAATCTTCAGTGTGGGACTGGAGATCCAGATTCTGCTCTGTAAGCCGAATGATGTCTTGTTGTAACTGGTGGACATCGTTCGCCATGCTTAAATCATGGTCCTCCAAGGTAGCCACCCGTTCTCCGATACCATCAACATCTCTCCGCACCTCACGGAGGTCTGATGCAAGTTGGGCGCGAAGCTCCGAAATGTCTTCCTTAATGGAGGCCAAAAGCTCCGTCATAAAGGCCTTGGTTGCTGGGGCCTCGTCATCCGACTTCTTGGGCGACGCGCTGGGCCCAGGGGACGCCGGTTGCTGAGAGGCTTCGCCGCCCCATCCTTCCCAGGTTTCCCCTTGTTGCGGGAAGCGTTCGACATCGTGGCACTTCTCATGGAGTGCGGCGTCCCCCCAGTTCCAGGCGACGATGTCGGCACCCCCAGGGAACCACCAACTCCGGTTGATGCTCAGTGTGGGTAGCTCAGTTAGGGTGGGCCCAACGCTGCTCCACGCTCCCCCCGCCGGAGTCACAGTGGGAGAGCAGTCCCCACACTTTAGTTAGGGGCTATGTGGAGAGTTCCTGAAGTCACTCACTACGCTCCGTCATCAGAACCCGGTGGAAAGTGCCGGCTCCTCAGCTCCAGTAGGCCTCGCTTCGACGTAGCGGTTCCCAGACTCCAGTTCCGTACCGTGGATCCAGCAATCGGCGAGGCCCAAAAACATCCGGGACCTCCTGTTAGTGCTCCGCTGCCGCCTCCGGCATCTTCCTTAGCAGCGCCGTAGAAACAGGCCCAGTCTCCACGCAAAGCCGGGGATCACAGGCCTACGGGTCTCCAAAAGTCCCGGAACTCAGGTCGGCCCCGCCGGGACCACACTCCTTGCCAAGGCACTCCGCACCACCCCAGGGAAGGACGTCTCCCAGCGCTGCGACCCAGCCCAGGGGGCCAGCAGAGAGCGGGAGGAGGGGCGGCAAGACGACGATTCTCCGCCAGAACTTCCTTCTGGAGGCCTCCCGGCAGCCGCGGCTCCCTACTCCAACGCCATCTCACACCTCCAATTCCTCGCCTGGAGAGTCAGTAGGCAACAAAGCCGGGGCCACAGGTGTCGATGCCGCTTCCGCTCCGTCTCGGAGAGGTCGCATAGGATCCGCGCCAGAGATCAGGAAGTCCAGCCCCTCAACACGCCAGGCCGGGGATTTCAGGGCCGTGTGGCGTCGCCGCTCCAAAGACCTCGTTTCGACCTCCAAAGGCCCCGTGTGCGACACCGGAGCAGGCTCCCCCCTTCAGGGAACCAAATCAGCCCTAGTGGGACCGTAGAGCAAGCCGTTAAACGTGCTAAACAAGGCTAAGCTGGGCTCGGTGCCGGAGGGACTCAAAAATACATCTTACTCTGCCGCCATCTTGGCCACGCCCCCCCCCTGCTTATGTTTTTATCTTACTGTCTACTTACTAGTATGGTTAGTTTTTTTATAGTTTTTATCTAAATGTATATTTGATGTACCTCGCAGTATCCCCTGTGGGTGCTGTCTATTTGTTCTTGTGCTGTTTGAATTTGCAGGCTCTAGGAGGATTGATGGATACTTTTCTTTTTCCGGTGCAGTTACAACGATCCCCCAGTCTCTAAAAATATATTTTGCTCTAAGGACTGCTTCAGCCGTATGGTGGTTTGACCAGGTCACTACAGTGTCTTCTTTACAAATGTCTCCCTCTTTTGGTTCGAACTGAACACAGGTTATGTCTTCACTCTTTATGTGGGTCAACGAAGGTATGTGTTGAAGGAGCCTTAGTAGATTCCCCCTGCTTAATGTATCGTGTCTACCCTTTGATTTATACTGTGGTTTAAAAATTGTTTTGCACGTATTTCTGGTTTGGGCTGAAGTTGTTGTTATGCCGAACCGGGGTTCTGGATGCAGAATTTCTTTACAGAGCGTCTCTCCTAGTGCATTTTCAAAGTTGTTATGCACAGTGCTTTGATGTTTTAAGCCCTCTCCTCTTTTTCAGTATCTATGCAGCACCCTCTCAAATGTTAGAACTTGTACAGGCGCATGAATTTAATGACAATTTACCCCAAAGACAAATTATTTCTGGTATACTGTTTAGCCTGGAGAAGGTCAACAATGCAATAAAGGCTAGCAAAGGGGGAAAGGCACATGGCCCTGATGCTATTCCTATAGATTTGTGTAAATTATATATTGCTCTGTGGGGACCTATTTTAACCATTGTTCTAAGGGCCTGTTGTCAATCAGGGTCCTGCCCTACATGGGCGAAATCAATAATTGTACCGATCTACAAAAAAGGAGATAGACATAACCCTGTTATAGGCCGATCTCGTTTGATTCTTTGATGAAGATAGCAGGTCGAATAATTTTAAATAGGCTCCAGGAGTGGGCTGAAGCTAAGGGAATTCTGTATGATCTCCAATATGGGTTGCACACCGGGGTGGGGGCAATAGAACAGGGCCGTAATCTGTGTATGTTGGTGTGTAAATACACGAAGATCAAGGGAGGAAATCTATACCATGGTTTCATAAATTTGTCCTCCATATTCGATTGTGTGAATCATCTCAAGTCATGAGCAATCATGACTGAGATGGGAGTGGAGCAAGCAAGTATCATCTTTTTGAGGGATCTGTACTCCAACACAAAAGCAAGGGTTAGGTACGGGACCAAAGGCGAATGTACACAGCCTTTCAGAATGAAAAGACAGGTTAGACAGGGCTGTGTTTTGGCACCTTTTCCTTTTTTGCTTCATATAAACAATGTAGGCACTGCTCTGACTGCACATGCTAAAGATCTTGCTCAGGTGGGTCATTGTGCCATCCCCGCTCTTCTCTACGCTGATGAAGCTGCTTTGCTGGCTCCTACCCCCCTTGCGATTTAATTATTATTTTTCTAACTTAAATGATATTGTTGATTTCATGTCAGATCTTGATTCGAAAGTGAACCAGACTAAAACATTTATAATGAAATGCGGTAGGAAAGCTGGCTCCAGTCGTGTCATTAAAATTCAGGATACCACTATAGAAGTCACCAATAAATTCTCGTATCTGAAATTTTTATTTGATAAGGAAGGCACATGGAACCATGCTATCAAAAAGTCAAAAAGTTTGCTTTATTCGGTTAAAATTTAAAACCATCAAAGCACAGGACAATATTTCATGATGTTAATAATCACATTACAAACCATTGATAATAGATTTTAACATATTGCAAATAAATAAATACTAACCACGAAACATAAACCAAAATATTACATAACACCATCAAAAAGGAACACTAGGCATACAATTATACAGATTAAAGGTTTGTCACTCATTGAGTTCTCCATTTAAAATCCAATAATTCATCAACTAAAGCGTCACACCACAAATTGTCTATTTAAAACTCACTACAGATAAAAAGGTAGAGGACGGTTACTAATGTAGCTGTACTTTGTCTTTGATTGATAGCCCCTATTATGTAACTAGCTACCCCAAAACACACCACTGAGGACCCAAGCATTTGCAGGTAGGCCATGACTGGTCTAACTTGCTCAAAGTTACAGCCCCTTAACAATGGCAAAATGAATTTCTTACGGAATAAAACATAAAAGTCACAGAAAAAAAACATATGTAAGGTGTTCTGTTCGGAAAAATTATCACAGGGACAAGGCCCCAAAGCCCCTTCTTTAGAAAAACCTTTTGGAAATGATAATAACCATGGGGGCATGTTATACTTGAACCTCAATAAAACAAACAAATGGTATGGCTTGTTTATATAGGTCAAGTATGGCTGGATTTCTCTCCCTATACTCAGCATTACGAAACTCCTAACCGAGGGTTTTACCAATTCCCCTTCCTCCCTCATTAATATTGCCCTGTTCAGGAACTGAGACTTCACGGCATTAATAGCCGTCTTGCCTAACGCACAGGGGTTCGTGAACAGATCAGGGTTGCCTAGTGAATCCATTTGGGTTTTAACCCCTTGCCCGCGGACGGAATTCCGCTCCTGTGCGGCACATTCCGATTGCGGCATGGTCGTGACGGCTCCCGGCCGTCATCAGCACACGAGCACTGTGTGCCATGACGGACGGGAGCCGTTACCAGCACGCAAGGGGTTAATATAACGGATCCACGGGATAGCAAGGGCTCTGTCTAGAGACATACAATCTTGAATAATCAGTTAGTTTAGATTTGGTGGCTGCGGTGCCCAAATTCTCAACCAACCTATTAAAGGGGCCACAGCGATCTGAACTGAAATATAGCCCGCCCCAAGGTCCTCATGTATATTAAAAGTAGCAGCAGATGACGGGAGCGACAACAACTTTCATAAAAAGACATTTTCTGCTGTTTGGATTTCACTAGCATGCTATCAAAACTAGGGTATTGCTATTCAGAAGCACCTGTATGGCCACAGAGAAAATTTGCCACTAGGTTAGGCTCAAATCCCCCCGAGAGATGCTTTCCATATACAAGGCTAAATGTATTAGCAACACACTATACAGGGTGGGTATATAGGGATGTGCAAACTATATGGTGCTCCAACTAATGGAAAATTCGTTTTTGAGATATTTTCTCGCAACTCCCAAAAGTGCCTCTACGTTTGTGTGCCACGCTGAGCTGAGAGTCACATTTTTAACTGACTTATTCAGGATACACCCCATTCTGTTGTGGCACAAAGTATGGTCATCTGAATACACAACTCTGAAATGCTCTATAATTGGGGACTGTTTAAAATCAACTCTGTACACCTGTATCCCATTGTTGACTTTTGTACAATGTTTCTGTCAGGATTTGGGGCAACCAGCTTTTTTGACAAACCTGAAACCCTGCCTGAAATCAGTAGGAAAGACATAAAAACAGAATGCTTAAAGCATTTAGAGAATATATGGTTGTCAGAAGAATTATTAAAGCCTTCTGTTTTGAAGAATCAGCTTATTTTAACTATCTACAGCATGCAGTTTTATCTAAAATCTGTACCAAAACGTAGGCACATATTTATCCTGACTGGTTTTAGATTGGACACTTTTTATCGAATGGTCAGCTTTCAGGAAATTAATGACTGGTCTTTAAACCTTTGCAACTGTCCTTGTGATAACATATCAGTACAGAGCACAATGCATCTTGTACTCTTTTGTAAGTTTTACATCCTTTGGAGGCAATGTTACATTCTATGCTTTTTGAAGCCATGATCATTTACCCAATGCCATCCGGTGTACCTTTTCGTACAGTCACTGTCATTCATTGGGATATGTGCGAGAATGTAGAGCTTTTTATGGAATGTCTTCTATGCTGGGAAGAACCTGTAGAGTATGCCATGATTAACCCCTGTGGCAATGATCAAATCTTCATATGAAACACTTTTTTTGTCAACCCGCTCTAGATAAGTATGGATTTTATTAACATTTGCATCAACATTAATTAATGTAAGTGAATAGAATAGGAACGTGGGGTGGACCCAGTTTTGAAGTTTTTGCACTCCAGTGCATTCGCCGATTGCATGTTAAATATCCAGTGGGGGAGAGATAAATGTTGTACAGAAGATTATTAATGAAATGAAATGAGTGTTTTTATATTGTATGCCTTTTTCTTGTCTGTGCTTTTATGATCTATTTATTGGATCGAATAAAGTTGGTTATCTATCTATCTAGTAGATACTTTTGGCAAATAGTCAGTATTTTTGTTGCAACTTTATGAAAGCCTATATATGCATATGAATCTTTACTGTAAGACCAGAGAAACAAGTTTAAATTCAATAATATAAATGCACATGGGCAATCATTAAATAGCACTGTGTTTTTAGAGAAGGCTAAGGCATCTACAGTGAATGCACTTTCTAAATAAGGAAGCTCTAAATCAGCAATGAATGAAAGGATGATGTGCTAACTAAGTAAATACATGAAATACACACTGGCCCTCAAATACAAGCTATACATCTTGTTGCATCCACAGTCTAACAAAAATGCTACTTAATGAACCATCACCAAAACCTATTGGGAACACAAATGAGACAATGTAACCATCCATGAAATGCTATGGCCTGATAGAAAGCCAAGGCAAGCACTGGAAAAGCATGAAAAACACACAAAACAAAAATAGCTGAAGGGGCTAAACACATAATACTGTACTTTTAAAACTGATGAAAAAAGCTGTTACTAGCTGCCCCAGGAAGACGAAAGATGAAAGAGATCAAGCGGTTGAAAAAGAGAACAATTAAGGAGAAGAAGAAGAAAGGAATTAAAATAAAAAAACACAAAAAAGAAAAGCCTGAGGGCCGTACCCGAAAATCGTGATGGATCTTCTTGGATGGTACACATGTTTATCGCCTATTTGATGTAGCTGTGTAGTAACAGGTAGAAATAAATTATGATTGATGCCTTAATTGATTATTAATTACTTATTTTGGCTGTATTGGGTGTATGTATGTTCAGATGCATTCATCTGTAAACCATGCTGATAAGTATTAGTACACCAGTATGTTTAGGGATCAAGGTGGTGTATTTTGTACGACTTGTTGCCACCATTACACAAGGAAGTTATATAAAAATAAAGAAAGATCTAAAGAAAGTATGAAGTAAGGAAAGGGGGTGAAAATGCACGGTAAAATGAAAGGTAAAGAAAATCTGAAACTATAGAGAACAACTAAATAAATAAAAATAAGGGAGCACAAAAACAATCAATGAGAAGAGATAATAAAGCAAAAGAAAGGAAATTGAGAGGAAATCTGTAATATTTAGAAAGTATTTGGAAAAGGAGGAAGGACTTAAAAAAGTGAGATGAGAAAAAAGGAAGAACAAAGTAAACATGAAAGGAACAACTGTTAAAGAGAAATTTAAAAGGACACTAAGTAAACTTGATGAAAGCAAACAAAACTAGATAAATACGAAAAAGTAAAGAAAGAGGAACAACATAGAAAAGAAATAAAGAATGAAAAAATGGGGCAAGTTTAAGGCAAGAGATATAAGTGAGAGCAAAGAGAAAAGATGGAAATGAAGTCACACCATCTGAGCAGTAGAACTCTATGGAAAGAATCTGGCAATATAAATTTGAAGATTACCTCATGATTGGGCCAAATTAATAAAACTATGGTCCTTGGCTTGTGGTGCCAATATTTTTGCTTTTAGTTTTCCTACCAACCTCATAAAAGCTGAGAAGTCACAAACATCCCAAGTAATTTTTATTTTAACTCAAGAATCCATGACAATTTTTTAAAAATGTGTTGCATTTTTTAACATGCAGCATTTGCTACTGCTGCTACCTGTCTTCAGGTCTGGCTTCACAGTGCAGCTGATCTCCTGACCTATTGTCGCCCAGTCCTTACTCATCCACAGAGTGGAATTTAGTTCCACCTAAATGTGCATGCTGTTGGATTCTTGGTGTAACATTCCATCTCCTATTGAATGCTTGCATTGCAACCATGGCAGTATTTTACATCTCAAAAGTACACCGAATCCTTACATTGAATAATTAATTTTAATTACATTATTTTCTTACAGAGATGCATTTTTGTACAGCAAGCAAGAGTTGTGTTTTGTTTTGTTTCTACATGTCAGCATTTTTTAAATCTTTTAGTCAGGGCTCAGCAAGCAATCCAGACCGATTGGCCTTGCTATTGCTCATTTTAAAATATGCAGGTACTTTAAAGTCGCGGGTCAGAGACTGATCATTTGATTTCACCCAATTGATACAGAAAATCTGGGGCTATGCCACACCGGGCCGCCTGGCTCGCTCAGAAGCTCATCAGCTCTTGAGCACCTTCCCTCACGGATGATATAATCACCAGCAAATGGCCTGCTCTGCATGTTTGTCATGGCGCTCATGAATTTTTGAAAAGGCAGGAGGCATTTACAAGGAGACAATGGGAATATCACTTGAAGGCAAGCGTCATCAGGTAGCCGACATTGCACTGAGCAGAGCATGAGGTTTTCTTCACATTAACAAAAGAAATCCAAAATCTCTGTTCTTGATCCTAAAAGAAGAAAATGAAACACCAACATTTACTTGATAAAGATTTAGAAACACTGGAAGCCTATGCATTTCAATTGCTTGTATGTGTAAGTAAATCCGGAAAAAAACAGTAAATACCCGCACCTGCAGGGCGGGGTATTGGTTGTTACTGGCCAAAGGTGCAGGGAATAATTTAGTAATACAAAAATATGTAAATCGAGTTTGTGCCCATATATTAATGTACGAAACAGAAGATTAGACAAGGCAGGTAAAAAACAGGAATGGGTAGACCATGTAAAAAGTGCATATGTGATCCGAGTCACTGTCAAAGAGAGGACGATTGATGTGGTTGCATTTCTGCATGAACTTTGAAAGCATCTAAGAAATCAAAACAAAACGCTGGTAACAATCCGAAAATCCCCCCAGCGAAAGTTACACAGCATAGACGCTTAGGGAGATGGAATGTAAGAGGCAAAAGTGGTCATCAGATAAGATGGCGGAGAGCATGAATTAGCGCAGAAAGGTAGAGAGGATAGAGTAGAAGAAGTGAGCATCGGGCTAGGAGATTGGTGCACGATGAAGTATTTTAGTGTCAGAGAAACGCTCAGGCCCCCATGCTCCTTAGAGCAACACAAGCTCCTGGGTGCATTTCTGCTGCACTCAAGCCACATGTAACACCAAAGGGCAGAGGCTGTAAAGCGCAAAACATATCACCCGAATGCAAAACAGCCTATTATTTCAACCAGCAGTAGGTCACTGCTTCCGTATTGCACTACCGGCTACAGCGAGCCCATTATTTACTTCGCTGCCGTCGCTGTCACACAAATCTTGCCCGGATTGCACTGTTTCCACTCCGTGCGCTCTATCATTCACGGGTAACATTTATGAAACGGGAAGTGTTCGGGCAACACCAATGTCTATGCTGACATTTGTTTATTTAAAGGTTGATACAGGCCTGGCCGGGGAACACAGGCATGGTTATCTGATACTTACCTATATTTATTGGCAACGTTTGTTTTCGTCCTACACAAAAGTCCACGACACGATGTGATCCAGAAAATCCCACGATGAGACTATCAGAGCCATTTGAGCATAGGTGTCAGTATGAAGTGTATATATGTATTTACAAACATTCTATCTTATTGCAGTCTTGTAGCACGAGCCTCCGCTTTTTTTGTCCTAGGAAAATAAATATTTCCCGAGCAAATCCCGTCTTCAATTCCCTACAATGCCTACAGAACTAACAGTGAAAATGGCACGGGTGATTTTGCTACAATAGTGACACGTGTAGGTGTTGTGGCCGCGGATCATTTTTATTTATCGTAATACACCGTATGGTACAACGTTTCACCGACACTCGAATATATGCAGCCATCACAGTTCACTAAAAACAGGGGTTTGGCGACCCACAGTGCAGCACTCCTCCTGAGAGGGGGCGGCCTGACCGCCAGAGACAGAGTGCGGCTCAAACGTCTTCCTGTCAATATAAGAGTCACAAAGCTCGGCCATTGTTCGCCTTGGAGCGCTTATACTTTTTTGTCAAGCTTGTCAGCCAAGAGTAATGCACGTTTCCTGTTTGCGAAAACTTTCAAACACAGTGGGAAGGCAGGCCGATACAGTTTTGCTTTGGTGGTCGTCAACAACAGAGCTCAGGAAGGGGAAGTCAGATTGTTTTAAAGTCAGAAATAACTCTTTCCAAAATGTTTTTTTCCTCCATGTCGAGTTAGGGTAGAGAACAACGCAGCCCATGGAACCAGTGGCGGCTGTTGGGGCATTAAAGTGGAGAGCAGTGTGTGTTTGTATGTGTGTGTGTGGGGGCACAGAGTGGAGAAAAGAATAAAAAAAATGCGTACCTGCCATCTACAGCTTTGGTGATCTTCGGACCTCTGCTCCTCGATTCCTGGCATGCCGCAGGCTCTCCTATACCAATCCAGATGTTGGTCTCATGCTGGTATTAGCCAGCATGTCAGCAGCTCTGTGATTGGTGTGAGTGCCCTACTGAGGCGCTCACTAAGGGACTACGACCCTGTGCTTGCTCTCTACCCGGCTGTCCAGATCTCAGTGAGCATGACAGTTTGGCCGGCCTTAGACTGTCATGCACACTTGAAGCAGTGCCACCACTCATCCTCCTTGCTGCAGCTGTGTCATGTCAGAATGGCCGGTCCTCCCCGCCCTCGGCATGGCTGCAGGAACTGAGTAAGGTCAAATAAAATGATAACAAACGTTGGTATTATCATTTTTATTCATTTTTCACTGCTGAAAACAAAGCCGTGTGGTGTGGAGGATCTAAGGCAGAGGTGCCGCTGCTGCATGGAACTGGGAAAAGTGTTAGGCTCGAAAAGCTCGTTCTCCTTATACACTTGTTCCATGCTATGTTAGGTTAGCAGTGTACGGCTCCATTAGACACCATTTGTGCCCATGTTATGCAACCCACTGAGTTATCCCTACAACGTGCTAACTTTAGTTAGTGACCGTGACTCCATTTTGTATTTCGTAATCCCCTTTAGACTGTGTCTGAACTAGGCCTCAATATTCGTATTGCTTGCCTAAGCAGAACACTGTATTTAGTTATTATTTTCCTTTCTGTTCAAGGTTGCTTTCTGACTTACTAATGAATAAACCAATCTGCCTTCACATACCAATCTGTGTGTGTAGCTCTGCTCCCACGTTAGGAAACGCTGAGACCCAGCACAGTAAGTAACCTTGAGACTGTGATAGTGTGTACCCATCTGACAGGTGGTAGACCGTCCTTCTGTGCCTCCATTGTTCATGTTCAACCTAAGCTGGTAACTTTCCACTGTAGGCGTGGTTGGAGGTTCTTGGTAGGAATGGTTATGTGCTGGAGACTGTTGGGGCCATTATAAAAAATGGGGTAACCCAAAACGGTTGTTGGACCTGGGTGATCAGTATTATCAAAAACAATGGCCCAACCCGTGATTGATTGTCAGCTCAATGAATCATATGCTCACAGTTGATCATTTCCAAGGTTAAGTGAGGATTAAAGTTATTCTCCTCTTGTTGATTAAATCAAAAAGTATTCATTCTGTTAAGAAAGCAACCACCTATCAATACTGATTTATTTACAAAAAGGAGTTTTAATAGAATACTCCAAACACAGCGAGAAATTTATTTATATACATTTGTAAAATATTCAAAGCAAACGGTAGAAGAAAGAGCAACGTGCTTCTACAAGGGTGCCGGAAAAAGAAGAAAAAAGTGGTTTGGAGAAAAAGGGTGTAAACCTCAACAGAAAAGTGACATAAGGTTTAATTAAATTGAAACAATACTGGAAAAGATACAGCGTATTATTCAGTCAGGCCACTAATGTTATTAATCCATTTTTAACATTTATACAGTCTTGACTGGCATGTATAATGTTTGAACGAATAGTGGTCTTGTTTATGGAAAAGGGGGGGGGCGTCGACGTTTCGACCCGTCTTGGGGTACAGGGGTGACTGGGAACCTTGACCTGCGGGTCTTCCTCAGGACGTGTATGGCACAGCCTTCGTACCGTGGCTAAAAAGCTGTGAGCCCAATTAGCTTTTTATGGGATGTTCACAATCCTCCTGCGTCTCGAAGACACGTGTGGTCCGCTCCTGACGAGTCGCTGTCAACAGACAAACAACTCGCGCCCGTAATTGCCAGTTTGGACGGCGCCCACTCACGCGAATGGTTCCCAGTGAGAGTGACACCGAAGACACAAAAAGTACCGTCAGCCGCCAGGACTAAGATTTACTCTTCCACATCCTACGGTGATGTCCATACATGAACATCCAAAGTAACGGACGATGCCCTGTATGAGAACCGTATTAATTACTTTTGTTACCATCACCTGAGTCATTATGTTGAAGGTCCACGACCACTAAATTGGAGTGGGATTGTGGCCATTTTCTTCACGTTCTTCGAGACGCAGCACGGACCCTATGCAACTGTCTTCTAGATATTGGTGACTCTGCTGTGATCGGACCGAGGTTTTCCGGGCTGCCGTGTATCGATACGCAGCGCGATGTGAGCTGCACGTAATTTCCGGATTCCCGATCTCGGTGGATCAGAGGTTTTGCGTGGAACGCGGTGAATACTGAGGTCGCACGAAGGTCATAGAACCAGCATTCAGAGAGTAGGCGATTAGAATCTCGGGGCACGGAGCACGGAGCGAGTACCCAGGAAAGAAGAAAGAGCTCATAAGAGCTTGAAAGTGAGGAGCAAAGACTGCATGGTTTTTGTTTTTTAGACTTGATTTTTTATTTTATTTTTGAAAATTTTTATTGACAAACAAGCCAGGACAGTTTACAGTCTCAATTTGCAAAAACAATGCAGACAATAAGTAAAAAATAAGAAGTAAAACAATCTCTACATATTTCCTGTAATCTTTGTTTAGCCAAAACTAAGCCCCAAAAAACAGATAATAATACTATGACTATAAAAAAAGTCAGCGTATCACCATAACAACCATAGTCTGTAACAGTACATAACTTACAAAAAGTTACCCCAAATCATAGCAAATTTCCACTTTGCTTTAATTCCTCTAATCTTGTCAAGTGACCCTTCCATGGTATAAATTTCATTTACCAGAGCCCACCATTCCATCATGTGAGGTGGATTCACAGAGATCCAAGCTCTAGCTATAACTAGTCTCGCGCAGGACAGAAGAATATTTAACAAATCTTTGTTAACCCCTTCGATGCTCATGACGGAACGGTTCCATCATGAGGCACAGTGGAGCTGTGCTGATGACGGAACCGTTCCGTCATGACCACACCCATTATCATTATACTCTAGCACCGGAGGGGAATATGTCTAGCAGCGATGAGGTTAAAACTATTAGTAGAATATATGGCCAATAGAACTGAGGCTGCTGTTAATGAAGAGTTAATCACTCGTTTTTGGAGTAAGATATTTTCTATTGCTGTCCAGTACTTAGTTAGTGATGGACATGAATAAAGCATGTGTTCGAAGTCTGCTGCCACCAGACCGCATTTCGAGCATTTAGTACGATCACTAATTGTACTGTTTTGCGACCATTTGGAAATTCTTTGTGGAGTGTGATATAAATGACATATAGTTTTGTAAGACTGAAGCTTTAAGCTTGAAGATTGTACCACTCTGTTGATATTAACTAATGCAGCAGAGATATTCTGGGCTGTTACATTAAATCCTAATCTAGTAGTCCATTTTAAAGCCATTTTAGGACAATCGTCTATTCTGTATTGACTAAGGCACTTATATCCCACACTAATTAATGATTTCCTATTCTCCGAGTATAAACAAGTCCAGATATCCGAGTCGCTGAATTCCTTTAGGCTCATCTTACGTATAAAAAAATCCCTTATTTGGATATATTTAAAACGCGTAGTATCAGGCAATTTATACAAAAGTTTCAATGTTTCAAAATGTAAGAAGCCTGCTGTGCCATATAAGTCTCCTAAAAACTTAATACCAAAATTGGCCCAGTCACTTTATCACTAAAAATACCAGAAAGCCCTGGATTATCCCACAGTGGCAAATCAATATGAAAAAAAGAAGTTCTACAAATAGTCAATATCAAATTCCAGATACGAACTGCATCATTCGCCGTCTTGAATTTTACGCGATTATAGTATTCGGGTCTTGCAATTGAATTGTTTCGCATCTTTTCCAAGCATAAATTGATGAAAAAAAAATAGATTATTTACAACGCACAGACAACGGAGCCGTCCCAAAAAAGTCACAAAAAAGTAGGTTCTGAAGTCAGGAAAATTAAGGCCGCCCCTATCAAGTGGGAGCTTTAATATCAAAATCGATCTTCGAAACTTTCTACAGCCCCATATGAAGCTGCTGAGGAAGCCGTCTAATTTTTAAAAAAATGAGTTCTGAACACAAAAATGGGACAGACCTGAAAAGATATAAAAAATTCGGTAGGATGTTCATCTTAATTAAATACATTATTGATGGTGCTGTCTGCACAAAAGAAGGCCAGGAAAGTGTGTGTAACTCTAAATGGGTCCCCACTTGAGCTGGTGGAGGAGTTTGACTACCTGGGCGTCAGGATCAACAACCAAATGAAATGGGACGCACATATAGCCAAAATGCTTCTAAACCTCAAAAGAGGGGGGGCGCTAGAGGGCACACGGCAGAATGGCTGCCTCTTGAGACAGCTCCGCCGGCCAGGGGCTTCTAACGGGACTTTAATGGGAAAAGCTAGTGAATTGGATAACGAAAATGGCATAAATCGCAATCAGAATGTGCCAGGAATGACGGGGTGCAGCGAAACAAACAAGGCGAGCCTCTGCTGACCAGGAAACAGCCTCGAAGTCTGGAGGTGCGGGTGCCCGACTTGAACTAAAATGGCGGCCCGTGAACCAACTGAACTGCGAGGCCAGAAGGACAACTCACACGGGAGGTAGCAGCGCACTGTGAGCCCGGCGCAGTAGAGGGGAGGCAGTGAAAACGGCAGGGTGGACTAGATGACCCTGTTGGGCACTGCACAGACACTGCAGAGGATGATCCCGAACACCAGTGACCGTTAAGGACCGGGGCGCAAGATGGTGGCGCGAGAGGTCGAGAACATAAACTAACATCGGACTAGTAACAGGTCACCTGCGCTGGCACAGCTCCTGTCCCCGCCAGTTGGTGAAAGTGAAGACCCCAAGGCACTCCCACAACGTTTGCTGATACTGTACATGCCCTGAAGTACAGCTGAAGAGTGACATAGTGCTGTCCGGGGCTACAAGATGGCGGCGCCCATGAGAGATTAGGGGGCGAAGGCGGCAGCAGAACGCAAAACTACTGGCGGCAAAGTACTGGCAGCAACTGGCGGATAACCGAAGAGAGATGAAGGTATCAGCACGACGGATATGCGGGGGAAAAATGCTATCTGCACGCTGCAACAGGACCACCCGGAGATACTCTGTGCCCCAGTAGCCGTCGGAATATCGGAAGGGCGCGAAGAGAGGTGAGGGCAAGCGGCAAGGTGCTCAACAAGGAGGAAACGCTGAGCGGGCCCATACGCGTCTTACTGAAAACGCCAACAGGGAAACGCACGAAATACCTGGAGCTGAGAGAAACGCAGACAGGACTCTGCTGAACCTCTCTTGACAGCGAGAGCATACTCGGAGACGACACTAAGCAGGAGTGGGGCGAATATCGGCTCAACTGGCCCCCTGTAAGGCGAGACACACGCTAAATTATCAGTGAGTAGAGTTAAACGGCTACAACTGCACACTGAAAGCATAAAGGTCCTGGTTGCATAACCTATAGCTACAGTCGGGAGGTAAACAGCAAACATCACCCGACTGCCCACAAGCACGGGAGAGAATTATACATCGCGCGCTGAGATCCAGTGGGCTAGCAAAAATGGGTAAGCCGGAGAAAGTGCAGTCCAAGCTGGCATTTGATCCACAGAAGAAGACGAAGGGAGCCAGTGCGCCCTCAGACTCTGAAATGGACAATGACGCTGAATCGCATTATGTCATGGAGCAGACATTAAAAGCTATACACAAAAGTCTGCAGGATGTACACGGGAAATTGGATTGCATCACGCAGAGAGTTGACAACATGGCCGCAAAACTTGACTAACACGGTGAAAGGTTGGAAGAGGCTGAAACGCGATTGTCGGCTGTAGAAGATGAGTCCCGCACAACAACACAGAAATGCTCAGAGATGGACAGGGTGCTAGAGGTCATAAAAAACAAGTCTGAGGAGTTGGAGGCGCGGTCCCGCCTCAACAACGTCTGCATAGCGGGAGTCCCTGAATTGACCAACACTGGGAAGATGGAGACATATGTGGAAGGCCTGCTGAAAACAATATTTGGGACTGAACACCTGTTGGCAGTACTTATTGTGGAACGGGCGCACAGAACTCTAGCGCCGAGACCGAAACCGGGGGCTCCCCCACGCCGGATAGTGGCGCGCCTTTTCAATTATAGAGATAGAGACGCAGTGTTGAGAATGGCAAGGGAGAAACAGACAATTGAACACCAAGGAAACAAGCTGCAATTTTACCCAGACTTCACGATCAACGTGCAAATGGCGCGTAAAGAATTTGCGTTGGTGAAGCAGAAACTAAGAGAGATGGGTATTGAATATGCAATGCTCTACCCGGCCAGATTGAAAATAACCAAGGATGGAAAAACTGTAATTTGCCAAACTCCCAAGGAGGCGAACAATTTCATGAAAAAGTGGGGACAGAAGCACCGTGAGCAACGCAGACAGGAGCAGAACCAAGAATCGGATTGGAGCACGTGCAGTTGTGGATAGTGCGACGGACCTACGGCAAACACGACTACGTCAGGCTGAGAGAAAAATGCTACTGTACTACCGCTACACCACGAATGGGAGAAAGAGGACACTTGCCAAGTGCCTTTTTTAGACATGTGCCCCCCTCTGGAGCAGTGCAGACGTGGACCTAATGGTGAGCAAAGTGGGAGGCACGAAGGCGAATGTTGAAGCACTAGTGACTGTAACGGCTGTTGCACTGCACAGAGAGAGGCGGGTAGGGTATACTGGAATGGTGTCGCACCTTGCCCGACATCATGTGGAGGACACTGAGAAGCGTGGTAATGTATTGTACATGGGAACGGGGAGATTAGATAATGGCATGCTTGCTGGGAACTATGTGGCTGTAGTGGGGCGGAGGTAAAACTATAACTGGACGGCCTACACTAGTCGCTTACGGAGCTGCAGGGGTGGATGGTTTCGACTCTCACTGACTACAGTGGAAAATATAAATGGGATGGAAGATAGTCGCTGGGAGAGCAGCGTCACACAATACTACAAATGAAATGGCCACGAATGGAGATATACTAGCAATGCACACAAAACCCTGGCCACATCCAATATGTTGGATGAAGACGTGTGACCCAGGTGGACCCCCTACAATGGTTTTGATAAGTTAACTGTTAATGCAAGGGTGTGTCTTTGGCATGTTTGGGGTGCTGAAGTGGGTGGGGGAGGCGGGGAGGAGTTGGGAAAGTTCGGTTCGAGCTGCTGCATTTGAGAGACATGCCGGAATCCAAGGGAGGAATGTAATTGTTTATGCATTGCAACTGCCTGAGAGGTTACATTACACATCCAAGACAAGGGGCTGCAACCCGAGTAATATGGCTATAGGGAAAGAGGATGGGTGAGATTCTGATGTCGGGTAGGCTAAAATTGATCACTTGGAACGTGCGTGGACTAAAAAATCCCAAGAAAATAAGGCAGATACTGGCATACCTCACGCGATTGCACGTTGACATAGCCTTTCTCCAAGAGACTCACATTGATCCTAATGCACAGTCACATATTGGTAACAGATGGGCGGAAGCGACATATGGAGCGGCCTACTCATCGTACTCGAGAGGGGTCCTAATATTATTCAGAAGAGGGTTGAATTCCAAATGGAACGCGTGCACACTGACAGTGAGGGGAGATATGTGGCCGTCACAGGCACCCTCAGGGGACACAGAATTAACCTATTGAATATATATACGCCAAATGTAGACGACGCCATGTTTTACAATAATATCTGGATGAAACTAACTGAACTACCAGATGTTCCGGTGATGTGGGGAGGGGACTTCAATGTGGCTTTAAATGATGACGTTGACAGGTCAGGTTCATCGGCAGAGACCCACAGACAAGCGTTGAAGAAACTTCAAGACATATTGGTAGATAGGCAACTAGTTGACCTCTGGAGAACGAAACACCCAAACAAACTGGAGACTACACACACGACGGCGGCCTATGGTAGCTGGTCAAGGATAGATTACTGGATTGGATCCCCTGAGGTGCTACAGTGGATGGTAGACGTCACTCGCCTTCCACGAACACAGTCAGACCACAACCCGGTGTTAATGACGCTAGAGTTACCCAACTATGTGCCCCCTCCATTTAATTAGAGATTCAATGAGAAAGCCCTACTTGACCCGCTTTATGAAGACACAATAGGTAAGGCCATAGCGGAATATTTTGAACTCAATGCACCCACAACGGACGACCCGGGGTTACTGTTGGAGGCCTTCAAAGCCACGATCAGGGGGGTATGTGTGAGAAGTTGGCCTGATATATGATGTTTCCAATTCTGGAACCACCTAGTATCAGTCCAAACAATCCCTTATGGTGTCTGGTTGTAAGTCAACCTTATAGACAAGCTATCCTAATGGTAGCATGGACTAAGCAGCCTTAAAGGATTAACTCAAGAGGTCGTGTGAAGCAAGCTGTTTTACCAATCACAATCCTGTAATATCAAATGAAAGGACACCACACAAGTATATATTACAAAAATATAGGTATTTATTACTAGAATAATCCTCTGTACTCTTTATGAGTGCAGAGGCACAAGCGTTTAAACAAAAGCACAGTTAAACATATAAAAGTTGCACAATTATGGATGAGGCCGGGGGGCCACGCAAACCATATATTAAAAAAGTGATATAAGAGATACCAATTGAACAGTGGTTAGGCCTAGGGCCTAGGGAATCGCTGGGAGTATTCGGGACTAGCAATGCTGAAGTCGGAAAAAGCCCACGGGATTCGGGTGCAGCGCTTAAAGCACAGGCATGCACCAATGTAAAGTCAATGGTGCGTAAAGTTATAAAGGTATAGTTTAAGAATACTTCCGCTCAACCTAGAAGGACGAAACTTAAGACCACATACACTAGAGATGTGTACCAGTGTGGGAACACCGGCGTTGCTGAGTTACCTCACCCACAGGAAGCGGGTGCACACTTGCGAAGTAGTGTCGGGTTTTGTCACGCAGGTTGCTGGTGCTTGGAGCTGAAGATGCTGCAGGCGTCGAGACGAGAAGTGGCCGGTGTGATATAAGGGTGGATCGAAGATAAAGATGATCTGAAAGCAGAGGGGACAGAGTCTGGGTCACTCAGCAGTGACCAGGGTGGAACCAGAAGGAACCAGGCAATGTCGGGCGCTTTCAGGTCACTGTCGGGAAGCTTCTCTCCACTGCCACGTGGACTCTGGGGCACCGAGGATGTCCAGGAGTGGATCACCAGCTGTCCCACAAAGGCTCTCGCTGTTGGCGGTGTCAGCTTCCGGATTGGAGCAAACAACCCTTGGCAAGCGCAACCCATGCAGGACTCAAAGATGGCTTAATACTTGGACCAGGAGGGTCAGAGCGGGTGCTCCTTTTCAGAGGAGCGGTTGCAAGTCTGGAGCAACCAGAATCACAAGTTAGAGTTCAAGGTTCTTTGACACAGGGGCCACAAGCCAACGGGCAAGTGACTGGGCCAACGCATTGAGCCAAAAGATGCAGAAGGGCCCCACGCAGCACTCGGTGAGTGTAGAGGGGTGACCTTCGGTGCAAGAGAGGCTCAGGGCTGAGGCTTCTCAAACCCTAATGCACAGCTTCGAGGGTCACTCGTGGGCTGCACGGTCAGCGTCTCGTGGTCTTTCCAAGATGGCGGGCCCCAAGCTTCAGGTCGCCTCCACGGGTCTCAGCTCTGCAGGGACTGTGGATCGGGCTGTTAGAAGGCAGGCACGCTTGGTCTTGTCAAACTCTGTTGCTCGAGTTCCGGCGAGAACTGCAACAAAACAAACATTGAGGTGCTAGATGGTGCCTGTTTGCACAGGGTGGTCACTCCTTGACCACAAGGGAGATTCTTCAGTCTTCTACGTCGAGTAGGATGTCGAAGGGTCCAGAGTTTTGTTTCATAAATTTCAGTCAGGATAATCTGAGTGCTTTGGCACTGCTCCCATTCTTATACCAATCTAGGGGGCTGGATTACCTGCTAGGTCCCTCCTATGGGTGGGACCCAGGAAGGGGGTGGTTACACCCCTTTCCCTTTGTCCGGGGTCGCACTGGGACTGGGGCTGGTGTGCCCCAGAACCGGTTTGACCGGATTATGCAAGGGGAAGCCTTGTGCTCCCCAGGCACTGTCTGGTTTCTTTCAAACCTCCCTGCTACAATCCACTATCTCATGTCTGGGGTGGTGTGACACCTCCCCATGACAGGAAAGCCTTTGTCCAGGCCTCCTCGGCTGAGTTTCGGTCAGCAGCAGGAGGTCAGACTCGTGTCTGTGGCAGAAGCGTCCATTTTGTGATGCTGAGGCTCTTTTAAAATCAACCGCGTTTTAGCAAAGTAGCATGCCTTCTCCCTCTAGAGGGGTGGAATGCTATCCCCGTTGACAGGACTGTCGAGGGGATAGTATTCCAAATCGTATGACACCTTACACGACATGTTTTGATAAAGCCAAACCAAAGTTAACATATAACCGCGATGGATTATTATGCACTTAATAGTATATGGTATGGCATTATCCCGGAACAGCTTAGGGAGTTGTTCCCGACAGCTGCAGACAGGCTCAGCTCATGCTCGAGCTCCATCTCATGTTAAACCACGCTCTCTGCCTCCAGGATTGATAAGGCCTTCCATATGAGTGACTCACAGGTTTATATGTGTCCAGATATAGGTTTAGATAAAGGTATACTATATCTAAGCAAGAGGTGATTACACCAACTTTCCCTAGCTGAGTGATCAGCCAGTTGTGTCAATTTAAGAACCAGCCAGGGGTGTCAAAAGCTATGCTGCAGCCCCTGGTAGGCCTTGGTGGCACCTATGCCCTGAACACCTATAGTGTATGGTACAGGGGCTGACAAGGAGTCCAGTTCCAATTGGGTTATGTACCTATAGTACATGTATGTGAATTTAATTTAGAGAGAGAACAGCAGGCTATGGGTCTGATTAGCAGGCCCACAGCCACATTAAGTCGAAAACCAGTGAAGCAAAAAGCAAAAATTGGGGTGACCATAGGATAGCAGACCCTACTCTCCTACACCCCCCCCCCCCCAAACGCAGGGACATTAAACTTAACCTTGACCAGATAAGTCTTCATGTTCTAAGTGGAAGTACCTGGAGAGACCATCTGCATTACCATGGTCAGTCCCTGGGCGGTGCTCCACTGTAAAGTCCATTCCCTGTAGGGAAATGGACCACCTGAGTAGTTTGGGGTTTTCACCCTTCATCTGATTTAGCCACAAGAGGGGCTTATGGTCTGTCTGAATTAGGAAGTGAGTTCCAAACAAGTATGGCCTCAACTTCTTCAGGGCCCAAACCACAGCAAATGCCTCCCTCTCAATAGCTGACCAACGTTTCTCCCTGGGGGTCAGCCTTCTGCTAATAAAAGCAATGGGCTGGTCCTGACCATCTATATTAAGTTGTGAAAGCACAGCTCCCACCCCCAACTCAGAAGCATATGTCTGTACAATGAACTGTTTGGAGTAGTCAGGACTCTTCAGGATAGGTGCAGAGCACATGGCCTTCTCAGGTCATCAAATGCCTTTTGACAGCTAACTGTCCACTGACAGTCTCCTCTTGGACTGCAGAATCAGCTTCCTGTGAAGTCTGATCCTCAACCTGGGGCAAGTGGGAAGGCACAGCCTTAACCCTCTTGCTCTTCTTCTTGGGTTGTGGTTGGTCTAGTTCCAAGATCCACCACAGGTTCAGGTAGGCACTTCTTAGCCTGAGTCCTTGTCACTGCAAGGACATGTGCTGAAATCCCTAGCATTTCTGCATGAGTCCTGTACTCCACCTCTGACCAAACTGAGTTTTCCAGATCATTGCCTAACAGACAGTCTACTGGGAGGTCGGCACTCACAACAACTTTCTTTAGGCCATTTACCCCTTCCCAGGAGAAGATCACAACAGCCACACTGTGTGTAGTAGTGGCATTGCTTGCATTGGTCACTAGGTAATTCTCACCTAGTACAATCTGTCCAGGGTCCACAAAGTTAGGTGTCACCATAGTGACACTGGCACGAGTGTCCCTCTAGGCCTGAGCCAGTTTCTCATTAATCAAAGGCATCTGCCTATACTTGCCCGGGTTACTGGGACTCACAGTAGTGGGCATGGATATGTCCACATCATAGAGCAGAACTGCCTGAGTAGGGATTCTGACTAGGCCAGACTCCATCTCAGTAACCAGGGTTAACCCTACTATACCCTTTGGTTGTGTACTACCACTGCTGACTGTACTAGGGGGTGCAGGTGCTTTAGGAGCTGCAGTGGTAGGGACTGGATTGTTCTTGGTGCATTCACTCCCCCAGTGGGAAATGGACTTACAAGTATTGCACCAAGGTTTCTTTGGGCCATCATTCTTCTTCTTTTTGTTACCATTTTGGGAACCACCCTCCTTATTAGAATTTTGTGGGCCTGAAGAAGACTTCTGGTCTTTTTCTTTCTCTTTCTTATCCCCACCCTTCTGGTCTGTTTTCTTCTGGTCATCACCATGGTTCTGGGGTTTCTGCTTAATCCTTGTTCTGACCCATTTGTCCGCCTTCTTTCCCAATTCTTGGGGAGAGGTCAGATCAGAGTCAATAAGGTATTGATGCAACAGCTGGTTCTGACAGTTATTAAGGATCTACTCTCTCATTATAAGATTGTACAATCCTGTATAGTCTGAGACTTTACTTCCCTGCAGCCAACCCTCCAGAGCCTTAGTGGCACAATCAACAAAATCAGTCCAGTCCTGAGTCTGAGCTTTTTGGGTATCTCTGAACAACAACCTGTATTGCTCAGTGGTTAGGCCAAACCCTTCAATAAGAGCACTCTTCAGGACAGAGTAGTTTTTGGCATTCTCAGGTCTAACTGTGAGGAGCCTATCCCCCCCTTTCTCAGAAAAGGAGTACCATAAAATTGCAGCCCACTGATCTTGAAGAACCTGCTGTACCATGCAGGCTCTCTCCAGAGCAGCCATCCATTTGTGGATGTCATCCCCTTCCTTGTAGGGGGGCACACTTTTTGTCAGGTTTCTATTATCATAGGCCCTGTCTTTCTCTCTAGGAATATTGCTGCCACCAGTGGAATCTAATCCACACAACTTTTGTTCTCTTGCTAAAGCAAGTTTAGCTTAAGCCAAGGCTATTTCTTCCCTCTCTATCTGGAGTTGGACAGCCCTCATCCTGGCCCTATGCTCTTTCCTCTGGGGGGAAGTCATTCCCCTTTGAGATTCCCTTGAGGCACTAGAGAGATGAGACTTCCTTGAGGAGGATCTCACCCTTCTATTACCTGAGGGAATTATGTTATAGGATCTGGGGAGGTGCTCGCCCTCTCCATTCCTATGTAGGTCCAAGTTGGTTTGGTTAAGCCTCCCCACTAGTACCCGGTTGGTCCTCTGACCTTGATCTGAATCTTCATCTTCTTCAGATTCAGGTTCCTCCTCTATGTCTGGGGGATTCTCAATCTCAGGGGGGTTCACTCCATCTCCTGTGTCTAAGGGAACTGCACTCGCCTTATCTAAGTCATCCTTTTCCAGGATGGCTATCAGGCAAGGAAGGGTGGGGTTGTGACCCCTTTTTAGCCCTCTTGCAATGCATAAGGCACTCAAGTCTTTATGGCTAAGTTTGTCATAGCTGGAGGGTGCCTTGGTAAGGTCAACCACCACAGGTAGAGAGCTGGAAGCTTCACCTGTGTCAGACATGACTGCTAGTGAGGTGTAAGTGGGGCACTTACCTACACTAAGTGTTTTCCTACTGTACCTTGCTAGTGAGTTGTAGGCAGGGTGTGCTAATCCCTTTGATCTACAACTACTAAGTTCAGTAGAACTTAAATGTGCTAAGCTTTTGTTTATATGTACCTAAAGTACTTGATGTGATCTTTCAATTTGATAAAAAGATTGCAATGGTAAAACAACAGCAAGCTCAAATCCGCACCGCTGCACACCAATGTGAGAAGTTGGCCTGATATATGATGTTTCCAATTCTGGAACCATCTTGTATCAGTCCAAACAATCCCTTATGGTGTCTGGTTGTAAGTCAACCTTATAGACAAGCTATCCTAATGGTAGCATGGACTAAGCAGCCTTAAAGGCTTAACTCAAGAGGTCGTGTTAAGCAAGCTGTTTTACCAATCACAATCCTGTAATATCAAATGAAAGGACACCACACAAGTATATCTTATAAAAATATAGGTATTTATTACTAGAATAATCCTCTGTACTCTTTATGAGTGCAGAGGCACAAGCGTTTAAAGAAAAGCACAGTTAAACATATGAAAGTTGCACAATTATGGATGAGGCCGGGGGGCCACGCAAACCATATATTAAAAAAGTGGTATAAGAGATACCAATCGAACAGTGGTTAGGCCTAGGGCCTAGGGAATCGCTGGGAGCAGTCGGGACTAGCAATGCTGAAGTCGGGAAAAGCCCGCAGGATTCAGGTGCAGCGCTTAAAGCACAGGCATGCACCAATGTAAAGTCAATGGTGCGTAAAAGTTATAAAGTTATAGTTTAAGAATACTTCCGCTCAACCTAGAAGGACGAAACTTAAGACACATACACTAGAGGTGTGTACCAGTGTGGGAACACCGGCGTTGCTGAGTTACCTCACCCACAGGAAGCGGGTGCACAGGTGCGAAGTAGAGTCGGGTTTTGTCACGCAGGTTGCTGTGCTTGGAGCTGAAGATGCTGCAGGCGTCGAGACGAGAAGTGTCCGGTGTGATCCAACGGTGGATCAAAGATAAAGATGATCTGAAAGCAGAGGGGACAGAGTCTGGGTCATTCAGCAGTGACCAGGGTGAAACCAGAAGGAACCAGGCAATGTCGGGCGCTTTCAGGTCACTGTCGGGAAGCTTCTCTCCACTGCCACGTGGACTCTGGGGCACCGAGGATGTCCAGGAGTGGATCACCAGCTGTCCCACAAAGGCTCTCGCTGTTGGCGGTGTCAGCTTCCGGATTGGAGCAAACAACCCTTGGCAAGCGCAACCCATGCAGGACTCAAAGATGGCTTAATACTTGGACCAGGAGGGTCAGAGCGGGTGCTCCTTTTCAGAGGAGCGGTTGCAAGTCTGGAGCAACCAGAATCACAAGTTAGAGTTCAAGGTTCTTTGACACAGGGGCCACAAGCCAACGGGCAAGTGACTGGGCCAACGCATTGAGCCAAAAGATGCAGAAGGGCCCCACGCAGCACTCGGTGAGTGTAGAGGGGTGACCTTCGGTGCAAGAGAGGCTCAGGGCTGAGGCTTCTCAAACCCCAATGCACAGCTTCGAGGGTCACTCGTGGGCTGCACGGTCAGCGTCTCGTGGTCTTTCCAAGATGGCGGGCCCCAAGCTTCAGGTCGCCTCCACGGGTCTCAGCTCTGCAGGGACTGTGGATCGGGCTGTTAGAAGGCAGGCACGCTTGGTCTTGTCAAACTCTGTTGCTCGAGTTCCGGCGAGAACTGCAACAAAACAAACATTGAGGTGCTAGATGGTGCCTGTTTGCACAGGGTGGTCACTCCTTGACCACAAGGGAGATTCTTCAGTCTTCTACGTCGAGTAGGATGTCGAAGGGTCCAGAGTTTTGTTTCATAAGTTTCAGTCAGGATAATCTGAGTGCTTTGGCACTGCTCCCATTCTTATACCAATCTAGGGGGCTGGATTACCTGCTAGGTCCCTCCTATGGGTGGGACCCAGGAAGGGGGTGGTTACACCCCTTTCCCTTTGTCCGGGGTCGCACTGGGACTGGGGCTGGTGTGCCCCAGAACCGGTTTGACCGGATTATGCAAGGGGAAGCCTTGTGCTCCCCAGGCACTGTCTGGTTTCTTTCAAACCTCCCTGCTACAATCCACTATCTCATGTCTGGGGTGGTGTGACACCTCCCCATGACAGGAAAGCCTTTGTCCAGGCCTCCTCGGCTGAGTTTCGGTCAGCAGCAGGAGGTCAGACTCGTGTCTGTGGCAGAAGCGTCCATTTTGTGATGCTGAGGCTCTTTTAAAATCAACCGCGTTTTAGCAAAGTAGCATGCCTTCTCCCTCTAGAGGGGTGGAATGCTATCCCCGTTGACAGGACTGTCGAGGGGATAGTATTCCAAATTGTATGACACCTTACACGACATGTTTTGATAAAGCCAAACCAAAGTTAACATATAACCGCGATGGATTATTATGCACTTAATAGTATATGGTATGGCATTATCCCGGAACAGCTTAGGGAGTTGTTCCCGACAGCTGCAGACAGGCTCAGCTCATGCTCGAGCTCCATCTCATGTTAAACCACGCTCTCTGCCTCCAGGATTGATAAGGCCTTCCATATGAGTGACTCACAGGTTTATATGTGTCCAGATATAGGTTTAGATAAAGGTATACTATATCTAAGCAAGAGGTGATTACACCAACTTTCCCTAGCTGAGTGATCAGCCAGTTGTGTCAATTTAAGAACCAGCCAGGGGTGTCAAAAGCTATGCTGCAGCCCCTGGTAGGCCTTGGTGGCACCTATGCCCTGAACACCTATAGTGTATGGTACAGGGGCTGACAAGGAGTCCAGTTCCAATTGGGTTATGTACCTATAGTACATGTATGTGAATTTAATTTAGAGAGAGAACAGCAGGCTATGGGTCTGATTAGCAGGCCCACAGCCACATTAAGTCGAAAACCAGTGAAGCAAAAAGCAAAAATTGGGGTGACCATAGGATAGCAGACCCTACTCTCCTACACCCCCCCCCCCCCCCAAACGCAGGGACATTAAACTTAACCTTGACCAGATAAGTCTTCATGTTCTAAGTGGAAGTACCTGGAGAGACCATCTGCATTACCATGGTCAGTCCCTGGGCGGTGCTCCACTGTAAAGTCCATTCCCTGTAGGGAAATGGACCACCTGAGTAGTTTGGGGTTTTCACCCTTCATCTGATTTAGCCACAAGAGGGGCTTATGGTCTGTCTGAATTAGGAAGTGAGTTCCAAACAAGTATGGCCTCAACTTCTTCAGGGCCCAAACCACAGCAAATGCCTCCCTCTCAATAGCTGACCAACGTTTCTCCCTGGGGGTCAGCCTTCTGCTAATAAAAGCAATGGGCTGGTCCTGACCATCTATATTAAGTTGTGAAAGCACAGCTCCCACCCCCAACTCAGAAGCATATGTCTGTACAATGAACTGTTTGGAGTAGTCAGGACTCTTCAGGATAGGTGCAGAGCACATGGCCTTCTCAGGTCATCAAATGCCTTTTGACAGCTAACTGTCCACTGACAGTCTCCTCTTGGACTGCAGAATCAGCTTCCTGTGAAGTCTGATCCTCAACCTGGGGCAAGTGGGAAGGCACAGCCTTAACCCTCTTGCTCTTCTTCTTGGGTTGTGGTTGGTCTAGTTCCAAGATCCACCACAGGTTCAGGTAGGCACTTCTTAGCCTGAGTCCTTGTCACTGCAAGGACATGTGCTGAAATCCCTAGCATTTCTGCATGAGTCCTGTACTCCACCTCTGACCAAACTGAGTTTTCCAGATCATTGCCTAACAGACAGTCTACTGGGAGGTCGGCACTCACAACAACTTTCTTTAGGCCATTTACCCCTTCCCAGGAGAAGATCACAACAGCCACACTGTGTGTAGTAGTGGCATTGCTTGCATTGGTCACTAGGTAATTCTCACCTAGTACAATCTGTCCAGGGTCCACAAAGTTAGGTGTCACCATAGTGACACTGGCACGAGTGTCCCTCTAGGCCTGAGCCAGTTTCTCATTAATCAAAGGCATCTGCCTATACTTGCCCGGGTTACTGGGACTCACAGTAGTGGGCATGGATATGTCCACATCATAGAGCAGAACTGCCTGAGTAGGGATTCTGACTAGGCCAGACTCCATCTCAGTAACCAGGGTTAACCCTACTATACCCTTTGGTTGTGTACTACCACTGCTGACTGTACTAGGGGGTGCAGGTGCTTTAGGAGCTGCAGTGGTAGGGACTGGATTGTTCTTGGTGCATTCACTCCCCCAGTGGGAAATGGACTTACAAGTATTGCACCAAGGTTTCTTTGGGCCATCATTCTTCTTCTTTTTGTTACCATTTTGGGAACCACCCTCCTTATTAGAATTTTGTGGGCCTGAAGAAGACTTCTGGTCTTTTTCTTTCTCTTTCTTATCCCCACCCTTCTGGTCTGTTTTCTTCTGGTCATCACCATGGTTCTGGGGTTTCTGCTTAATCCTTGTTCTGACCCATTTGTCCGCCTTCTTTCCCAATTCTTGGGGAGAGGTCAGATCAGAGTCAATAAGGTATTGATGCAACAGCTGGTTCTGACAGTTATTAAGGATCTACTCTCTCATTATAAGATTGTACAATCCTGTATAGTCTGAGACTTTACTTCCCTGCAGCCAACCCTCCAGAGCCTTAGTGGCACAATCAACAAAATCAGTCCAGTCCTGAGTCTGAGCTTTTTGGGTATCTCTGAACAACAACCTGTATTGCTCAGTGGTTAGGCCAAACCCTTCAATAAGAGCACTCTTCAGGACAGAGTAGTTTTTGGCATTCTCAGGTCTAACTGTGAGGAGCCTATCCCCCCCTTTCTCAGAAAAGGAGTACCATAAAATTGCAGCCCACTGATCTTGAAGAACCTGCTGTACCATGCAGGCTCTCTCCAGAGCAGCCATCCATTTGTGGATGTCATCCCCTTCCTTGTAGGGGGGCACACTTTTTGTCAGGTTTCTATTATCATAGGCCCTGTCTTTCTCTCTAGGAATATTGCTGCCACCAGTGGAATCTAATCCACACAACTTTTGTTCTCTTGCTAAAGCAAGTTTAGCTTAAGCCAAGGCTATTTCTTCCCTCTCTATCTGGAGTTGGACAGCCCTCATCCTGGCCCTATGCTCTTTCCTCTGGGGGGAAGTCATTCCCCTTTGAGATTCCCTTGAGGCACTAGAGAGATGAGACTTCCTTGAGGAGGATCTCACCCTTCTATTACCTGAGGGAATTATGTTATAGGATCTGGGGAGGTGCTCGCCCTCTCCATTCCTATGTAGGTCCAAGTTGGTTTGGTTAAGCCTCCCCACTAGTACCCGGTTGGTCCTCTGACCTTGATCTGAATCTTCATCTTCTTCAGATTCAGGTTCCTCCTCTATGTCTGGGGGATTCTCAATCTCAGGGGGGTTCACTCCATCTCCTGTGTCTAAGGGAACTGCACTCGCCTTATCTAAGTCATCCTTTTCCAGGATGGCTATCAGGCAAGGAAGGGTGGGGTTGTGACCCCTTTTTAGCCCTCTTGCAATGCATAAGGCACTCAAGTCTTTATGGCTAAGTTTGTCATAGCTGGAGGGTGCCTTGGTAAGGTCAACCACCACAGGTAGAGAGCTGGAAGCTTCACCTGTGTCAGACATGACTGCTAGTGAGGTGTAAGTGGGGCACTTACCTACACTAAGTGTTTTCCTACTACTGTACCTTGCTAGTGAGTTGTAGGCAGGGTGTGCTAATCCCTTTGATCTACAACTACTAAGTTCAGTAGAACTTAAATGTGCTAAGCTTTTGTTTATATGTACCTAAAGTACTTGATGTGATCTTTCAATTTGATAAAAAGATTGCAATGGTAAAACAACAGCAAGCTCAAATCCGCACCGCTGCACACCAATGTGAGAAGTTGGCCTGATATATGATGTTTCCAATTCTGGAACCATCTTGTATCAGTCCAAACAATCCCTTATGGTGTCTGGTTGTAAGTCAACCTTATAGACAAGCTATCCTAATGGTAGCATGGACTAAGCAGCCTTAAAGGCTTAACTCAAGAGGTCGTGTTAAGCAAGCTGTTTTACCAATCACAATCCTGTAATATCAAATGAAAGGACACCACACAAGTATATCTTATAAAAATATTGGTATTTATTACTAGAATAATCCTCTGTACTCTTTATGAGTGCAGAGGCACAAGCGTTTAAAGAAAAGCACAGTTAAACATATGAAAGTTGCACAATTATGGATGAGGCCGGGGGGCCACGCAAACCATATATTAAAAAAGTGGTATAAGAGATACCAATCGAACAGTGGTTAGGCCTAGGGCCTAGGGAATCGCTGGGAGCAGTCGGGACTAGCAATGCTGAAGTCGGGAAAAGCCCGCAGGATTCAGGTGCAGCGCTTAAAGCACAGGCATGCACCAATGTAAAGTCAATGGTGCGTAAAAGTTATAAAGTTATAGTTTAAGAATACTTCCGCTCAACCTAGAAGGACGAAACTTAAGACACATACACTAGAGGTGTGTACCAGTGTGGGAACACCGGCGTTGCTGAGTTACCTCACCCACAGGAAGCGGGTGCACAGGTGCGAAGTAGAGTCGGGTTTTGTCACGCAGGTTGCTGTGCTTGGAGCTGAAGATGCTGCAGGCGTCGAGACGAGAAGTGTCCGGTGTGATCCAACGGTGGATCAAAGATAAAGATGATCTGAAAGCAGAGGGGACAGAGTCTGGGTCATTCAGCAGTGACCAGGGTGAAACCAGAAGGAACCAGGCAATGTTGGGCACTTTCAGATCGCTGTTGGGAAGCTTCTCTCCGCTGCCACGTGAACTCTGGGGCACCGAGGATGTCCAGGAGTGGATCACGAGCTGTCCCACAAAGGCTCTTGCTGTCGACGGTGTCGGCTTCTGCATTGGAGCAAACAACCCTTGGCAAGCGCAACCCACGCAGGACTCAAACATGGCTTAATACTCGGACCAGGAGGGTCAGAGCGGGTGCTCCTTTTCAGAAAAGCGAGTGCATGTCTGGAGCAACCAGAATCACAAGTTAGATTTCAAGGTTCATCGGCACAGGGGCCACAAGCCAATGGGCAAATGACCGAGCCAACGCATTGAGCCAAAAGATGCAGAAGGGCCCCACGCAGCACTCGGTGAGCGTAGAGGGGTGAGCTTCGGTGCAAGAGAGGCTCAGGGCTAGGGCTTCTCAAACCCCAATGCACAGCTTCGAGGGTCACTCGTGGGCTGCACGGTCAGCGTCTCATGGTCTTTCCAAGATGGCGGGCCCAACGCTTCAGGTCGCCTCCACGGATCTCAGCTCTGCAGGGACTGTGGATTGGGCTGTTAGAAGGCAGGCACGCTTGGTCTTGTCGAACTCTGTCGCTCGAGTTCCGGCGGGAACTGCAACAAAACAAACGTTGAGGTGCTGTTTGCACAGGGTGGTCACTCCTTGACCACAAGGGAGATTCTTCAGTCTTCTACGTCGAGTAGGATGTCGAAGGGTCCAGAGCTTCGTTTCATAAGTTTCAGTCAGGATAATCTGAGTGCTTTGGCACTGCTCCCATTCTTATACCAATCTAGGGGGCTGGATTATCTGCTAGGTCCCTCTTATGGGTGGGACCCAGGAAGGGGGTGGTTACACCCCTTTCCCTTTGTCCAGGGTCACGCTGGGACTGGGGCTGGTGTGCCCCAGAACCGGTTTGACCGGATTATGCAAGGGGAAGTCTTGTGCTCCCCAGGCACAGTCTGGTTTCTTTCCAACCTCCCTGCTACAATCCACTATCTCCTGTCTGGGGTGGTGTGACACCTCCCTGCGACAGGAAAGCCTTTGTCCAGGCCTCCTCAGCTGAGTTTCGGTCAGCAGCAGGAGGTCAGACTCGTGTCTGTGGCAGAAGCGTCCATTTTGTGATGCTGAGGCTCTTTTAAAATCAACCGCGTTTTAACAAAGTAACATGTCTTCTCCCTCTAGAGGGGTGGAATGCTATCCCCGTCAACAGGACTGTCGAGGGGATAGTATTCCAAATCATATGACACCTTACACGACATGTTTTGATAAAGCCAAACCAAAGTTAACATATAACCGTAATGGATTATTATGCACTTAATAGTATATTGTATGGCATTAGCCCGGAACAGCTTAGGGAGTTGTTCCCGACAGCTGCAGACAGGCTCAGCTCATGCTCGAGCTCCATCTCAGTTTAAACCACGCTCTCTGCCTCCAGGATTGATAAGGCCTTCCATAGGAGTGACTCACAGGTTTAAATGTGTCCAGATATAGGTTTAGATATAGGTATACTATATCTAAGCAAAAGGTGATTACACCAACTTGCCCCAGCTGAGTGATCAGCCAGTTGTGTCAATTTAATAACCATCCAGGGGTGGCAAAAGCTATGCTGCAGCCCCTGGTAGGCCTTGGTGGCACCTATGCCCTGAGCACCTATAGTTCATGGTACAGGGGCTGACAAGGAGTCCAGTTCCAATTGGGTATGTACCTATAGTACATGTATGTGAATTTAGAGAGAGAACAGCAGGCTGTGGGTCTGATTAGCAGGCCCACAGCCACATTAAGTCGAAAACCAGTGAAGCAAAAAGCAAAAATTGGGGTGACCATAGGATAGCAGACCCTACTCTCCTACAGTATGCATCAGCACGAATGCAGGTATATTGAGAGACTTAAGACAGCAGTTGACGAGAGGAGAAGCAAAAATAAGAGAACTTGATGCACGGACACAGGATCCAGGTATACTGGGTAAAATTCGAGTTGAAATATCTGAATACCAAAAGAGTACAGAAGCAGAACTAAATTATGTGCATAAAAGACGGGTAGCTAGAAATTATGGTGAGGCTGGGAGACCTGGAGCTACACTAGCTGCTAAAATAAGTGCCCAGAGGCCGCCACCAGTGGTGGCAGCGGTGAGGGATGCAGAGGGGGTGCTACGACATGATGCAAAGGGGATATTGGAGTCCTTTAGAAATACGTTCGGGAAGTTGTACACGGCAGACACAACAGCTCCGGAGGACGAAATAGCACAATACTGTGATGACGTGGCCCTGGCCTGGCTATCGGATGCTCAGAGACAGTACCTGTCCCTACCGGTGACGGTGGAGGAGGTCACGGAGGTCATACAATCACTGCCGAACGGCAAGGCGCCCGGCCCGGATGGATCCACAGGGGAATTTTATAAGGCCTTTGTAGACACACTGGCTCCACATATCGTGGCTATGCTGGGAGATGCACATGAGAAAGGGACACTGCCATCTTCCCTAAGAGAGGCTATGATTCTAGCGCTGTTGAAACCAGACAAGGATCCGGCTGCGTGCGACTCTTACAGGCCGCTCTCGCTAATAAATGGTGATACCAAAATACTCTCTAAACTCCTGGCGACTAGGCTTCAACGCATGATGACCAGATTAATCCTACCTGACCAGTCAGGCTTCATACCAACCAGATCGACATCCCACAACACCAGAACCTTGTTTGCACTATCTCACTATTTGGCGCCTGATACAAAGGCAGCGGCGATCCTATTGGATGCCGCCAAAGCATTTGCCACCATAGTATGGACATACCTGCGCACTATATTGAGTAGAATGGGCTTCCAACCAATGTTCCTTCAGTGGGTGAAATTGTTATATACAGCGCCCATTGCACGCATTCGGATTAACAAATATGTCTCGGAGCCAATTACTTTAGAGAGGGGCACCAGACAGGGTTGCCCACTCTCCCCCCTACTATTTGCCATAGCGATAGAGCCCCTAGCCTGTAAGATTCGGCAGGCACATCACTACTCGGCATTGCAGTTTCCCCAAAGACCGCTCCACATTTCGCTATATGCGGACGATGTGCTGCTGTACGTGCGGGACCCGAAGGACAATCTGAATCAGCTACTGCGGGAATTAGTTACATTTGGATACCGCTCTGGGCTCAGTATTAACTGGGCTAAATCAACCATAATTCCGCTCACTGACAGCACTCTCCCATTCCAAATGAAATACCCCTTGGACTGGCAGACAGACCCGGTGCGATACTTGGGGGTGTGGTTCCATAGACACCCCGAAGAAGTGATCCGCACGAACTACGGTAGAGTGATTGCAGGGTTAGAACAAAAGATTGATAGATGGATTCAGCTGCCGCTATCTATGGCGGATAGAATAGCGATAGTAAAGATGGTAATGCTGCCAAAGATACTCTACTTATTTAATAATATTCCGATCAAGCCACCAGCACCAGTATTCCGAGCAATAAAATCTGCAACCTTAAAGTTGATATGGGTGGGTAAGACTGCTAGGATAGATTTAAACACGCTGACTTTGCCGTTTGTGAGAGGGGGATTCAAGGTCCCGGACTTTCTACTGTACTATCTGTGTGCACAGGCCCAATACGCCCATTTTTGGTACCATAAAGTCCCATTTCTTACGCACGTAGTGGTTGAGGAGGGGGACGCACTTCCTATACCCCTAGAGCTGTACTGACACATGTCAGACCCCCACTGCACAAGCAAGATATAAATACAATAGACGCTACAACTGAAGCATGGCGGCTGATAGCTAAAAGGTGAACAAGCAACCAATATATGCCCCAGAGCTGCCGTTACATCATCATCCGGCACTATCGGTTAAACAAGAGTAGGTGGGGATGGAGCTCCTTAAACAGGTGGGAATGGACACAATAGGGGACTTATACCACGAAGGAATGGTCAAGACATTAGAGGACCTAGCATATATCCAAAATCAATCGACACTTTTTAGATTTACATACTATAGACTACAGAGAGCACTCAAAACACATTCCCCGACCTACCCAGCAGAACCTGACGTATTATTGACTCTACAAATGCTTCTTAAGTCACCAGACCCCAGACACCTGGTGTACAGGCTATATGTATCCCCGCAGGCAGAAATAGGTGTAACAGCACATAAAGCAATTCAGAAGTAGGATGCTTGCTTAGATACACCACTAACTGAAGACGAATGGAGTGCGACGGGCACAATCACCAAATTACTAACCCCAAACGGAAATCTACGATTAATACACATTAAATACCTACATCACACATACCACACACCGCAAAGATTGCACAAATATGGCCTGCGCGCAGACTCCAGATGCCAAAGATGTGAAATGGATAACGCTGATTTTATACATATGGCATGGTACTGTAGGGGAGTGGCGCAATTATGGTTGGATGTAACAGATATGCTGGGCAAGATGGCGAACAGCAGAATTGATTGTACTATAAGATCATGCTTACTGGGTCTTCTACCGAATATTATGGCAAGCAAATGTAAGTTTTGTGTAATAGCCTTCCTTATGGCCAAACGAAGCATAGCGATTTGTTGGGGGGGTAAGAAGGCACCACATATCAAACAATGGATCAGAGACATGGTGTATTGTAAGGACACTTTGAAACTGTATGAGGAAGGACTACCGCTACGAGCACGACCTGAAGACTACTGGCATTATTTAGTGGATTATTTATTTGGGTTAGATGAACAGCTGTAACATGATTGAGATGTAATGTATATAGATGTGGCGTGTTTTGGGAAAATTGTGCTCTATTGTACATGGAGTGTTGTAATGCAGTAAAGTTGTAAGGGGTACGAATACCTCATGTTTGGACGCCGGACATCCTATGTTGTATCTGAAATGCCAATAAAAAAAAAAAAAAAAAAACCTCAAAAGAGTCTCAGGAGCAATCCTGAGAAACCAACGCTTATCTATTAGCAGACCAGTAGCCCCAGCTCTGGTAGCATATGAGGGCAAGGCTGTAGCCTCTGCGGTCTATGGTTCAGATCTGTGGGGAGGTGAGAACACCATTGACCTGGTAAGGGCAGAGAATAAGTTTGTGAGGGACCTGGTCGCTCTCCCGCTTTCTACACCTTTAAAACCCCTCTTTTTAGACATGGGCAAACATTCTATTGCAGACATGGTGCGCCTCCGTCCTTTGCTGTTCTGGGTGCGCCTGCGAAGGACGCCAGAACTGGCAAACTATGCGTTGGTCCTGGATGAGCTGATCACCCTGAACAGTGCAAACAAGATACCGTGGCTAACCAAACTGAAGCAGCTGGTTTTGAAGCTAGGTTTGGGTGAATTTTGGACTACCCAGTCTCCTCCCCACAAGCAAATCATCAAAAACATCTATTGGGACTGGGTACAGGAGGCGGAGATAAAATACGCAAAGTGGGGGGTACTAACAACCCATTTTATGGAATTCAAACCTTGTAAAAAACTCGAGCCATTCCTAGATTTTATTCAAAACCCAAGGGACAGGTCTCTCTTCCTGAAAATGAGATATGGGATCCTACCCTTGAAGAAGTTCAATGAGGGATGGAAAGGAAGGGGGGTGCTCATGCCCACTCTCTTAGCTGCCCTGGGTGGCCATGCACAAGCGAATCTCTTCCCCACTGTTTGTTTGCTTTTAGGGCATATAAAAGACCGAGAACAAAATGGTTAAAACCGGTATGTAGAGAGCTGGGTGTGAGAGAGTTCAGAACTGCCTTGCGCATTCTCTTGTCAGATGCTACGTCTATGCTAGTTGTATGTGGGGTCGCTAAATATCTAGCCAGTGCGTGGTTTATCCGTGCAAGATTGTTGGTTGATGACAAGAGATAGGCTTGGGCAGCCAAATTGATGCATATACCCACTGTTGCTAAGGTATTATTGAATGTTTCTGTTTTAAATGTAAATATTCAGAATTTTATCTTTTTATACTATGGCAAGAAACGTAATGAATAGTAGATTTTTTTAAATATGTGTTTTCATGGTTGTATTGTTTGTACTTTTATGATATGCAAATATCGAATAAAGTAGTATAACAACAATTAAATTAATTCGCCCTAGGAGGTTAAGCGGGATCTTATGCAATTTTTTCAGGAGGACACCCACTTCTTTTAATAGAGTATCATAATTAAGTATGTTTATATCTCCGATCTTAGAAGATATCTTCCCCCCTAAATATACCGCGGCCTGACACATTCCCTGCACTGGAGAGGCAGATTGGTAGTTCATTATAACTTGAGTTTTGTTTAGGTTTAATTTATAGCCGGATATAACACCAAAATTATTATCTTCTTCAGTAATCCCTACCATGGCATCCACCACATTAGTCGTGAAACCGCTAAATCATCAGCATAGGCTGGGATTTTAAGAATTTTATCTTCATGCTGAAAAGGTATGATCTTTGATTGAGTCTGAAGGGCATTAATAAAAGGTTCCATTGAAAGAGCAAAAAGCAGGGGTGATAATGGACACCCCTGCTGTGTACCCCTTAAGATTGGAAAGTTTGAGGACATTATCCCAGCGTAACTTATTTTTGCATTGGGGTCCCTGTACTAAGCCTGTATACTTCTCAAGTATCGACTCTTCAGACCAAATTGCTTCAAAACCCCCCACAAATAATCCAACCCCACTCGGTTAAACGCCTTTTCCGCGTCTAAAAGTATCATACCGAGTGGGGTGAGATTAGCTGCAGCCACATCAAAAGCAGTTATAGCTATGTTAACATGGGTGGTTGTATCCCTCCCTACAACAAAGCCATGTTGTTGGGGATTAACAAGCCTCAGCATAAGTGGAGCCAACCGTGTTGCAAGGATTTTAGCATATGCTTTTGCGTCAGCATTTATCAAGGAAATGGGTCTATAAGACCCACAATCCATTGATGGTTTATTTTTTTTTAGAAAAAACATAATTTTAGCTGTCTTCCAAGAACCTGGAGCTTTCCATGTGTCTCCAATTTGATTAATAACTAAGCAGAGAAGTGGTAATAATTCATCCGCACATATTTTATAAAGTTCGATGGGAAGTGTGTCTTCCCCTGAGGCCTTATTTGTAGGGAGAGAATTAATGGCAAGGCACACCTCTGTTAGTGTAAGCTCTTCCTCCAATCGATTAATACATTCTTGTTCTAAATATTCTCCGAAAGGCAGGTTCTCATTGAGATATATTTGCATATGGCCTTCACTAGGGCAGCTCTCAGGGGTGTACAGCTTTCCATAGTATAAAAAACGGATCCAATATTTGTGCCGGTTGACTATACAAGATGTAATGGGGGCCCTTAATAGATTTAATTAGTGTTGCTGCGCGGTCATCTGCGACTTTGTAAGCGAGGACCTTCCCTACCTTATCTCCACATTCATATTGAGACAGTTTTGTGTATTTTGAAACTATTTCTCTCCCTAAACGAGCTTTTTAATACTGTATGTAGAGTGACTAATTCAGTTTCTAATTGAGCGATATGTTGCGAGCTTTACCCAGCTGATCTAAGAACATCAGCAAGTTTTTTTTCAAGTATCAAAATATTCGAAGTAGCTATCTTTATCTCTCTCTTGCGCTCTGCGTTTGGTTTAAATATAATCTGTTGGGCAAGTCCTCTAATAGAGGCCTTACAGGCATCCCATACCGATAGGAGTGAGGCTGTATTAGTATTTATTTCGATAAATTATTTAATGTGCTCTTTAAGTCACGCTACAAAACCTAGACCAGCTAATAAATATCTGGGGAACGAAAAAGGTCTAGATTCCGGTGCCCTTTGAAATATATTAAACAAGAAGAGTATGGGATTGTGATCTGACGTTACTCTTGGACAGATCTCCATGTACCCTGATTCAATAGCTTTGTAAGTGGCCCAAGCCAGATCAACGCGTGAGCACACTCTATTATGTGGGGAGTAGTACGTGTAACCAGCTATAGCCGGATGTAGATTCCTCCACAAATCTTTAACATTATGTAAACGTGCTAATTCCAAAATCGCAGCCCTAGTTTTCCGCATACGTCGGAATAAGCCTTTCTTAGTTACATCCTGATCATAGTTCATAACACAGTTACAATCCCCCATCAGTATCAGTTCCCCCTCCCAAGCAAGTAATTCGATATTCAGCCAATCAAAAATACGTGGTTCATCAGTGTTGGGCCCATAAATAGCACAGAAAACATATTTACAATTCTCCAACTCAATTTGGGCAATAGCCCATCTTCCTCCGTTATCTGATAATGTTTTAATTACTTCCCCTCTTAGTTGCCTCTTCGTCAAGATCGCCACGCCCCGTATAGGGGCATTTAATGTAGTACATACCACCACTTCGTAGCCAAGTTGACCCAATAATTTCTTATCCTTATAACAAACATGTGTTTCAGTTAACAGAACCAGGTGTGGATTGTACATTTTCAACTCCTCACAAACCAAACGCCTTTTATTTTTATTATTGAGGCCCGCGACATTCCAGCCTAAACATCTAATTTGAAACATTGCAAATATTTAATAAATCTGGACACTCTGCCCACTTCTGTAATTCCACCTTTATAACCAGTCTGCAGTGTACACAATTAATCATCCTGAAGCTTGTTTTGTCTTTTTTTATTTTTATCCCCTTGCCCAACCGCGAAGCCCCCATTCTCCCTAGGCCTACCCCCCACCCCTAAGTTCCTAAAGGGAAAACCCCCCTCTACTATCCACTGCCGCTGGAAGGGCAGCCAACTATGGGTGCAGCTGTCTAAATATCCCACTCCTTCCTATATAAAGGACTTGGATTGGCCCAATATAAATATTCAAGCCATTAGAATATCTCCCACCATGGATTCATTTTATGCATTTCCTGTTATAAGTGCTATTATTTTGCGCTAATTTTTGATAGTGCCAGCTCAGCTTCTTTAACCTCAGTAAGGTAATATGTGTGACCGGTTCTGGTGACTTTAAGACAAGCCGGTTCCTGAAGAAATACCTGAGCCCCTGCTGACTTAAAGGGATCTATTAGTTGTCGCAGCTTCCAGCGCTTATCCATAGTGGACTTGCTGAGGTCTTACGTAACAAAAAATGTTACATCTTCTGTCACCACAGGGGAATTGGGTCTAGCTTTCATGGAGACTGCCTGTCTGAGTAAAAAATTCCCCAAAAATATCAGGAAAAGACGGTAGAATTTACTTCCTTTGTTTCTGTTGACTAATGGCAGTCTGTGAACTCTTTGCAATTGCGAGTCCCAATCCCAGTCGGCCAGTTCAGGGAAGGCGCGATGGAATAGTTTGATTATGAAGATACGAGGGTCCGAGCCCTCTGATCCCTCTGGAATACCAAAGAGTCTGAGGTTCTGCCTCCGCTGTCTATTTTCCACATCCTCAAGTTTATTTTGAAGCACTCTAATCTCTGCGTCGTGGTGGGATGATCGTAACTCTGTGCGTGCTGATAGCTCTTCCACCACCACAACCCTCTGTTGTAGTTCTTCAACTTCCTGCGGGATGCCGCCCATCTTACTGGTCACTTCCAATAGGCAGTTTTGAATTTTATTATTATCTTCCTTTAATTGCAAAAAATATTGTTGAGCTTCCTGCCGTTGCTCTGTTAGTGTGTGGTGTATTAATGCCAAAGACGAACTCTCAGTTCGACCGGATTCTGCCGTATTAGTGATACTAGATGAAATTTCAGAGAGTACATTTGAAGAAGTATGCTCTCCCATTGGGCGTCTTCCCATTATTTCAATCCTTGTAGCAATAGTAGATGGGGTTACGGTGATAGTTTGAGTACTGTTGGTGCTGTTCGTCCACTCTGCCCCATATGTTACCGCATTTGATTCAGCCTGTGGGCGCCCCCTATCTACAGAGTTTGCATCGACAATCGCAACCTCAAGAGGGACATCAGGAAGGGAAGTGTTGCCATTTGCCTCGATGAGTGGGTGAGCTAGCTATCTCAGTCGGGCTATTTCCTGAAAGTCGCAGCGCCATAGTTTTTACCCCCCCCTTTTGCCTGGATCCACTTGCGTAGTGGACTCTCATCCCTGATGGGTTTCCCTCGCTTGTTTGAAAACGATATCACCGTTGAGAGAGTAGAAGGGTTATTTTTTTTTTATTCTTTAGTTTACTTTTGGCCTTAGCTCTTCCTTTTTTCCTTGATGGCTGCTTTGCAGAGTCTGCGGGGGACCCCGTTCTCAGCTCTTCTTCCTCTTCTACAATTTCTTCATACTCATCATTAGAGTGCCCTTCCGATTTTTCAGCGCTCCCAGAGGCATGCTCAATAGTCCAAATTGCCCCATCCATGCTATTCTCCTGTATTTCACCACTCTGCTCAAGATACAAATTTACCAGTGCCTGAGGGCTACTGTGGCCTGTACCTCGCCACTATCAGAACTGCTTGGCTCAAGCTCAGTGCCCTCTTGTTCCTGATCCGCAGCAGCGGAATCACTGATTGCAAATACACCACACTGTGGCTCTCCTTTGGAGCCCCCGCGAGAGTAACTAGTCCAAGTGTCTTTTTTTTTCAAAGTACCAGAAACATTGTTGCCCTTAGAACCAGTGGCGGTAGCAGTTACAGTAGTAGTTTTAGCCTTAACAACTGGTGTTTTTTCTGAAGCAGGAAATAGAGAGGGGCGTATGACTTGCAGCTTACCGGTCGATGGGGTCTCCTTGTCATGTTTCCCTGTGTCTCCCAACAAAGCCGGTAAATGTATTGCGGTCTCCGCCCCTGTAGCAACCCGAGCAGTCACATTCTCAGAGTGTGCCGCAGCTATGGTAGTCCCCTGATCGGGTCCATCCTCTGCTTCTAGTGTTCCCCTCGCTGCACGGGATGCCCGCGGAATGTTCTTAGGGGCCATGTCTTTGCCGCAGAAAGTTAGCTCAAAATTTGGTTTTCGTGGCGGCGTTTTAGCCGTGATGACCGGTTGAAATGAATGAGGTCCAAGGCCAAAGTAGCCGAGCCAAGAGAAGAATAGCCGCCGAGCCTAGTACGGCGTTTCAGGAGACAGGGCATCCCGCCCAGTCAAGCCTCACAGGAGCAGGAGCTGTAGCATCGGCAGGTCCGGTGATTGGCTAGCGTACACCAAACTTCTTTTAATAATGCAACTTTTGAGCCTTACATTGCCAACTTTGCTCTGGCCGAATCCAAGTCGTAGTGCCCTTTAATCGGTATCTCTGTGCAGAGGTTAGGGAGCTTCAGACTCCGCTGCACCACAGTGGCGTCTTCAATCCGCCATCTTTTTTTCCCCGAAGATGAACGATAGAGGTAGTGTAGTGTTTTTTGGACTTGAACTGCCAACTGTTTAGTGGAGCCCCCAGAGAGGGAGGGTAGAGGGGGTAGTATAACCTGAAGTAACCTGTCCAGGGTTAAATAAGGTTTATCCCTGCAAGAGTAAAGGTTATTACCATGGCAAGCCCGAAGTACCGCTATTCGACTGTCAGAACCAGCTGCTCTTCCCGCTGGCACTCGACACAGGAGCAGAATGACGCTAGCTCCCAATTCCGCATAAGAACTCGCCAGCCGCTCACTTAAGATATATATGAGTTGCCAGCAGAGCCCTCCTGGGGAAAGGGGAATTGGACAGAGAAGAGAATGCACACAATTTTCTTCTTTCTTCTAAAGGAGGCTTCTGTGTTTGAATTCTTCTTCCTCTCTGAGGTGTATTCTATATTTTCTTCTCTCTGGCAGAATATTGCTGTAAAATAAAGTCACACTTGCATTTATTTGCTTACAATTCTACTCTTCCTTAATCATTTATATCTGTTCTTAAACATACCCAGTATTCTGTGTGCCTTTTCCTCTCTTCTTTTATTATCTTTTCTTTTGGCTCTTTCCTGGCTGTAATGACAAATGCAATTAACTTCTATTATGCATTCCTCTCTTACATATGTCTTGTCTCTCTCCTTCTGTGTTCTACTCTCACCTATGTTTTACCAAGAAGCCGCTGCTGAGGAAATCCTTTATTCAACTAAGCTGTAGATTAATGCTGGAGCAGACGGCTGTTAACATCACAGCTACCACACTCCAATTACTGGAAAATGTTATGTTTCGTTATCGCTAGTGTTACCACGACACTCGCATCACGAGTGCTTGTTCTGTCTCTGAATCTTTATTCTCTAAAGTGCGCTACAGTTTTTACTGCACAAACTCAAGAGAAGCGGAGCTTCTAGGAGCGTGCGCAAAAAAAAACAAATTAGCACAAAAGGAAATACGCTATACAAGCTTTCGAAAACACTTATTCAGTCTTGTTCTCTTCGTCTGAAGCTCGCTTCCAACTGCGCAGGCTAAAGTGAAGGAAGACTTCAAATGAGTGAGTGCACATTAATTTAATCACAACACGGTTAGTTCCTAATTAATTTGGAACAGTCTTACTTCTCGGAGATTCTTCAGGTAAATGCTGCAACAAACTCTGGTTTCACGCGACGCGATAATTTCCCTGACTTCGCGCCGCACAAGGATACACTTCCAGCTACTCCAAAGGCTCAGGTGAAGTGCATAGTTCCACACGCGCTTCACCTGCTTGAGTCCAACTCGGTAAATCAGCAAGAACGCTAACCTTACCAAGCTTAAGGGATCGCTGGCATCCATGCTGCTTCTTGCCTTGCTTCTCATGTAATTTCTGCAATTGTGTGATTGCTGCTAACACTACCCCCTTGTTCTTATTGCTTCTTTGCGCTGCTTTAGGGACACGTCTAGTGGGGGACCTGACAGTACCCTCCCTCAAGGAGCATCCTTCCTTCTGTGGTTTGTTAGGGTATCTTCTATGGAACTCAGCCACCAATCTTGAAGCGTTCACCTCAGAAGCTAATTCCCATGACCTCTCTTCTGGGCCATAACCCTTCCAGTGCAACAAATAGTAAAGCCTACCCTCTTTTATTCTGGAGTCTAATATTTGTTGAACCTCAAACTCTTCTCCCTGCTCTGTTTGAATTGGTTTTGGAGTTTCTCCTAATCTCAGGTTTGGCTCTGTCTTTTTTAACAACGACACATGAAACACAGGATGTATTCGTAAGGACTTGGGCAACCTTAACTGATAATTTAGTGTACTCAACTTCCTGACGATTTGGTAAGGCCCAATGAATCATGGTTGAAATTTTCTGATTCCTTTCAATCTAAGGTTCTTGGTATTTAACCAGACCTTGTCTCCTACTTTCATCTCTAGCTCTTTCCTTCTCTTCAGATCAGCATACTTCTCATAACTTGCCTTTGCTAACGTTAAATTCTTAGTACCTAGATGATGAATCTGTGTCAGGTGTCCTACCAAGTCCGTAACTGCTGGAACATCTACTTCCTGAAAATTTAAAGAGTGTTGTGGGTGTCTACCTGAATTCAGAAAGAAAGAAGTGTAACCTGTGGAAGAATTCTTAGTGTTGTTATGTGCAAATTCTGCTGCCCACAAATACTCTGGCCAATCTCCCTCCTGTTCTAACAGACACAACCTTAAATATTGTTCTAGTTCTTGATTGGCCCTTTCTGTTTGCCCATCTGACTCTGGGTGTAAACTGGCGGAGTACCGGTTTTCTATGTTTAAACGCTTGGTGAATGCTCTCCAAAAATGGGACAAAAACTGGGAACCTCGGTCTGAGATCAAAATCTTTGGTATCCCATGTGCCCGAACTACATGTTGACTAAAAACACTCGCTAAAGTCTTGGCCGTAGGCACCCCTTTTAAAGGCACAAAATGCGCCATCTTAGTGAAAGCGTCCACACATACTAAGATTGTATCATAACCTTGACTAGAGGGTAACTCCACTATGAGGTCTAATGTCACTGTGTGCCAAGGATATGGAGGAGTGGGTAAGGGATGTAATAACCCTTGTGGATGCTTCCTTTCTGATTTTCCTCATGTGCAAGTCTCACAAGTAGCTACATACCGATGCACATCCTTAATCATGTCTGGCCACCAGAATCGTCTTCGAACCAAATCTTTGGTCTTATTGATGCCCTTGTGCCCTGCCAGAATACTGTCATGGCATTCCTTTAACGCCTTCTGTTGCATCTCTGTAGTTGTTAAAAACAAGGCTCCATCATGGTACGGCAAACCTTTTCGAATCTCTGTCCTGGAATCTTCTGCTAACCAAGCACTGAATTACCTATTACTCTGTGAACTCAATTCCTCTGGTATCGCCTCTTCCTCTTGTAATACTGCATTAATGATGTTTTCTTGTGGAATAATTGGCTGATCTTGGATCTCTTCCACTACTCCTTCTGTCTCCAACCGTGACAAGGCATCAGCCTTTCCATTCTGATTTCCTGGTCGATACGTAATCACGAAGTTGTACTCAGCGAAATATAAAGACCAACGCAATTGTCGGGGAGTTAGAGTCCTTGCAGATTTTAAAAATGTCAGATTCCTGTGATCGGTATATACAGTCACCACATGACGGGCTCCCATTAAATAATGCCTCCACTCATTGAAGGCATCCTTAATGGCCAGCAGTTCTTTTTCAGTGATCGTATAATTGATCTCTGGGGGCGTCAATTTTTGGGAGCGGAAGGCTACCGGATGCAATTGGCCAGTCGTCTTGTGTCTCTGGGATAACACTCCCCCCAATGCCAGATTCGACGCATCAGTTTCCACAAAGAACTGTTCTGCTGTGGTGACATTTCCTTTTAACTGCTCAAATGCATCTTCAGCTTCAGCAGTCCATTGGAAAGGAACTCCTTTTTTTTAGTAAGCGTGTGATTGGAATCAATTTTCTTGAAAAGTCTTGAATAAATCTCCTATAAAAATTTGCAAATCCAAGAAAACTTTGCACTTCCTTTACTGAAGTAGGAGATTTCCAATCGACCACCGCCTTTATCTTGTTTTCGTCCATAGTTATTCCTCCAGGAGTCAGCACAAAACCCAAAAACTCTACTGAAGTAACATCACAGGCACATTTTTCCAGTTTCACATAGAGTCCATTTTCTCGTAACCTGTGCAAAACTCTCCTCACATGGTTCTCATGCTTCTCAACATCTGATGAATAAATCAATATATCGTCTATATAGACTATTGCCATTTGGTCTATGCAATCCTTTAGCACATCGTTTATAAAGTGCTGGAAGGCTGCTGGTGCATTGCACAACCCATATGGCATCACCTGATATTCAAACAAACCATGTTTTGTTCTGAATGCGGTTTTCCATTCATCTCCTTCTCTTATTCTGACTAGATGATAAGCGCCTCTCAAATCTAGTTTCGTATAGATTTTGGCTTCCTTAACTTGATCCAACAATGTTGAAATAAGAGGCAGAGGGTACCGATTCTTGACTGTAATGCTATTAATTGCTCTGTAATCAATACAGAAGCGCAATTCCCCGTTCTTCTTTGGAATAAAAAATAACGGCGAGGAGACTGGAGACTGCGAGGGTCTGATGAAGCCATTCTCTAAAAACTCTGCAAGATACTTCTTCAAATGCTGATCTTCCTTCTCAGTCAGCGCATAAATCCTGCTACAGGGCAAATTGACCCCGGTTTCCAAATCAATTTTGCAAACGTATTCTCTATGCGGGGGAAGTTTTCTTGCCTCCGCCTCATTAAAGACATCCTGGAACTCTTGATACTTTTCCGGTAACACCACTGCATCAATTACGCAAACCACCTTTTCAATTTCGCTCAAATGATATGCTGAGGATTTTTCCGTCTTCTTCTGACAGTTTCCGAAACAGTTCTCTCTACAATAGTTGGAATCCAAGGTTACTGTTCTTGCCGCCCAATCTATTGTGGGGTTATGCTCCGTGAGCCAGGGTAATCCCAAAATCAACTGACACTGAGGCGCGTCTATCAAATTAAACTGCAGGGTTTCTCGATATCCTTCTGTGGATTCCAACAACACTGGTTCAGTATGGCTCACGATGGGACCTGATGACAAATTGGTGCCGTCAATGGGCTCTCACTGGTTCACTCTTTATCTTCCTTATGGCTTGTAAACCAATTCTCTTCGCAAATCGTATATCACAAAAATTGCCAGTGGCACCTGAATTTATCATCACAGCCACTCGTTCCAATCTTTCTTCTCTATAACTTAGCGTCATGGTCAAAACTAAATGGGGGGCTGCCGATTGAAGACTATTAGCTAAAGCATGATCTCCTGGAGCTGTCTTTGTTTCTGCTACCACCAGTCCAACTCCCTTTACTGGTGGCGCGAAGCGTTTTCCGCCGACACTGACTTGGGCTTCTTTGGGCAGTCTCGAACGAAATGACCACTACCTCCACAATATGAGCACAAGTTATTTGCACGCCTTTTTTCCTTTTCTTCTTTTGAAAGCGGACCACGTACTGCTCCAATTTGCATGGGCTCCACTCCTTTGTTCGAATCACCTTCCTTTGAAGAGTCGTACCTGGCCCTGTCAAACTGAGGTATATTTGGACGAAAATCTCGCTTCTTTTCTCCTCTCCTCTCACTGATTCGAAATTCAATTTCTAATACTAGATCGACTAGAGCTGATATTTCCGTTGGACGATTAGGAACTTGTGCTAGGGAATCCTTCAATTCGTCTTTCAGACCCTGATAGAACACTGCGGCTCTTTTATTCTCAGGCCAGTCCGTTTCTAATACCAACTTATTGAATTGCGCCAAATAGGCCACTAGTTCCCTATTTCCTTGCTTAAGTTCCAATAGTTCGTTATCAGTGGCTTGTGACACTCTCCGTCGATCAAATATTCTCATGAATTCTTTCTTGAATGCGTCCAAATCAAAAAGCACTGGATCATTCTTGGTGGCCAGCGGCATAGACCAGGCTGCCGCATCCCCACTTAAATATGACAAGATGAAAGCTACTCGAGACTGCGCATCAGGAAACAAGGCTGGTCTACACATAAAGTGTAAATGACATTGTGTCAGAAAGACCTGTGCCTTCTGGGGATCCCCACTGAAACGTTCTGGAGGGGGTAGTGGTATGACTGGTGACAAAGAATGTATGACCTGGGCGTTTACCTTAGGTTGTGGTGAGGAGAAATCTCCAAATGATCCTACATCAGAAGACGACAATTTGACTCCACCCCCAGACGCTAAACTTCCCATCTTTTGTGCTAACTCAGTGGTGTCTTTCTTTAGCTCTCTATTTTCTTCTCTAACTATAATTAACTATTGTTGTATGCCTTCGGGTATTTCTCCTAACTTTTTTAAATCTAAACCTTCAGCCATTCTGCTCAGGTGCCGCTACCTCGTGGGCACTTCACTCTGTCAGAACCAATTGCTCTTCCCACTGGCACTCGACACAGGAGCAGAATGACGCTAGCTCCCAATTCCGCAAAAGAACTCCCCAGCCGCTCACTTAAGATATATATGAGTTGCCAGCAGAGCTCTCCTGGGGAAAGGGGAATTGGACAGAGAAGAGAATGCACACAATTTTCTTCTTTCTTCTAAAGGAGGATTCTGTGTTTGAATTCTTCTTCCTCTCTGAGGTGTATTCTATATTTTCTTCTCTCTGGCAGAATATTGCTGTAAAATAAAGTCACACTTGCATTTATTTGCTTACAATTCTACTCTTCCTTAATCATTTATTTCTGTTCTTATACATACCCAGTATTCTGTGTGCCTTTTCCTCTCTTCTTTTATTATCTTTTCTTTTGGCTCTTTCCTGGCTGTAATGACAAATGCAATTAATTTCTATTCTGTATTCCTCTCTTACATATGTCTTGTCTCTCTCCTTCTGTGTTCTACTCTCACCTATGTTTTATCAAGAAGCCGCTGCTGAGGAAATCCTTTATTCACCTAAGCTGTAGATTAATGCTGGAGCTGACGGCTGTTAACATCACAGCTACCACACTCCACTTACTGGAAAATGTTATGTTTCGTTATCGCTAGTGTTACCACGGCACTCGCATCACGAGTGCTAGTTCTGTCTCTGAATCTTTATTCTCTAAAGTGCGCCACAGTTTTTACTGCGCAAACTCAAGAGAAGCGGAGCTTCTAGGAACGTGCGCAAACAAAACCAAATTAGCACAAAAGGAAATACGCTATACAAGCTTTCGAAAACACTTATTCAGTCTTGTTCTCTTCGTCTGAAGCTCGCTTCCAACTGCGCAGGCTAAAGTGAAGGAAGACTTCAAAAGAGCGAGTGCACATTAATTTAATCACAACACGGTTAGTTCGTAATTAATTCGGAGCAGTCTTACTTCTCGGAGATTCTTCAAGTAAATGCTGCAACAAACTCTGGTTTCACGTGACACGATAATTTCCCTGACTACGCGCCGCACAAGGATACACATCCTGCTACTCCAAAGGCTCAGGTGAAGTGCGCAGTTCCACACGCGCTTCACCTGCTTGAGTCCAACTCGGTAAATCAGCTAGAACGCTAACCTTACCAAGCTTAAGGGATCGCTGGCATACATGTTGCTTCTTCCCTTGCTTCTCATGTAATTTCTGCAATTGTGTGATTGCTGCTAACACTACTCCCTTGTTCTTATTGCTTCTTTGCGCAGCTTTAGGGACACGTCTAGTGGGGGACCTGACATCAACACAGCAGAGGTAAGTGAAAATACTTTTTTTTCCTTCTTCTTTTTTGTATTTTTGAACTTTTAGCTGCGTGGGGACTATCTGGATGCAGTAAGCGGAAGCAGTACAGGTCTCATTAGTTATTGGAGTCATGCTGGACTAATCTGGGCCTTTTCATAGATTGTATCCAACAGTCTTAGCTGCTGTACTAGATAAATTCTTTGAAACTTGAACCTTAAAATTACGTTGGACCAGAGCCTTTTTAAATGGCCCCCAAAAAGCAAACAATAAGCAAAGTAAGAAAAGATCCTCAGTCTACAAATAAGGAAACAAGTGAGTCAATTAGAACCGCAGCGGAGAATATAGAAGAAGGGATTGATATGAGGGGGTAAAAGAAAGTAATAATGAAGAGAAATACGCCAAATGAGCAAAATACATTGCATGCGAGCACCAAAGGAGGTGGCATGGTATCTAGATCAATAAAAGACTTTCTGGGAAAACACTTCACCAAGAAACCTATGCCAAAAAAAAATCCAAATTTGGAGAGGGATTTAATTTTAATCCAGCGAACAAATGTTCAATGTGCTGAATACATAGAAGATTCATTCTCCAATAATTGTGATTTAAGTCAAATAAACATGAATCTGGAACCAAGGCTTTCCTCATCGCCCAGGATTTTCTCATAGAGTGACACCATTGATGGAGATGGAGATTATGAGGAGAACGTTTCAAAAGAGCAGCAAGCTCAGAATGATAGTATTGTCCTGGAGGAAAGAGCAAATGTAGATAAAAGTCTGGGGCAAGGGGTAAATGGCGGCTCCAGGTCTCTCGAAGACATGCTGTGCAATAGCACCGAGAACTTAGATTTGTCAGCAAGACCTTCGGCATCAATGCTGGACATGATATTAATGCTACAAAAGATCCTGCAAGGCCTATTAGAGGTCACACTTTCAAATAATAGAATATTAAAAGCCCAGGAAACGATCCAAAAGCTCATAGTGTGTGAACTACATGGCATTAGGGGTCTAATGCCGTCGGTGGTTAGACCAGTGTGGACGCTACCACTACCACCGTAGGGGGCTTTGGAGACACCAAGGCATTCGACCAACGGAATTATGACCATGATGTGTATATATCGAAACAGCCTATGTTAATTAGAAGAAGAAATGAACAGTGGAGTCTAGGTGGCAAATGTTTAGTTTCCCGTTAAGGAAACCTACCTAGAGTTTAGGGAAACTTAAAGGAAAACAAACAGGCAGTAAAAAAGTAAAGTGTAAAGAAGACAAACCACCTGTACCTCAGGTAAAAATAGTAAGAAGAGATCTTCCTATAGTTTCTAAGAAAGAAAGTAAGAAGAAACAAGAAAATCTCCAAAATATAAGTGCGGAGAAAATAAAAGAAAAATGGCGACAACAATAAAATCCATGGGAGGTAGTAAGAGAGGAGAAATGGACTGAAAAAAGGGTACATTTAAGGGAGGTAAAAAGTAACCCAAAAAGTATAGGAAAAGGGGGTGCTAAGATAAATGGCTCAAATAGAAAAAGAGACAGATGTGAAGAAAAGACTAGAGATCTGGTAGTTACTGAGCCAAGTGATAAAAAGTGGTTATACTTCGAACCCCAGGATGCACCTAAGGCCAGGAAAAAGTTTTGGAAAATTACTCCGTTAAATCGCATACAACTTTTATTTTCCTTCTCAAAATGTCTAAGGCTATGCAATATGGAATCAAAGGATTTAAGGCAGGTTGGATTCTTACCAAGTAGTAAAGGCAAAGAATTGAGAAAAGTAGAAGTAAAATTCAGGGATGATTAAATCTGCAATAGTAAATGCTGAAAAAGAAATATTAAAGGAAGGAATAAGATTAATTGCAGAGACGGAATTAGAAAATGCAAGACAGCCAGATAGCAGCTTTTTGAACTGTCATGCAGGCTTGAATAAAACACAAGGAAGATTAATTACAGGGGAATGTGGAGAAAGAGAAAAAATCAAAATTGTGGTTGAAAACGACAAGTTGGATAAGAACTGGGGAAACTGGAGCATTGAGGATAGAGACTTAAATGCATCTTGGTGGGCAGCAAATGAGTCCAGTCATCTTAGCGAAATAGATTAGGGAAATGGGTCATCGCATAGACTAAGAATAATCTCGTGGAACATTAATGGTTTAAAAGAGCAAAGAAAGATAGATTGTGTAAAAAATGTTTCACGGCAGGCAGATATTATCTGTCTTCAAGAAACATGGTTATGCGACAGTACCCCTGTAGTTGAAGGTTTTATCCAGATTTATAAAGCGGCTATCAAAGCTAGATTTGGACGCCCATCTGTTGGGATCATGACACTAATTTACACAAGAACAATAAATAAAGCGACTTTTATAAATACCTCTTGTAAATGGATACTGGCCAGTGAGGTACGTCTACAGGACCAGAATAGGCAAAATGATTTTGTGATTGTGGTTAATATATATGTGCAGTGGAGTACCCAAGAAGAATACGTAAAAGAAATGGGGCTCTTTAAAAGAGATCTGATATCCCTAAATGATAAATATGGTAAGGATTTCCTATTTATTACTGGCGATTTTAATCATAAATTAATTCCCGAAAAGTTGGACCCTTGGATAAAGAAAATCTTATATGCGTATGAGATAATGCCGGCCCTTTTTCCCAGTGGTATTATGAATAAGCAAGATGAAGAGCTCGGGAAATTTCTAGGGTCACATGGATGGACTAGTTAGTTTAAATGGTATATCGGAATCCGATAGACCAGCAGAGCAAACATTTAGAAGGGGCAACCAATTGTGCCCCATAGACTACTTCTTTGTACACGCCTGGAACTAAAAACCTTTAAGGTAATTAAGCGCAAAGAAAGTGATCACTACCCTCTGTACTGTGAAATAGTGAGAGCGCCACCAAGAGTCTGTGAAAAAAATCTATTACAACCTATGGATTACCCAAAAAGATTGACTACAAAACTAACAGAGGAATATATTATAAAATTATCTAGTCTCTAACAAAATGTAGCCTCTGAATTAGCATGGAACCCGGAAGTTCCATGGTTTGAGGAAAAAATTAAGCAGGCAGTACAATGCCTATTTGTGAATTTAAAGAAGATGAAAAAAGGGGGAAAACTCTGCAAGGGGGTGGCAGACAGCAAATGGGCTGGTTTGACTCCGTATGTAGAGAGAGAAAAAAGCTGCTAAGGAGAGAAGAAAGAAAGATGATTGCAACTATCTTTTGTACGCCTCATGTTGTTTACATGACCATTGGGCCAAAGGTGGCCCGTGCAACACAGTGTTTTGCAAAAGATGCGCCCCTCCCTGCCTAGTTTAAAGATGTACCACACACCTTGTGGGCTAAAGGAGACACAGCTGTGGAGTTGCTTCAGATCCCGCCAGTCTCTATTCTGATCAAAGACAATGCCATATTGCCCCGTATTCCCCTAGTACAAGATCTCGCAAGCAGGTGAAAAGGCGTTACGCACATAACAGAGGATTTGATTGAGTCTGTTGTGGTTGAAGAGACAGTAGCAAATGTGTGTAAGAGCCCTATCCTTCCTATTCTTAAGAAGGCTCCATTGGATTCTTCTGATGATCATTCTGATGTTTATCTCTTTGTACTGGACCTCCAAGAAGTTAATAAAATTGTAGTGCCACAGTACCCTGTAGTCCCCGACATTACCACGCTATTGACGATGATCCCCCCATCAGCAAAACCCTTCTCCGTGATTGATTTGAAGGCTGCTTTCTTCAGCATTCCTATCCATCCAGATAGCAGATATCTGTTTGGATTTGCCCTAGCCCAGCAGGAGCTTTAGATTCTGCTGTGGTACTCAAGGCTATAAAGAAAGCCCTAATATTTATAGTCAAGCTTTAAAAACAAAATTGGACTCCCTGGTACTTCCCTCTGGTAATGTGCTATTGCAGTACATGGACAACCTCCTTGTGGCTTCTGATATGGAGAATGGTTGTAATGCTACTGCTAAATTGTTGCTACATTTTTTTATATTGTCGGCAGGAGGTCACCTTTTTAGGTCACCTACTGTTGAAGGAGGGCCGCAGGCTAACACCTTAGCGCATAGCTGCTTTTACTACCCAACATGAAGTACGTGCATTTATCGACTTTACCTCGTATTGTAGCCAGTGGATCCCTAATTATTCCTTACTAACAAAACCCCGCCTTTACCTTACCACCAAAGAAGTGCATGAACCTCCGCCTTGGACATCTGCATGCCAGCAAGCTTTTGAGCAATTAAAGGTTGCGCTTTGTTCTGCTCCTGTGCTTGGTACTCATCACTACCAGAAGCCTTTTATGCTCTATGTACATGAGGCGGACGGTTGCACACTCTCTATTCTAACACAGGGTTTTGGTGGTAAGCAAAGGCCCTGCGCTTATTTTTCTGCCATTCTTGATAACGTCGCCAGAGCCCTCCCGAGCTGGCGGAGAGCTACTGCAGCGGGGGCAGTTTCTATCAGACAATCGACGGGGCTCGTTATTGACACTGACCTCACAGTAATGGTGTGGATACACTTTTGAACAACACAACAATGCAGCACCTTACTAGTGCGCATCTGACTGGATATAAGCTCACTTTGTTTGCTCCGCACATTACCATCAAAAGATGTGCCACTCTGAACCCAGCCACGTTACTACCCCTCCCTTCGACGAGTAATGACACAGATTCACATCATTGTGTGTAAAGAACAGAAGAGGAGATGAAGGGACGGGTAGACCTGACTGATATTCCCCTATCTGACCCCAAAGGGGAGCTATATGTTGATGGCTCTTGTTTCAAACTACCAGATAGCACCACCACTGCAGCATATGCTATTACAACCTTACATACTGTAGTTGAGACATCCCATGTCCCATATCAGTCGGCCCAAGATGCAGAGCTTCTTCAGGCTTGTGAACTGAGTGAGGGACTGATTGTCAATATTTATACTGACAGCCAGTACCCCTTTGGGGTCGCCCATAATTTCAGGCACCTCTGGGCGGAGAGAGGGTTTTTGACATCTCATGGATTACGAATACAGAATGGCCCATTGATACACAGACTTTTGTCAGCTATAACGCCCCCCGATAAGTTAGCAATAATACAATAACACAAGCAAATAACAGATGATGTTGGAAGAGGAAATGCTTTTGCAGACCAAACATCTAAAGAGACAGCTAGGTCAAAGATGAAAAAGATGTTTGTGGCAGGACCTGCTAGGTGGGTCCCAGACAATGGAATGTTTGAAGACACGTTAGAAAATGTTAAAGATATCCAGAGTGAGGCAACATTAGATGAATTGGTAATAGGACAGGAGAGTACAGGGAGTCTTGATGAGGGTAGGTGTTGGACAGATAAGTCGGAGAAACAGAGATGGATTTTAACCAATGCTTACGTGCTTCCAGTGGTTACAATGGCTCACTACCCAGCCCACATTAGTGTGAAAGGAATATGTAAGGTGCTGGACCCAGTATGGCAGAATGACAATATTCCCAAGGTTGCCACCCATTTAGTGAAGCATTCCTATACCCTCAGGTAACTTTGCACCGCCCTACTTCCATTTCGAGGTTCTCCAGATGGACTTCATTGAAATGGAATGAGTAAATAACCGAATGTATGTGTTGGTAGTGATATGTGCGTTCAGTAAGTGGATTAAAGCTTACCCCACTAAAGAGAATACAGCTATGGCAACGGCAAAATTACTCGTAAAAGAGTACTTCCCGCGCTATGGTTTGCCACGTGTGATCTGGAGTAATAACGGAAGTCGTTTGTAACTCAAAGGTGATTGAGTTTGTGTGCAAGGGGTTGCACACCCAGCAGATGTTCCATGCCGCTAACCACCCCCAGTCAGCAAGTTTGGTTGAAAAGTACAATAGTACTCTCAAACTGAAGTTAGCAAAAATGCAAGAAAGTACAGGATTGCAATGGCCAGATGCGCTACCCTTAGCTTTGTTATCTACCAGGGTAACCGCACACTCTAGTACAGGGTTGTCACCATACAAAGTGTCTTTGGCCACCTTGCTAATATCTGGGGCGTTCCAAGGCCCAAGCACTTTTCCAAGATAGAGTACCCTTTACTTGAGGACTATTTGTATGAGTTGACTAAAGATCTTTGTTTTCTTCATCAGCAGATCCAGGAAGAGACACTTACAGAGGAAGAGCTGCCTGGAACCTCGTTGGAAAGGGCCACTGTTGGACCTCCTTGCCACTCGCTCTGTGGGGAAACTCGACGGCTGGACCCATTGCATGGGACCCATTGCAAGAAGATTCCTCTTGCAGTTCCCTATGATAAGTGGGTACTCAACTGCATTGCTGACCAGGAAGGGGAACGGGTGCCCAGCTTTGTTCCCTTCTCTGACGCCCGGTTGAGGTGGGCGCAGACGGACGAGGTGACTGATGCTGCCCTGCTTGTGGCGGTTGCCCTGAGATAAGGGCCATCCCAGATTCCCCCACTTCTGATCGACAAGAGTCTGAGTCTCAGTGCCCATCTGATCCCGAATTTCATCCCCTTTTTGTTGACGAAACAGTGCCTGGAGTCACCAGCTATAATTTACGACCCCGGAACGAGGACAGTGCACCCGAGGGACAGTCTAGCATTTAGGGAAGTACTTGAGACCAGTTTGTGGATACTGTGTCTAAGGTGCCCATGATAAAGCAGGGTGAGCTGAACAGGTGCACTGCACTGGACAGGATCGTTGAGGGTACTTGCCCTGGAGGGAGGTACTCTATCCTGAAAGAAGAAGGATTAATTTCCAGCAAGGGATACGATCGCACAGCCCCCTTGTGGGAGTGCTGCATAGCCCACTCGTTGATGAATAATAGGAGCCTACCAGCGAAGTTCTAGACGGAAGCTTGGTGACTTGTCCCCCTCTGGTCGGTTGTATTTTTGTGGCTCCAATTCCTAAGGCTTTTCTATGTACCCATTTGGCCGTGCAGTCATGAGGGAAGAACAGCCCCTAGTGGCCCCACCACTAGAGCAGAATGGTCCTGGTTGGTCTAGTTGGTCTACTAGAAGTAAAATAGTAGTGGTGATTTTCCTTCTTATTGTAATGTTCATACTGTTTGGGGTGGTGTGGCATTTGGAAGAACAACCTCCTGTCCACACTTTGATAGGGAGTACCTCGTTTCCACCCGAACATCTGTTTGTTACATTAACCTTGCATAGGGAAAGATATAGACAAACATATGTAAAAAATGCCTTTTTGAAGATGCTCAATCAGGCTCACAATACAACTAATACAACTAATTGTTGGGTGTGTGGGTTACTCCCCTCTGTCATGCACAAGAATGATCTACTAGTGTCCTTATCCCTGTCGTACTTAGGTGGCTGTGAGGCATGGTTCCACTTGCATTAAATGGTGTATATTCATTATCATGCTGACGCTATGAGCATAACAGAGTCTGATTATGAGACAGTTCTGGCATTTATAGTAGTACATCAGGGTTATACTCTGGAAACAGGTGGAAAGGAGAGTACTTTACATCCCAAAGCTTGCATGAATGTATACAACGATAACAAAAATGTCACCTGGTTGAAAGTTGAAATGCTGGAATTTCAGGGATTCAATGTCTCTGAATACTTTAACTGTTTCCATATACAAAATGTCACTAGAGACACAGTCATGCCCGTATCTGTGATTGATACTGCAGTTAGTTTCTGTGTGAAGGTTTTGGGAATATTCTAGTAGGACAGAGCTGCTGTAATTATACATATCGATTAAACACTACTAGCAGCCCACCTTTACTCACACCTCCTAATGTATACTTTGTCTGTGGAGCGCATGCTTATACATGGCTCCCTAGGGGATGGTCTGGCTGGTGTTATGTCTCTTTTTTTACCTACCCGTTTATATTGCCCCATGCAACTATCGAGAGGACCACAGACTACAGAGGAGAAGTGTATACGTGTCCTGAGTGAGGAGAGTTATTGACACAGCAGATATTATTCAGACTGATACCACTTTACAGCAATTCACGGATGCCATGAAGGGTGAACACATGAATGTGTTTGTGATGCATCATGTGCCTTGTTCTTAACACCGCTGAATGTGTAGGTTTATGCATCATCTGTTTCCCTTTACTACTCCTCTGAATGTATATTTATGCATCATGGGTAATGTGTTCTTTCCTAGACCCCTAAACGCTGTGTGATACTTAGGTGGTTCTCCGTACACCTCTGAATGTTGTTAGGCATCATGTGTTTTCCTTTACTAATCCTCTGAATGTGTTTCATGTATCATGGGTAATGTGTTCTTGTTTATACCCAAAAATGTATTTTATTCTTAGGTGGTTGTTCTTTCTAATACAGGTGGTCCTAGTGAGGCCCTGGTCCCCTGCGTGACATGCTCCGAAGGTGTTTAGGGTTGCGAAGGTGGTACTTACCTGTTCCCAGTAGTTACTGGATGTGATTTATAACTGTTATCTTGTGCTATACTTATTCTATTTCTAAAAGTGTTGATTCTGACAGTGGCCCATGTGGCCCTGTCCTGTACATAATGTCTTGTGAATACTGTCCGTGTCAGTTGGCACAATGTACATGTGTGACTTCTATCTGGTGTGTTTTTACAATACAAAAGTTCTTTTATAATAACCTTGTGTGGAGTTCCTTTTGTGGTGAGCCTAGTATGTTGTTGCTGTTGTGTGCTGGTGCAAATGCTTTACACATTGCCTCCGAGTTTAGCCTTACTGCTTGTGCCAAGCTACCAAGGGGGTGAGCAGGGGTTATCTTGGCGTGTGACCCCCTTGCCCTGAATAGAATTGTGGTTTCTGCCTAGCTTTGGCGTCAGCCTTAGCCAACCAGAAATAGCCAGTTCTAACATTGTTGGTCAGCGGTGTGGATTAGGACTTGTGTTTGCGCAGTGCCACAGCGACAGCTGGCTACATTACAAAACTCTGCAGTTTATAGATAGTCACATGTTTGGGATTATTGTTTTTGATTTTTGTTTTTCCTCAAGAGTGTCATTTTCAAATGTGTTTCTGCGCTTTATGTTTAGTGGCAGATGAGAGAAATTGACAGGGCGGGTCGCCAGTAGAGGGGGGGGGGTCCCATAGATTAGGAATCCCTTGCTGGGTCCAGTGCCCAATCCCTGTTCCTGTTCCTGTCCCTGTGTGGGTAGATGGAAGAGAGGGAGTGTGGAGGAGGAATGTCTAGCTCGGGAGGGTGGTCATCCCCTGAGTGTAGTGTGTGTGTGTCTGGATTCCCCAGTATGGTAGGATCCAGTGGTGGCAGCTTAAATGTGTCCAGTGCGTGAAGTCCCATTCCCAGTTCCCAGAATATGGTGCCTGGTGCTCAGTAAGAGGGGAAAAGGTTGAGAGTCAGGGGCAGTGAGGAACTGTCTCACCAGTCTGGAGGGGGAGTGTGTGGATGAGTGGTGTCTTGAACTGGAGGAGTTGGTGTGAGGTTTTTTTTAAGGAGCGTGGACATGAGGTGTACCTCTGGTGGTGTGCAGGAAGTCCTGCAGAGGCACTGGACAAGAAGGTGGACGTCTGGCGGGTTGCTAGATGTCTTGCAGAGGCATGAGGAAGTGATTCTAAAAGTAGTGGCTTGTGTATATGATGATCCTGTGAAGGGGAAGAGGTTCATGTGTAACCCAGCTAGGTCCCAGTAGGATGGTAGGGGTGTAGGGGCTCACGCCCTGTCTCAGTGGAGGCGGAGTGAGTGTGGGACGGTGTGTCCCACGTTGGCCCGAAACCCTATCTCAGGGCCTGGAGGGTTCCCTAAGGGAGCGTCAGGTCAGGGGCCTAAGCTGTACCTACAGGTCATTTGAGGAGGATCTTCCTGTATCTAGAGGACGGGGAGTGTCTGTAACTAGAACTCTGGTGGTCCTGGTGTTGGGCAGTACCGCTCCTAAGTGAAGGGTGCAGAAGTCCTGGCTCGCTGAGCATTTGACAGTCTAGAGTGCCTGACCATTTGTGGGGCCTCTGGAGGTTGTTCCCCGAGGAGGGGGGAGGCCAGGTTCAGGTACAGCCTGACCTGGAGGGAAGGGCATCTGTACTCAGTGTCCTGACCAGTTCTGGCTTCTAGGGGTACCTCTCCAAGGTGGGAGGGTGCAGAACTCTGGAAGGGGGTGCAGAGGGACGGTGTACTTCTGACCCCAGTGCAACCTGAGGGTTTAGATCCTAGGTTGGGAGATTAGGAAGCTTCCAGGTCAAGAGGAATCTCTACCAAAGTGGATCAGCTGAAGAGACTGAAGGGGATGCCCTTGCTGTGTGATCTTGGGCTCACCTGCAGTTTGTTGTTTCCACTAAGGTAGAGGAAAGGGGACTTTGATGTGTGCTGTGTCCCCCCCCCCACCTGCTTGAAGAGGAACTGTGCTGTGTGCTTTGTACCTCAGAAGTGAAATAGTTTCTAGGTGGTAGACCAGTGAGGGAGTGAGGTCCTGATCTGGTAGGAGAAGGGAGTTCTGGTTTGGAAGTAACCAGGTGGGTTCAGAGTGGCGAAAAACTGGAGGGTGTCCCTGCCGTGCGGGCCCGTGTCCGTGTTTTGTCGCCCAAAGCAGTGAAGCCCATCAGTGGAGTGGTTGGTCTACCCTGCGTTTTGGCTGGAAGGGGGTTGTGTTGGACCTGGACCTTTTGGCAGGTTCACCCCGAAACTTTTTTTGCTTTTTCCTAGCTTGTTTCTGGAACCTGGTGGTGGTGATTTTAGGCCTCTGCGCACTTTTTCACTGTGGTACAGTGTAAAGTGCTTGAGCTCTTTGTGTATGTGTGTTGAGTGACCTGCCCTCCCATAGGAATGAATGGGGAATATGTATGCCCATGGTAGTTCCTGATGTGTGGGGAGTGCAGGGTCGAGTTTGATATGTACGAACTTGTGAGATTGAATGCTGCGTAATGATATATGCGGCATGACTGTATCTAGTGTAGAAGTGCCATTTTTAAAGTTGGCATATTTGTGTAATTTGTGTCTGGCGTGTGATTGGCTGGTGAGCCTGGTCCAGGAGTGCCTGGGCCTGCTTGTGGATTGACTGTCTGGTTTGAGGGTAACAGGGGCTGGGGAGCCCCAGGAGGTTGTCTGAGTCAGCCCGTGGATGAAAGGCTGCATCTGCTGCCAGGGAAGTGGGAGGAGATGGCACCTGGGAGTGGAGAGGGCTGTGCCTGCCTGCCACAATGCTGGCTCCACCTCCTGCTGTGCGACTGTCACCTCTGCCCCTCACACTGAAAGGAGTTCCCTATAACCAGTTCTAGCTGGTTCTCACACTGCCTGCACACTTTAGAAAAAGGAATTTACAGTATAAAAAGGGGCTGTGTCCCCTTACAATTTGTTCTTGTTTTTGGACTTGAATCTTGCCAGGGGCGTGCTGCTGCTTGGGCCCAGGGGAATCCCTGGGCCCTGCCCAGCCCCTGGATACCTGATGACCCTGGATGCTGGATGGACTTTGTTTTTATGGACCCCTCTGCTTTGCTTGGGGGGGTTGAAGGACTTTCCTTTGCTGGGAGCTGCTGTGCTTCACCTTATGTCCTGGACTGCTGAGGTCCTGGACTCCTGAAAGGACTTTTTATTTGCTTTATTGTTGCCTCTAGCGCTTTGGATCGCCTTATCTCTCCCCCAGTGCCTTATGTTGGCCAAGAAGCGCTGTATTTCATTTATAGCGCAGAGTGCGCTTTATTTTTGCCTCCAAGCGCTTTGTAGCGCTTTTATTTACATAGTTTTTTTTTAGGGTGCCCACCCCTCGTATATTGATACCCCGCCTGCCTGCCTAAAAACGGGCCGCCGCGCTGCCCGCGGTGACCCGGAAGTGTTGGGGCCGGCCGGTCAATCGCAGCGCGGCCCGAGACAAAGGACCGGAAGTCCCGCCCTCGGCACTGCAGCGCGAGGAGGGAGACCGGAGTTGCAGCTGAGAGCCCCGGGTCCCAGGAGGGGGCCCGGGTGAAGTGGGGAAGACAGCGGCTGAGGCCGCTGGAAGCAGCGCGGAGCTCCCGTGAGCAAGGAGGGAGCCCCGCAGGTGCCGTGCTGTCCGCCCAGAGAGGAGGCCTCCAAACCGGTGAGTGGGGCAGAAGAGAAGGGAGGGGCGCCGGGACACATTGTCGGTGTCCACCCCCCCCAATAGCACGAGCTCGCGCTTGTGGTCAGTATGAAGCCACGAGGTCTTCAAGGGGGCATAGATACTGCCAGTAGGGCGGCCCCGGTTGGCAGTGGGTCGCCCCAACGTTGAGGTAGAGCCCCGAGAGGCTCTGAAGGGGCATTTGGTCTTTTAAGTCCCCCAGAGGGGGGGTGCTCCACCGAAGGCACCAGTTTGTTCGTTGAGCCCCGAGGGGCTCACGCAGTCCCCCTTGAGGTGTGGAGAGGCCAGTGGGGCCTCGCTTGATGCCAAGTCCCCAGAGGGGGGCTCCAACGGCCATATATAGTTTCAGAGCCTGTGTGGCTCCAACGTCTGGAGCCTGTGATATGCCCAGAGCCTGTGTGGCTCCAGCAGTGGGTGCAGTTTGCGCCTAAGGGTCAGTGGGGACCCTGTCGCAGTTTGGACTCTCAGCTGCCCAGCAATTAGTGGGCAGCTGCACCGTTTAGGTCTTGTGTGGTTCCCAGGTGCCCAGCAAGTAGTGTGCACCTGCTACGTTTAGGCTTGTGCTTGGACTGGCGCTGCATGGCAGCGCGCCCTGACATTTGGACACAGGGCGTCTTAGCCCCAACAAGGCCAGTTGGCCTAGGGACTGCCTCAAGTGGTGGCTTATGTACGTTTTGCTCAATGTGGTTACCTGCTATGTTTAGGATGGTAATTGCCTACTGTGTGTCTTTGTGCTATTGAGTTGTGTTGGGGCACCTCTGAATGTTTTTTATGCATCATGTGTCTTTCTTTCCCTGCGCTGCACCTCTGAATGTTTTAGGCGTCATGTGTCTCCTAGCGCTGCACCTCTGAATGTTTGTGATGCATCATGTGCCTTGTTCTGAACACCGCTGAATGTGTAGGTTTATGCATCATGTGTTTCCCTTTACTACTCCTCTGAATGTATATTTATGCATCATGGGTAATGTGTTCTTTCCTAGACCCCTAAACGGTCTGTGATACTTAGGTGGTTGTCCGTACACCTCTGAATGTTTTTAGGCATGATGTGTTTTCCTTTACTACTCCTCTGAATGTGTTTCATGCATCAGGGGTAATGTGTTCTTGTTTATACCCCTAAATGTATTTTATTCTTAGGTGGTTGTTCTTTCTAATACAGGTGGTCCTAGTAAGGCCCTGGTCCCCTGCGTGACATGCTCCTAAGGTGTTTAGGGTTGCGAAGGTGGTACTTACCTGTTCCCAGTAGTTACTGGATGTGATTTATAACTGTTATCTTGTGCTATACTTATTCTATTTCTAAAAGTGTTGATTCTGACAGTGGCCCATGTGGCCCTGTCCTGTACATAATCCCTTGTGAATACTGCCCGTGCCAGTTGGCACAATGTACATGTGTGACTTCTATCTGGTGTGTTTTTACAATACAAAAGTTATTTTATAATAACCTTGTGTGGAGTTCCTTTTGTGGTGTGCCTAGTATGTTGTTGCTGTTGTGTGCTGGCGCAAATGCTTTACACATTGCCTCCGAGTTTAGCCTTACTGCTTGTGCCAAGCTACCAAGGGGGTGAGCAGGGGTTATCTTGGCGTGTGACTCCCTTGCCCTGACTAGAATGGTGGTTTCTGCCTAGTTTTGGCGTCAGCCTTAGCCAACCAGAAATAGCCAGTTCTAACAGGGCACAACTAGGCACGGATTGTATCCTTTCTGCACTCCACAACAGAGGTCAGATGACTCGATTGATAGGACCCACGAAACACACTGTCACGCTGTGGCACGTGGCGCAGGCGAAGCTAGGGTGGAGAGATACCATCACTAAACGTACTCCACTCTGGGACACTAAGGCGTTAGGGCAGCTGAGGAAGAGTAAAGGGTTCACACAATGGGATAGCATAGGCACATCCACGGTGGGGGACTTGTGGGACAAGGGTGCGGTGGTCCCGTTCTCCCTTCTCCAGCAACAGTACAACCTAGGCCCAAACGAAACCTATAGATACGTGCAGATAAGGCATGCATTGTTGCAGGCGATACCACTAGACAGTGAGGTCCCAGAATATTCCCCGCTGGAGGATAGACTGCTTACAGATTATATGAAACGCTGCGCCAACTCCCTCACCTATAAAAAACTGTTGAATAACCAACCAGACCCTACGCTGAAACTGCGCGAAAAATGGGTAGACGAGCTGGGGGACATGGATGAGACGGAATGGAATGAGGCGCTGGCATCCCCAAGAGAGGTGGGAATCTCGTCCAGACTCAAGCTAGTCCAATTAAAAATCCTGCACCGCGTATACTATACATGAACCACACTACATAAATTACACAGAGCTCCGCACCCCTACTGTCTTCGGGGATGTGGGGAGGAAGGCACACTATTTCATACCCTTTGGGATTGCTCACTAATCGCCGCCTACTGGCGTCAAGTGATGCGCACAATGTCACAAACACAGGAGGTGTCACTGACTCCTGAGCCACGAAAGTGCCTGTTAAACATCTGGGAGGCAAATGATCTATACAGGTACGGGCTGATATGGGGTACTTTAGCCATGATGGTGGCGAAACGAGACATAGCACAGAAATGGGGGTCTCCAGAGCTGCCCACAGTGGCGCAGTGGTGCAGAAACATGGACCTACTAATGCTTACAGAACAGACAGTATATGTAAATAGGGCATGCCCTCATAAATGGAACAGGGTTTGGTCCTCATGGAACTCATACAGGGGTGACCTATGTGATCCTCTACCGGAAGACGATGATACTGGCTCTGACGAGGAAATGGAGGGGGAGTGGGAATAGTGAGAACATCTTTGGGCCACAGTCGACTACATGGTGAGTCTCTCTATTTGATACACTGTAGGTCTATTCCGATCCCAAACGTGCCTTTACTTTTACACCTGCTGGGATTATTGTCATGCTGCATGCCGACGAGTTTGTTTGTTTAAAGTTTTACATAAATACATTATGAGACAAGACTGTAACGGGAAAATGTAGGCCTTTTCGATGATCCGATACACACTTTGAATAAACTATGTACACCATTCATTACAACGCCACCGGACCCAAGGGTTGTCGGCTAAAGGGCTGTGTTACCAATATAACGTAGACAGATGCTAGTAATTGATGCGGCCGGCCCTGGGGGCTGTAGGCCAATAGCTGTATTATTGTAGGAGTGTGCAATAAAGGTCTTTTAAATAATAAAATATTTAAATTGGAGGCAATCCTGTCTCAATCTTATTACCCGCTGATTGGAGGCAATCCTGTCTCAATCTTATTATATGCGGATGACGCTGTTCTTTTATCCCGCACTCAGATAGGTTTACAGCGCCTCATCGATAGTTTTATGTTGTTTATACAAAACAGGAGACTCCGTGTAAACAAATCCAAGACCTACGTCATGTTGTGTGGTCAGTCAGCCAATAAATTGAAGTCTAACTTCTATCTAGACAGTGATAAAATGTTACAAGTTAAAACATTCTGTTACCTAGGAATTACCTATGCCAACGATGGGTCATGGAAATCCGAGCTTGACAATATCAGGTTGAAAATGATGCGAACTACTAGCAGCGTATTTCGATTTGCTTCCAAGCTCGGGTCGAGAAGCATCCGAGATATGATCAATATCTATAACATTCGCTGTGTCCCCTCGGCATTGTACGGGGCAGGTGTGTGGGGTCACATAGATGGCACTCCACTACAAAAAGATGAAAATAAGTTTTTAAGAAGAGTGCTATGTGTCCCCCATTCTGCTTCTGTTCAACTAATCCATGACGAGGTTGGGGTCGAGTTTATTTCAGACTTAGCAGCCGTTCGTCCACTCTTATTGTGGCGCTCTATTTGGGCTAAGTCAGAGACTCGATTCACTCAAGAAATTATTCTTGATTGTATAGGACTGGACTTTTCCTCACGCATCCTTTGGTTGAAATATATCCACTTCTGGTACAAAACTTTGTTTGATATTGATGTTCTCCTTGACCCTGAACTGGCGGTAGAAATCCCAAAAAAAGAAATCAAACTAACTTTTCTAATGCACAAAAAGAAAGGGCGTGAAGAGGTATATGGTAAGCTAGCTACTGTGAAGTTCTACAGGGAACTTAATTTACCATCGGGGTTCCAAGCTTATCTCTTAAACGTCAGCCGTCCATCTCATCAATATGTCCTAACTCGCGTCAGGTTGGGTATTGTACATCACCTTTTTGCGTTCCCAGTACAGAAACTTAAATCAGAAACCCCCTGCCCTTGTGACAACGTTTCACGTCAGAGTTGCTGCCATTTTTTACTTTTCTGCAAATTTTATCACTTTTTAAGATTAAGGTACTTAAAACCCATTTTTATCAAATACAATATACGGTCATTTAAGAATGCCCTTGCGTTACTATCAGCCCTAGGAAATGTGGACATCTGTTTTTTTTTGTTTTTTTTTTGCTACTTTTATTTTGAAATGTACAGCTGCCAGGAAAAGTATTGTATTGCCATGATTTATACATTCCTGTCTGTACTTGCTTAAAATGTACAGCTGCCAGGATGAGCACATTGTGCGATAACTACCCTCAATCCTGTCTGTACATGTTTGCTTCCCTGATTTTTCGCACCTATTACGGTACAGCTGCCAGGAAACGTTTAGTGCTGCTATATTTTTACACCGTCCTGTCTGTACCTACCTGTCTCTTAAATTTTTAATCTAAAATTATAATGTCACTTGTTCTAGGCTTTGGGTTTGCCGTTCAATGTACAGCTGCCAGGATAAGCATTTCATGCGACAATTTTTTTATTCCTGTCTGTACGATTATGATTCCCGTACCCTCTAGTATTTTTATATCTTCAATCATGATTCAATGTTCAGCGCTTGTTAGTATGTGTCTTTTGCCCATATGAATTATTCCGGATTTCCCTTGTATAACCTTGTAACAATTTTAATGTAATGAATTGATTTATTTGTTTTGCTTGTATGGTTTGTATTCACAAATCGAATAAAAGCTTTGAAATTGAATTGAAATAATAAAATAAAAAGTGGATTTAATATACATTGTAACAAATATAACAAATAAACTTAGTTTAAAAAAATGTAAACACATACATAATAATATATATATACATATATGTCAGTCAGTCAAGTATGCTTTATTCGAGGTAAAAAAACTCATAAAAGCTGAACACATATAAAACCATACGTTCATAGCAATGATGTTAAAAACCTATTTACAATCACAGAGATGTTAAAAAATAAAGCTTCAAGACTTACATTAAAATTCACTATAAAACCACAAAGTTCATACAGATACAACACCAATATGTAGGCAGATTCTCTATAGCTAATTGGAGGGGCAGAAAAAGGGCTGCATTTCTCTAAACATCCTGTTGTTGTGCCAGACAAGTTCTTCTAATTGCCCATACCCAGCCTAAATATTTCGCAGCAGCCACAGCAATGGTGGAGGAACAATTAGTACGTATTATTCTAAGGTCCACAACACTGTCCCTTGTACCAAGCTGTTTGCACATGGCCCTCAACCAGACACGTCGGGGTAGACGGTAGGCCGCACATACAAACAGTAGGTGGGCAATGGTCTCTGTGCAGACTTTACAAGATGGACAAGTAGAAGAGTTACCTTCGGCCCATCTTCCAGTTAGTGATCTAATAGGAATAGACCCCACCCTGAGCTGGAAGTATAGCTTCCTTTCCTGGGGCTTAGTTATAATGTCCCAGTAGGACTCAAGGGAAGGGCAAGATTTCACTTCGAGATACTGGCCCTCCAAAGTAGAAGCATCAGCATCATTCCAGTTCCTATGGTTTACTGTTTCCCAGTACTTTGTTTTTATAACTTCCTTAGCCGGGAACTGCACCTCCTCTGGTTTCTCCCAAAACTCATTCATACCCAAAGTCCCCAAAGATCTACGCAAATCCCCTAACCAACCTATCCTATGGAACTTATCACGGTTGATTACATCCAGGAAGCCCCTTGCGTAATGTGCGAGTTCAGGAGTGGTCCAGATGCGACGCCAGTATAGAATAAGTCGCAATCTAGCCATATCAGATATGGCTATCCTACCCAACTCGCCATGTAGCGGCTTCATGGGTGTACTTTTAGGTAGGGCAGTAGGCTTCGGAGGAATTTGTTTTCTGTGAGTGTTAGTGGTACCAGATTGTCATAGCCCCAAAGCTCAGCGCCGTATAGCGCAGAGCTAACTGTTTGGCCTCATATACCTGGAGTGCTGGCTTGATTGGTCTAGTCAATGATTTTTTATGCTCGGCACTTATGACACCTGTGTTTTGACGGAATTTGAGGGCCGCCAACTCCATATGTTTCTTCCACTTAACACCCTTGTCTATATGAACTCCCAGATAGACAAAGTCTGATACTATATATATATATATATATATATATATATATATATATATATATATATATTTCTCAAGGAGCAGAAAAAGACGGAGAACCAGACGAGCAGGCGGGGGGAATAAGAGGCAGAGGCAGAGGCAGAGGCGGCGCGCGAGTATCTCGCTGGACGAATCGGAAGCGCACCAACAAGAAACAATAGCTTCAGCCAATACCTCGAGTGGAACTAACTACACTACAGACACCTCAAGAAGCCCTGGCACCGACAATGAGGCAACAAATTTAACGGTAGTCAATTTAACTACCAGGAAACTCACGACTGAGGAAGAGCAAGTCCTAAGCCTCGGATTAACCTTTTGTCCAAACAGTGAGTTGGAATACACTCAAACCAAAATAGACTTGTTCCGCTTCACTCGCAAGCTGAAATTATATAAACATTTTAAATTGCGACCACATCTACAGAACAAGGAAAACCAAGGGCTAAGGATTACAGCAACAGACGCACTGAGTGGTAAAGATCTACGTTCAGTAGAAATACTCAGTGACTTAGAATTGGAACATACACAGAACCTTGCACACTTAGACACTGCCCAAAGAGCTGAAATGCAAGGTATCGAATAAGAAAGAGAAACCAGTGGATTCAAACCAGTGTCCACTTTTGTTCCCCAGTCCCCTTGGGATGCTGTAGATGTGTTTTCTGAAGGCATGATCGAGGATCTATTAAAGTACCGTAAAACCGACCACCATAACTCACATCAGAACATTACGGATTTACAAAGACTTGCCCTAAAAACACTAATGACAGACACGAGAATTATTGTGAAGCCCTCTGATAAGGGCGGGAACGTGGTTTTAATGACTCGTGAATATTACACACAGGAAGCATTAAGGCAGCTCTCAGATGAGAATTTTTACATCAAATGTACTAATGAGACCTACCAGCAAAGTATTACAGATTATGACAAACTCATTGCTAAGTGGTATGATCAACATATGCTGAGTAGAGATGAACATCTGTTTCTACGTACCAATTGCCCTATGACTCCTACTTTCTACCACCTCCCGAAACTGCACAAAAATCGTGACTGTCCACCTGGCCGCCCAATTATTTCTTCTATTGGGAGTCTCACAGAGAATATGTCTCGCTTTGTGGACCACACTCTATTCCCTTTGGTGTCCACTTTGGACTCCTATGTGCAAGACACAAAGGATTTTTTGACGAAATTGCAGAATTTGGTGTGGGAACAGGAATATCTTCTAATGGTATTAGACATCACCAGTCTCTACACTATTATCGAACACCACCATGGACTACAGGCTGTGAAATGGGCATTAGAACAACGCCAGCTACGATTTTCGAGACATAATTTAATGATTCTAGAATTCGTAGAATTTTGTCTAAAACATAACATTTTCCTGTTTGAGGAACAACTATATATCCAGAAGTCTGGTACGGCGATGGGTACCTGCTTTGCCCCCAGCTATGCGAACTTGTTCGTGGGCTGGTGGGAGGAGCAGGTACCCAGGAGCTGCATGGTAGGAGGTAAAGAGGGAAAGGTCATCTGTTGGCATCGGTATATCGATGACCTTTTCGTTGTGTGGAAAGGCAACCTTGAAACAGCTCATGAATACATCAATGTACTAAATAATAACAAAATCAACCTACAATTTTCGGGTACAGTAAGTCCGGTGGCAGCGGACTATCTGGACCTCAAAATATATGTAGAAGATGGACACCTCCACACAAACCTCTTCAGGAAACAAACTGCTGGCAACTCCACACTGCATGCCAGCAGCAACCATCCTCCACAACTAATCAACAGTATCCCCTACGGGGAACTATTGAGACTTCGCAGAAATTGTTCCAAACCATCTGATTTCGAAGCAGCTGCTTCGGAATGCATATCCCGATTTAGGGCTAGGGGGTATGGTGAGAAAATACTAAACAACACCCTCAATAGAGTCAGAAAAATAGAGAGACAGTCCCTTTTGACCAATAATTCTGAACAGGTCAACCGTAGAGGCATGCCAGGTGACAATAAGGGCAAGTTCAGAGTCATAACCCCCTATTCATCAGGAGCGGAAAGTTTTAGAGCAATGCTACGGAAGAACTGGCATATTCTCTTAACTGATAGCGTTCTCAAAGAAGATCTTCCGAATCAGCCACTCCTAACCTTCAGCAAAGCAAGATCATTAGGCGACATACTAGTGACCAGTCATCTAGAGAAAGTGCCCCAGAGAAGCAATACCTTAAGGGAGCAAAGAGGCTTTTACCCCTGCGGCCGCTGCAAAGCGTGCGCAGGTAGCAAACGCGTCCTTTCCTATGTTATAACAGAAACTGGCAGGAAAATGTACATAAATAAATTCATTACCTGCAGCACTCAGTATGCCGTCTACTGCTTACAGTGCCCCTGTGGCTTACGCTATATTGGGAGCACGATCAAGGAGATCAAGCTCAGAATACTCGAGCACATGCGAGCCATCGACAAAGTAGATCAGGCCTATCCGGTGGCTCGCCACTTTGCGGAGGTTCATAATCGAGACCGGAACAAGCTTCAGTATTTCGGCCTCAATATTGTACCCCCAAACATACGCGGTGGTGACCGCCTACGCAGATTAAGGAGACTTGAGTCCCGATATATCATTGACCTCTGCACGAAACATCCTAAAGGTCTCAACAGTGGGGAGGAGATGGCTTTCCATTTGGGGAAATAAAGAGTAACACCAGGTACACATAATTCCATGATGGTAGCTCATTCCAATGAACTGTAATTAGAACTTCTTGAATATCATCGTGTATGGAATAATTGTATACCAAAGAATATAACAGCTCTAGAACTTCTGCCAGACTCATGTCATACACACATTAGTTGGGTGAGAGACTCCTTGTAATGTTATATGATCCATAGCATTTGTCTCGTCTTATAATTCTTCACTACGAATTCAAGAGATATTGCAAATGATTTGTGCTCCAGATTGAATGAATGTCTAATTTGATTCGAAGCAATTTATGGACACATTATAAGAGCCTCCTGTACATCCATTTCTCCACTGTACATAATATTGACTTTCACTACACTGGTTTCACTATGGATTTACTTTATAAATTTGATATGAAACGTGAACTGTAGGTTGTGAATAACCACACATGATTTTTTTGCTGTTGTACGCGATGCATCTCACTATTTATATCCCACACTCCTCTTATAAGTTACCCTTATCACTTGGTTGTTGAATTGGAACTCACTTATTCCCTCTTGGTTATAGGCGGTTTGGACTATGTATTTCATATGGGGACATTAGCCGATCCACGGCTGTATGTTTTTGTCTAATTTATGATGTTTATTATTGATACGCCATGCATGGAATAATGCGCCTGCCCATTCGTGGGCTTAACCTCTTTAGCCTAACTTTGTATAATGTCATTCAGTGTTATACAGATAACACACATTACATTGTTTATGTCCATGCCCTACTGAATGTGGGAGTGAACACCATATGTTTAAAACTATGTCGGAAGTAAACACAGTGCATCACACACTGACGAAGGCAGACCGCCGAAACGCGTCTGTGTGCACCCCTCCGCTAAATAAAATCTAGCTCGTTGAAACCTTCATCCTCAAGTGCTGTCTTATTCTTTCCGGGAGCTGGAGGGATTTGGAGCGTTATATATATATAAATATACATATTTACATTAAAACAATTAAACACTATTAATTTGAAAGTATTTTATAATGTTAAAATATATATATCCACAATACTTCATGCCACGCCAACCATCCAAAGGACGAGAAAAGCAGACCCAGATTCTATGCAAAGCAGGCTTGTTCCAGAAACGCCCACACCTCCACCTTTACGCGTTCCAGCCTCCAAACGAGGCCTGATCACATGACACGTTCCGTTGTCATTTTTTCCTTATTTAAAGTGACAGTGCAAAGATTACATGTGACGAGCATCATAGACATAGACGGTACATTTCACACTGTCATGGAAATCCAGTTGTCAAATAGCATATGTAAAATTAATTAATTGAAATACAATAAATATGTGCAAAGAGAGCAAATTATAAATATTCATGATTCCATAAATATTTAAAAAACACATACATCATATTCAGTCCAATAAAATAGATCATCCCTTTAAAAATGTGATTCACAAGCAGAGCTAAAATCAATTGAATAAAATGACGTAAAAGGTTATATATAAATATATAAAATTCTGTTTTAAGAAGCATTAATACCCTTTTCAAATCATATCAAAATCCTAAGATATGATAGCTCTACTGTAGAAGACCAGTATCACAATAAAATACTCATTGCTCTGATTTAGAATCTACACCTAAATTGCACATACGTTCCAATCCTGTAAGAACATGGATTCTCGTGTCCTGCCCAAGTGGGCCCATGGCCATAAATGTCCCTCTAGTAGAAAGTGCTAGTGCTATAATGTAAAAGCGCTGACATCCTATTTAAATCATGGCTGTGATTTAAAAGTGCTAAAATGTGTGAAATTAAAAATTAATTAATATTAAAAAACATTTACAGTGAGGCTGTACTGTTTTCAACTCTAAGAGACCAGATGTGTGAAACAGAACTTTTATAGGCAGGTAAAGAAATCCTCACTGGCGTTGAGACCCTGAGGTGTCTTGAAATCCAACTCCAAGATGTAATTTGTTTCCAGCTTCCTAAGGAGGTATTCGCGATTACCACCCCTTCTAAGAGGCAAGACAATATCAATGGCAAAGTATTTTAAATACTATAAATGACTGCTGTGATGTTCTTTAAAATGCCTTGCCACTGGGTATGTATAGAAGCAACAGGAGGGAATCCATAGACCACATTGGGATGGGTGTGTAATATAAACAAGAACAATTCCCAACAGGTATCATAAGAAGGCAATTTTAACAATGTATGCAATTTGCATTACAAAAATAAGAAACAAGGAGTCACTAGGGTTTTTTTTTAAAAAAGGCAGTATTATTCACCAATTGAAACAAGAGGAGGTCTTTCACATGGCAATACAGTTAAACAGCACTGTACAGAACAGATCATGTGACAACCCAGTGGCACTTGGTGCGTAGTGATATATACAGTTGGTGACTGTGAAGGTGCAAGTGCTAAGGTGAACAGCGTGATCGGCGTATAAAGACAAATTATAAATCAATAATGGCTCCACAAGATCAAGTTGTAGTCACTTAGAACATGATTGCATGAATTTAAACAGGAGCACAAAACGTAATATGCGTCATTGTTATGGCTGGATTTTCTGAGTAGGTGGGATCAGCCCCTAGGGGCCCCTCCAACCCAGCCAGAACGTAATCACATCCCTCCTCAGGACCAACTATCCAGGCACCTGGTACCTACCTGAGGATGGGGAACTCGCAATATACAAGCTCATATTATTAAAAACACCACTAAATCTATAGGGATACTAAGAATACTCACTGATTACTAGGGATATCCATACCCTACACCACACTTATATTCACATCAGTTGGTCTCGCGGCCACTCAGACCCAGACCGGTCTACCCTAGGGCAGATATGACACACAATCCGGTGCGTCTACACATGGGCCTGCAGAACCCAATGCTCCCTTTTCCAAACTGTTTGCAATCCTGCAAAACTACACGCTAGTTCAACCTCCTAGCGCTCTCACTTATTCAAGCCACAATCCTGTGGGTATCGGCACTGGTAATCCTCCCCAGTGTTCTCACTAACGCCGTATATCAACGACGACCACATTCCTATGAACACCTATATATATATATATATATATTTGGGAAGTCTCTTCACTAAGGGTCTGCTACTACAATAATATTATGGGATGGTGTACTAACTTAGTCCCTTAGTTGCAAGTCTCCTCTCTCCCTCACTATTACTTACCTGATCAGGGGTAGCATCTGTTCAAACAGCAATACCTACCAGGAAAGATTACCCTCACTGTATGGGGACAAAGATATACACACTATGTGATTGAGTTATTTCTTGATTTAAGCGCTCCTACTCCCTTCTGATCCATCAGTGGCTCAACAGCAACTGGCTAGAAGCCAGGATAACTTTATCATAAAAGAACTCATGCACACTAATTCACTAATTAATGGGGGTCATTTATTAGTACAATATAAACCTTTACACAGAACTGACAAAGACTATAGGTAGAACACACCGCTGAAAGAGAAAAGATTAAACATAACACTCCGCTGAAAGGGAAAGGATTAGTTAGACATCCTAGGGAATAAGAACAAGATTAAGGTGTTGTAAGTGTAACTAATTCAGACTACCTCACCTATTAGAAGGAAGATTTCTCTCTCTCTGCCTCTGGTGGGATTAGGGCTCTCTCTCTCTGCCTCTGGTGGGATTAGGGCTCTCTCTGTCTCTCCCTCCTTCACCACATCACCACGCCTCTGGTTCAGTTGCTCCAGCTGACAGCCTTCTTTGATGCTCTCTGCACTGCTTTCTCTCTCCTCATCTTAAGCAATCGTCTGCCTTCTTTCTCCATTTAAGAACTGCACTCTATTCTGCAGCTCCAGCAGACATCCTCTCTCTCTCTGCAAGCTGTTCTGAGCTCCAAGCTGTTCTGAGCTCCCAGCTGTTCTGTGCTCCAAGCTGTTCTGAGCACCACGCTGAACTGCACACCATGCTGAACTGAACTCCAAACTGAACTGACCACTCCTCCTCTCCTGTAGCTCACTAATATGGAAGCTTGTCCTTTCATGGAAAGTTACGGCCAGTAACCTGCCGCCCACCAAATTCTTGTACCTCCCCGTACCAAGGACACGTTCCCAGCTGGCCAGCCTGAAATTGTGTCTTCGGAGTGGAGAAAAATACATTCCTTCGATAGGGGCCAGCCCGAGCCGGTTCTCTCCAAGCGAACAACAGCCTTAACTATAAACTTTGCCTTTGCCCTGAAAAGCCTCTCAGCTTCATCAAGATGGAGTCCCTCTAGCTCTAGGCCTGTAGGCCTGAAAGGGGTGAAATGCTCCTCAGCTCTGTCAGAATACCTACATAAACCATACCAATGTGTCTAATATGTCAAAGCCAATAGGCAATAGACAGGTTAAAGTCAAGAATAAAGGCATATTAAGCAGCTATCCTCTTCTAGGTCTGGAAAAAGGGCTTAAAAGGGCCAACACAGGCTAAGAATACCTATACTAGATGTGAGCAAGATTAATGATCTATATCACTGCTAAATAAAGCCAAAAACTCTGCCATTACACTGCACCCTTAGATCCTTATCTTGCGAACATCAATAAACAACAACATCCATCTAAACAAACATCAACATAATCTATCCAACATAGGCTAAGAATACCTATCCTAGATGTGAGCAAGATTAAGATCTATATCACTGCTAAATAGAGCCCAAAACTCTGCCATCCACCCATAGATCCTTATCTTGCGAACATCTTATAAACAATAACATCCAGATAAACAAACATCAACACAATCTATCAACAAATCAAAACCTAAACAACTCCCTAAAAACAATGACAACTCAAGGAAATTCCACCTAAAACTCAATTGTAGGGAATAGAAACCTAACAACCAACTGAAAACAAATCAAAGCACCCTTGACTTGAATGCTGAAACATATCTGAGATTGGATCTGATAACAACAGAAAGTAACCAAAGCATCCTCAAACTAAATGTGCCTCAACTTCTAATGATAACTGGTGAAATCTAGTGATGTAGGGACTTATGTGTTGAATGAAAACAGCAAGGGGCCTAAATGGGGCCTACTCCGGACAACTTAAGCCTAAATGAGGCCTACCTACTATTGTCAACTTAAGAACTAAATGTGTTTCAACTCCTAATGAGAAAACAAGAAAGGGCCTAAATGAGCCCTACCTACTATTGTCAACTTAAGCTAATGATGACTCATGAAATCTATTGGTGTAGGGGCATGTTTGTGGGATGAAAATAACAATGGGCCTAAATGAGGCCTACCTACTGACATTTGTCAATTTAAAGTGAAATCTGAGAAGTAGACATGACAAACTGTGTCAAGGTTTGGGCAAACATTAATACATAATCATACTAAAAGACACACCACCTAGAACAATCCAAAGTTTAAGGTAACCACCCTTTGATCAATCAAGGTGAAAATGTAAGAACAATAAAAAAAAAACAACCCCATTTCTACAAGATAGCTGGTGTAACACCAAGCCAAGAACATCCATTTTACATCATACTGTGGAACACATGTGTGCAGCACCATTCAAAAAAAAAAGAGTCCTTCATTGGCAAAAACTGTTTTGAAGAAAACAGGAAAACTATAATAGGTGACATGTTTTTTGCTTTAAAAGTGGGGCCTGCTTGTCCAAGGGATTATGCAACCAAATCCCTGTATGATTCTGTCACAAATAAAACATGTTTGTGGTTTTTTTTTTTTTAAAAGTGGGGCCTGCTCGTAGTGATGTCAAAAAAAAAAAAAAAAATTGCAGGCCAAGGAATTATGTAACCGAGTCCAAAAAAAAAGTCAATTTTAATTCTTCAGTGTAGGCCACCACCCTGCATCTTCGGTATCCGGACACTTCCTCCGATGCAGCCATCCATCACCCTTCCGGTCTGGTCTGGTCTGGTCTGGTCTGGTCTTGTCTGATTCCATCATCCAAAAATAATAAACTAAAATAAAAACATGAAAGTAAAAAACTAAAACAAGAAAGGAAGTGGAAGGGGGAGGGACCCACGCACAACCACAACCCAGCAATCCTAGAGACAAGAAAACAAGTATCATTAATCTTGCAAAATAAAATTCTTATTTAAAAAGCACCCCGGGTGCCTTTCATTATTGAAAAGAAAAATATCCTAATTAATTAAAAACATTCAAAATTTAACTTTTAATGACATTTAGCAGGGCCTAACATACCCTAATCCTCTCTAAGCCAGCCTTCTCCCTTCAGAGTAGGAGCCAGGCTACAGTATGAAGCTATTTGAATCACTGCCAGATGATGATCTTACAGCAGGAGCAGGGCACTGCAAGCCTCCCTTTTCCCTGGTCAGAGAAGCCCGCCCAGGCCCACTGCAACTAACTAACTCCAAGGGCAAGAGTCTGCAAGAGTCCCTTATCAGCAGGCAATGAAGCCGCCTGCGTCAACAGCCAGGAAGAGCGAGGTCCCCCGCCCTTAAATAAACAAGCCATCCGCGGAAGAAAATTGGATTATAGCCAATCATAATGAACAGGGACGTGATCGGAACCTGCAGAGGGAAGGAAAAAAAAACTCGTCTGCACAAACCAGCTGGTCTGCCAAGGTCGACAAACAAATTCCTTGCCTGTTCCCAGGCCTGATTGTGCTAACCAACGAAAGCTAGCATTTAAAAAAAAAAAAAAAAACAATTCTGTTACAGTGTACTGCTAATTAAAAGCTCCAGTTTCTAAAAAGACTTTTGTCTAACTAATTCAGCTAAAGGCAAGACATTTAAAATATGGGCACTTATTTAGAAAGGGGCAACTAAGTTTTGCACACAAGATTATACATTCTGCATTTGAAAAAACGAATTAACATGGACCATTGTCAGCTGCTGAAAGAGAAATAATTTTAAAACAACATAATTGTACATTACAATGTAATTTAACATGTAAGCCATTTAAGCCAACCTAATAAAAGGGCCACATTCATACACTAATAAACAGCGTATTATTTTCTAACTGAATTGGTGAACTTATTAAAAATGGTTTTGCTGACACATTTATAAAAGAATACATTTTAATTTACATTTGGGAAAATAATAATGTTACATTTAACATTTTTTCAAAGGCACACGGTTGCCTTTCACTAATTAAAAGCACATGTAACCATGCACTGTCGGGCAAGATTGATTATTCTCAACCTGTGATCATTGCAACCAGCACATTCCTATCTAGATGGAAACCCCTCAAAGAAATAATTAATGAAAACAGCTCCGTAGCGTGCACTCTAACAGGGCCATTTTATTTTTAACATTTCACTCATTTTCTCTCTCCGTGCAAACCCTTTATCTCAATCCGACTGGTTGATTTATAACCACATCAGTTCCAAGGCAAACCCACACAAATTCGTAGACGCATTTCAAAAAGAATGTGAAATGAACAAAACCCTTTGCAAAGCACAAGATTTTACCTTCCCGTCAAGAAGTTGACAAAGCACATAGGCAGACCAAGGAACCAAAAAAAAAAAGTCAAAATTAAACCATCAAATAATCCACTGACTTTTATAGTCAGGTCAGATAACCATGCATGTTGACAGCATGTTAAAAATAAAGACTGCCATCTCAACTCAAGATATTAACCCTTTGGCAGCTCAAGCAGAATCATTCCCCAACGTCTGCAGATACATGGGAAAATCATGAGCACATTTCTTCACGTTTACAGCTAACACGTACACATATTTTCAAAAACGTTATCCCCAAGCACCCGAGAGAGAACCAGCTCTCTCCTGCCAAACGTAATGATAACATGCCCTGTCCAAGCCATGACCACATGGCGCTATTCACAAGCCATATTTACAAGACAAACTTTTCACAAACAATATATCCAAGGCGCAATGCAAAAGGAACACAGCAGATCAACATGAGAACATGTCCCTCACAAGCCACAATAATATGGCGCTATTCACAAGCCATATTTACAAGGAGCTATATTCAAAGAACTCCACAAATCATAGAACAATGAACACATTTCACATTGCACAGCATAAGCAGATGCAGCAAGCAATTTAATGGGCAATTTAAAAGCACTTTTTACACACATTTATACAATTGGACCATCACAAAGATGTAACTGGCTTCCTCATGTAATGCCATCCTTCAACCCTGACACTTTAAACACCAAGATGAAAACCATTCTTTCCACACTGAATAAGCCAAATGCCATGATGTAATGCAATCTCCTCACGCTGCAACTGTTCAAGCCCATAGGTCTAACAGGCTACATAAACTGCAACATTACGCCAGATGGAACCAGCGTTCAGGGCACTCCCTCAGAACACATGGGAAACTCTCTAAGCACATGGCCAGATCACACAGGATTCGTAAGATGACGACTACGCCAAATGTTATGGCTGGATTTTCTGAGTAGGTGGGATCAGCCCCTAGGGGCCCCTCCAACCCAGCCAGAACGTAATCACATCCCTCCTCAGGACCAACTATCCAGGCACCTGGTACCTACCTGAGGATGGGGAACTCGCAATATACAAGCTCATATTATTAAAAACACCACTAAATCTATAGGGATACTAAGAATACTCACTGATTACTAGGGATATCCATACCCTACACCACACTTATATTCACATCAGTTGGTCTCGCGGCCACTCAGACCCAGACCGGTCTACCCTAGGGCAGATATGACACACAATCCGGTGCGTCTACACATGGGCCTGCAGAACCCAATGCTCCCTTTTCCAAACTGTTTGCAATCCTGCAAAACTACACGCTAGTTCAACCTCCTAGCGCTCTCACTTATTCAAGCCACAATCCTGTGGGTATCGGCACTGGTAATCCTCCCCAGTGTTCTCACTAACGCCGTATATCAACGACGACCACATTCCTATGAACACCTATATATATATATATATTTGGGAAGTCTCTTCACTAAGGGTCTGCTACTACAATAATATTATGGGATGGTGTACTAACTTAGTCCCTTAGTTGCAAGTCTCCTCTCTCCCTCACTATTACTTACCTGATCAGGGGTAGCATCTGTTCAAACAGCAATACCTACCAGGAAAGATTACCCTCACTGTATGGGGACAAAGATATACACACTATGTGATTGAGTTATTTCTTGATTTAAGCGCTCCTACTCCCTTCTGATCCATCAGTGGCTCAACAGCAACTGGCTAGAAGCCAGGATAACTTTATCATAAAAGAACTCATGCACACTAATTCACTAATTAATGGGGGTCATTTATTAGTACAATATAAACCTTTACACAGAACTGACAAAGACTATAGGTAGAACACACCGCTGAAAGAGAAAAGATTAAACATAACACTCCGCTGAAAGGGAAAGGATTAGTTAGACATCCTAGGGAATAAGAACAAGATTAAGGTGTTGTAAGTGTAACTAATTCAGACTACCTCACCTATTAGAAGGAAGATTTCTCTCTCTCTGCCTCTGGTGGGATTAGGGCTCTCTCTCTCTGCCTCTGGTGGGATTAGGGCTCTCTCTGTCTCTCCCTCCTTCACCACATCACCACGCCTCTGGTTCAGTTGCTCCAGCTGACAGCCTTCTTTGATGCTCTCTGCACTGCTTTCTCTCTCCTCATCTTCAGCAATCGTCTGCCTTCTTTCTCCATTTAAGAACTGCACTCTATTCTGCAGCTCCAGCAGACATCCTCTCTCTCTCTGCAAGCTGTTCTGAGCTCCAAGCTGTTCTGAGCTCCCAGCTGTTCTGTGCTCCAAGCTGTTCTGAGCACCACGCTGAACTGCACACCATGCTGAACTGAACTCCAAACTGAACTGACCACTCCTCCTCTCCTGTAGCTCACTAATATGGAAGCTTGTCCTTTCATGGAAAGTTACGGCTAGTAACCTGCCGCCCACCAAATTCTTGTACCTCCCCGTACCAAGGACACGTTCCCAGCTGGCCAGCCTGAAGTTGTGTCTTCGGAGTGGAGAAAAATACATTCCTTCGATAGGGGCCAGCCCGAGCCGGTTCTCTCCAAGCGAACAACAGCCTTAACTATAAACTTTGCCTTTGCCCTGAAAAGCCTCTCAGCTTCATCAAGATGGAGTCCCTCTAGCTCTAGGCCTGTAGGCCTGAAAGGGGTGAAATGCTCCTCAGCTCTGTCAGAATACCTACATAAACCATACCAATGTGTCTAATATGTCAAAGCCAATAGGCAATAGACAGGTTAAAGTCAAGAATAAAGGCATATTAAGCAGCTATCCTCTTCTAGGTCTGGAAAAAGGGCTTAAAAGGGCCAACACAGGCTAAGAATACCTATACTAGATGTGAGAAAGATTAATGATCTATATCACTGCTAAATAAAGCCAAAAACTCTGCCATTACAGTCATATAGTTATGCTGTAGAGTCGACGGCGTTTCGATCCCCGTAGGTTGGGATCGTCATCAGGACAGGGTTGTCGATGAAGTCAGTGAGAGTCACCCAAGCGGAGGCACGTGGGTGGCTGGGGTCCATGCGGTCGCTCAGGAGTCGATAGCTGATCGTAGATTGAATCTGGTCAGCGGGAGGGGCGGGCGGCGCCTGTATGAGTCAGGGCGGTGGAGGGGGATTAGGGCTCTTCGGTAAAGTGGTGCTCGCAATTAATGCTGGAGCTACGTAGCTCCAGCATTAATTGCGAGCAATTTATATACCAGTATGGTATATAAACTAAAAATAGAGAATGGACTAGTGACAACACTGTGATCAAGACCTGCGGTCGAAACGCGTAGGTGAAGGGGGCTACCTGTGATTCTCTGATTCAATAAAACCCAATTAACGCAACTGGGCGAGTGCGGACATTAATTCTTTTTTGGTGAATGATTTAACTGTAGGGATACGTTCATTCCTACTGTCTGGCACCGACCGTGAGAAGCGTGCACCTTCCAAAGAACGATTTGGTGGCTAATATATATATAAAAAAATAAATATATATATATATATATATATATATATATATATATATATATATATATATATATATATATATATATATATATATATATATATATATATATATATATATATTACCTACTGGCGGTCGCCAGTAGGTAGTTATAGTTAGGACCTAGTTTCAATAGGAAATCCGCAACATTCTACTGGGAATAACCTTGGCACCGGTTGATGAATCTCCGTGAATTTCTCAAAGAAGATGGCCCGCTCCGCTCTGCTCCTTCCCTGAAAGTTTTGGGGGGATTTGTCAAGTGCGGGCTGAGAAAAAAGGGGGGTCCCAAAACGTGTTTTCCCCATGTTATTTTCCATAGGACGATTAGACACGGCTACAGCCCGAACGGCTGAACAGAATTACAAGAAATTTGGCAAAATGGTCTGATTCGCAGATCACGCTTTTGCTCATATGGTGTAAACCAATCCAGTAGTTCCTGAGAAAATCAAAAGAAAAAATATATATATATCTATAAGCGCGCACCGTGCGCGAATCGGGTGTGCGCGAGCGGAATTCTGATTTGCTGTTAGACGTCTGTCAACATTCCAATCGGTGGAAACTAGGAAGTGTTGGCCGCCATTTTGTCACTCTGAGGCTGAAGAGAGCCCAAATTTAAAGTGAAAAACGTGAAAGGGGGGCAGGATAGAGACTCCCTGACCCCCTAGGCCTTCTCAGGGGGTCCCTGAAGAATCCCGAAGGCCCAAAAAAACATTTTTGTTTGGGAAAAAATTGCGGGGTGCGCGCACGGTGCACACACCCTCGAGGCAGAAGTGAATCAAAAACAAAAGTGGAGAACGTGGAAAGGGGGCAGGGTAGAAACTCCCTGACCCCCTAGGCACCTCCAAGGCACAAGAGTGTGAAAAAACAATAGTGGAGAAGGTGGAAAGGGGTCAGGGTAGAGACTCCCTGACCCCCTAGGCCTTCTCAGGGGGTCCCTGAAGGACCCTGAAGGGCAAAAACATTTTTTTTTAAAATCGCGAGGTGCGCGCACGGTGCACGAACGTCGGCAAAAAAATACAGTTAAATAACAAGTTTGAGTGTTTAGATGTTGGTTGGCTCTAAAAAGAGCCGTTGTGTTCATTGAGTGTTTTTTGTACCGACAAGTAAGTACCGATGCAGAGTCTAAAGTTCAAAAGAAAGACTCAGTTCCCCTCATTTGTGAAATGTACACCGTCTCCTCTATAAATGCCTTGCATGTTGTAACGCAAGTTGTTGTGGTATATAGAACCCATACCATAGTCTCTGAGGAACGCAGAAACAGACTTATTCACATGTTTCCTTGCTTTCTCAATCTGCGGACAATATTGGTTGGACCAGTTCCATTTTTGCCTTTGACATATATTAGAATATACAAAAACAGTTTGCGGAAAACGTTACATCAATTGCCCAAAGGTGTCCTTTAAAAGCATTTCCAGACCTACCCCAGTCAAAGTGCCTAGGTCATTTCCACCACAGTGCACAATTATGAGGTCAGGGTGTGGGAGATGCAAAAATGATTTCACCAATGGCATCAATTGTTGACATCTCAATCCTCTCTGGCCAATCCACATAATATCCACATTTGGTAAATCATCTATTTGCTGCATACCTTTCACTCCAGACAATATAGCTGTGTCCTACAATCCACACTCTAAACATCTTGAAGGGAGATCTGGTTGTACTGAAATGGGCTCTTGAAATGAAATGGCAGTTTGAAAAGTAGGAGTTTAGAAAAAAATGTGGCTGAGATTCAGTGCACTTGAAAAAAAAGCAATGATTGGTGCTTTCTGGTTCGGTTTGCAACAATGTGTGATGAACGTTTCACCTGTGTGTTCAGTTAGGTGTTCTATGGAGTGTTACCATGGTAACAGGCAGAGAGAGCAGTGGGAGAAGGTTGAACATTATGTGAGTTTGAAAGAGTTGAAATGTTGAACCAATTAAAATGTTAGTTTGGTTTTGAATTCGTGTGGGAAGATATTTGATTAGTTATGTACAAGAATATGTGTGTAAAATGAAAGGGAACCTATGTCATTCTATGATTCCAGTGACTGGTGCACAATTGAGAGATTCTGCTTAAGAAAATCTGGTGTGTGATTGACACTGTTCTAAAACTTCAAAAGCATTTTTAAAGGTGAGTTGTTAAGTTGTAAGGGGATCTATGTTGTGTACTTTAAGTTAATAAGAAACATGTGTTCTAATATGGAAGCAGGAGTTTATTTGCATAGTGTCTGATTTTGAATTTGTCTGCTTTGGGTAAAACATTGTGATAGGAGCCTTTGGTATGTTAATATGTTTGAGGAGATATTTTTTTGCAGTACACTGCTGTTGTTAAAAATGTAGAGTGTGTACTTGAAGTGGTCTAACCACTTACACACTTGTATATCAGGGTTAAAATTCTCAGATAGTCTAGTAAACATTTTGGGTGTGCTGCACAAATGCCATTGAAAATCTTTTAGTAGTAGATAGTAATCATTTTATGGAATTGCAAGGCATACTGTCATGTGTCTAAGATCACAGTGTGAGTCAAAATTATTTTCACAAAATTGTGGCAGAATAATTTGCTTAGTTGATGTGTTTTTAAACTATTTTTTTTACTACTGTTTTTAACATGTAGTCATTAGGTAAGTCAGGCCTTAGGACATGTATTGCTATAAAGTCCAAATCAGCATGTGTGCCAGGCCTCTGAAATCCCAAATAGTCTCCATGCTGTGTAATAAAGATCCTGGGAGTGCTGTAGAAATTGCATACCAACTCTCTCTGTTGCATGTAGAAATAATTTCAGTGAAATCTCATTTCTACATTGTCAGTCCCACCTTGAGTCCCTACACTGCCCGAACACCACTGCACTGTCCTAAATTCTGAAACAGCACTCCCAGCAAGGCTCTCTTTCACTGTAGTAATCAGTTTACGGAATTGCAAGGCATACTGTCATGTGCCTAAGATTACAGTGTGAGTCAGACTTCATTTCACAAAATGGTGGCTGATTAATTGGCTTAGTTGATGTGTTTGAAAATATGGCAATTCATGTAGTCCCTCACCTTCATACCCCTTCCCTAACGGTCACTATCCTTTACTCATAGTCACTCCCCTTCCCCCACTACACTTCCTCCTGTCTGTATGTCACACCCCTTCTCTTTTCCACTCTCTTTCCCCTCACTCTCCCTCACTCTCCTTCCCTCATTGGAATCCTGACTCCCCTTCTCTCACTCCACTTTCCTAACTCCCTTCATCCCCTCACTGTACTTCTCTCTCCCTCACTCCCCATCTCTCACTTTCCCTTACCCCCTTTTCTTATCCTTATACCCCTTCTCTCACCACCACTCCAGTTCTCTTACTTTCACTCCCTTTACCCTGCTCTACTTCTCCCTCTCCGTCTCTTACTCCCCTTCCCTGTCTCCGTTCCCTGCTCCCTTTTCTCACTTCCCCTCCCTCACTCTCCTTTCCTTACTGCCATTCCCTTACTCTTTCACTCCCCTTACCTCACTCCCCTACTCTTAGTCCCCTTGTTTCAGTCACTCTTTCACTCCCTTTCCTCATCTCATCATACTCCCTTTTCCTCACTCATTCCCTCAGTCCCTTCCTCCCCTTCACTCAGTCATTTCAATTATTCATTTTTTACACTACACATTCATTCAAAAAAAGTATGACACAGTATATAAGAAATACAGCTCTTCTTGGAGAAGTGAAGTTAGTTCTTAAAAGAACAGTTTTTTTTGTCTTTTTGTTTTAATTTTTTTATCTTTTTTGAACAGTTTTATATATTTTGTTTGTTTTTTTGTAACAAAAACATAAACAGATAACGAAATACTGTTCAACAGGAACAAAAAATTAAAAAAATTAAGTGCTGCAGCATGTGTGCTGTCTAATCTTCATTTCTATTAAGTCCACACTCTGCTCTCCATAGCACAATATCTCATTGCAGAAATTGCATCTAATGTGCACTTTTGCAAAATCCGTCCGGATGTCAAGCGCTCTTGTGGATGGAGATGGTAATGATGAAGACGTGCAGGGGACAGCAGGTGGAGGATTGTCCCTCAAATGCTGAGTTGAAGCTTGAGCATAATTGTTCGGATGGACGTTTTTAGATGCTGCATCATTGTGTGGATGCTGAAGGAGTAGTGCTTGGTGGGATCTCCTCTTGATAGAACAGATCCACAGATGTTACAAGTCACCTTTGGGGCATTCACTTTTTTTTGCCCTTCAGGGTATGAAAAAAATAATCTCCAAATTAATGACTGTTTTGTCTTCTTTACCTTTGGTTGTTCTGGTAAGTAGTCGACTTCTGAGTCAGAAGAATCCTGTGGCTGCTGTTCTGCCATTTTGAAATGTTGGAGAAAAATCCAGAAGGAGCTCCTCTCAAAGAAGTGAAACAGGTTGTGAGGGAAGTGGGTGGGGTTTTTGAAGATATGGAAAAGAAACTACTATAAACCAATCAAAAGTGTTGTTTTCAAGTCACATGACTTTACGTGCGTGCACGGGGGCTCGCACGGGCGACCATTACATATAAATGAGGCTTTACCTGATTTTCGTAAAAGCTTTTAAAAACATGAAAAGGGGGCAGGGTAGAGACTCCCTGACCCCCTAGGCCTTCTCATGGGGTCCCTGAAGGACCCCAAAGGGCAAAAAAACCATAAAAAAATAAATAAAAAATCGTAAGGTGCACGCACATTGCACGCACCCTCGAGGCTGAAGTGAGTCAAAAGCAAAAGTGGAGAACGTGAAAAGGGGGCAGGGTAGAGACTCCCTGACCCTCTAGGCCTTCTCAGGGGGTCCCTGAAGGACCCAGAAGGGCAAAAAAAAATAATAACAAAATAAATAAATAAATCGCAAGGTGAGCACACCTTGCACGCACCCTCGAGGCAGAAGTGAATCAAAAACAAAAGTGGAGAATGTGAAAAGGGGGCAGAGTAGAGACTCCCTGACCCTCTAGGCCTTCTCAGGGGGTCCCTGAAGGACCCCAAACTGCAAAAAAAATAAAAATAAAAATTTTAAAACACGAGGTGTGCGCTCGTTGCGCGCACGTCAGAAAGAAAAAAAAATCAGAGGTTTCACAAACGTTATAGTTAGGAATTAGCATTTAAAAAATCTTTGATATTCACTGAAAAAAACATATGTTTAACATACGTTATAGTTAGGAATTAGCATTTAAAAAACCTTTGAAATTCACTGAAAAAACCATAGGTTTAACACACATTATAGTTAGGAACAATATTGCTCCCCACTGCTCCTGCTGGCCCCCCCCCCGTCAGGCTGGGACGTTCGGGGGCCGGATCACAGACTACCCTTGCCTGACCCTAACATGGCGGCCCTTGCACAATGAACAGGCCAACACCGAGCAGCCGCCCCCCTCGCAGATGCAACAAGAGGGCGCCTGGGCTATACCCGCCATGGGCAAATATCACTGGGGCACAGGAGAGTCACAGGTTCTGCGTTCTTCGTGGCTGGTCCCCGGGGATTGCCGGGACGAGCACGCTGCCAACATCCTCTGTGGGCCTCGAACGTGAGAGGCTGAAGGCGACCTAGACAGGGAGCAACAGTGACATAAGGACACCCCCTGAAAGCACGGCTGGTGGGGCGACGGAGCGGGCCTTGCAGGGGTGCTGGTGACCTGCGGGCGCACTACACCCCCCAAGAGGGCGCTGCCCCAGGCTCGCCCCTGCGACTAGCTCTGCAGGGAGTGGGGGAGACAGCAGCAGACAGCAGAATGGGGAAGCCTAGGGCCACGCAACAAACATCAGTCCCAGAGACGGCGCTGGAAAATCAGCCCCGTACCAGCACACTCCCTAAAACAGCCACGGCTCAGCCGGACCCGACCATCTCGGACAAACTGGACAAAGTCCTGGCAGCCATTGAACTTTCCAGGGCCTCAATGGAGGAACGACTAGGCACCGTTGCCACTGACATCAACCTTATCCGCGACGACCATCGGAAATTAGCCAATAAGGTGAGGGAGGGAGAGAGATCCCTCGCTGATATACAGCCAGCCCTGAGTGCGTAGCAAAAAACTCTTCAAACAGCCCTCGGTCGCCTGTCAACCATAGAGGAGCGCCTGGACGATTTGGAGGGACGTTCTCGGCGCTGCAACATATGGGTGCTGGGCCTTCCGGAGTGCATCGAGGGGACACACCCTGTTGAATATGTGGAGGCCTGGATCAAAGTCCTTCACCCCAACCAAGGACCCTACAGCTTTCTTCTCTATAGAGCGAGCCCCATGGACCATACAGCTTTCTTCTCTATAGAGCGAGCCTACTGGGTACCTGCACGGAAACCACCGCCCTGAAGCGCACCTCGCCCACTACTCGCAAAATTAATCCATTTTCACGATCGTGACTGCAGGCTGCCAGGCATGTGGGTCCACTGCAAGTTGAAAATCGGCACGTCAAGATTTTCCCTGACTACGCCAAATTGGTGCAAAAGCACGGAAAGTCTTTTCTGGAGGTGAAACGCCACTTGCGGGCTAATGACATTCAGTACTCTCTGCTATTTCCAGCAGATTCAACACATCCAGCATGTGAGATCATACATGCCTGTACCACGCATTTCTTTTCCACTGCAGCAGACGCCTGCGAATGGGTGGACCACCACTGCACACAAGGCCCGGATCCGGATGCACCGTGAGGGCGCGAACAAAGGGCACCACGCAACAGGAGACGTGCCTCGCAACCAACGCAAACGCAGGGACGACAGGGCTGGAGGGAGCCCACAGGGCGCCATATGGTTGACTCCCCAGACTTGGAACAGATCATACGGGAACGTTGCAAGGCCCTCCAGGCAGTTACTGATCTAGGGGCTCCCCCTCCTGAGGAGGACATTGAGGGGGTCCCCCACCTCTTCTCTTTGGGAAGCGAAGAAGAAAGCAACGAGGCCCATTCCACACCCTACTACTGGTCACTCCTCTCATCGCTGATCCCCCTGCACTGAAGGAAACATAAGAAGTTGTCCGGGCACGTAGGAGCGGGTGATCCCAACAGAAAATTACTCGCATTGTGCGTCACAGCATGTTTGACGCACTACACTCTTCAACGACAAAAAATGATCCTTCTAACGCCCCGGCGAGACCTTACCTCGCAGGCGCGCACTGCCACCCCACAAATTGACTGTTCGCTCTCTTTTTTCATGAGCGTTGGTTTGGACGTATCGGGCTTGCCGATACGCCCCAGGTATTGGGACAGTTTCCCCACCCAGTTACATGTTTTACTCGCCCTGTTTTACTTTACCCTACACCCCACAGGGGACACGAGCATCAGGACGACCAGCACATCCAGGTGGGGGTTGGTTTGGGCCCATTTTGAGGACAGCACGGCTAGGTCGCTCTCAGCATACATGACCTCACCACTTAAGATCGCACTCCATGGCGCAGGTAGTGTGTATCCGGCTCCCCCATGCAGTGCGCAGATGTTAGTATTCTAACACTAAACACACGGGGTCTCCACACACCGCACAAAAGATATGCAACCTATGCCAACATCAAGCGCCAACATGCACACATTGCATTTCCGCAAGAGACGCATCTCACAACGCCAGAGATTGACAGACTGCGGTCCCGGTGGCGTGGAACCATATGTGCCACGTCATACTCAGCATTTGCGCTGATTTGGGTCCGCCCGGGCACCCCATTTCAGGAAGCGCGCAGAGTAGAAGACCGAGAGGGTAGGCATGCCCTGTTAGAAGGAATACTAGATGGACAACTCGTTCTGCTAGGCAGCATATATGCGCCAAATGTTGAACAGGATCGGTTCTGGGACTCCCTCACAGGCGTGTTGGCCCAATTTGCATCTCTCCCATGGATTTTAGGGGGTGACTACAATTGTGAGCTTGATGTTACACTCGACAGATCACACCCACCACCACCACACTCTCCTGCCCTTACACGGTCCGAATGCTTCCCCCGCTGGGTTAGTCACTGGGCAATAGTGGATGCGTGGAGAGCTCACCACCCTCAGGCGAGGCTGTACTCATTTCACTCCATCCCCCACAACCTGCAGATCTGGTTAGATAGATTCTTATGCACCCCGTCACTGATTCCTAAAGTCCAACACACTGATTATCTAGGCCGGGGAATCTCCGACCACGAGGCACACATATTGCGCGTACAATGGAGGCTCCCTCACCCACCGGTGCCCACATGGCGCCTCCCACGGGACTGTCTGACAGACCAGGTATTCCAGCGCGATCATGCACAGAGTATCCAAGAGTATTTCACTCACAACACGGGGTCCGCCACCTACAGATTAGTGGAATGGGATGCTTTTAAAACAGTGGCTCAGGGGGCATGCATCAAGCAAGTAGTGGGGGTGCGCCGCACACTGGAGCAAATAATCGTTGACACGGAACGCAAGCTAGCAACACTCACAAAGCGGGAGGATGCAGACACTGCAACTGTGGCCCAGGTAGCGGAGCGGACGCCAAAACACAATATTCTACCGCCCTAGCAGACCTGCGCAAATATAACTTTAGAGCATATGCCGCCCGGGTACATAAGGAACAAGACAAAATGGGCACGCTTTCAGCGCGATTAATGAAACAAGACACTGACACCAAACCCATCACCAAGATCCTGACTCCCGCAGGAGTCCTAGTGCGATCTCAAATGGACATTTTAAATGCTTTCAAGCAGCATTACACCGTGATTTACAGCACCTCGACAAGTTTCCGGCAGGAAGCGATAAGTCATGTCCTAGATCCGCTACTGATCCTGCACATCACGGACGAAAGCAAGGCAACACTAGATGCTAAAATATCGAAGGCGGACGTCTCCTGCGCGACACGCGCGTTGGCGCGGAACAAGGCACCGGGACTAGACGGTCTGCCCCTTGAGTACTACAGTACCTTCTCTGCCCTCGTCTGACGGCAACGTTTGCGGACGCATTTGAGAAGAGAGAACTTCCGGGCTCTCTTCGTGAGTCATTCATAGTGACATTTCTTAAACAGCACCAAGACCCCCAACAATTGTCCTCCTACTACCCCATCACACTCCTATCCGCTGACTGCAAGATATTGGGGAAAATCCTGGTAACTCAATACGAACAAATATTGTGCCCCCTGGTCCATCCGGACCAATATGGGTTCGTACCCGGCAGGAATACGTCCCAGAACATACAGCGACTGTTTCATGTCCAGGATCGAGTGGGGGACACCTTCCCCCATGCGGCCTGTATTATCCTCGACCTTGAAAAGGCCTTTGACACTTTAACATGGCCTTACCTTTTTGCTGTCCTGCGATGGGCGGGAATAGGTCCAACCCTTTTAAGATACACACAGCTACTCTACACTAACCTTACATCTCGTGTCAGGCTCGGTCGGTACATCTCGTCTCCGCTGCAGGTTGAGAGGGGTACCAGACAGGGCTGCCCTCTGTCACCCCTTATCTTTGCCCTGGCGGTTGAACCTCTGGCAATACATTTACGCCGGGAGGGAGCTGCCTGGGGTATTCTCATAGTGGACACTGTCCACTGTGTCTCCATGTACGCGGACGACCTCCTTCTGTATGTCCGAGATATCACTGCAGACTTGACACCCATATGGACAGCCTTGACGGAGTTTACGGAAGCGTCTGGTCTCCAGGTGAACTGGGATAAATCCACAATTTATCCACTGCATCAGTCCCTGGAGCCATGGGAGATACGAGTCAGTGCGCAGAGTCTGCCCTGGAGTGCGGGCGCCCCGCGCTATCTTGGTGTCCGCCTGTACCATTCCCCCACTGACATCTACAAAGGCAATCACCGTACGGTGTTAGCAGGCATTAGGTCGTCGGTGGGCTTCTGGAGAAGCCTCCCATTGGTGCGGATTGGTCGGGTGGCCATAGCCAAGATGATCATTGTTCCCCAACTATTATATTACTTTACGAATCTGCCAGTCATTCCACCTGGGAGCTTCTTCCGTGAATTAGATGCGCTCCTTCGAGCACTCATATGGGGGTCAGGCCGCCACTGTATAGCTCTCGCCAATTTGCAGCTCCCCACCACCCAGGGGGGTCTGGGCACCCCGCCTTTGAGTTATATTTCCTAGCAGCGCAGCTCCAGTGGCTGTCGTACTGGACGGCAAGTAGGCATTTCGGGGAAACTTACACAGCGCAGGGCCCTGCCCCTATTCCCGAATTTCGCCGTCTGCTGCTTCCGGGCACCAAACCTCATTGGATGTACCCATTGCAGGTATCGGTGGCTTGCCGGTGTATGCAAAGGATTCACTGCATCGCGGCGACGACCCCGTGCTATTCCCCACGGCTGCTGCTGGTCGACTGGCCAAAGAGGGAAACCTATTTCACACACGCCATGCTCCACGCATGGACGGAATCCGATATAATGGAGGCGGAGGGGCTATTCGCGGAAGGACAACTTCATCCATACGAACAGCTCATGGAGGACTACGACCTACCCCGGGACAGTTTTTAACGTACCGACAACTTATAGACAGTTTTCGCCCATACTGTGATCTTACAGTCGGCGAGCCGGCAACACACCGGTCGTCCACACTATTCTATATATGGGAGTAGGCCGACACCTGGTTACTTGGCTGTATAGGTCTATCCGGGAACTCGCACACAGGCCACTGCATACAATGAGAGCCACCTGGGAGGACGAGATCGGGCGACAGTTACATGACAGGGAATGGGTTAGAGCGCTGGAATTCCCCAAGAAGGTGTCCAGAAACGTGCGGTTCAAAAACATACAGTTCTACATTTTGCACAGGGCGTACCAGACACCATTGCGCCTCCAGCGGCTTTTCCCAGATACACAATTCCTCTGACCTAGATGTCATTCACCAGACGCGCACTTCCAACACATGTTCTGGAGTTGCCCAGTTTTACGACAATACTGGTCGACCATACTCGACTCTACTCGCACACTCACGGACCTCGCGGAACTACACGCATGGGAAGCGGTTGCTCTGGGACAGTTCCATAGGCCAAAAACGCACAAAGTACAGGTCCGCTTTGCCGCTCTATCCCTGCTTTTAGCCAAAAGAAACATCGCCATGCACTGGCGAGTGGCATCGGGACCCTCGTTGGAGGCATGGGTTGGAGCGGTACAGAAATGGGCGAAAGCGGAGGAGGAAACCCTGAGGGAGGAGGAAGCAAGGGGCCAGCGCAAGCATCCCATATCGTTGGAGTGGACCATGTTATCCCACCAGTTTAAACAGACCCACACACGCACTACCCCAGGCACCTCCCAGGGTGATCCTGCGGCCCTGGAAGCGCCCGCACCAAAATAGGGCTTGCACGCTGTAATCCTGTCCCCCCCCCCCCCCCCCCCCCTAAATTGGCTGCAATAGTCTGGGCACACTGGTGCACGCTGTTCTTCCAGTAGTGTCGGATGGCACTTTCTATTGGATGGCCCCTGTAAACACTACGACACTCCCCTAACAGACTGTAGCTGATGCGATCCGGACATCCCCCACAATCTCACTCCCCTGCCTAGGTATCCATTCCCCCCCCTTCCCTCACAATGTCCTCAGTTTATCTCCCCCAGTTCCCCCTCAAACTCACATTGCAGTAACGTCAGATGGACTCATACCCCTAATTCTCCTGCCATACGAAAGCAACTTGTCTTCTAATTTCATATTTGTACCACTGTGGAGCAGCTCTGCGTATCATAATGTAATGTGAATACATTTGGAAAATGTTAATAAAAAATATTTTTTTTAAAATACCTTGTTACCATGTACAGGGGGTAATATATAATTTCTGGCAGTGATAAGCCTTTGCCCTCCCCAGTGGTTGGTATTTAATATCAGGCAGCAGCCACAAACTTATTATTTTCTATTTAACTGAACCCGCTACAGTTTCTCTCTTTTATTATGTTTTCTCATGTATATTTGTACCTTTGGGCCAGAGCCTGACTGGCACCGGGCAATCCCCCGGTGCGCCACAAGGGTGGGGGCCGGTTTTGGGCCCCTGGGGGCCTTTTTTGTTACAGGGCCGTTTTTGCAGCATGGCTGCAAAATAGGCCCTGTAACAAAATCGGCCGAAAACCGGCCCCGGCAAAGAGCTCGGTCTCACCCCCAACCTCCTCCCGGGGGGCCGGCCGAGCACTTTGCCTGGGCCGGTTTTGGTTCCCAGTCCGGCCCTGCTTTGGGCCCAACTATGAATTCAATAGCGGCCGAGAGATCAGGGGATATTCCACCGTCTCTCAGATTCACGCACTCTTTTTTATTCTTTAAGCACTTGCATGGTGGCATGTATATATTTTGTGTTGAGTCACACTCAGCCCCCCGTGTGTAGTCAGCCACATGTTTACACAATGTTTTTATGATCAGGAGCATTCCGTATTGTTGTTATAAATGGAGGACTGTTTTTACACTATATGTACATTATTGCATTACATGTGTTCAATTGGAGAAGTATTTCTTTTACCTATTGATAATAATGTGTGTTCCTGATCACAGTAGTATGTTTTTCATTTTCATTGCGCAATGCTTTTGACTGATTAGGAAGGAGGATACTTTGTGAGACATTTAAGGGAATATTGGATCTTAGTGTGTCATGTGATCAAGGTCGTGGTAACACGACCGAAACACGTCATGTCAAGTTGCACGGTTAAAAAAAGTTGCACTGAGAACTGGAAATCAGCAGCACGTTGTGGTCTGTACCTGTGTGTCTCCTTGTGAATTCAGAGAGTGGGACGGTGATTATTCATGCATTTCTGGTGAAGTACGGTTGTCATTGCCTCTACGGACCCTCCATGTGTTTGGCGGCAGCTTGCTCATGGCCAACATCGCGGACGCGATCTTTGTGTGACCAGGAAGGAGTTTTTTGCAAGCCAGCCCCCCGCAGCCATATCATTGCTGTATTGGAAACCCCGATGGATCCAACGAAGATTGAAGGTTTGTGTGGAGCCAGAGGACGCCAAGGGACCAACTTTTTGCCTGGGCCGTACAGCATTGTGGCATATGCGGGTAGCAGGGATAGTGCTGATATTACAAGGAAGCGTGTCTTCGAACATTGGAGCCAGCATCCCAAGTGCTCATTCAACTTTAAAATCGGTTCAACATGTCTACCTTGGCAGACGCGCTACAAGATCGAGAAGCTGTTGCGGACTCTTTATTTGACAATCTGCCTGAAATCGATGAGAAACCAGGGGGAAGCAACGATAACAATCCTAAAATGACAAATTATGTAAAGACACACCTTAAGACTCTAGAGAAACTCCTTCGTAATGAGTTGACCAAATGGTGGGAGAAGAGGTCGCTTGAGAAATATAAAGAAGTGGTAAGAGTTCCACGCGGGTTTAGAGTTTTAATTGCTCCCTCATTTGAAAACCCCAACCCGCTGGTGCTAAAGGAATGGGCCACAAACAATTTTGAAGCCTCCATGAACATGGTCACGATATTTATCAAATACGCTGCTATTTATAGAGAGGAGATACCCAAACAAATTGATTCCCTTAATTCAATATTGGCAGGTCACGAACAACAAGATTTTATTTAAAAATGTAGAGTGGAAATTGATTTACGCCTTGAAAAGCATGAAGAGTCAAGTAAAGCCCGCAAAATATTCAAATGTGCAAGGGATACAAAAGATTATGAATCGGGTAGAATATTTTCCTGTGCACGCAAATGTGACATTGCCAAAAGACAAGCAATGGAGCCTAAAAATCCATCAGCCACCACTACTACTTTGCGTAACAATGACATATGTGAGACAGATATTAGTTTAGCGGCAAGCAGCACGGGATCTGAAGATGGTGGACTTAACCACATACCAGCACTAACACCAAATAGTTTCTCACCATCAGAGGAACTTGGTTTTTTAGTGGAGGATCGTTGCCAAAAATTGCGGCAGAGCACTCAGGCAAAGAAAGGCGCAGACGGAGGAACAAATGCAGACGCCAAAGATGCCCATGCAAAATCAGGAAACTACAGGGGAACATGGCGAAACACAAAGAAGAAAAATTAAACATTGAGCAACAAACATATGTGGACAATACTGTCATCAACTTAACCAATTTCAAACTCACTGTAGCAGAAATTCGATTACTGTCTTTACGTCTGTCATTCTGTCCGCTTAACCAATTCAAATATGTGCAGACCAGAATCGATATTTTCACATTTATTCGAAAGCTAAAACTTTTTAAATACTTAAACTAAGTAAAGCTACGACCACAGCTACCACCATCATGGAAACCGATAAAGCTAGCAGTAAATTACAAGTAGGTGATATCACCAACCTTAAAAACATTCATGCTCTTGTGGATAACACAGATGACGCTGTTTGCAGTACACAGGACCAACTAGTAAATTTCAGTACCTCTGGCAATTTACCAGCCCCAAGCCCATTTCGTCCACCATCTACCTTTATCCCGCTCATGCCTAAAGATGCCATTGACACATTCAGTGAGTGCGTTATTAATGATCTAAAAACCCTCAATCGCAAGGTATTGGCAAAAATGAAACACTGTTCTTACAGGGATATACAGTATGCCACATTAATGAAGAAACTAAAAGATAATCCGGGCACAATTGTAACCAAGGCTGACAAAGGGGGTACCACTGTGCTTTGGCCTAAAATTGAATATTTACAGGAGCATACCGTCATCTTAATGATGTCTCATGCTACAGAAGAGCCACAGCTAATGATATGAAACAACTAAAAGATGTGGTCCAGAAGCAACTTGGACAAAGGGAAAGGGATTGTTTGTTGAAAAAAAATGAATACTAATTTTTTTAAAAGTTGATTTTCCTATTACAGCGGTGCTATACTTCATCCTGAAGGTACACAAACAAACGTTGCCTACTCCAGGCGGACCCATTATATCAGCACAGAGGAGTCTGTTTGAAGCCATATCCAAATACGTGGACTATTTCCTGCATGAATTTGTTGAGGAGTTGCCTTCTTTCATTAAATATACTGGACATTTTTTATCTACTGTGCAATCGGTGTCCTGGCAGGATGACTATTTGTTCATTGTTATGGACATTTGTTCCCTATATACAAGTATATGACACACTGATGGGCTAAACGCATTCAAATTCTATTTGGAGAAAAGAAGTATTGTTTTTTACCAGCATAACACTATGAAATGAAATGAAAAGAAGATTTATTGAGCGCTACAGCTGCCTTGAGGCGTCCAGGCGCTAAAACTAAAAGAATGCCTTTAAAAGAAAACAGAGGGGTTCTGATTACTGAAATAGAAAAGTTTTAAGCTGCTTACGAAAGCTAAGCAGATTGGGGTTCGTTCTCAGATGCAGGGGGAGAGTGTTCCACAGCTTTGAAACATTATAGGAGAAGGAACGGCCTCCTGCTCTGGCTCTCTGAATTCTAGGAATCTTAGCCAGAGATGCAGATGATGACCGGAGTATTTTATTGGGTAGATAGAGGGAAATCAGAGAGTGATTAATTTCTGGACCTAATTTCCAAAAAGCTTGGTGAGCAATACACAAAGATTTGAACTTTACCCTTTCCCTGATGGGCAACCAATGCAGAGCTTTTAACCCCGGCTTTATGGGGGTTCTTCGTGGGATGCCAAGTAGTGCTCGAGCTGCACAGTTTTGGGTTTGTTGCAGTTTTTGCAGGCTATACTCTGGCGCCCCAAGATACAGGGCATTATTGAAATCCAGGCGGGATTGAACAAGGCCCTGTATGACTTTCTGCTTGGCCTCAAATGGAAGGAGGGGAAGGATCTTCTTTATCACCCTAAGGAGGCCAAAGCAGGTGGCCGCCACCTTTGTAGCCTGTGTATTGAAGGTCAATGACTTATCTAGCCATACCCCCAGACTTTTGATGTTATCTCTGGGAGAAGGAACTGCGCCCATGCTCAGAGGCCACAGCAGCTCCAGAGTGGAAGGGGCTGCCGAGCCTAGGAGCATGAGCTCAGTCTTATCGTCATTGAGCTTCAAACAGGACATCATCATCCAGCTCTTGACCTCTTCCAAGCACACTGCTAAATTGGGCAGTGATTGGAGACCACTCTTCTGCACAAGGGAGACCACTAGCTGGGTGTCATCTGCATAGGAAATGATGTTAATACCATTGCGAGCGGACAATCCCAGCCAGCGGTCTCATATATGCATTGAAGAGGGTAGGGTTCAATGACGAACCCTGAGGTATTCCACACCCCAGAGGGCTGCTTGACGGGACAGGAGTGCCATCAAAGACCTGGAAGGTTCTATCAGTTAAAAAAGACTTGAACCAAACCAGGGCTTCTCCGGACACACCCAAGTCGGCGAGACGGGTCACAAGGATTTTGTGATTTACCGTATCAAAAGCGGCATTCAGATCGAGGATCTGAGTGCATTACACATGATTGAACTATGTCTAAATAACAACTATTTCATGTTCAACAATGAGGTCTTCCAGCAGCTGCAGGGTGTGGCCATAGGGGCTTGCTTCTCCCCAGGTATGCGTGTTTACACGTAGGCTGGTGGGAGGAGCATGTCCTCGGGCAGGCCCACAGCGAGTTGTATGAAGCTCATGTTGTCCAATGGTGGCGATTCATTGATATGTTATCAAAGAAGGGAGGCAGTGAGGGGGCGGGTTTTCCACTCTCAGCCGGAGTGGTAGGTCCAGCTAGGTGTTCGCCCCAATTGTAGTGAAATACAAAAGGTACCTGGCTGTTCCTGTTCCAGGTGGGCGTTTGGTGTTGGTGACACCCGTGCGTAGTGATAGAACGCTTGGGTATCCAATTTGTTGGATATAATGGCCTCACACACCCTTGCAGGTGTCATGCATCATCATCGGCAATGCTCCTCGCTGGGTCGGCGGTGCAATACCCAACGGGCAACATCTCAAAGAGGGGCTCTTTGGCGGAGATCTTTTTCCAACTGCCGTATTGGTGAAGTGCGGGTGAGGGGCCAGTGTTTTGTAGATGTTAATTGGAGATTAAAATTGGGGTAAAGGGTACCAGGATCAGGTTTATTCTAGCGGTCCCCTACTCCAAGTTAAAAGAAAGGTAGAATAAACTCGAAGGAAAATAATGCTCCCTGATGCGAGTCTAGACTAGTGAAAATAGGTCAACATGTTTCTCGCTAAGTGTCTATTGACCAGCGATTCTTCAGGACCATGTATAAAAAGCTAGTCTGTGCTATTACAAACTGTCTACAGGGAACCTTAAATTGACTAAGGTGAATCTTTCAATGTGTGTGAAGGTTCAAAAGTACCTGTGTTGTGTTCTATCTGCCTGTTGGGGGAGACAAAAAAAGCAAATCACAACAGGTAGCGTTATCACTAGCAAAAATTGTGACGCCAAACAGATTAGATAGTGGCATGCCGCAGTACATGTATCCTAAGCATGCACTCGGATGTGGAGTGTCTCATCCACGGTGAGCAAAGTGTTTGGCATGCTCAGTGTGAAGAGACCTAAAAACTAGTTAAAAACGGTGGCAGCAATATACTCAAATACAAGTTCAAGGATCAGGCACTCACCTTTCAATGTGGGTGTAAGCTACAACATCAGTACCCGGCAGGTCAAGTTCCGGGAAAAACTGCTTGTTTTGCAGGCTAGTAGTAGTAAACACAAGTTCTTGATTATGTGAGAACAGACATAGCAGACATGACATGGGTGGACAACAGGTACTACTAATCGATATGTGCCACTCCTCCTGTTGGGAAGTCATTACCTCCGGTGGTGGCCATATGAGTCTATTCAATTCACATATACAGTTATTGGATAAATCCCAATAGTAGGAAGCATATCTAATGCTACAACAAACTGGTTGAGTCTAACAAGGTACCCAGGGGGGGGGTAATTTAACTCCTAGGACACATGCTTATCAACCAACTGTCAGGGGAGTGAGGGGAATACTATCACCAGATCCAGGGCACTTCCATGGGGAGCACATTTGCCCCTAGTGTGGCCTGCCTCTATATGGCCTATTTTGAGAGACAGCACATTGACTCACAAACCAATCCATACCATAAGAACATCAAATTATGGAAGAGGTTTATAGATGACATCCTGGTCTTCTGGGAAGGCGACCAGGAGTCGCATAAGGAATTCTTCAATTGGATTAATACCCTCAATCCATACCTACGCTTCACGATGTCAGCATCCACCACTCACATTGCATTCTTGGATCTGACCATCAAATTCGAAGAGGGGAGACTTACAACCACTATGTTACGAAAAGCCACAGACCTAAACAGTCTCCTTCACTTCGGGAGCCACCACCCGAAAGCATTGCGGGAAAACTTGCCTGTAGGCCAATTTTTGAGATATGTAAGGGTAAAGGCCCAGGCACAAAGTACAAAGTCTGACAAAAACAGGAAAAAGGACACACCATAAGGAGAAAAGAGACTCAAAAGAAAATACTATATGATAAAGTACAAAGTTTAATTACATTAATAAAAAATTGATATGAACATATTCATTGATACACATAATTAAAATTGAAATACACAGGACTTAAGTCACTAAGGAATCCCTGAATCCTTATTAGCCTAACATTTGATAGCATTTAAACGAAGCCTCCATTCACCTGGCTTCCTGCTTTTAAGATTTTCCTGGCTCCACCTGAGCAATTTGCTGATATTGTCCTGAGGAAGACACAAAAAGGTGTGTCGAAACGCGTCGACAGAAATCAGCATCCTCAACAATTTTTGGGCATTATTATTATGTTGATAATATTTTTGTGACCTATGTATATTTCTTTGGAGTAACAGCTTATTTTAAAAAAATCAATTTTTATCCCTTCAATTATAATTATGTGTATCAATGAATATGTTCATATCAATTTTTTATTAATGTAATTAAACTTTGTACTTTATCATATAGTATTTTCTTTTGAGTCTCTTTTCTCCTTATGGTGTGTCCTTTTTCCTGTTTTTGTCAGACTTTGTACTTTTTGCCTGGGCCTTTACCCTTACATATGTTTGCTTAACCCTGACCCAGGAAATTTATCCCTTTCAGGGGGTCCCTGTTACTTCACCAGGCCAATTTTTGAGAGTCAGGCGCAATTGCAGCACACTGGCTGATTACAAGACTGAATGCAGTATTCTCTCTAGGAATCTGTTGGACAGAGGTTATCCTACTAGAGATGTGGCTAAAGCCAGAAAGCGAGCCCAGAATAATAACAGGGACGCCCTTTTGGAGAGGAGAACACCAGATCCCGATAAACAAGAACCCATGACTTGTGTCACCACTTTTACACCAGCATCCAACACGGTGAAAAGGGTGCTTAAGAGACATTATGCCATTCTCAATACCGGCAACATTGTGTTTGAGCCGCCTAGGTTCGCCTTTAAAAGGTCACAACACATGAGGGATATCTTGATACACACAAGACCCAAAACACACAAGACTAGAACACAGTCCACCCTGTGGCAACTTCCACCAGTCCAGGGCCACTACCCCTGCGGGTCTTGTAGTGTATGCCCGTTGACCAGCATACACAAAAATATCCAACTAACCCCCACTTTCTCATGGAAAATACGCAACCATACTAACTGCAACACTGCTAAATGCATTTACTTGATCTTATGTCCGTGCGGACTCTACAACGTGGGCTGACCACTCGCCCTGTGAAGACCCGTATGGCAGAACACCGCAGCAACTTCCGTTGCAAGAAGACCAACACAAAAATGAGTAAACACTTCGCAGAAGCCAACCATAGTGCAGACTCATTCAAATGGCTAGTACTGGAAGCCAATTCAAACTCAACTAAACAGAGCCTCTTTTACAAAGAACAGCAGTGGATACATCGCTTATGCTCTGATAGTGAGGGCCTCAATGAGGATATTCCATGGAGCGCACTGTAGTCCAACGCTCCTTATCATGTTTAATCTTTAGCTCTGTCATCCTTGACAAGGTCTGACGCAGGCCTATACCAACTAACCCTCATCACATAATACTGTTGTAAAACCCATTGCAATATGGCCACTACCTGTACACTCATCCATCTTCCATTATGACAGACCACCCTTGATTGGATTGTGCCTTTAATATTGGAACGACATGGGAATTAATGTGCAGTGGATTTATAACAACTACTCCCTTCCCTTCTCTCTCCCCCTGAACCAGCAACAACTCTTCGAGGGAGGTCCTGGCTTAGTTCACAACGCTACGTAATACTATCCCATACACTGAGAAATGAACGCCACCTTTGCAAGGCCTTTCACTTCCGCCTATTCCACACTAGACCGACCCCAAGTGACACTAGGCGAGCTCATTACCCCGCTCCAGCTCCCGGCCGGTTACCTGCCGGACCCGGCAGAGAGGGGTAGGTCTACCGTTGGAGACCCGGGTAATACAAGTAAGTGTTTCCTTAAGAGGGGGCATAGACGCACGATCGCGTAGCCATTAACCCGTGTGTTTAGTTGTTTTAACTACTAATCGCGCGATCACGAGCGCGACCGCTGACACACACCAGGCTTTTGGGATTACACTAGTTGATGTCCCTATCGACGCCGAGGATTTTTCCATCACTACGTGCTTTTACAAAACTAGGGTTTTAATCCCCGTAACAACCATAGGTTCACGTTGCATTCGGCCAAACCAATCATGTACGAGCCGGCACACACAGCCCATTAGACTGTGCCCTCACGAGCGCCTGCATTGATAGACTCGGCATTTTTGGGCTCACATCAGATACCCTCAACTGACGCCGAGGGTATTCCCCTCACTCCCCTGACAGTTGGTTGATAAGCATGTGTCCTAGGAGTTAAATTACCCCCCCGGGTACCTTGTTAGACTCAACCAGTTTGTTGTAGCATTAGATATGCTCACTACTATTGTGATTTATCCAATAACTGTATATGTGAATTGAATAGACTCATATGGCCACCACCAGAGGTAATGACTTCCCAACAGGAGGAGTGGCACATATCGATTAGTAGTACTTGTTGTCCACCCATGTCATGTCTGTTATGTCTGTTCTCACATAATCAAGAACTTGTGTTTACTACTACTAGCCTGCAAAACAAGCGGTATTTCCAGGAACTTGACCTGCCGGGTACTGATGTTGTAGCTTACACCCACATTGATAGGTGAGTGCCTGATCCTTGAACTTGTATTTGAGTATATTGCTGCACACCGTTTTTAACTAGTTTTTAGGTCTCTTCACACTGAGCATGCCAAACACTTTGCTCACCGTGGATGAGACCCTCTACATCCGAGTGCATGCTTAGGATACACGTACTGCGGCATGCCAGTATCTAAACTGTTTGGTGTCAGAATTTTTGTTAGTGATAACGCTACCTGTTGTGATTTGCTTTTTTTGTCTCCCCCAACAGGCAGATAGAGCACAACACAGGTATTTTTTAACGTTCACACACATTGAAAGATTCACCTTAGTCAATTTAAGGTTCCCTGTAGACAGTTTGTAATAGCACAGACTAGCCTTTTATACATGGTCCTGAAGAATCGCTGGTCAATAAACACTTAGCGAGAAACATGTGGACCTATTTTCACTAGTCTAGACTCGCATCAGGGAGCATTATTTTCCTTCAAGTTTATTCTACCTTTCTTTTAACTTGGAGTAGGGGACCGCTAGAATTAACCTGATCCTGGTACCCTTTACCCCAATTTTAACCTCCAATTAACGTCTACACAACACTGGCCCCTCAACCGCACTTCACCAATACGGCAGATGGAAAAAGATCTCCGCCAAAGAGCCCCTCTTTGAGGTGTTGCCCGTTGGGTATTGCACCGCCGACCCAACGAGGAGCATTGCCGATGATGAAGCATGACACCTGCAAGGGTGTGTGAGGCCATTATATCCAAGTAATTGGATACCTAAGCGTTCTATCACTACGCACAGGTGTCACCAACACCAAACGTCCACCTGGAACAGGAACAGCTGGGTACCTTTTGTATTTCACGGCGATTCATTGATGACATTTGTGTTATCTGGAAAGGGTCACCTGAATCTGCCAACGAATTTGTAAAATGTGTCAATAACAACAGTCGTAATCGTGAATTTACTGCTCAGATTAGTTCAGAAAAAGTTAAGTTTTTGGATGTAGAATTGTATATTGAAAACAGCATGCTACAAACTAAGCTCCAAAGGAAAGCTACAGCGGGCAATGCAATATTGCATGCCCAGAATTCTCACCCTTGTCATCTTCTGAAAAGTATTCCCTATGGGGAATTTTTACATATAAGAGGAATTTGTAGTTCCAACAACGATCTGGTGAGCTGTCAGAATAAATCTTTTGACAGATTTTTAGCCCATGGGTATAAAAGTGATTTGAAGCATGCTCGGTCCAAAGCCAACAGTATGAACCTCAATGAATATCTGGGAACAGTCTCCAATAAAGCTACTTGTAAAACCACCATGAACACCAACATTACATCCTCTGTACCAGCCTCTGTTCGGTTAATTACCACTTTTTGGAGTCAGGACAAAGAAATAAGAAAGGTCATATATAAGAACTGGCCTATTGTCCAAACTGACCGTAGTATGTCACAATTGGTCCCTATTCTACCACAGATTATATTCAGGAGGGCACCCTCTATGAGGGATGCCCTGGTAAGAATGAGCCCAGAGACACCTAAGACAGGTATTTGGGTATCTAAACGTGCATGGGTTTCTTTAAGTGCAGTACGTGTAGGGCCTGCAAATTTGGAACCACCACATCTGAGTTCACTAATGCTTTTGAATCTAATGCCACCAAAATATCAGGTTTTATCACTTGCAGAACAGAAAACGCAGTATATATACTCGAGTGTTCGTGCAAGTTGAAGTATGTTCGTAGCATGAAATTACAGGTATTCAACCGTATTTTCGTGCTATTGTGAACTCAGATGCCAGCTACCCTGTGGGGCGCCATTTCAAATCAGTTCACCACAATAACCTGAATGAGTTAAGATATTGTGTTATAGATGCAGTTCCTAAACTATTAAGAGATGGGAATAGAGAGAAAAGATTGAGGCAATTGGAATCCCATTACATAGTACTACTTGATACGAAGATGCCCAATGGGCTTAACACAGGAGAGGACTTGCACAATTTTTTATAAGCATACATTGTCCTATTTTTGTAGAAATCCGGGTCCTGTGTATAGGTTGACTATAGGTGTGGGCATTATTTTAACCACTCTTTTAGCCAGTTCATGGTCTATTTTCAACCTGATTTTAACCTTTTGGGGTTCCTTTTTGGGTTATGAGCTGGGCTTTGTTTCTGGAATTTTAGACTTTTTTTAGGATGCAGCACAGTGTTGTTACTCTATCCTATTGTAAGTGCACCTTAATGATTGGTATCATTGTTATTATTATCTATATGTTAAGTATTCCGTAAACCCATATCTTCTACTGTGCTTTTGCTGCTAGATCACTGCTATTTGTTTGCACATTTTGTTACATATGTTATAATGAATAACTTTGGGATTTGAATGTTGATTGCTGCTAAAGTACATGCACTTTACATGAAATTTGGAGTATGCATGATGCCACTCCATGCTAAGTTTTCTCTTGATGCTGCTAAATTACTGCCTTTGGTTACGATGCGTATTTTGCACATACAGTATCATACTTAGGCATGAGCGGATTTTGCGGATTGGCAATCCGCGAATTTGCGGATTTGCGAACTCGCAATCCGCAAAATCCGCGAATTCCCGCGAATTTGCGGATTTTTTTTTTTTTTGTGTTCGCCCGTGTTTCTGCCAGTTCGCGAGGGTTTTTACAATTTCGCAATTTGCGAACTTACCTGTCGGGTCGCAAGTTTTGCGAACTTGTTGTTTCTACGTGTCCAACCTGTTTGGGACACTCTTCTTCATCACTGCCACTCTCTGTCACCACTGCCACTCTCTGACTACTCATGCCACCCTCTGGCCCACCCATGCCACCCTCTGTTTCATCACCACACCCTCTGGTTGTCCAGTGTACATTATTTTCGGCAAAGCAAAGCACACCTTCCCTGCCTCAAGTGACCTGAATTAATTTGGGGCTGATTAATGTGTCACAGAATATTTTTTTAGCTGGCACCTGCTTCCTTAGTGCGCCCTGATTAGTGATCTTTTGCACTTGCTAAGTGCTTTCATTGTTGCAAAATTAGTTACAACACCTGCCCTGCCCCAACTGACAATAATGAATTAGGGGCTGATTAATGGATTTTAACTTCCAGCCTGGCTCCTGCTTGTCTCCCTTAGCTGTAATTCATGACCTTTGTGGCATATGTGTAACTATTCTGAGGTTCAGAGCAGGGTCACATAATAGTTTCAACTGGCAACTGAACTCTGGAGGGGCCCCTCAGGAAGCACTACAGGAAATGGCTACTAATGATGTGCCTGAACTTTTGAACCTGGTAAGTAGTTACTTTCAGTTTTGCTTAGATCGTATTTCTGCAATTTCGCACTTATTCGCGGGGCGCGAACTCACGCGAACAGTGCGAGCAGTGCGAGCAAAATCCGCTGCTCGCGGATTTGCGGATTTTGCAGGAAATTCGCAAATCTCGCGGATTGCGGATTTCCCGAAAATCCGCAAAATCCGCGAGCGGAACGGATTTTCCGCCCATGCCTACATACAATACATATTGGGAATTTATTTGCTGCTAGTAGTGTTACTCGCTAACGCACTTGTACTTTATATAACTAGTGCCCCATTGGTGGGATCAATTTGGATTAGTTTATACCGTCTTGTACATGTTACCTGTTTTATACATTGTTTATAATTTGTATCGATTTATATCATGTATGATCTTTTATTGCACTTGCACTTTAATATCAACTATTGACTGTGATATTTCCAGTTCAATGATTAAAGATACTAGCTAGAATGTAGTAAAAGCAGTAGCTACAGCGTAGGTTTTCTTGGAACTTTCGATAAAGCAGGTACTCGCAGAAGACCAAAAGACCTTGTTACCATGTAAAGGGGATAATATATCATTTCTGGCAGTGATAAGCCTTTGCCCTCCCCAGTGGTTGGTATTTAATATCAGGCAGCATCCACAAACGTAATATTGTCTATTTAACTGAACCCGCTACAGTTTCTCTCTTTTTTTAATGTTTGCACTTGTATATTTGTACCTTTAGGCCTAACTATGAATTCAATAGCGGCCAGGAGATCAGGGGATATTCCCCGCCTTTCAGATTCACGCACTCTTTTTTATTCTTTAAGCACTTTCATGGTGGTATATATATTTTTTGTGTTGAGTCACACTCAGCCCCGGTGTAGTCAATCATATGTTTACACAATGTTTTTATGATCAGGAGCGTTCTGTATTGTTGTTATAAATGGAGGACTGTTTTTACACTATATGTACATTATTGCATTACATGTGTTCAATTGGAGAAGTATTTCTTTTACCTATTGATGATGTTTGTTCCTGGTTACAGTAGTAAATTTTTCATTTTCATTGTGCAATGCTATTGGCTGATTAGGGAGGAGGGTGCTTTGTGAGACATTTAAGGGTACATTGGATCTTAGCGTGTCATGTGATCAAGGACATGGTAACACGACCGAAACGCGTCATGTCAAGTTGGACGGAATAAAGTTACACTGAGAACTGGAAATCTGCAGCATGTTGTGGTCTGTACATGTGTGTCTTCTTGTGAATTCGGAGAGTGGGATGGTGATTATTCATATGTATATATATTTGCTTGAGAGCAGGCTGATTATGATCTTGGTCAAATTCACACTTTTTCACGTAAGTACGAGAACGCAAGAAAATTAAAAACAAGTGGCATGAGCAAACCAAACATCGTGAGTTGTGCACAAACATGTGAAACTGAAGCAAACGGTGCAGGAACTGACACAGAATCCATGACCAGTAAATCGAGTTTGGAGGGTTCAAGCTTGGATAGAGCAGCAAATAAAGTGATCCTTAGCCTGGGCGAGGAGGAAGATTTTTTAGTCGAGGCACGGAGGCAAACATTGAGACCCAGAAACGAAAAGAAAATAATAGAAAAAGGCGGAACACAATCAGAATAACACGGCGCCGTAGGCGGAAACGAAAGTCGAAAGGGAAGCAAAGAAATAATTGGCGCAAACAATAGACTCCGATGAACAACCATCATAAATCTACCCACTACAATTCTAACCAAGGCCGAGGAACAACTTCCTGGCCTTAGAACTCAATTACTGTGCTGAAAGCAACTTTGACTATGCTACCATAAGAATGGGTATATTTTGTTTCAAATGGAAACTAAAGCTAAAGAAATTCTTCACTATTAAAACAGGACTTGAAAAGAAAAAGCATCCCAGGGAATTGAATTCTCTGCCAAAACTATAAGCCTCTGACGTACACACACTATTAACCATGCATGATCTGCGAAATGATCAACAAGAGGAATCGACAGACTCCACTCAGCAAAGGATACGTACAATTGATTTGCTTCAAAAAGGTGCAAGTGAAAGTCCTTATAAGCCCAAATCGACATTCTTACCATTAATGCCCAAAGACGCTGTGGATATCTTTCACAAGTGCGTTACAGAAGACATAAAAAAACTTAATTGTCAAGTCAACTACAAAAAAAGCAAGTTGGACTTCAATAAATTGCAATATCAAAACCTAATGAAGAAATTGGGAAATTATATGGAGATTATTGTGAAAAAATCGGACAAGGGCGGGAACATAGTGCTTTGGCCTAGAAAACAATATGTACAGGAAGCCATGCTTCAACTAAGCAATGTGTGTTGTTATGAGAAATCTACAATGAGAGACTACAATAAAGTAAAAGACTCTTTAAAGAAAGAACTGCAAGATTGGAAACAAGAAGGGTTGATATCGGCTGACGAATATCACTCCATGCTCAATGAACACCAAGTTCTCCCTTTTCTTTATTTATTACCTACAATCCACAAAAAAATTATTCCAACACCAGGACGCCCCATAACTTCGGCAATTAGGAGCATGACCGAACATGTGGGTGAATAAGTGGATCTTAATTTACAAGAGTCACTGAAAACATTACCCTCTTTTGTGAAAGACACTGGGGATTTCTTAAATAAACTACAAAACATTGTATGGACAGAAAACCTGATTCTAATGACCCTGGATATAGAGTTGCTCTATACCAGTATTGAACATTCATGTGGTATCAATGCAGTCAAACATTTTTTGAATATAGGCCTTGCGAATATTTTATGCACAACAAAATGTTGGTAGCCCTAATTATGTGGTGTCTAGAAAATAACTACTTCTCATTCGGTAAGGATGTTTACAGGCAAATACAGGGTATTGCGATGGGGTCTGCTTCTCCCCTAGCTACGCGTGTGTTTGCATGTGGGCTATTGGGGGGAGCAGGTCCTCAAAGTACAACAAGAGGAAGTTGTTAACAACAAGATTTTGCATTGGCTGCATTACATCGATGATGTTTTTATTGTTTGGAATGAAGATATTGAGAATGCAGAGGATTTTATTAAGACAATTAACGACAACTGTTTTAATTTATGTTTTACTTCTCATATCAGTCCAACCAAAATTGAATTTTTAGATGTATGTATATACACTAAGGATGGAAAGTAAGCTACCACTGCTTATAGAAAAACTACAGCAGGGAATGCAACACTCCACGCGACCAGTGCACACCCAAAGCATCTAATCAGTAGCATCCCCTATGGGGAAATTTTAAGATTAAAACGTATCTGCAGTACACCAGATGATTTTGTGAGTTGTCAAAACAAGGCTCTAATAAGATTGAGTAAAAAAGGTTATACAAGTAAAATACTAGATGAGGCAGTGTTGAAAGCCACTAGCAGCTCTAGGGCATCACTTCTTCCACACAAGACAGAAGAGGTAGAATCTGACAATGCATCTGTAGATTCACCAAGGCTCATCACATCATTCAGTCATCAAGAAAGAAAAATAAGGGCAATAATTATTAAGAATTGACCTATCATCTTGACTGACAATGTCCTCAGCAGTAGACGTCCAACCAAACCGACTATCACAGTCAGAAAAACTGAATCTATGGGAGCCAAACTTTCACGAAACAGTCCTGAGTTAGGAAATATGGAAACTTGGTTAGAACCAAAACAAGGCTTTTTCAAATGCACAACATGTCGTGCATGTAAATTTGGAGTTAACACAACCAAATACAGCACTCCATTCAGAGAGAATGAGTTAGATATCAAAGGCAATTACAACTGCCGCACTGATCAAGCGGTCTATGTTCTCACGTGCACCTGTGGGCTTAGGTATGTGGGAAGTACCAAGATCCAGGTGCACGTGAGGATATTGCAACATCTTCGGGCAATGTAAATAGCGACCCGGCTTATCCGGCTGCACAACATTTTAAAGAGGCCCATAACAAAGACATTAATTGCCTATCTTACTTTGCCATTGATTTCGATCCAGCTCCATGTAGAGGGGGCAATAGAGAGAGAGCATTAAGACAACCGGAAACAAAATATATCTTAGAACTTGCTAGTAAATTCCCAAATGGCCTCAATAACACAGAGGATATGCATTCCTTTTTATAAATTATATCATTTTATAGTTTTATGGGCTTTTTAAGGATTCTTATCTAGCTTACACTAGGACAGCTGGTTAGATCTTTAACATTAACATGATCACTGTGAAAATGGTCCATCTGTTGTCTTTCTGGATAAGAAGTATTTAACCTCACAGGCTTGCACTTTCTAATTTAGATCTTGTCTGCTGCCACTGGGAGAGTACTACGGTATTTTTCCATTTTGCCTCACTTTTAAAATTAATTTTAGCTTATTATTGATTGTTACACTATTCACACAATTTTTAGGTAATAGTTACATTTTTCTATTTTCATGTGATTTACTATTTATATATATTTTTTTGCACTAGACACTTTATATTTATAAATAATACACAGAATTAATCACATAGTAATTATGGAAACACTTATGTGTTTATATTGTTCAGTGAGAGTTTATACATTGATTAATAACAAGCACATTGTTAGGATCCGAATTATAAGCATTAAGGCGATTTTATAATTTTTTGATATTTCCAATTTCCAATGCAGCATATCACATGTACATAATGCCTTTTTTAGTCTGTGGGTATTTTCGCATTTGGGCGGCAATATGCACATATTTTGCGTAATTTGCACATAACAGTCGGGTAAAAGAAGTCATTTTTTATAAGGAAAATGCTTCTTAAGATCAATTTGTACAGTAATATAATGTGTATATATTTTTATACACACTGTGGGTTCTATTTTTTAATTACAAAAATTTGTTTTTATGTGCTTTTTTTATAGAACTCATTAACATCTTTTAGATTGAAATTAAGAATTAAATCAGTAATATAAAAAAAAGATAAACCCATATATGATTGTTATCAATTATATGCAACAACAATATCATGTGTATACTGTGCTGTGACAATCAATGCATATAAGAACTGTCAGTCAGTCAGTCAAAGAATCTTTATTCGATTTAGTTAAAAATCATACAAAGAAGATAAAAACATTTTTATACAGATAAAAACTATTATACAATTTCATACTAATCAAATTCATGTAACAAGATATTTGGGCTTTAAAAAGATTTTAAAATACAACTCATTGGGGAAAGCCTGGTAATGTCTTGCGTGATTTTGATCTAGCCGCCGCCACTAAGAAATTTGCCATGCAAAATGTGATGCGAATGTTACACAATGATTGGAGATAAAACAAAGCTGGTCTCACCTGGGAGAAGCCAGCCTCCCTTAAAACAGGTAGCAGATGTCTTTTCCTAAAATGTGAAAAGAAACCACAAATCATAACAAAATGCAAGGTATCTTGAGCAGAAAGATTATCACAGGTGCAAGGCGGGGCTGACTCTGGTTTATCCCATGTATTAAAACGACCCAAATAAAAGTGTATGAGGTTAAATCTGAACTTAGTTAGAAGAAACCTGTGGAATGGCCTAGTGACAAAACTTAGGTAGGGTTCAAGTGCAATGGGGTTTACTAGTAGATAATGTCTTCTCACTGCCGGCTTCTGCAGTTCCCTTTCCTCACGGCCCACTCTTGCCCTAATCATGAGCTGCTTCTTAACAATATCTACATCCTGTTTCCTGATACCAGAAGGGGATGTAAAGAGTTCCGGGGGACCCAGTTCTGTGAAAGACTTCTTCAAATAGGCCATCCACTGCACCCTTTTGAGATGGTCTAAAGACATGACATCATTCATAATCATGTGATTAAGGGTTAGTTCTTTATTGAGCCATGTCTTTAGCCAAAAGATTAAAGGTGCCATGTTTAGCCTATCGCTAACGTAGTCCAGGCCCACCTCTGCGTGTATGGAAAAGGTTGGTGTGGACTGAGGGACAGACAAAAGGGAACGTAGAAATCTGTTTTCAGCCTTCTGTATTGATTCAAGGCATACATAACCCCAAAGCGGTGCGCCGTACATTGCCAATGAAATACATTTACTGTTATACACCTTTAAGAGGGCTTCCATCGGTCTTGCGCCCAGCCTATTTGCAAAGCCCATAAGAGCCGTTGATGACCTAGTCACCGCCAGGCTTTTTGCCCTGACCTGGGGACCCCATGAACCCCTATCATCAAAAAGCACCCCCAGGTAAGGGAAAGCCGAGACTCTAGTGACGACTTCGCCCTTGCATTTAAAAGTTTTAGCTATACCCTTTTTTCTGTGGTGTCCGACAACCATGGTATGTGACTTGTTCGAGTTAACCTTCAAATCTAGTTGGTCCATGAAGGTACCAAAGGCATCCAGGAGCCATTGGAGACAGACGCCCGTGCGGGCTATCAGAACCGCGTCGCCGGCGCAAAGGAGAGCAGGGATCTTAGCTTCTCCTACATGAGGAACGTCTCCATCCACTTCTTCCAAGTAACTACCCAGGCCATTGATGCAAATTGTAATAAGCAGGGGGGCCAGTATGCAGCCCTGCCTGACCCCGCGCATGGAATTAAAACGGGACGTGCACCTTCCCTCATTGGTGACCCACACAACTGCAAATAGCTCTTGATGGAGTGAAGCCATGTACCTAACCAATGCCTCATCAATCCCGATCCTCAGGAGGATGTCCCACAACTTAGACCTGTTCACCAAGTCGAAGGCCGAGGAGAGGTCCATAAATGCAAGGAATAATGACCCCTCCTTGGCCACCGTATACTTCGAGATCAACAGGTGTAAGTTGGAACACTGCTCTAATGTTCCTCTCTTCTCTCTAAACCCGTACTGGATGTCAGCCAAACCCCCACAGCTCTCCAAACTGTCCCTTAACCTGGCCAAAAGGACTCTGCCTACGATCTTAATTGCAGAGTCCAAAAGGAATATGGGCCTATAACACCCTGGGTCATCACTGTGACCCTTCTTGAATATGGGAACAATGGTAGATGTTACCCAGGTAGTTGGTAAAGGGTTGCCATTGGCGGCGGTAAATACGTTGGCTAAAACGCCAGCCCATAGCTTTGGAGAGTGTATGTATAAGTCAGCTGGCACCCCGTCGGGCCCAGGGGCTTTATTCTCAGTAGTGGCCAGTATTGCTTTCTCAACCTCAACCCTATTGAAACATATGGGGGGGGCCTCAGGCACCGTCATGTTGCTCACTTGACCAACAGCGTCAGTATCTCCATATACTGATCTGAAGTGAGCCAGCCATTTATCGTCCGAGATGACACAATCCAAAACGGAATTGGTCGAATCGGAAAAGAAGGGCTGGTTAATTATGGCCTAGAATTGCCTGCTATCCCGTAGGATGTCCGTGCAGAGTAGATTCTCCCAGGCTTCGTTCTTAATTTTGTCCTGCCTAACCTTGATTACTCGCTTATATTCCTTCCTCAATATAGCACTGTCCGCCCTCACCCTAGGTTGTACTTTGAGAGCAGCCATTAAAGATTTGTGTGCTTTGGAGCATGTTGCGTCAAACCAGCGACGCTGGTTATTGCCGCCCTGCTTCACTTTAACCGTGAGGTCCATCGAAATTTGGCCACAAATAGTTTGGAAGGCAACCATAATCTCGTAATCTGAGGCGCTTGGGTTCTGGCAGGTCACCACGTGGTCCTCGATTTTCGGGAGGATTTCAGCATAGAAATTGTCCGGGACCACGTTTGCCCACTTGAGCCTTCTACCCTGGTCCACTGGACGTAAAGTGTGCCCTGTTTTTGCTTGCCCCGGCATCGGCCCCATGAAGTCCCCCCAGGCAACCTCAAGAAGTACAGGATTATGGTAACTGTATAGGGAGGAGACTGTACAATAAGAAATAACCATGTTTAAGATACCTGGGATCACAAATATGTAATCAATGATTGTGCCAGGGACTGCCCCTTAAAGGTAGGTGTTCTAGTCCCCCCTTCCACGGACATTGGTTCTAAGAAGTTGAAGTTAGCCAATAAATCTTCCAAATCCTCGCCCGGTGTAGTATGCTCAAAGTGAGGTCCCTCTGATCCTGCTACCCCCTCATGGTTAATTGAGCCACACATAAATTTGCAGGGGTGAATATTAAAATCGCCCAATAACACGCATTCAAAATTAGTATGTGTGTTACGACTGACTGAAGTTAAAAAGGAGTCTAGGGCGGCGATGTTATTTTCACCAGTGTCCCTGTTCCCTGAATTATAAAAGTTAATGTATAATGTTCTCCTGGTGGGACTAATTTCCCTTTCTACAATTAAAATATTTGGGGATGCATTTCTGATCTGCCTTAGAGACCCTTTGAGATCTAGTGAGAATAAAGTTAAGAGACCTCCCCTAGCCCTGCCAGCGTTGCTGGGGGCGGCAGCCACAGCAAAGCTGATGAACCCATCCAGCCCGAAGCTAGAGGTGGTATCCCATGTTTCGTGTAGGGCGATAACATTATGCCCAGAGACAAATCTAGACCATTCATAGTCACCACTTTTGGAGCTAATTCCTGCCACATTCCAACTAAGCATTTTACACACCGTGCCCTCATTTAAGTTGCCGCCCCCCTCTTTCGGGGGCAGTGTCACGATTGATAGTCAGTCTGTGTCCTCCAGGCCTGACAAGGGGGCAAAATAATTACTCGTAACCAACCCACAGCCCTCAGCTGCACCCTGGGGAGGCCGGGGAAGGGATACTGACGGGGCAATGGGTCGCCTTGAGGATTGTAAATTTGTGGATCCATGAGCACTGCCCTCCCCCTGTGGTGGCCTCCATCCCCGCCATCTTATTGGGTAGTGGTTTGTCAGCTTGATACGGGCTGAGGGTTGGTAGAAAAAGCCCAAGGGGACGGGTCTCAGATGGTCCCTTGGTGATATAGCAGAGCCATCCCAAAATAACCTATCTGCCAGGTTGGCCCTGCTAAAATTAATTACCACACAGTCCCCCTGGGTGTTTTTTGGTTGTTTATCAATCCAACCTACCCTCCTTGCATGGATAATCATGTCCGCAATGTTCTCCCGGCAACATGTATCTGAGCACCACCTGTTCGCCTTAACCATAAGGTCCGCGGTTGATTCCATCTCACCCTCCATGAGTGGGGGTACCCCTATAAAAACTGCAACCAGTGGGGACGCCTCAGGTGGTAAATTAAGTTTGTATTCACTGGGGATAACCTTCCTGTGAGCAGGTAGGCTAGGCTGGTTCAGAGGGGATGTCAGGTCCGCCCTATTTATAGCGCTAGCCTTTTTACAAAGAAGTGGTGCTTTGGTGGACCGTGAACTAACGACCGGGGCAATACCCCACTAAATGCCTGTACCGTTGGCCTGTTGCCAGAAACCTCCATACTCCCATTTCCCTGCACAGACGACCCCCTGTCAGGTGAATCTATGTGGGAGAGTTTGGTGTTAACAAGTCTATCTATTAAGGAACATTTCTTTGAAAGTCCTTCCAGGCAGGTGTTTAGCGTGTCCACAATGTCCTTCGCGATACCAACTAGTAAAGGTTCGATCCTGGCAACAAAAAGCACCTCCAGTTTATCTCCCAAGAGATCAGGTGGTGTACTAGATGTGCCTGTCATGTTGGCATTTTTCCCCTTCTTCCGCCTTGCTGGTTGGATTAACGACTGAGGGTTCTGTCTGATAGATTTAGTAGGCGATGTTGGAGCAGTGACATTGCTTATTAGGCAGGGGGGGGATTTACAATTGACACCACTGGTTCCAGGGGTAAGGGTGGTATATCAGTTGGTACTGAGTCAGCTAACTCCAGAGGATAAGATGTAATGGTGTTTGTGGGGGAAAGGGATGACAAACCCAGTTCATACTCAGCATTAGCAATCTCCTTTGTAAGGGCCCCCACAGCTGAAGATAGGTAATTCATGATGGAGTTAGAGGGTCTAGGAACTTTGGCATTATTTCCACCCTCCTCCGTTGTCTGTGCTTTCTTTCGCTTACCCATTTGTGGCTGCAGATGTTAAGGGTATGGCCCTGCCCTGCCTCCTCCTTCCCCGGACGGCCACAGACGGTCCGCCCTCTGCCCGTGCTCCGCCCGGCGCCGCCAGCGTGCGTCCCGCGATGCTGGAGGATCGGCTCGTCCTTATGCGCCTCCGGGCGCGGGAAAATGACGCTGCAGGCGGTGTCCTCGAGCCCAAGCAGGGGACGCTGGGAAATGTAGGCAGTGACTGGATTGGACGCTCCCCCCTCTCGGCGGCTGCAATGTCAAGTGCGGCGGCGGGGGAGAGCGAAGCAGGAAAGCGTAGTGTCCAGGGGTCCGCTCAGGTGAGGGATAGACCCGCAATGCCCCCAGCAAATTTGCATATAAGAACTGACAAAAGACAGACCACAATGTAGTTGTTCTTCACTGTTTAGTAGCATGTGGTGTAGCATCAAAAAAGAGAGTATAAAATAATATGGCGTACTGCTGTTCCACTATGTGATCAAGGGCAATGGATACCCGAAACGCGTCATGCGACGAGTGAGACATAAGGAATAAAATACATCTGCCATTGGAAGTTGTCCTGTGGTTCGTTCATTCTTCAAGCTCGCCGAAAGGAAGTGCTGGAAGGTGTAGCATATATATATCTATACTACTATTATAAAGAGAGAACTTGCACCTTTTGGCAAGGTAAACTCGGGAACCACAGCGCCAATCCACACACCCAATACATTTTTGTAATCCTCAGGGTGTGCAGATGGACATAGGCTCCATAAAATAAAATTAAAACGTAAATTAAAAAATTAAAATTAAAAAACAAAGTAGTCCTTTGCAACTAGCGCCGGCCGCGACGTCTGCGTGAGGGGAGGAGCGGCCGGCGTTCACCAGAACCAGGAAGAGCAGCGCGACGTCTAAATAAGGGGAGGAGCGGCGAGAAGCAGAACCAGGAAGAGCCGGAGGACAACAGCGCCGGCATAAGAGAACCGGAGGAGCCGGCGGGAAGCGGAGGAGCAGTGAGAGGTACGTTGCGGCTGCACCGCCGTGTTGCTGAAGTCTGGGTGGGAGGCGGGGGGCGGGAGGCGGGAGGCGGGGGGCGGGAGGGAGTCGGCGGGTGCATCGCCGTGTTGTTGAAGTCCGGGCGGGAGGCGGGGGCGGGAGGGAGTCGGCGGGTGCACCGCCGTGTTGTTGAAGTCCGGGCGGGAGGCGGGGGCGGGGGGCGGGAGGGAGTCGGCGGGTGCACCGCCGTGTTGCTTTAGTCCAGGGCGGGAGGCGGGGGGCGGGAGGCGGGAGGGAGTTCTGCCCTGGGATAATGCAGCCCGCAGCCCCCTTCTGCCCCAGGCAACGCTGGGGCGGGCTGCTAGTATATATATATATATATATATATATATATATATATATATATATATATATATATATATATATATATATATATATATATATATATATATATATATATATATATATAAATATATATATATAAAGAAACTTTGGCAAATGCTTGTGGGACTGACAGCAGCGATGGTGTAAGGGGTGACCTTTGAAAAAGTCCAATGGTGGACGAAACGCGTCAGGTATTTCACCCAAAAGAAAATAAAGTACCTGTTTGCCAATCCGTGAGGGTGCGACTCCATTTCCTACGTTGGTGGGAGTTTGGTGAAGATATTCGGCGGTGTGGTTCTGCCGCGGGAGGACGCACAGTCAGCAAGCGCGCCAGAGGCTTTCCCGATTTGAACCCTTTTTTCTTGGTCGTGACGCACGCATAGGGAGAGCGGTTGCCACCGGTGACCGGCACCGGTATGACTCTGCAGGTGAACTTTAAAATGGTTTGCCAACAGCACACGGAACAGACAGACACTTTTAAACGGAACAACTAACATTGAAAACACCGCCTAATGGAGGGCAGGATCTACTGCTGTAAAAAGGACTACAAGATCCAGCATGCCTTTGAACTACGATAATGACCATTGGAGGTCTTGACCACTGGGGGTCAATAAAAGAAACTTTGGCAAATGCTTGTGGGACTGACAGCAGCGATGGTGTAAGGGGTGACCTTTGAAAAAGTCCAATGGTGGACGAAACGCGTCAGGTATTTCACCCAAAAGAAAATAAAGTACCTGTTTGCCAATCCGTGAGGGTGCGACTCCATTTCCTACGTTGGTGGGAGCTTGGTGAAGATATTCGGCGGTGTGGTTCTGCCGCGGGAGGATGCACAGTCAGCAAGCGCGCCAGAGGCTTTCCCGATTTGAACCCTTTTTTCTTGGTCGTGACGCACGCATAGGGAGAGCGGTTGCCACCGGTGACCGGCACCGGTATGACTCTGCAGGTGAACTTTAAAATGGTTTGCCAACAGCACACGGAACAGACAGACACTTTTAAACGGAACAACTAACATTGAAAACACCGCCTAATGGAGGGCAGGATCTACTGCTGTAAAAAGGACTACAAGATCCAGCATGCCTTTGAACTACGATAATGACCATTGGAGGTCTTGACCACTGGGGGTCAATAAAAGAAACTTTGGCAAATGCTTGTGGGACTGACAGCAGCGATGGTGTAAGGGGTGACCTTTGAAAAAGTCCAATGGTGGACGAAACGCGTCAGGTATTTCACCCAAAAGAAAATAAAGTACCTGTTTGCCAATCCGTGAGGGTGCGACTCCATTTCCTACGTTGGTGGGAGTTTGGTGAAGATATTCGGCGGTGTGGTTCTGCCGCGGGAGGACGCACAGTCAGCAAGCGCGCCAGAGGCTTTCCCGATTTGAACCCTTTTTTCTTGGTCGTGACGCACGCATAGGGAGAGCGGTTGCCACCGGTGACCGGCACCGGTATGACTCTGCAGGTGAACTTTAAAATGGTTTGCCAACAGCACACGGAACAGACAGACACTTTTAAACGGAACAACTAACATTGAAAACACCGCCTAATGGAGGGCAGGATCTACTGCTGTAAAAAGGACTACAAGATCCAGCATGCCTTTGAACTACGATAATGACCATTGGAGGTCTTGACCACTGGGGGTCAATAAAAGAAACTTTGGCAAATGCTTGTGGGACTGACAGCAGCGATGGTGTAAGGGGTGACCTTTGAAAAAGTCCAATGGTGGACGAAACGCGTCAGGTATTTCACCCAAAAGAAAATAAAGTACCTGTTTGCCAATCCGTGAGGGTGCGACTCCATTTCCTACGTTGGTGGGAGTTTGGTGAAGATATATATATATATATATATATATATATATATATATATATATATATATATATATATATATATATATGTCACCAAGTGCTGTCAGAATGCCGATAACCTGCCCGTAAAGGGTCGGTGCCGGCCGGGGTTGACAGCCCCCCCAAAAGATAAGCAAAGAAGTCCAGTCCAGCAGGAAGGATAGGCGGCACACCAATCAAGTGACAATAATTTTATTGCAAGTGAATAAAATAAACTGAACAACGAGTTTCAGCCGAAACAGTCTTTGCCAAGTTCAAAGGGCATCGGAAATGATGTACAATATATTCTCCCACGTAATTATTGACAGTGAAGAAATACTTCATGACATCGATCTTAGATGTTTTTCAAAGTTACAAATGACATTTTTTAAATTTAATAGCAGTAAATTCACTGAATCCTAGATCGCAAACAAATTGTGAAATGAGAAACATAAATAATGCATAACTTTTCATTGTTTGTACAATGGCAATCGGTATACACTCTAAACGTTTCATGCCCTTAATATCGTAGCAACAAAACAATGACACTAATAGGTTGCAAAACAGCGAAACCAAAATTTAATTGTACCAAAGCACTAATAAAGTTCATGATCTCCCAGTGGAGAATCACTCATGAATACCTGATCCGATAGTCAGGCATTTCAAATTCACATATTAGGAACCTCAATGAACATAAATCATCGAGAGGTAATCTGGAAGATTAATCAATGGCTTCATAGCCAAATATAGAAAACCATGTTATAAAAGGTAGCATACCAATTTGTCCTAAAACCTGAAGTATAATCACATATTATACTTGAAGTAAAGGAAGGGAGGAAATTGCAAGCGTGACAGACCGATGTCCAAATAATACAATGATTCATATTGTGCACTCAAACACACCTAGTGTAAAATAATAATAAATCATAATATAACAGCGAAGAATACTTATAACAACATACCTACGCAGCCTTCATGAATGGTGAAATAGCAACCCGGACCATTCAATGTAATAAATTCTATAGACTCCATCACAAAGGGCCAAATGTCCTTACAATAATCCTATTTTGCTATAGAGCCTAATAAACGGTCCATGTTGCAGTATCACATGCCCAGATAAACCAAACATGATATAAATTGATCTGAAAAACTAAAAATAGTGTGTTATAAAATCATTATGCAATTTGTTCATCATAAGAGAGATTCGAGAGACAGTAGAGAAAAAGCATAGCTAAGGGGTAAGCCAACTACACCCCTATATGAGTAGCTAACGCTTCCCCTGCATTGAGGCCATACGGTGTTCTAGTATTGAGGTCAATAATAAATCTTGATTCAAGAATTCTTAACTGTTTATCCTTGTCACCGCCTTTGATGTGTTTTAGGATGCAATCTATTCCCATATATTTCAATAAAGTCCAGTCACTATTATGTTTGTTGTAGAGATGTCAGGCAACAGGGTAACTAAAATCCAGATTTACTATTGCCCTCTGATGTTCAAGAATGCATTTTTTGACAGGCAATTTAGTGCTCCCTATATAGCGGAGCCCACAAGGCCATTCAAGACTATAGACCACATAGTCTGATGTGCATGTAATAAATTTAGAGATCAGTCTTTCCTTACCCTTGGATAACTTGTAGCTCTTGCTGCTCATGCTGTGTTTACAGGCTTTGCAGGGCTGGTATCTGTGAAAGCCCTTACTAATTTGTAACCATCCTGCATTTTTGTCCTCCTGAAAGTGGCTTCTGACCAATTTGTCCCTTAAGGAAAGGGCTCGTTTAAATGTAATGGTTGGAGAAGCGCCAACTTTCTTGCCTATGATCGGATCAGCTTGAACAAGACTCCAGTACTTTTTCATTATCCATCTCAATTTACCAGCTCTGTCATTAAAGGTGGTGATCATTCCAGGAGTGGTTGTTCCAGCATGAAGCTACACTCTATCTGGTTCTTTAAAAAGGATCTGTCTTTGTTTGACATTGTCAAGTTTCTTTTTGGCTATAGATAATACTTTTTCGGTATAACCTCTCTGTCTAAATCTACCTAGCATATTTTTAGACTCCTTTGCGAAGCCCCCATCGGTGCTGCAGTTTCTACAGGCTCTTAAAAGCTCACCATATGGAATGCTAGTCAAGAGAGATCTGGGATGAAGACTGCGGGCATGTACAGTGCTGTTACCAGCCGTGTCTTCCAAAAAGAGCTCTGTGACTAATTTATCACCATGGACTGTCACATAAATATCAAGAAAGTCACAGTGAGTCTGACTCATATGAGAAGTAAACTTGAGATTCAGATTGTTGCTAGAAAGACTGCCAATGAAACTTCTGGCTAGATCCTCTCCTCCATCTCAGATGAGGAAGAGATCATCTATATATCTAAGCCATAAAGGTATATAACATTGTACACGTCATTCATATCAGACCAGACCACCTGCTCCTCCCACCAGTCCAAAAACAAATTAGCTAGGCTGGGGGCAAAGCAGGTGCCCATCGGGGTACTAGACTATTGGTGATAGAGGACTTTGGCGAGCCAAAAAATATTTTCATTTAGACATCATAAGTTTTAACATGATAGTATGTTCATATAATGCGATTGGCCTTCTTTGTAAATAATAGATACATGCATTCACTCCTTGTTCTTGATCTATGCAAGTATATAATGAACAAACGTCCAAAGTGATAAGCATAAAGTCCTTTTCCCATTTTACATCATGAATCCTTTTTAGAAAATCTGTACCGTCTTTGCAGTAAGAACTCAGATATTTAACACAGGGGCCTAAAATAAACTGAAAAGATTGAGGTATTTTCTAATAAGCCCCCATTTGAAGAAACAATGGGTCTTCCCAGGGGTTTTGTTTGATGCTTATGTACCTTGGGTAAAATATACAAACACGGGACCCGTGGATTGTCAGTCTTCAAAAATGTTAATTCATCATCATTAATAAGATTCACATTCCACCAATAATATAACATTTCATGGTACCTTTTGATGGTGTCACCATATTGTTGCCAGGTTACCACTTCGTAACAGGTGCTGTCTGACAATTGCCGCATTGCTTCAGCCTTGTAGTCCTGGATGTCCCATAGGACGACATTACCCCTTTATCAGAGGGTTTTATTATTAAAGATGTGTCTTGCAGGAGATCCTGTAAAGTCATTCATTGTTTGTGTGTCAAGTTGTCCTTTATTCTGTATTTTTAATTGCCTCTTAGTTTGATCAATTCTTGCACCATTACTGAGTGAAAAGCTTCAATGTTGTCATAGAGCTTATTTGGATTGAAGCAAGATTTTAATTTGAGACCACTGCTGACAGTAGAGCTTACAATAAAGCCAATATTTTCCAACGTATTACCTATTCCTGGTGGTTGTTTACCATATTGTCCCCATCCAATTCCTGTATTTCCAGAATGGTATCTATGTCATTGATCACAAAATCCATTGATCCATTGGTTATCTGATCTGACATTGTCAAGGGGTGTTGATTACTCTGGTTGTACCATGAGGCATGTAGCTTCATTAATTTTAATTTCCTGATGTAAATGAATAAATCAATTCTGGTGTCAACATAATTCCAGTGTGTGATAGGACAGAATGACAGTCCAAGTTTAAGAAGTAATGTTTCCTTGGTTCATAATTCTCGTTTTGATAAATTAATAATGGATTGGTTGGGCATGTCAGGCAATGGGTAATTTCTGTGCCAGATTTTACTGCGATTCCCTCTTCTGGTTGGGCGTTGTTTTTCTTTTTTGTTGATGGTTTTGCATCTTGGTCTTCCCCGCCCTCTTCTTATTTGCTCTTCTTTTTGCTGAGCGTGTTGGTTTTGCTCTTTCTGTTGTTTCAATATCTGAAATTCGTGTAAGAAGGTCAGTGGTCATGTACCTAAAGGGGCGGCAAATATTCGTGCTTCTAAAACTGAGCTCACATCTGAGCTGGAATCAGTAAATACTGCCTCAACCAGTTTTTGTTATTGTATAAACTAACTTTATTAGTGCTGTGGCGCAATTAAATTTTGGTTTCGCTGTATTTTGAATATTGGTGTCATTGTTTTGTTGCTATGATATTAAGAGCATGAACCGTTCAGAGCATATACCGATCACCATTATACAAACAATGAAATGTTATGCATTATTTATAATTCTCATTTCACCATTTGTTTGCCATCTAGGATTCAGTCAATTTACTGTTATTAAATGTAACATTTTTCATTTGTAACTTTGAAAACCATCTAAGATCGATGTCATGAGTATTTCTTCACTGTCAATCATTACGTTGGCGGATATATTGTACATCATTTCCGATGCCCTTTGAACTTCACAAAGGCTGTCTCAGCTGAAACGCATTGTTCAGTTTATTTTATTCACTTGGAATAAAATTATTGACACTTGATTGGTGTGCCGCCTATTATTCCTACTGGAATGGACTTATTCGATATATATATATATATATATATATATATATATATATATATATATATATATATATATATATATATATATATATATATATATATATATATATTCAATGAAAAAACCATTGGTTTTAGGCCATATATAGTTAGGGATTTGCATTTACAAAACCTTATTTTACTCGCATAAAACCATTGAAATTCCATATATAGTTATAAGCGCTAACTATATATCGCGCACCCGCAATCCACTGCTGATGATGTCACATATTACATCATTCATGACATGGTTAGTGACATCACTGATGACATCACTGATGACATCTCAAATGACATCACTGATTACAACATCCAGTGACTGTATGTTTCTGTAAAGTTAAAATATGTTTTACATATTGAAGAATGAGTGGATATATAAGTGTCTGGATGAAGGATTTACTAGGTGCATGACTGACTGATTGAGTGAGTGATTAAATGTGTCTCACTGAGTGCATGGGTTAGTGACTAAACTGTTTTAATTTGTGCACCATTATATCTGTTGTTCTACAAACTGCTGCATATGTTGATCAGTAGCTATATGAGTAACTGTATGGGTTATTGATTGGTTGTCCAAGTATTTGTATGGGAAACTGAGTGTGTGTGTATGGGTGGCTGGAAGGTGTGTGACTCTGTACATAGATGTGTGAGTAGTTGATTCACTATATGTATAGATTCAAAAGTGCATGTGCAAACAGCTGTATGGGCGGTTGACTGTGCATGAGTGTATTAGTGAGTGAATGGATATCTCAGTGCTACATGTCAAATTAAGTACATATGTAAAACACAGTGCATGTGAGAGTTGACATCTATAAATAACTGTGCATAAGAGCCAGTGAATGTGTGAGTGGCTGTATGGATCATTGTGAACATGTATCAGAGATTGTATAAGAGAGTAAAGTAAATATGTGTTAGTATATGTTTGAATAAGTAAGGTGTGTATAACTGTATAGTTGAGAAAATGGAGGTGTGATTGATTTTTGGCAAAACTGACTAGATGTGTGAGTAACTCCATGGATGAGTGACAGTCTGTGACTGTCTGTTTACACTGATTGTATCTAAGGTTATATTAGAGTCTGAAGAGGTTCATGGTATTATCACATGAATGATATCATCAGTGATGTTATCAGTCATGTCAAATGAGATGTTTTCAGTGATGTCATCAGTGATGTCATTTGAGATGTCATCAGTGATGTCATCAGTGATGTCACTAACCATGTCATGAATGATGTAATATGTGACATCATCAGCAGTGGATTGCGGGTGCGCGATATATAGTTAGCGCTTATAACTATATATGGAATTTCAATGGTTTTATGCGAGTAAAATAAGGTTTTGTAAATGCAAATCCCTAACTATATATGGCCTAAAACCAATGGTTTTTTCATTGAATTTTCAAGGTTTTGTAAATGCAAATTCCTAACTATATATCCACTATAACCTATGGTTTTTTCTGTGAATTTCATTGGTTTTTTAATAGCAAATATGAAAAGCTTTAAAATGTCAAGTACGTGATAGATAAAAACATTTTCGTATTTATGCACGCTGATGTGCTTTGAACGCTGCCCCCCTCCCCTCTTTTCTCTTAGTAGTACTCTCTCTTTGCAGATAGTGAAGAGTAGTTAACGCAGGCCTTTACCCCCGTTGTAATCCGTCCTGCCTGCTTGTCTCTCCATTTGATTGATTATTATCCAAGCATTTACTGTTTTACAATTGATTCTCTTTGGTTCATTCTCTATTTACAAACAAGCACAAAGTCGCAATACTCTGTTTAGTCTTTGCAGATCGTGAAAAATCGTGTAAAAAAATAAAAGTAATCGAGCAAAATCAGTAGGCCACTAATTGGATCTCTTTTTGACCTCGCTAAAATAGAAATATTATAAACAACCCTTCATGAGAAATACGAAAATAGTGAGATGAACTGAGCTCCACACCATGAGGGCTGCAAGACAGCTTGGCTCCGTCACCCACCCCGCCCAAAATAACGACAAACCCTATGCAAATATTAAAAATATAGACAACACACCAGCAAAGAAACAGGGTAAAACATTTTATTAAATAACTATTTACATAACGTTGGTTTATAAGCTGATGTCAGTAGTGGACCGATGTGTGAATAGGTCGGAAGCAGCACAAGGCGCCAAGATCCGGATGGAAAGTCCTGGATGTTGGGTGCCATAGTTCAGAGTTCTGAGTTTGAGCCTTTTTCAATGCCTGTGCTTTGTTGTTTCCCCTCCATCAAAAACAAAAAAAAAATATAAAACTGTGCAAAAATACAAAAAAATCAAAAAATGTTTACAAAAGCAGTGCTTGTAAGACTGTCTGAAGCTTATTTCCACCTACTGCAGCTTCACTATTCTCAAAGTAAGTGAGGGTCGTTTGTGGACCTGACTGCATTTGAAAACAATGTTATATGGTACCTCCCTAAACCGCTTGACGGAGGCCCCCGAGGGGCGGTGTGATGGCACGGACTCGGAGAAGACGCTTTGCTCCGACCCCCTCCCCAAGTCTTATAGCACTGGTGTAGCCTGAGATCGCCCCCGACATAGGCGGCCGGCTCCCGGGGTCCGGCAGAACGTTTTGCCTTTTGATGACTCTTCTATTCTGGACTTTGTCCCACAATCCGTTTGACCTGAAGACACGCTGTAGTGGGGCGCCCCTTTACCGTTTTAGTTGCCATTCCGCCCGCTTTTGCTACACTGTGCCTCTTCCGCCATTCAGCTGTTTACCGCCCGCTCTTGCGACTACAGCGTCTCGCTCACCATGTAGTTAAGTTGTTCCCGCTCTTGCGGTGCAGCGATAGGCGGCTGCCACAGGACTCTCAAAATGGCGTCCGGCTCTTCGGTTTTGGGCCTGGTCCACTAAAATGGCCCTGGGACACCTTGGAACTCGGACGCTTCCCTGATAGGGCTTGGGTCCCATTCTCGAAAGCGTCCCCTCAGCCGTGAAGATTCTACAAAAGTCTTGGGGGCCCCCGACTCCCGCAGGCTTCTGGTGGGGAGCGGCTGCCATGTCTGCTCGTGGAATGGCCACAACGGAGCTACGAGATGGTAGTGCTCTCATGCTGACGCCAGCTTTAGTCTGAAATATCCAGAAACACTGTAGACTACCAATTCGATCAGTTCCGGTAGCGCCCCAACATGACCCGGAAGAGAAGAACTTGCCCTCCCCTCTTTGACTGATGGTTCTTGTTGCCTGTCCCCTCTGTTGTCATTTAACAGAACTTTTTGGACTGCTGAAAGGGGTTGTGTTCCGAACGCTGGTTGGTGGAGACATTTTGACTATATTCTTGACCTACGTTGTCGCGAAATGCGTTATATGACACGCCGCGTTAGCGCACCCGGAAGTGATCCGGGGCGCGGCGCGCAGCGCGTAACGTAAGCATAACAGGTCATGTGACTTGTTAATAAAACTTTTCATTGGTTCATTTTACTTTTGTTATTTTAATGATGAAAAGCTTGGTCATATGACCTAAAAATTACGCTTTTTATTGTTTTCGAACATTATTTTTTTTAAAACATATATGTTATAATATTCCAGGCTAATGTACTTTCCCGGAAAATTTACAACTGTCCTGCAAGTAAAATATATTCCTTTTTCGAGAAAAAGGGCGTTTCTTCGTTCCATGACGGAGCCGTTGAGTAAAAGAGACTCGGCCTGCTGTCTTAGTCGCTGATACGCCTGATTATCAGATTCTTATCGATCACTTTATGTTGCAGGAGTGGAAAACACAACTGCCCTTGACCATTTATCTTTACTACGTTCCTACATATTATACCTTTTATCCGTCATGTAATTGGACTGCTTTATTTCACTTGCCTTTTACTGATTCGAAAACAGTGACTAAAAGTAAAAACTTTACCAATGTAAATACTACTACCGTGTTTTGTTTTAAAAACCTTTATTGTGAAAATGTCAGTATACAAATACGGGCCTATAACCACCTGGGCCGGCCACGGAGCAAACTGAAATCGTATATGATGAGGAGACATTTACACTGTAGAGGAACGTAACGAGCGGGCCATTAGGTTGCAAGAACTAAGGTGTCTAACAGTTGCGGAATCGGTGGACGTAAATTTTGTAATTAAAATAAGACAGGGCCACTTACAATAAAATTTTCTAGATATACATTTGCGGGCAAGGAGTTACGAGTCCCATTTATACCGGCGCCATTTTGGGCGAGGCCGGGCAGGTCCAAGATATAGTCAAAATGTCTCCACCAACAATCGGCCAGACCAGAACCCCTTTCGGCCCTTTATGCTACAAGATGGTGTCTTCCATTCAGAAAATATTGTTGGCAGCATTTTGAAAGGAAAGATAAACAGCCGTTCTCCTAGTGAGTCTCACATTGTTACATTTAGGAAGAATGTTGAAGAGTAATATGTGGAAAATCTGAAGCCATTTTTCTACAAACTCTCAATCAGCCTAAGTCATGGGCGATCTTTGTCCACACCAGGGCAATAGTGAAGCTGCAGCAGGTGCAAAAGAGCTTCAGACAGTCTTACAAGCACTGCTTATCTAAACATTTTTTTGTATTTTTGCACAGTTTTATATATTTTTTTTGTTTTTGATGGAGGGGAAACAACAAAAAACAGGCATTGAAAAAAGCTCAACAGTGCAGGGCGCCTTGTGCTGGTTCCGACCTATTCACACATCGGTCCACTACTGACATCACCTCATAAGCCAACGGGGCACCCCACACTGACTTTCGGCGCAGCATTGTAGGATGGCCACACCAGTGCGGCAACTTGCTGGACACCACCTCGGTGCCATCCGGATCTCGGAGCGTTCGAGTCACTGTACCGCAAGAGTGACCGGAACTCAGCTGGTCACGCCGTCTTTCGGCGCAGCATTGTAGGATGGCCACACCAGTGCAGCAATTTGCTGGACACCACCTTGGGCAACAGTGAAGCTGCAGCAGGTGCAAATAAGCTTCAGATAGTCTTACAAGCACTGCTCAGAACTCTCAACTATGGCACTCAACATCCAGGACTTGCCAATCGGATCTTGGCGCCTTGTGCTGGTTCCGACCTATTCACACATCGGTCCACTACTGACATCACCTCATAAGCCAACGGGGCACCCCACGCCGACTTTCGGCACAGCATTGTAGGATGGCCACACCAGTGCGGCAACTTGCTGGACACAACCTCGGTGCCATCCGGATCTCGGCGCGTTCGACTCACTGTACCGCAAGAGTGACCGGAACTCAGCTGGACACGCCGTCTTTCGGCGCAGCATTGTAGGATGGCCACACCAGTGCGGCAATTTGCTGGACACCACCTCGGTGCCATCCGGATCTCGGCGCGTTCGAGTCACTGTACCGCAAGAGTGACCGCAACTCAGCTGGACACGCCGTCTTTCGGCGCAGCATTGTAGGATGGCCACACCAGTGCGGCAATTTGCTGGACACCACCTCGGTGCCATCCGGATCTCGACGCGTTGTGCTGCCTTCGGCCTATTCGCACATCGGTCCACTACTGACGCCGCCTCACGTGCCAACTGATTTTCTACGCTTTTTGTAGCCCTATGCCGCATAACAGGTCATGTGACTTGTTTATAAAACTTTTCATTGGATCATTTTACTTTTGGTTTCCTAAAGATGGAAGGCTTGGTCATATGACCTAAAAATAACACTTTTCATTGGTTTAGAACATTTTTTTTTCCCAAACGATGAAAGCCCCACCTTGTTTCTGGATCATTCAGACTGAAGCTGGCGTCAGCATGAGAGCACCAACATCTCGTGGCTCCGTCGTGGTCATTCCGCGAGCAATCATGGCAGCCGCTCCCCACCGGAAGCCTGCGGGAGTCGGGGGCCCCCAAGACTTTTGTAGAATCTTCACGGCTGAGGGGACGCTTTTCGAGAATGGAGCCCAAGCCCTAGCAGGCAAGCGTCCGAGTTCCAAGGTGTCCCAGGGCCATTTCAGTGCACCAGGCCCAAAACCGAAGAGCCGTCCGTCATTTTAAGAGTCATGTGGCAGGCGCCTATCGCTGCACTGCAAGAGTGGGAGCAACTCAACAACATGGTGAGCGAGACGCTGTAGCCGCAAGAGCGGGCGCAACTCAGCTGGATGGCCGCCACCTGGGGAGGCCCGTTCACGCCGCCTCCCCCACGCCCCCCCCCCCCCCCGGGCCGCCGCACGCAAATTTTCGGAGCAGCATTGTAGGATACCAAAACCAGTGCGGCAGTTTACTGGACATCACCTGGGTGCCATCAACATCTCAGCGCGTTCTGCTGCCTTGGGACTATTCGCACAACAGACCGCTACTGACGAGGCCTCCCCCCACCCCACCCGGGACGCCCCACGCCAATTTTCGGAGCAGCATTGTAGGATCCCAAAACCAGTGCGGCACCCAGGCGACATCACCAGAACTCTGCACGTTGTGCTGCCTTGGGACTATTCGCACAAAAGACAGCTTCTGACCATTGTTGCTTTTTTGGGTGAAAAATGTTTAAATGTTTTTACAGTTTTTGTTCCGTTCATTATATTTAAAAGTTAATAAAGTTTTAAAATCTAACTTTGTTGGAGTGCTATATATGTTTAAAAAATCGGGTGAATGGGGCCTTGAATCGGGTTATTGTCATGTGTGGGCTTTGCAAGTGTACTGCTACAAGATCGGACATTTCAAACTCAAATGCACGTTCTTTTTCTTACCTTTCCGAAGCATGGAGCGCAATAGCAGGCAGAGAAAGGGTGATGCACGTGTTGAACACTGCCTGGCCTGGCAAGTTGCTGGCAGTGCCCCCCCGCCCGCTCCTGAAAGAGGGCACACACACACCGCCGCCCCGAGTACTTCACAAATCTTTAAAAGACCATGCGCTTGTTCATGAGGCTTAAATGGTTTATCACCCCTTCTAGAACCCCTGCATCGACCCTCTGACGTTTCCTGGAAGAATTAGCACGTAACACAATACCAAGCCCTGTCAGCTGAAACCCCCGAGAAATCATGGGGCATATTATCAAGGGGGTTTATTTCTGCTTTTTTGGCTTTAAAAGCCAAAAAAAAAGAGATAAAATTATCTCCCTATTACCAAGCTGTCGCTAACACCAGTTAGTGACAGCTAAAAGGAGATAGCGACCATCTTGGGCCCCGCTTTGCATATCAGTGATATTTATCACTAATGACATGCAAAGTGGGCGTGCCAAGATTTTAGCGACTGGAAACAGTCCCTAACCATCGCTATCTCCTATTACCAACTTTTGGAGATATTCGCGCTAAGCGCGAATATCTCCAAAACCTAACACCTGCCCTGAGCAGTTTTTAGCCATGTTATCCAATGGGAAGTGGATAACATGGCTAAGAGCATTTGCTGGATAATGCATGAATATCGCTGACTTTTCAACGATATTCATGCATTGCGGCCGTTTTAGCAAGGTTTATGTGCGATAAAATTCGCCGATGTGCGGCGATAATTTTTGTCTCTAAACAAGTTAGAGACAAAAATTATCGCTAGTTGTTGGTAATATGCCCCCGGGTTTTTGCTTGCAGGAATCGGGAGGCGGGAGACTAGCACTGAAATCAGTAGTCTCACGCCTGAATCGGGAGGGTTGGCATGTCTGGATACTCTACAGCTGGGGCCATAAACTACATCCGCAGGGCTAGGTGATAGCCTAGGTCCGGCCTGGACAATCGGACACAGAGGAAGAGGAGTGTCAGAGGGTGCGGTAGTGAATAGGGTGAAAGGGAGGTGTCGGGCGGGCACAGGGTGTGATTCTCAGAGAAGAGCAGCGCAGATGGGGGGAAGTATATGGCCCATGCATGAGAGAAAGAGCGGGGGTGACCAGTGCGTGGGGGAGATGCTTGCGAGGGTGGGGAGCCATGCTGAGGATCGGCGGCGTGCAGAGAGTGGCCCTGGTCAAGGCATCTAAAATGGCTGCCGTGCACGACAAAATTGTGGCATTGGACAAAAACGCAAGATGGCGCAGACAATGTTTATCAATAAGGATTCATTTATAACAAAATATTTACTCGCAGTGACAAAATGGTGGTCAACACTTCCTGATTTCCATCGAATCGAACGTTAACAAACGTCACGCAGCAAAAAAAAAAAAAAAAAGCTCACGCACAGAGCAGTTTTTAGCCATGTTATCCAATGGAAGGTGGATAACATGGCTAAGAGCATTTGCTGGATAATGCATGAATATCGCTGACTTTTCAGCGATATTCATGCATTGTGGCCGATGTGCGGCGATAATTTTTGTCTCTAAACAATTAAAACGAAGCACAAAATGGCGAATTCCCGTTTCGCTACCAGTTTGCGGCCCAGTTTGCGGCCCGTGAAGCGCTTCTACCGTGAAAAATCTTTTTTTTTTAATTTTCCCCACGGGACCCTTTAATAACCCCAACAACAATCCTAGGGGGTCAAGAGGGGTATACCTTGCCCCCTTTCAATAAATTCCCCCTTCGTTTTTCACCTCTTCTTCTCTCTCGATCCTACCGAGAGATAAGATGGCGGCCGCTCCGGACTGTTTAGAATGTTGACAGACACCGGAGAGCCAATCAGCTTTCTGTTATCCAATGGAAGGTGGATAACATGGCTAAGAGCATTTGCTGGATAATGCATGAATATCGCTGACTTTTCAGCGATATTCATGCATTGTGGCCGATGTGCGGCGATAATTTTTGTCTCTAAACAATTAAAACGAAGCACAAAATGGCGAATTCCCGTTACGCTACCAGTTTGCGGCCCAGTTCGCGGACCGTGAAGCGCTTCTACCGTGAAAAATCATTTTTTTTTTATTTTCCCCACGGGACCCTTTAATAACCCCAACAACAATCCTAGGGGGTCAAGAGGGGTATACCTTGCCCCCTTTCATTAAATTCCCCCTTCGTTTTTCACCTCTTCTTCTCTCTCGATCCTACCGAGAGATAAGATGGCGGCCGCTCCGGACTGTTTAGAATGTTGACAGACACCGGAGAGCCAATCAGCTTTCTGCGCGCAAAGTTCCGTTTCGCGAAAAGTAAGCGGACCGGATCGCTGCCCGGAGCGCTGTTACAGATATATATCTTGTTTTGAACGTTAATTTCTCAAAAACTACTGGAGCACATATATTGAGACCTAGCAAAGGCACATCGGGCTAACAGTCCCTACAATTTTGCCAAGTTTCGTGCAAATCCATTCAGCCGTTCGAGCTAAAAGTGAGTCCACATTTAGCTAATCTGCTAAAGGGGGGAGTCGCCATTTCTTTACAATAATCAATAATGAAAAATCCACATCAATAGGGTTGTCCGTTTTCTCGATGCAGCACTATAGTGCAACATACACAGCACCTGGGGTGTCAAGAGTGAACAGGTCTTTCTTTGTTCCTTAAGATGTTATCTGTGTCAACCTCTTCCGAGAATGCTGATGCGTCCTTGTGTTTCTTAATAGCATTGGTGTCTGCACACTTCTTTGTCAATTCTGTGAAGATGATAACTGCTTCATAAACAGACGATATCTTTGTTTAGTCATTAGTGTTAAGTGTGTCTGAAACTACAGTGCCCTTCTGGTTTTTTTTCTTCAGGCTCTACAGAGTTTTGTGTGTTGTTCTTTTGAGCGACAATTATTCCAGAGGTTTCAGGTTTACTTGTTTTGTCCTGCAGTGAGTTAACAGCTTTAGAGACTTCATGTTTATTTGCTATGTCCTGCTGTTCGTCAACTGCTTCAGAGACGTCAGCCTCATATGTTATGTTTGACTAGATCCTGGACCTGCCCGGCCGCGCCCAAAATGGTGCCGGTGTAAATGGGACTCGTAACTGCTTGTTGTGTACTGGTTGCCGAACCTTGATATCACGAGATACATATGCAGTTTTGAAGCACATGGCGGAGGCTTGTCTGCTGTAGTGGGGCGCCCCTTTATCGTTTCAGTCGCCATTCCGCCCGCTTTTGCTACACTGTGCCTTTTCCGCCATTCAGCTGTTTAGCGCCCGCTCTTACGGCTACAGCGTCTCGCTCACCATGTAGTTGAGTTGCTCCCACTCTTGCGGTGCAGCGATAGGCGGCTTCCACAGGACTCTTAAAATGGCGGCCGGCTCTTCGGATTTGGGCCTGGTCCAGTAAAATGGCCCTGGGACACCTTGGAACTCGGACGCTTGTCTGCCAGGGCTTGGGTTCCATTCTCGAAAGCGTCCCCTCAGCCTTGAAGATTGTACAAAAGTCTTGGGGGCCGTCGACTCCCGCAGGCTTCCGGTGGGGAGCGGCTGCCATGATTGCTTGCGGAATGGCCACAACGGAGCTACGAGATGGTGGTGCTCTCATGGTGACGCCAGCTTCAGTCTGAAACATCCAGAAACAAGGTGGGGCTTTCATCGTTTGGGAAAAAAAATGTTTTAATCCAATGAAAAGTGTTATTTTTAGGTCACATGACCTAGTCTTACATCATTAGGAAAACAAAAGTAAAATGAACCAATGAAAATTTTTATTAACAAGTCACATGACCTGTTATGCTTACGTTACGCACTGCGCGGCGCGCTCTGGATCGTTTCCGGGAAGCTGCGCCTTGCGCACCGGAGCACTTCCGGGTGCGCTAACGCGTCGCGTCATATGACGCATTACGCGACAATGCAGGTCCAGAATATAGTAAAAATGTCTCCACCAACCAGCGGTCGGAATACAACCGCTTTCAGCAGTCCAAAAAGTTCGGTTAAATCTTAAGAGCGGGAGCAACTCAACTACATGGTGAGCGAGACGTTGTAGTTGCAAGAGCGGGCGGTAAACAGCTGAATGGCGGAAGAGGCACAGAGTACCAAAAGCGGGCGGAATGGCAACTAAAACGGTAAAGGGGCGCCCCACGACAGCGTGTCTTCAGGTCAAACGGATTGTGGGACAAGGTCCAGAATGGAAGAGTCATCAAAAGGGAAAAAATTCCGCCGGACCCCGAGAGCCGGCCGCCGGGCGATCTCAGGCCACACCAGAGCAACACGACTTGGGGAGGGGGCAGGAGCCAAGCGCCCCCTCTCAGTCCGCGCCATCTCACCGCCCCTCGGGGGCCTCCGTCAAGCGGTTTAGGGAGGCACCATATCACATTGTTTTCCAATGCAATCAGGTCCACAAATGGACCCACACTTACTTTGAATAGTGAAGCTGCAGCAGGTGCAAATAACGTTTAAACAGTGTTACAAGAGCTGCTTAGAACTCTGAAGTATGGCACTCAACAACCAGGACTTATGCCATTTGTGTAAGGCAGTGACATGGAAGCAACTCAGGGACAAAAAGCATGAACGAACATTCACTTATGAAAATCTTATTTGGGGAAGGGGTAGAATCCAAACGCCCCCTGCCAGTTCGCGCCACTACACCGTATGTGGAAAATCTGAAGCCATCGTTCTACAAACTCTCAACGCTTGCTATCAGTGCATGAGTTTCATGCTCGATCGATTGAGCTAGCCGGATCGGGCAATAAAAAGTATAAAATAGTTATGTAAATAGTTATTTAATAAAATGTTTTACCCTGTTTCTTTGCTGGTGTGTTGTGTATATTTATAATATTTGCATAGGGTTTGTCGTTATTTTGGGCGGGGTGGGTGGCGGAGTCGAGCTGTCTTGCAGCCCTCATGGTGTGGAGCTCAGTTCATTTCACTATTTTCGTATTTCTCATGAAGGGTTGTTCCTAATGTTTGTATTTTACCGAGGTCAAAAAGAGATCGAATTAGTGGTCTACTGATTTTGCTCGATTACTTTTATTTTTTACACGATTTTTCACTATCTGCAAAGACTAAACAGAGTATTGCGACTTTGTGCTTGTTTGTAAATAGAGAATGATCCAAAGAGAACCAATTCTAAAACAGTAAATGCTTGGATAATAATCAATCAAATGGAAAGACAAGCAGGTACGACGGATTACAACAGGGGTAAAGGTCTGCGTTAACTACCGTTCACTATCTGCAAAGAGAGAGTACTACTAAGAGAAAAGAGGGGAGTGGGGGGGGGCAGCGTTCAAAGCACATCAGCGTGCATAATCACGAAAACGTTTTTACCTATCACGTACTTGACATTTGACAGCTTTTGATATTTGCTACTAAAAAAACCATTAAAATTCACAGAAAAAACCATAGGTTATAGTCGATATATAGTTAGGAATTTGCATTTACAAAACCTTGAAAATTCAATGAAAAAACCATTGGCTTTAGGCCATATATAGTTAGGGATTTGCATTTAGAAAACCTTATTTTACTCGCATAAAACCATTGAAATTCCATATATAGTTAGATGCGCTAACTATATATCGCGCACCCGCAATCCACTGCTGATGATGTCACATATTACATCATTCATGACATGGTTAGTGACATCACTGATGACATCACTGATGACATCACTGATGACATCTCAAATGACATCACTGATGACATCACTGATAACATCTCATTTGACATGACTGATCACATCACTGATGATATCATTCATGTGATAATACCATGAACCTCTTCAGACTCTAATATAACCTTAGATACAATCAGTGTAAACAGACAGTCACAGACTGTCACTCATCCATGGAGTTACTCACACACCTAGTCAGTTATGCCAAAAATCAATCACACCTCCATTTTCTCAACTATACAGTTATACACACCTTACTTATTCAAACATATACTAACACATATTTACTTTACTCTCTTATACAATCTCTGATACATGTTCACAATGATCCATACAGCCACTCACACATTCACTGGCTCTTATGCACAGTTATTTATAGATGTCAACTCTCACATGTACTGTGTTTTACATATGTACTTACTTTGACATGTAGCACTGAGATATCCATTCACTCACTAATACACTCATGCACAGTCAACCGCCCATACAGCTGTTTCCACATGCACTTTTGAATCCATACATATAGTGAATCAACTACTCACACATCTATGTACAGAGTCACACACCTCCCAGCCACCCATACACACACACTCAGTTTCCCATACAAATACTTGGACAACCAATCAATAACCCATACAGTTACTCACATAGCTACTGATCAACATATGCAGCAGTTTGTAGAACAACAGATATAATGATGCACAAATTAAAACAGTTTAGTCACTAACCCATGCACTCAGTGAGACACATTTAATCACTCACTCAATCAGTCAGTCATGCACCTAGTAAATCCTTCATCCAGACACTTATATATCCACTCATTCTTCAATATGTAAAACATATTTTAACGTCAGTGTAAACAGACAGTCACAGACTGTCACTCATCCATGGAGTTACTCACACACCTAGTCAGTTATGCCAAAAATCAATCACACCTCCATTTTCTCAACTATACAGTTATACACACCTTACTTATTCAAACATATACTAACACATATTTACTTTACTCTCTTATACAATCTCTGATACATGTTCACAATGATCCATACAGCCACTCACACATTCACTGGCTCTTATGCACAGTTATTTATAGATGTCAACTCTCACATGTACTGTGTTTTACATATGTACTTACTTTGACATGTAGCACTGAGATATCCATTCACTCACTAATACACTCATGCACAGTCAACCGCCCATACAGCTGTTTCCACATGCACTTTTGAATCCATACATATAGTGAATCAACTACTCACACATCTATGTACAGAGTCACACACCTCCCAGCCACCCATACACACACACTCAGTTTCCCATACAAATACTTGGACAACCAATCAATAACCCATACAGTTACTCATATAGCTACTGATCAACATATGCAGCAGTTTGTAGAACAACAGATATAATGATGCACAAATTAAAACAGTTTAGTCACTAACCCATGCACTCAGTGAGACACATTTAATCACTCACTCAATCAGTCAGTCATGCACCTAGTAAATCCTTCATCCAGACACTTATATATCCACTCATTCTTCAATATGTAAAACATATTTTAACTTTACAGAAACATACAGTCATTGGATGTTGTAATCAGTGATGTCATCAGTGATGTCATTTGAGATGTCATCAGTGATGTCATCAGTGATGCCACTAACCATGTCATGAATGATGTAATATGTTTTTTCTGTGAATATATATATATATATATATATATATACCAAGTCTCCCTTCATGAGAGGAATTTGAGCTGCAACCTTTCCGTGGATGTTAAAAGCTTTTATTAGCAATTTGCAGCGGGCATTTCCTGATGCATTTCGGTCTTTCCCAGACCTTTCTCAAAGGAGGAGGGCGCCACGGCATAGACAGGTGACATCGTTTTCCAGCAAGAGTGTTGTTTATAAGAGTTACAGCCCTCTGTCTGAACGCCCCGCAAGGCTGACTGTCTCTCTAAGCCTGCTGGTATTTGTAGTCTGCTGTTCGTAGATGATGCTGTTTGTTTGTTTTGCTGCAAGGTTTGTATCACGGAATCCCCACATTCATCTTATCAGGCTGTAGGGACACATCAGAGGTCTAGTCCTCGGAGGCTGCTCGCTGCCCTATGTGCTTCAGCAGGCAACAAAAGTTGGTCTAAGCTCGGGTAAGGCAGCGCTCTTTATTGGAGGTGCGTGGCTCAAGGCGGGACCAAGCCTTTAAATATATATATATATTTTAAAACAATTAAACACTAATCATTTTAATGTATTTTATCATTTTAAAATAATATATATATGTATATATCACATAAAATCTATTTTTTTAAAACACTCAATTATAAAGTGAAACATTAAACTATTTAAAAATCTTTAAACTTAAATTTACCACTCAAGTGAGTGCAATAGTAGGGAAAGTGTTGGATAGCAGAGAGGTAGAAATTACTATTCCCACTCCAATAAGTGCAACAGTAAAGAAAGTGTTGGATAGTGGAGTGGTAAAAATTACAATTCCCACTCCAGTGAGCTTAACAGTAGGGAAAGTGTTGGGTAGCAGTGGGATAAAAATTACCATTCCCACTCCAATGAGTGCATCAATAGTTAAATTGTTGGATAGCAGGACGTAAATCTTACTATTCCCGCTCCAGTCAGTGCAGCAGTAGGGAAAGTGTTGTATTGCTTAAGGGTAAAAATTGCTATTCCCACTCTAATGAGTACAACAGTAAGGAAAGTGTTGGATCGCGGAAGGGTAAAGCTTACTATCCCCACTCCAGTGAGCACAACAGTAGGGAAAGTGTTGGATTAAGTAGGGGTAAAAATTACTTTTCCCAATCCAGTGAGTGCAGCAGTAGGTAAAGTGTTGAATAGCCGGGGGTAAAATTTCTATTCCCACTGCTGTGAGTGCAGCAGTAGGGAAACTGTTGGATTGCGATGGGGTAACAATTAATATTCTCACTCCAGCCAGTCCAAAGGTAAAAACAAATAAAATATAAAAAAATAAAATACATAAATAAACAAATATATAAATATATAAAAATGTAAATACAATTCTCTTTAATATTACACCTTAAAAAAATTGTATAATGTTAAATGCATATGACAAATACCTACAAATATTATAATAAATTAAATTAAAAATATTTTTAATTAGCAATTATTTAGAATGAAAAACATTAATTATTATATTAATTTACTTTTTTTATTTCCCACCCTATAACACCACACAATTCACAACCCACATCTAAATTTTATTTAAAAAGTACTTTCAGGGGGCGTGGCCAAGATGGCGGGGTGAGCGGACGCTTCCTCCCGTAGCTCCTCCGGCCCGGCTCTGCTCGAGCCCCGATTTCTGCGCTTCTCTCCCCCCGCAGCTGCTTTGCGGGTGAGAGGGCTGTGCCGGAGTTCCTGGTGCATCTATTGATCCTACTTTGGCTCTGATCGCCCCGGGGGAAGTACCCCGAAAGTTTGCTCAAAGTTCGGAGCACGGAGGAGAGCCTGGGAGGCGGAGCGTATTGCAGTGCTGTCCATGCGCCTCGGCTGGGCCTGGTGCTGAAAGCTGGTGATCCCGAGTGTTCGGCCCCGACGTGCTCCGGAGAATAACAGCGCCCTCCGGCCGAAGCCTACGTGACCGGTGCCACCGACACGCAGCGGACCCTGGACCTTAGCGGGCGCTTTGGCCCCTCGCTACCGACGACGGTGCATGGTGTGGCGTGGACCCCGGACCTGGTGGCGAGGGACGGAGGCATCTACGCAGCAGCCGACCTGAGCAGACCCGCTGGTGAAACAGTGGGACACTGGCTGTGGACTTTCCTTGCTTATTGTGCCCCGGGGGTCGCCGGCGATCTCGCCAGCCCAGGCCGCTCTCCCGGGCCCCGCCCTGCCGCCATCTTCTCCCTGAGGAGCTGGCGACCTCCACCCGTGCCTTTGGCGGGCGGGTGCCCGCTTTCGCCTTGGCTCCTGACCTACTTTCCCCAGGGGAGCGCTGCTGAGAGACCCTGACTCTGGCCCCCGAGTGCCACCCTGGTCGGTACAACGACTGTCTCGCCCCGGCCTGAGCCGCCATTTTGTCGCTTGTGACGCAGCACCTTTGTCTTCGGCAGGGTCTCACATTTGGTGCCCACGAGCGACTGGACGCACCTACGGCGGCCGGCCCTGAACTTTTCCCCCTGCAGCGGCCACGATGACTGGGAGAGGTGGCTCGAAAAGGGGTGACCGCACTCTGCCGGACATGCTCAGCAGGGCCCAGCAGCTGAGGGACAGGACGCAGCCGTCGCCGGGGTCCTCCCGGGCCTCGGCGGATGCAACTGGAGGTGAACCGCCGGTCACGAGGTCCTTTATGGAAGACTTATTTAGCTCCCTCAAGGACGACTTCCAGACGCTAAAGAAGGAAGTAGCCAGCGAGGTCCGAGAAGTGCGCAGGGAGGTGGAGGGCCTTGGCGAGCGTGTTGACACGGTGGAAACGGCGGCCCAGCGCCGTGATGAAGAGATAGTTCATCTCCAGCAGGACGTTCTCCGTCTCTGAGAGCAGTGTGTCGAGCTCCAGGCCCACTCTGAGGACCTCGAGAACAGGTCCAGACGGAACAACATCCGGGTGCGGGGTGTCCCATCCGCAGACGAGGGGACGGACCTAGTGGCCTATCTACAGGACTTGTTCCGGGAGATTTTGGGAGAAGATGCAGAATTCCCGATCCGCATAGATAGAGCGCATAGAGTGGGCCGACAGCGCCAGTCATCAGCACCCCCGCCGGACATTCTGGCGTTCCTGCCTGATTTCCCCTTGAAGGAGCGCATCATGGCAGAGGCCCGCAGGAAGCAGCCTTTAACTTTTAGAGAGCGGCCTGTAGCGCTCTACCAGGACCTGTCCGCCATCACGCTGCAGAAGCGCAGGTCCTTCCGGATTGCTACAGACTTTCTGCGGGAGCACGAGACACCCTACTCCTGGGGTCAGCCCTTCCGCCTCATCTTTAGATGGAACGGAGTGTTACACCAGCTGCGCTCCCTCCAAGACATCTGCGGGGTGTTGGGACTCACAGCCACGGAGGAAGACAGAGCGACACCCACATGGAGGCGCTCGGAGAGACGGAGCCGGCGGAGATCGATGAGGAGACAATCGTCGGCGACTGCGAGTCGCGCTGATTCCCCTACCATCAGGGCGGATATGGAGGAGGCCCTGAGAACGGCGGCCAGGACCTTGCCTGAATCCAACGGCGTGGCCTTGACGGCCTAACTTCACTCCGGGGGGAGAGATGCTTAGCCTCTACGATGCTGGGTTGGGGCGGGGGGCTGGGAGGGAACGGTTGGAGGTGAGTGGCTGAACGTCCACTTGACTGGTTTCTACAGACTTGCCCGTTCGGGCTGGACTGGGACAATGGGGTGTTTTTATTTGTTTGTGGTTTTGGATAGTTGCCATGGGTTGGTTTTGGGAGGGCTTAAGAGTTGTTTTGTTGTTGGTGGGGTCCCGTCCGATATTGCCCAAACACGCGTGAGGCCGGTCTTGGCCTTCCCTGCGCGCCTGCCCCGCGCGCCCCCTCCGCTGATCCCTCGCTTGCTGTACAGCGCTTCGAGTCCCTGGGGGAGATGCCATCCTTGAAAGTGGTGACCCTTAATGTTAAGGGTCTGAACAATCCCGTGAAGCGCAGAGGGATCCTATCCTTACTAGAAGGGACGCAAGCGGACATATGCCTTTTGCAGGAAACTCATCTGCTACCCAAAGATTGTCATAGGCTGCGCTCTGCCAAGTTCCCCACCCAATTCTTCTCTTCGGCAGCGACCAAGACTGCAGGCGTAGCCATTCTTTTAGCTAGCTCTTTCAGGGGCGAGGTATTGTACAAATATGCCGAGCAAAAGGGGAGGCTCCTTGCGTATCGCATGCTGCTTGGGGGTATTGCCTTCACGGTTGGCTCCGTTTACAGCCCGAATGATCACCAGGATCGTTTCCTGGAATCAGTGTTGGTGGACGTCACTGCCTCGCCCGATCGCCATGTTGTCTTGGGGGGAGACCTGAACATTGTCTTTGACTCGGCTATGGATCGGTCTGCTCAGCGCTTCCCACAGACGGGGGAGCTTTCCCGCGTGGTGCAAGACCGGATTGCGGAGATGGATCTGCATGACCTCTGGCGCGCTATGCACCCCACCGATAGGGACTATTCCAATTTCTCCCACGCGCACCGCACTTATTCGCGGTTGGACTACCTCCTGGTGAGTGGACCGCTACGCACGGCCGCCTCGGCGGCGGACATCGGGGTTCTGTCCCTGTCCGATCATGCACCGGTTTCCGGCGTCTTTGCATGGCCGGCGGCCTCCCCCTCCAGAGGGATGTGGCGGCTTCGGGATACTCTTCTGCATAAGAAGTCGGTCGTGAAGCGAGTGGAGGAGGTCATTCAGGACTATTTGGTCCACAATGGCAACTCCGACACGTCTCAAGCGACGCAGTGGGCGGCCTTGAAGGCGGTCCTCAGGGGGGAATTTATCTCCATCTCCTCGGCCGAGAACAGGGAGCGGCAATGTAAGAGGGACGAACTGACTGCGCAGGTCAGGGAACTTGAGCAGGTTCACCGCCGAACAGGGGCTCCTCGAGTTTGGAGGCATTTGAAAGCGGCGAGGAAACTCCTTTCTGCACTGGACCTAGATCGAGCGGAATATGCGGCGTTGCGTCTGAAGCATGCCTTCTACACGGGCAGGGACAGGTGCGGTAAGCTCCTGGCCCATCGGCTCAGGGCTGCGCAGCAACGCAATGTGGTGAAGGAGCTAGTGGGTGCAGACGGGGTTTCTGTTTCCGGCGACGCGGAGGTGGCGGACTCCTTTCGTAGCTTCTACGAGGCGTTATATGCCGCCGAACCCTCCTCGCCGAGGGAAGCTGAGGATTATCTGGAGTCTGTGACCCGCCCGGTGCTAGAGCCCGCCCAAGCGGACCACCTAGAGAGGGACATCCATGTGGAGGAAGTCATCTCCGCGATAGCACGGTTGAAACACGGTAAAGCCCCGGGCCCGGATGGCTACACGACCTTGTTCTACAAGACCTTCTGTTCCACAGTGGCGCCTATCCTGGCTCGCCAGTTCAACTCCTTCTCCGAACCGGGGGCTATCCCGCCGGACCTTCTTTCCGCGACTGTGTCGGTTATTCCGAAACCCGGAAAGGACCTGACCCTGTGTGGTTCTTATAGACCTATTTCGCTTCTGAATGTCGATCTTAAGCTCTACACGGGGATCCTAGCGGCCAGACTTGGACTGCACCTACTGGGCCTGGTGGAGGTGGACCAGGCTGGCTTTGTACCCGGCAGACAGACAGTTGACAACACCAAGAGGGTGACGCACATCCTAGAAAAGGCCTCGCGCGTCCCGGGGGAGCGGATGTTCCTGTCGGTCGATGCGGAGAAGGCCTTTGATAGAGTTCATTGGCCGTACCTTGAGCTGGTTCTCGGGAAACTGGGAATCGGCGAGAAGTTCCGCACCATGGTCTTCAATTGCTATAAAAGACCATCAGCATCGGTACGGGTCAATGGGCACAGCTCTAGTAGTTTTGTCATTGAGCGCGGTACGAGACAGGGCTGCCCCCTCTCGCCGCTTTTGTTCGCCCTCTACATGGAGCCGTTTGCCCAGAGGATACGGGATAATCCGGACGCTATTGGGGTTAAGATGGGTCAGTATACCCATACTGTTAGCCTTTATGCGGACGATGTCCTGTTGACCCTGGATGACCCCAGGAGGTCACTCCCTGCTTGCGTCCAGGAACTGAACGCCTTTGCACGCGTGGCCGGCTTTAAAATGAATATGGCCAAATCGGCTGCCCTGGACGTGTCGCTCGCCGCGGACACCAGGAGAGACCTTCAGCGTCTCTTCCCCATGCAGTGGTCCTCATCCACGGTGCCATACCTGGGGATCCTGCTGGCGCCTTCGCTGCCTGAAACGGTCAAAGCAAATTACTCTTCCCTTAGCAAGAAGATTAAGGATGAACTCGGCCGATGGAACAAGGGCCTGCTCTCGTGGCTGGGCCGTATCGCAGCGGTGAAGATGACGGTGCTGCCTCAGATCTTGTACCTTTTTCGCGCTCTACCTCTCCAGCCCCCTGTGGGTTGGATACAGCAAGTGCAGGCTGACATCTCCCGTTTCGTGTGGCAAGGCCGCAGGCCTCGGATGAAGAGAGTTCTCTCCACGCTTGCTCCGGAGGCGGGGGGTCTTGGTATCCCGGATCTCCGGAAGTATTTTCAGGCGGCGCAACTCCGATACTTGGTGGAATGGAGCAGGTGGGAGTCTGACAAGCACTGGCTTTTTCAGGATCAGGCGGTTGCGGGATGTACCCTTCAGGAGGTTCCATTCCTGCGGCGCGCACATCGCCCGGCTAACCTCTACGCCTCCTTTGTCACCCGGGTTCCCCTGCGGGTGTGGGATGCGGTTTGCGAGCTCCGCGAGCTAACTACCTTCCCATCACCGTTTACACCCACAGTAGGTAACCCGGACTTTACTCCGGGCTTAGAGCCGGGAGCTTTTTCCCACTGGGTGAGTGCGGGTTGCAGGGCACTTTTTCAGATTTATGGGCCGGAGGGCGTGCTTCCTTTCCAGCAACTTCGACAGGAATTTGGTCTGACGGAGGCAGACAGGTTGCGCTATATGCAGGTCCGCCACTGGGCTCTCCAACCCCAGGTGCGCGACGTCGCAGCCCGTCAAATCACTCCTTACGAGCGGTGGCTAGTGACCCGGACCTCGGATGCCAAGCTTATTTCCGATCTATATAAATTTCTCCAACCCCCGACGTTTCATTTCCATAATCCGGGGAGGGAGCGCTGGCACAGAGAGTTGGGCAGGACCCTGAGCCACAAGGAGTGGGACAAGATCGCATATCGGGCGAGGCACTCTGCATACCACACTGGGCTGACGGAGACCTTTACTAAGGTGTCCACCTACTGGTATTACACCCCGGAGAGGCTTTATGAGATGCACAAACTCACCGACAAGGGATGTTGGCGGGGCTGCGGACAGGAGGGTACTCTATCGCACATTCTTTGGGCTTGCCCGGTACTGACTGCTTACTGGAAAGAGGTTCTGGATGAGGTGGATAGACACTTTGAGATTGAGCTGCCGCGCTTCCCTGCGTATGTCTTGCTAGGCCTTCCCAACGACTTGATGTACCCGCTGAAGTCCCGCAGGGGTAGGCAGATTGCTATTGCGCTAGGCTCGGCGGTCCAAAATATCCTTGTCCACTGGCGCACCTCCACTGCCCCCTCCATCACTGGTTGGCTACATAGACTCTGGCAGGTACTGGGTATGGAGAAGATGTCGCTTACAGTGGCTGGAAATGTAGATCAGTTTGAGGAGCTCTGGCACCCCTTCCTGGCACTGCTGTCCACAGAATTCCGGGAGCTCACATGTCCGAGGTACCTGCGCCTTCTTAGGCTGACGCCACCGGCGGCCCCGGCGGATTAGGAGGGATGGGGCTGGAGGGATTAGGGGTTGGGGGTAGGCTGTTTGGGGCGGATGCTTCTATTGCGGGCTATTGGACGGAAATGTTGGGGTATTGTTTTCTTCCCTTTTCTTTTTCTGGGGGCGGGGGGCTTGGAGGGACTGCGTTGTGTTTTGCTGTGTTGCAGGAAGCTACTCGCTCTTAGCTTTGGTTGGGAGGTCGGGGAATATAGGAGGGTGGTGTGCACTTTACTGCCTTACAGCTGATGCCTTCCCTTCCCCTCCTGGACCACCGACCTTCCCCCTCTCTACCGGAACTGCTGCAACATGTCTCTTTTTCTTTTCATTGTACTGTATGTAACCTTGACCTCCTACCCCCCTTCCCCATGTTTTTTCGTTTAAATAAAAATGCTTTAAACCTAAAAAGTACTTTCATAATTAACATAATTAATGACCAAATAAATAAATATTATTATTTAAAAAACAAATTCAAACTCACAAAAATTAATAATCTTTCCACACATTACCCCTACAATCCCACTACGACTAGTTAAGGTAACTGTGAAAAAATAAATTACACAATTAAAATTTATTTTCGATCAAAAAACTAATAGTATATGATAACTAATTATAAAGTAAGTAAAATTAATTCACTCCCCACCCTTAACCAGTAGAAACGTAACCCACACATAAAAAAATATTAACTACCCTAATTAATTATCAATTAATTAGTTAACAATAATGATCAACCAATTACTAATTAATAAAACATAAATGACTACCCACACTTTACCCCTATAAACCCCACAACCCGCACCTAACATTAATTGCACAATTTCAATAATTAATTTTCAATCTATTAATTAATATAAATTAACAACTAGTTATTAATTAATCAAAAATATTACTTCCCAACCTTTATCCCTATAAAATCTAAATTAAATAAATAAAAAATAATCATTAATTGCTTTCGGTCGGGGGAACATGGCGGCCGC